>NC_143388.1:26371481-26996481 GCF_980474605.1 Leiobunum rupestre
GTTTGGGTTTAAATTTTCGCCGCCATCTTAGGGGCTGCCGCCAGCGCCCCTAACCCCGTATGAGCGATTTGCGAACTATCCTAACTTGTAAAATCGCGCAATTTAGGCTTAAGTCTCTTATAACTGGAACGTGCCGCGCGTACAAAACAAATTTTTTGCGTCTTCAGCAGCGTGCGCTTTTACGTGGTTTTTCTGTCTCACCGACTTCTCACCAGGTGTCGCGGCGGAATCGCGCTTTTCGATTTCCCTAAATTTCTTTATTTTATTAAAAATTAACCACTCAATATTTTTTGATGCGGTTTTCGCCATAAATTTCAGTTTTTAATGGGCTATAGGGCTATCTAACTGGTTAAAGCTTGACCGTTTCCCTTTAAGTGTAAGAACCCAAACATTTCACCGGTAGGTAAAAGTTGTGTGATTGACCCTACAATTTTCAATGGGCTAAAAAATTCCAATCTAAAAGTTCCGGTAATTTTAGAATTTACGTTGTTTAGAATAAATTTTTGATTTCGTATTCAAATTATACTTGAGATTTACAAATCAATTAAGCTCTTTCATTGTAGATTATCACCTTAACTGCGTTTAAAGATTATCTAAAAGTAAAAAAATAATAATCTGTGGTGATTTCTCAAACGTTTCTTCACACCGATTACCAAGAACTTACCCTTACCAAAATGTGAGTCTTACTTTAGTCGCTAATTAGTCTCAATGAAGGATCAAGGATTTTTAAGTATTATGTAAGCATAAAAAACTGAGACCCGAATTTTGGGTCCTAAATAAAATCTATTTTAGTCTCACTAAAAGAGTTTTATTAATATATATTTAGATGAAACTCATTAGCTGAAAACTATTCGTGAGTTCTGAACCGTTAAGAGAACGGCCTAGGACTGAGCTGTAACGTCACGCAAAAGTTCTGGATAGTTCAGAACTTTTGTACGAATAGTTGTGATTCGTACGATTTGACGTGCAGACGAATTTTAGAGATTTCAACCTTGAGTTCCGACCAGTACTTGCTCTTGAGCAGATACCATTTAGAACGGTTCCGAACGGTTCAACAAGAGGTTCTTGTCTGCGAATAGTTTGCATTTGGGTAGTTCTAGAATTTTTTTTGCCGAATAGAACGGTTCAGAACTCACGAATAGTTTTCAGCTACTATAGTCTCATTTTGGAAGACCCAATTCTGGAGACTTGAGAGAAGCTTAATTGAGAGTTGATTGTGGGTTACAATATTAGATTAGAATAAGAGTTATTTAAGACTTCACTTTAGTCTCATATGGGGAGACCCATTTTTAAGGACTTGAAAGAGACTTAATTGAGATTTGCTTAGAGGTTACAATATTAGATTAGAATAAGGGTTATTTAAGACTTCGTTTAGTCTCATATTGGGAGACTAAATTTTGGGGACTTGAAAAAGGCTTAAATGAGAGTAGATAATGGGTTACAATATTAGATTAGAATAAGGGTTATTTAAGATTACACTTTAGTCTCATATGGGGAGATTCATTTCTGGGAACTTGAAAGAGACTTAATTGAGAGTTGCTTAGAGGTTACAATATTAGATTAGAATAAGGGTTATTTAAGACTTCACTTTAGTCTCATATTGGGAGACTCAATTTTGGGTACTTGAAAAGGGCTTAAATGAGAGTTGATTAAGGGTTACAATATTAGATTAGAATAAGGGTTATTTAAGACTTCACTTTAGTCTCATATTGGGAGACTCAATTTTGGGGACTTGAAAAAGGCTTAAATGAGAGTTGATTATGGGTTACAATTTTTGATTAGAATAAGGGTTATTTAAACTTCACTTTAGTCTCATATTGGGATACTCAATTTTGAGGACTTGAAAAAGGCTTAAATGAGAGTTGATTATGGGTTACAATTTTAGATTAAAATAAGAGTCATTTAAGACTTCACTTTAGTCTCATATGGGGAGATTCATTTCTGGGGACTTGAAAGTTGCTTAGAGGTTACAATTTGAAGTTAAAATAAAAGTAATCGTAAATATAATGGCCACTTAAGTTTGATATTAAACAGGTTATTAAAAGCTTATTGTTCAGCTGCCATGATGGATTGCAACTTGAATCTTGGTTACAAAATGGTCATAAGGGATGGGCTGGCTAATTTTGGTTAAGCTCAACTCACTTGAAACCCTAAAATTTTTGTAATAAAATAACCGTTTAAATTTTTTAAGTATACTAAATAATATAAATATATATAAATTTTTAAACTAGGATATTTCCTTTCAAGTAAAATTTATTCCGTATGAGTGTGTAAATAAACTGAGCTGAGTTAAAAGTAGCCTAGCATCTAGAGCCAGCCATGAAGTCTGGAGATTTTAGAACTTGCAATCCAGCATGGCAGCTGAAAATAGTAGTCATTTTTGATTCAGTGTTTAATAATTATTTTAACGTTGGATTTGAACAGACGCCCGACCGTGAAAGTGGTCTGCTGTATAGCGACCGCCATGCAGTAACTGGTGAAGAATTTAACTATAAATCACAGTGGACTGCTCACATATAGGGCACCCTGGTTGTACTCATATCGGCAGATTTACCAGTATATCCAGAGTTTAGATCGAGTCTCCTAAAAATCGCATTAAAAAAGTCTTAGTAGAGTCTCCTACAAATAGTAAAACGCAGGTATAAATAGAGTCTCCTACAAATAGTAAAACGCAGGTATAAATAGAGTCTCCTACAAATAGTAAAACGCAGGTATAAATAGAGTCTCCTACAAACAGTAAAACGCAGGTATAAATAGAGTCTCCTACAAATAGTAAAACGCAGGTATAAATAGAGTCTCCTACAAATAGTAAAATACAGGTCTTAATTGAGGCTCCTACAGAAAGCGAATTTTAATGCAGTGTCTTTCAAATCGCAAAAATCATGTCTAAATTGAGTTTCCTAAAAATTAAAAAATATGGGTTTAAACCGAATCTCCTAGAAATCACGGAAATAGTGTTTAAATCAAGTCTCAAACAAATCGCAAAAAACAAGTTTAAATTAAGTCTCCCACAAATAGTAAAACGCGGGACTAAATTGGGTCCCTACAAATAAAAAATCTGGGTTTAAATCAAATCTCCCAGAAATCACGGAAAAAGGGGTTTAAATCAAGTCTCAAACAAATCGCAAAAAACAAATCTAAATTAGGTCTCATAGCAAGATCTTAAATAGAGCTAAAAACGAGTCTTCTTTAAGGCTAGCTTAAAGAAACGTAAATAAAACTTGATTGTATCTAGATTTAAGTATATTTTTAGTCTGAGTTTTGGACTGTGGGAGACTTATTCATGATTTATTATGGGCTTTGAATAAGTCTTTTTTAAGGTTTTATTTTCGAAACATAATTTTGGTAAGGGTATTTACGCACAAAAAGACTTATTTAGTCATATTTTTCACGGGAATTTCACTAGAAATTAGTAGCTTACGTTTCCAAAAGTCATATTATCTTCTTTTCCAAACCTTTTTTAATCCGTAGGACTATTTATTTTAATTTATTAACCATATTTAATAACGTTAAAATTTAAGTTTTAAATTTCTACGGAAACATATAACATTGGCTCGAAGCTTACAAAATTCGTCACTAGAGGTCACGATCTTAGGCCAAGAATCTAAGGGGACTCACTGTTCAGGCTTTAAAAAGCACGCGTGAATACTGGAATAGGAAAATCACGGTTAATTTTAGTTCAATGTGGACACACTTGGTGTCGCTGAAGTCGATTTCCGACGTAGTTTCGTAGATAAGCCTTGGTTCAGTTTTGACAAAATGGCGCCGTTGTTGTCGCTTAAATGATTAGGCTTAGTAAGTTTCAGACCTTTTATTTTTTAAATTTGTTCTTTAAAAGTTTAAATAATGGTAATTAACCCTTGTGTTAAGTAAAAATTACCAGTAAGCCACATATGGCTCAGGTTGTTTAATCAAATTCAGTGGAATCAGTTTAATTTCTAAACTTAAAAAATTTAAAGAACTAAGCCTAGTCTAACTTTCTCGTATGTCTAAGCCCCGACTAAGATTATCGTAGTGATAGTTGAACAGAATTCTTGAGGCGCTTCAAAGCGGCTGGTGTACTTCAGTAAGCCTTCCGATTTAGGCTACGCCTACTGTGTCAAAATATCGGGATTATTGAGTCCTCTTAGATTCATGGTCCATGCTAAATCTATGGTAACCTGATAATATTCTTCCTACCAAAATAAGCAGATTTTTCCTGGAATACCACCAACACCAGTCCTGTATATATTTATAAAATAATTTTTAATTTTTTTAATTTTATTCAGTTTCAATAAATAAAATGAATACATTTAGTGATAAATTGTTAAATCTTTGAAGAAAAATAACCTAATGAATAATGAAGTTTGGTTATAATTAATTTTGCTGGAAAGTAGTTCCTTCTCGAAGCTGGCGCAAGATATAGTCGATAATTAAGAATTATATTATTAAGAGTTAATTAATTAAATTAATTTTTTAGTTAATTAAGTTAATTAGTCGATAATTCAAAATAACGGTCAAAAACGCCGCCGATCAGTTTAGTAGAATATTTTCGGCGGCGTAATCGTCGGCCATTTTCGGTATGGAGATACAGGCCGGAAGGCAGGCAAGGCCGCCAGATTTCAATAGACCGAAAACGGCCAACTTTCTCAAATGTTTTCGTTTTCAAAACGAAAATTTTGCGGCGTAGCTATCGACTAAGACTATTTAGGAAGAATTATGTCGTATTATAGATACATCTTTACATTGGTTAATCTGCTCCAATAAAGCCAAGTTCGTGTACGTGACTAAATATTTTAATATTTTAAATTTAAATGAACAATTTGCTTAGATTTAAATTTAAAATCGGGTATCATTTTAATAAGCTCTGTGATTTTAAAACATTCTTCGAGCGGTCTTTGTCTTAAACTGATTATTCGTTTTTTTCGAGTATTGAAACTATAAAGCTACAAATATTTATATCTTAGAAGAAATCGCGTCTAAATTTCCACGAATTTGGATTTTAATCGCTAAATTCAAAACTAGTTAAAACTAAATTAAAAACTAGTGAAAACTATATTAAAAACTAGTTAAAACTAAATTAAAAACTAGTTAAAACTAAATTCAAAACTAGTGAAAACTATATTAAAAACTAGTTAAAACTAAATTAAAAACTAGTTAAAACTAAATTCAAAACTAGTGAAAACTAAATTAAAAACTAGTGAAAACTAAATTAAAAACTAGTTAAAACTAAATTAAAAACTAGTTAAAACTAAATTAAAAACTAGTGAAAACTAAATTAAAAACTAGTTAATACTAAATTAAAAATTAGATAAAACTAAATTAAAAACTAGATAAAACTAAATAAAAACTAGTTAAAGCTAGATTAAAAACTAGTTAAAAATAAATTAAAAACTAGTTAAAAATAAATTAAAAACTAGTTAAAACTAAATTAAAAATTAGTTAAAACTAAATTAAAAACTAGTTAAAAATAAATTAAAAACTAGTTAAAACTAAATTAAAAATTAGTTAAAACTAAATTAAAAACTAGTTAAAAATAAATTAAAAACTAGTTAAAACTAAATTAAAAATTAGTTAAAACTAAATTAAAAACTAGTTAAAACTAAATTAAAAATTAGATAAAACTAAATAAAAACTAGTTAAAGATAGATTAAAAACTAGTTAAAGCTAGATTAAAAATTAGTTAAAACTAAATTAAAAACTAGTTAAAAATAAATTAAAAACTAGTTAAAACTAAATTAAAAATTAGTTAAAACTAAATTAAAAACTAGTTAAAGCTAGATTAAAAACTAGTTAAAAATAAATTAAAAACTAGTTAAAAATAAATTAAAAATTAGTTAAAACTAAATTAAAAATTAGTTAAAACTAAATTAAAAACTAGTTAAAAATAAATTAAAACTAGTTAAAACTAAATTAAAAATTAGTTAAAACTAAATTAAAAACTAATTAAAACTAAATTAACTAGTATTTATAAATTTAAAAAATATCAAATTCCGATGTGAAATCAACGACACAAATGCCAAGTTTAAAAATAAATTTATTCGTGGTAAATATTTCAATGGCAGAATTTTATCTTATATATCTAACTATAGAAGCATTTATTTTGGCTCAAACAAATTCAGTGGCGTAGCCAGGGGGGAGACAAGGGGGAGCATCGTGATGTAAGAGTCTTAGGAAATCACAAATTGATGTATTTAGCTTCGCACTTTTATGGAAAAATTTGTGAATTAAAAGATAAAATTATCAAGATAGGGATATAAATACTTGATGTTAAGTTAAAATGAACCACCTATTGACTGCATTGTAAAGGATTATATTTAATTAGCGAATAAGTAGATTAGTCCATTATGAAAAGGGATAATAAAGCTAAACCCTCAACAAATTTGAAGAAATTTAAAAACTTACTAATAGCTCGTACCGATAGGTCTTCGAGCAAACAAAAAGACGCGAAACTCGGACCAAATAGATTTTCGAGTGAAAAACTAAATTAAATTAAATAAAATAGCCAGAAATTCCAACGGTAGACCGGTTTCGTCCTATTTGGGACTCGTCAGTACTGTGCGGGAAATCTGGCTCGCGACTATAACACCGAATAGAGAAACTAAGCCTAAATATTAAGAATTTCAAAACGAGTTACATAGCAACGGAAAGCCGAATAGGGGGAGAGTGGTGGAGATTGGTATACACGCAATGTTAAGTTAAAAGGAACCACCTATGGACTGCATTGTAAAGGCTTATATAATTAGTGAATAAGTAGATTAGTCCATTATGAAAAGGGATAATAAAGCTAAACCCTCAATAAACCCTCAACAAATACTTGAGATAAAAAACGTACTTCTCTAAATAGACAATATCGCGTCCATTTTTGTCCAAATTTAATTACACAGTAGATAAATTCCCTCGTACACAATCCGACAATTATCATCCAAGGTTCGATCAATCCATAGTCGCGTTACAATTCCCGAGAGAACAACGGCGTATTGTTTTGGAGAAATAGATATAGATGGTCGGGGAATCACCCCCCAAAAAACGTAGCGTGTGCTAACTCTACCAAGGTGCTATTCGATATTCGGCATGGGGTCGAAAATAATCAGGTTTTCCAATGATCTAGCTCGGGCCCGGTTCCCCGATCGGTTCCTTCGGGGTCGGAGGCGCGCGTCCATCTGTTCCGTTCTGGCCGCTCTATGGCCGGAATGGTTCACGAGGGACGAGTTGGCCCGCTAAGCCTCGCTCCATTTTTCCCCAGATGATGGATAGTTGGAAAGCGACCAGTTATAAATTGAAGCCACTGATCAAACTTAGCTAAGGGGTGAAGTCTGCGGGGTCGGCGTTGTTGCCAATGGGGGGGGGGGGGGGATTATCATCATATTCAGTAATTACGGAAAGGCGAAGTATACAATAGGGGTTCCCGTTTTGGGGGTAGACCTTGTTTTTAAGGTTGTAGCCACGATATTGCGCTATCAGCTCCATGTCCGGACTGATTTGGAAGGGTAAATTATTTTATCGCCAGTCGTTCAGTCGATTATCCGCACCTGTCTTTACCTTCCCGTTTATTGTGGGGCTATACACTCTTTTATATCCTTATTTGTGAGAGCTGCCATTTTATTACAGGTCTGATTTCAAATAGTTAAGTTAGAAGAAACCACCTATGGACTGCGCGAAGTATGATAAAATACGCGAAAAAGTAGATTAGTCCATAATTAAAAGGGATAATATAGCTAAATCCTAAACAAATTTGAAGAAATTAAAAATCTTACTAATAACTCGTACCAATAGGTCTTCGAGCATACAAAAACGCGAATCTCGGATCAAATAGATCTTCGAGTAATAAACTACATAAAAACTAAATAAAATAGCCAGAAATTCCAACGGTAGACCGGTTCCGTTCTATTTGGAACTCATCAGTACCATGCGGGAAATCTGTTATGTAGTTAAAGTAAAAGAGTGTATTCTAATGAGCGATTATTTGGTTAGTTGTAATGTTGTAAGTCGGAAAATGACCGAGGCCTTTTTTCCGAATCTAAATGTAAAACTAAACCTCTAGACTAGTTTAAACTGATTAACAATGTAACACTATTAATGTTTTGTAGTATGTTTACTGATATTAGACATTTTATATCGATAAAAAGTTAAAAACATTAAAAACCCTTAAAAAGTAATTTATGTTTAAATTTATATTTTTCCGATTTGTGGAAAAGTTTCCGGAAAATTTTCTGGAAATTTTTCTGCATTTTATTTTTCCGGAAAATTAACAACACTAGTTAATTGTCTAATTTGCCAATATTTCGACGCTCTTATAAGTGGTTTCTAGAAAACCGTTTTTTTTAACTGAACTGAGCTAAAGATATAAATAGTTTAAATCCACAATTTCTCATAGACTTAACGTGATAAATTTTTAAATTCGAATTTGGTCATTTTGTGTTAAATCAAAGATTTAATTTGAATTGAAGTGCATTCTAGATAGCAATAATAATAAGCTAAACTTATACCCAAGGAACTACACAGGCCTATGTCAACTAGTGACTTGCGAAGCCAAATACGGGGGAACGGTTTAAATTGCGTGGGAGGGTGGTTGAAAGCCCTTCAAGCCAAACGAGCCAACATCTCCCTACACTCACTATTACAGTTAACCGCCACAAGTTGGCCTAACAAGTCGCTAGTTGATCCTGTTTGGTTCCTTTCGTATTACCTTAGCTGATTACTATCGCTATTATTAGCTGTGATTATAAATAGTTTTTATATATAAAGTGGAATTAATTTGTGGAAACAGAAGATATCGAGGAAACCCCTTTAACCAGTGGGGAGAGAACTTGCAAACTCAACGTTGATGGAGTGGTTTCGAGTTTTCACCCAGTGTAACCCTCTGCCAAAACTCTGGGGCGCCAATGCCTTGATACTAAAAAGAGTCACTCTTAACTCCCACTCCTGAAATTAGTAAATATACCGAAATTGGCTTCATTTTGTTGTTTTTTTTTTAAATTATGAATTTCGACTTCGTTGAAAACAGAATATTTTATGTAGTATTTTGGTAGTTGAGCAATCGATTTTTTTTAGGTCGGGTGGGTTGGCTCCCCATATACGGGTCTGCTAACCACTTCGCCACCCCACCTATGAGATACCAGGCTGTGTTAGTTTTGTTGAGGGGAAGTGGTTAGCGCTTTCGCCTCGCAGCATGAGGAGCCGGGTTCAAACCCAGCTTGTGGCACTGAGTGCAAAACTCGGAACTACTCCTTTTGCGTAGAGTTTACAAGTTCTCTCCCCACTGGTTAAAGGGGTTTCACTCGAGTTCTTCGGTTTCCCCTATAAATAAAAACTTCTCTAGGGTAACGGTAATAGTGAGTGTAGGGAGTTGTTGGCTCACGTGGCATGAAGGGCTTGCCACCACCCTCCTACGCATTGTAGCCCGGCCACCTGTTTAAAGGCATTATAAGTCGCTAGATGACTTGGGCCTAAAGTGGTGCCTTGGGTATTAGCCTAGCTGATAATTATTATTATTATTATTATTATTATTAGCTTATTGTTATGGAGCATGAACGGGTTTGAGAACAAGGTTTCAACAAAGTCATTTTCCCTGAGTAGAACATAACATGATAATCTGTTTCGCCAATGACAACGTAAACCATTTGGAGGATGCCCGCCAAATTTCCGGCGGTCCTGGTTGGCAGCCTTTTCGACGGACCAGCCAAGGCCTACTGAAAATTGAAATGCTTTCAAAAGTGTAAATAACGCTTACTTTTGGAAAATAATGATGAATTATTGAATCACTAATATAAACACTGGCTCTTTTTCGGAAGTTAGTTATTTTCGAATTTCCAACCTAAACGCGTGTACGCTAGTATTTCTCGCCATCAAACTAACAAACTATCTTTCCAACGGAAAGAGTAGGAAGGGACGAGTTTCCTGTTCTGAAACTTCTTATTTCGCAATCACTCCACGATGCACTAGGTTATTTATTTTCGCCTGTTTCGGAATTTCGGAGTAGGGTAACAAGAGTAAGGCTATGACGTGATTGACGTCAGTTTACTCCGATTCTGTGGTGACGAATAGTTTGAGTCGGTGTAAAAACGTTTTTCCAAAACGGCTGCCTGTGGCGTTGTTAGCAGATAAATTCTGGCTAGCAGATGACAAAATCCGATTTACTCTCTTTACACCTCTTTTTCAGAAGGAGTAAAAAGAGTAGCCCTAATACTCCGGAAAAAGCGAATAGTTTATGGGCCGGAGTAATTCTCATCCCCGGAACAGGCGAATTAAACGTTTTAGGGTAAAAAGAGTACACTTTTAGTCCGAGAACAGGCGAAAAGAAACCACCTTATCTTTAACCGAATTCGTTCTGTGCCATACTCAGGGGTGGATTAACACTTTCGGTGCCTCTAGGCACAGAAAAATATGGTGCCCCTTGGCATTGTCTAAAGGGTTGGTCAGCTAAGTTGGGCGTATCGGTTTTTAATAAATTAATAAATAAATAAATAAATATATTTTAGTTTCCCCAAACGTTGTTGGTCTTTTTTTACCTTTTCGGCGTTGTTTTAAGTAGGGGCAAGTCAAGTACTTCGACCGTGGGGCTTTATTAGATTTTTGGCGCCCCTAGAAAAATGCCGGCCTAGGCACGTGCCTATTCTGCCTAATGGTTAATACGCCCCTGGCCATACTTATGTTAATTACGCTACTTATGGTATAAATAAATAGTTTCTCGTCGTCCCAATTCGTTGTAGAGGCGCGGCGTACAATACAAATATAATTTGGCCAGCGTATTAACAAATTGGCCGATCGCGCGGTAAACAAAGAAAGGCGAATGAAACCAACGGGAGGTTCTTGCAGGCTGGTGATAGCCGTGTCGAAGCCACCCCGCCGTATCCGCGTGAAAGCGGAAAAACAACAAAAGTGGATGTCCCCTTCACGCCAAGGTTTTCTTCTGGATATAAACAAAGATTAGCGCGTAATTTAACGATCGCGTGCGATAAGTTTAAGTCGGCTAGCGAGAACGAAACCACGCTAGCAGCCGTGTTTTCGGTTTCGCGCCGTTCCTTGCTCACTCGTGCCAGACGTCATGCATTCAACACGCTCGGATCACACTCGAAACAGTCTAATGCTAATGTCGCCTTTAGATATTGCGACACCAAAAACCGCAGTTTGGGTTGTCTAGAGGTTGACGCGTTGATCTGACTATTGTTTTTTTACTTAAATAGGGATTTTCTCACTATGACGTCGTAAGATGTAACCCATGCTTTTTGCTACGAACACAAAAAACGGATCCAGACTGATACTTCTTTTATTTAAATAGGGATTTTCTCACTATGACGTCATAAGACGTAACGCATGCTTTTTGCTACGGACACAAAAACGTATACAGAATGATAATTCTTTTACTTAAATAGAGATTTTCGCACTATGACGTCATAAGATGTAAGCCATGCTTTTTGCTATGGAAACAAAAACGTATACAGACTGATACGTCTTTTACTTAAATAGAGATTTTCGCTCTATGACGTCATAAGATGTAGGCCATGCTTTTTGCTATGAACACAAAAACGTATACAGACTGATACTTCTTTTACTTAAATAGGGATTTTGGCACTATGACGTCATAAGATGTAAGCCATGCTTTTTGCTATGAACACAAAAACGTATACAGACTGATACTTCTTTTACTTAAATAGAGATTTTGGCACTATGACGTCATAGGACGTAGCCCATGATTTTTGCCACGGACACAAAAACGAATACAGACTAATAATTATTTTACTTAAATAGGGATTTTCGCACTATGACGTCATAAGATGTAAGCCATGCTTTTTGCTATGAACACAAAAACGTATACAGACTGATACTTCTTTTACTTAAATAGGGATTTTGGCACTATGACGTCATAAGATGTAAGCAATGCTTTTTGCTATGAACACAAAAACGTATACAGACTGATACTTCTTTTACTTAAATAGGGATTTTGGCACTATGACGTCATAGGACGTAGCCCATGATTTTTGCCACGGACACAAAAACGAATACAGACTAACAATTATTTTTCTTAAATAGGGATTTTCGCACTATGACGTCATAAGATGTAAGCCATGCTTTTTGCTATGAACACAAAAACGTATACAGACTGATACTTCTTTTACTTAAATAGGGATTTTCGCACTATGATGTCATAGGACGTAGCCCATGATTTTTGCCACGGACATAAAAACGAATACAGACTAACAATTATTTTTCTTAAATAGGGATTTTGCCACTATGACGTCATAAGACGTAACCCATGATTTTTTGCTACGGATTCAAAATTGTGTATAGATATGGCAGCCATTACTAAAGCTACGAAGTGCTATTTACCCAATTATCGTCTTTGATTGAAAATAATTGGTCTGAAGAATTAAGAAATTTCAGGTAATAATAATTTAAGTTTTCAAATTCTCCAAATTTGGAGAAAAGGATAAATCTTTATTTTAAAAAATTATCTTACGAAAATACATTTTGATTTTCAGAGTTATACATTTGCGTGAAAAATGGCTTTTACATATCCGCTTTGACTCGAAAGTCAATCAAATATTTTTTAAATATTGTAATTTATCATTAATTAATGATAATTAAATTAACTCCCACTTTAATATACAAAGTAAATAATTCTTTGTCTTAAAAATATTTTCTTTAGAAAATTCCCACTTATGAAATAAATAATTAATACAAATTTAACCTGAAAAGATTTAAATGCTTCCTTTTCTTAAATGGTATATAACCCCTACTATTTCTGTAAGCCCCCCTAAAACAAGGACTTCCAAAAATTGTCCTCTACTTCGTATGACCTTTGACCTTTTCGTAGTTTGTTGCGGTGGTAAAGAACGCCTTCAAAATGTAAATATTTGTCGAATATTTTTAAGCGTGTCCATTTCGTATGTGCAGTGGCTGTCTTGTTTGTGACAATACTCTGATGCGTGCTTCTGTTATTGACGCGTCGGCACAAAATTTCTAATACGTTTAATTCGTTCGTGAGGCTCCGTGAAAGCCGCCTTCCCCGCAACTCGCAACAACAGTCAATCGCCATATCGTGTGTGCGCCACTAAAGGACACTTTTGCTTTTCTACACCACTCCCTGTTTCTCCCTATGTTTCAAGGTTTTCCAATTTCACTCTGTTATATTGTGTACAGTTTTACCTTTGAGTAGAAAACATAGAATCCATTTCTTGATTTCATTAGACTTGGTGTAGCTAATCCCTTTAATTAGACGGTTAAAGTTATTGCTTTTCTCTCAAGATAAACAAAAAATAATCAAATCTTACAGACGTCTGTGAAAAGTCTAAGGTTTACTATATCGTATAGAATGCTCTATAAATTTTTATATATAAAATATTTAAATGTCTGTAAATTATCAAAATTTCTATAGATTTTTTAGAATTTTGCAATTATTCTATAGAATGAAATTTAAATTTCTATAGATTTTTTAATTTTGCAATTATTCTATAGAATAAAATTTACATTTCTATAGATTTTTAGAATTTTGGTGATTATTCTATAGAATGAAAACTACATTTCTATAGATTTTTAGAAATTTGCAACTATTCTATAGAATAAAAATTACATTTCGATAGATTTTGTATAATTTTGCATTTATTCTATAGTATAAAAATTACAATTCTATAGATTTTTTTATAATTTTGCAATTATTCTATAGAATTACAATTACCTTCCTATAGAAATTCTACGGTATATTTTGTAAGATAATTCAGTGCGCACATGGTTATGATGTAGAAGTAGCTGTGGCATATATTTTCGTTAAAATATTTAAGTAAATTCTGTTATTTTTTTATTACTTTATTGTTAAATATATTTAAGTGGTTTTTGCAAGTTTTAAATACATTACCATTTTCATTCGATTATTATTTATTTTTTTATTTACAAAAGTCTACTTTTATATACTTACGTATTCTATACTTTTGGTATAGAAAAACTCTAATAAAAGTATTTACAAATGGGGTTCCATAGTGGTATTAAACAGGTGCTAAATAATGGTAAATAACGTTATGGTATAATAATAATAATAATAATAATAATAATAATCAGATAGGCTAATACCCAAGGCACCACCTTAGGCTGAAGTCATCTAGCGACTTATAATGCCTTAAACAGGTGGCCGGGTTACAATGCGTAGGAGGGTGGTGGCAAGCCCTACATGCCACGCGAGCCAACAGCTCCCTACACTCACTATTACCGTATAAAATTGGAAAAGTGATAAATAGTGGTAAATAATATATTATCATGAATTTTTTACAGTATTTAAAACATAAACCTAAATTTATGGATGTAAAACTTTTAAGATTTAAAACTGACTTGTAGAGTAATGAAAATAGAGTTTAAAGTCTTCTAAAGTTGATACATTCCTTTTTTTTTGAAAGATTTACCAATTTTTTTAATATTTACCACTATTTACCATTTTTTTTCATATTTACCACTATTTACCATTTTTTTTTATATTTACCACTATTTACCATTTTTTTTCATATTTACCACTATTTACCATTTTTTTTCATATTTACCACTATTTACCTTTTTTTTCTTCATATTTACCACTATTTACCATTATTTAAGAGTTGTACGCACGATATTCGAAGAAAGTTGTAATTTTGGAACACTGTTTATAATTGGTTTCATTTGGCAATTTTAAAAAGTTTTTAATTTAGCTTTAATTTACCGATTGTTCTTCCAAAACGCGATAATGTTATACACGAAAGTAATTTTCAAACCCAAACTGAAAACATTAAGAAAATTGCTTTTCAGAAAACATTGTTCTGAAAATCACACCTGCGGGAATAAGCGCTCCGTTTTCGATTAAATTTTATAAAAATAAAGTTACTTTCGTTTCTCTCCAATTCTGTTAATTCATTTACGTACCCCTCTGGACTGGACCACCTCGAACCCAATCTGAACCCGGAAATTAGCAGCCTTTTAAAAAAACAATAGTTATATTCCCAACGGGGTCGTAACGTCGTCTTTTATTTGTTATCATAATGACCGCTAAACGCGAATACAATTGTCGGCGTCGCGCTAAATATCACTCCGCTAGATGGCGAGTTGAACGTATATTTGGAAAAGATCATTTCCATATTACGAGCTTTCGTTTTTACATGGCAGTAGGGAAAGACACCATTAACAAAACTCATCTGTTTAAATATTAACAATAACGACATACGAATTACCCTTCCGAATGCTGGCTGTACAACACGGCACGCTGCTAACCCTTTAACTACAGTTCCACAGCAGATACGCTTTATACAATGCTCTTTAAATTGCAGTGATGGGCATCACTCCTCTCATTGTGAGCGCTTTTTTATTATGAGCGAAATTGAGCGGCAAAATGTGTTTTTAAAAGAGCGCGAAAAGAAAATGAGAGGAGCGCTTATTTTACCGCTCAACAAAGAGCGTAAAGAGGGAAGCGCTTATTTCACTGCTCAAATAAATACGAAAAGAGAGGAGCGCTTATTTCACTGCTCAAAAAATACGAAAAGAGAGGAGCGCTTATTTCACTGCTCAAAAAAATACGAAAAGAGAGGAGCGCTTATTTCACTGCTCAAAAAAATACGAAAAGAGAGGAGCGCTTATTTCACTGCTCAAAAAAACGAAAAGAGAGGAGCGCTTATTTTACCGCTCAAAAAAACGAAAAGAGAGGAGCGCTTATTTTACCGCTCAAAAAAAACGAAAAGAGAGGAGCGCTTATTTCACCGCTCAAAAAAGAAAAAAAGAGAGGAGCGCTTATTTTACCGCTCATAAAAGAACAGAAAGAGAGGAGCGCTTATTTTACCGCTCATAAAAGAGCGTAAAGAGGGAAGCGCTTATTCCACTGCTCAAAAAAATACGAAAAGAGGGGAGCGCTTATTTCACTGCTCAAAAAATACGAAAAGAGAGGAGCGCTTATTTCACTGCTCAAAAAAATACGAAAAGAGAGGAGCGCTTATTTCACTGCTCAAAAAAAACGAAAAGAGAGGAGCGCTTATTTCACTGCTCAAAAAAACCGAAAAGAGAGGAGCGCTTATTTCACCGCTCAAAAAAACGAAAAGAGAGGAGCGCTTATTTCACCGCTCAAAAAAACAAAAAGAGAGGAGCGCTTATTTTACCGCTCAAAAAAGAAAAAAAGAGAGGAGCGCTTATTTCACTGCTCAAAAAAATACGAAAAGAGAGGAGCGCTTATTTCACTGCTAAAAAAAACGAAAAGAGAGGAGCGCTTATTTTACCGCTCAAAAAAAACAAAAAGAGAGGAGCGCTTATTTTACCGCTCAAAAAAGAAAAAAAGAGAGGAGCGCTTATTTCACTGCTCAAAAAAATACGAAAAGAGAGGAGCGCTTATTTCACTGCTAAAAAAAACGAAAAGAGAGGAGCGCTTATTTTACCGCTCAAAAAAAACGAAAAGAGAGGAGCGCTTATTTCACCGCTCAAAAAAAGAAAAAAAGAGAGGAGCGCTTATTTTACCGCTCATAAAAGAACAGAAAGAGAGTAGCACTTATATTACCCGCTCAAAAAAGAGCGGAAAGAGAGGAGCACTTATATTACCGCTCAAAAAAGAGCGGAAACAGAAAAGCGCTTATTTTACCACTCAAAAATGCGTGAGCGTGAGAGGATATTAGGCCAGCGAGTGCGAGCGTGAGTGAGCTGAGCGGCTCTTTGACGGAAATGCCCAACACTGGTAAATTGCGCTTTTCAAATGATCCTACTTAGTTGTTTATATTGGACTAAATAAGTCGAAAATGAATCATTTTGTTTCTATTGTTTATTTCTACTATTAGTTACGACAATGCTATTATTTATAGCCGTACTTTTTAATGGTTTTAAAGTGGGCGTTCAATGTTTTTTCAATTCGTTTTTAATTGGATTTTGGATGTTGTGGTTCATTTTAAATTTGGAACGTTTGTGTTTGTTTCTGTGTGATACGGTTTGTTTTGGACGTACCCTTACACGAAATCTTTGTTTGCCGGGGTTTCGCGAAGTTTCCTCCTTATTCTGACGCGACAAACTAAGGCTAGACTTATTTTTCTGAAAAGGTTCAAATTTAAACTAAGACAAAATATTTTTACTTCGACTACATCGAAGATGGCGCCACACAACTGTCTAATTTAATTAAAAATTAAAAGTCTATACAGGAAAGATGGCGCC
Source organism: Leiobunum rupestre (assembly GCF_980474605.1). Classification (NCBI taxonomy): domain Eukaryota; kingdom Metazoa; phylum Arthropoda; class Arachnida; order Opiliones; family Sclerosomatidae; genus Leiobunum; species Leiobunum rupestre. The sequence goes on from NC_143388.1 coordinate 26,388,597, forward strand.
ACACAACTGTCTAATTTAATTAAAAATTAAAAGTCTATACAGGAAAGAGGCCCCCCACAAAACTGTCTAATTTAATTAAAAATTAAAAGTATATACAGGAAAGATGGCTCCACACAACTGTCTAATTTAATTAAAAAATAAAAGTATATACAGGAAAGATGGCGCCACACAACTGTCTAATTTAATTAAAAATTAAAAGTATATACAGGAAAGATGGCGCCACACAACTGTCTAATTTAATTAAAAATTAAAAGTATATACAGGAAAGATGGCGCCACACAACTGTCTAATTTAATTAAAAATTAAAAGTATATACAGGAAAGATGGCGCCACACAACTGTCTAATTTAATTAAAAATTAAAAGTATATACAGGAAAGATGGCGCCACACAACTGTCTAATTCAATGAAAAATTAAAAGTATATACAGGAAAGATGGCGCCACACAACTGTCTAATTTAATTAAAAATTAAAAGTATATACAGGAAAGATGGCGCCACACAACATTGGGGGGTGGGGCTTTCTCGCATATTTTTTAAAAACGTGATAATTAGAACGTGCGTCGCGCGCCATTTTTAAAAAAAATAAGCGAGAACCCCCCCCCCCCTAATGTTGTGTGGTGCCATCTTTCCTGTATATACTTTTAATTTTTAATTAAAGGCAGTATATTTAATTTGTACTTCGTTATGGTTGAAAAATACCATCCCGGTAATTATAATAAGCTGGAAATTAAAAATTTTCAGTTATTTCTTAATTTTCAGCGGAATTGTTTAATTTTCCGGAAACATTTCCTCAAATCGGAAAAATAAAAAATTTAAACATCAATTACTTTTTTAAGGTTTTTAATGTTTTTAACTTTTTATCGATATAAAATGCCTAATGACAGTAAACGTACTACAAACATTAATAGTGTTACATTGTTAATCAGTTTAAACTAGTCTAGAGGTTTAGTTTTACTTTCAGATTCGAAACAATGAGGCGAAAATGCTGCTTTATTTAAATTGGCAAACAATATATTAGACTAATCATGGAATGAAAACTTTTTTGTGGAGAAATACGGAAAATTTTCGGGAAAAAAGGCCTTTGTCATTTTCCGGAAAATTTTCCGACTTACAACACTACCAATTAATATCGATAACTGTTGTACAGCGTAAATATTTCAATTAAAATATCGATTAATTTGGTCATGTAGGTTACCTCAGATAAATTTAGAAATCAATAACCAAATGGTGTTGGTCCATTTGATCGAAAAATATGTGATCGACAGTCGATCATTATACGTTGCAATTGATCGAAATTCCATTTGATCGAATCCCATTTGTCATTTGTTTCATAAGATCGAACCTTCAAATGATCGAATACTATTTGATCGAATTCAAAAGTATTTTAAGTACCAGTTGGTATGTTTTTATTTTACCGAATGTCAATATGAAGTGCAGAAGGAATAATGATGGAATAATTCATTGCTTTAGCTGTATTAAGCCACAAAGATGAAGAGATTTTTACTTATTACACTATATGATGGAATTTTTTATGACATCGACGATAACGCCCCGTTGTTTTTGATATATATAAATAGGGTCAGGTTAGGTTAGGTTAGGTTAGGTTGATGTACGCGCGCCGTAGGCGCGTATGCACCGTTGCCAAACTCCCAAAAACTAGTAGTTTTACCTACAGTAGCTTTCGATCAAATTTCGTTCGATCTAATGCCATTCGATCAAATGGAAATTCGATCAAATGGGAATCGATCAAATAGACTCAAACCAACCAAATAGTAGGAAAGTAGCTAACGAATGTAAAATGGTCGTAGGATTATGTAGGATTGTAACTACAGTCACCTACCAGAACGACCGCCCGGGCCCCGGTAAAATATAAATTCCGGGCCCCGAGAGAGCCTTTACTACTAGAGATAACTATACCTTTTCGGAGAGAAGCATATCTCGTTTGTTGAAATACGGGCCCCCAGACTGCACGGGCCCCGGGAAATTTGTAACCGCTTTTCCCCTTCTCTTGTCGGGCCTGCCTATCAATAATGGTGACTATCGCAGCAGCAAACAAAGTCTTTAATCTCTATTAAATAGTTTAGAGCTCTATAGAGGGTGAATGGAATTCTATAGCCTATAGAGTGTTCTAAAAAACCGCTAGAAATGTCGGTATAAAATTTCTACTAAGTATTAGTTAATATTTGAAATAACATAATTAACAAATTCTGATGAAATTATATAAAATTCTTAAAGAGGCCTTAAAAAAATATTAATTTAGAAATTAAGAAAAAAAATTTAAGAAGTTAATAGAAAATTTTCTAAATGTTTATAGAAACTGTTCTTTACGACCTAAAGAAAACTTTTCTAAAGATATTCTTAAAACATATTTTAGAAAAATTTCCCATTTGCAAAAGACAATCTATGAAATCTTTACTAAATATTCTTAAGACCTTTTTCACAATTTATCTACTATCGTTCTATAAAATCGCTTTATAGAAATGTCTACAGTTATGTAAGAGGTTTCTTTTTGAAAAATCTAAATTAGTTAGGCACCTCTGAAATACTATGTTTTGTACAAAATAGTTGACTTCGGATAAAACCGTTTTTTCTTTGAAATATTAATCAGCTACTTTGGAATCGATCTACGCAATGCGTACTCTCTCGGCGCTTGCAATGGTTGAATTGTAGATTTAACAAAATCCTAGTTGCTATAAAAACTATTTTCCCACGTATAGAAATTATCGTATAAAATATGCAAGATTATCACAGTAAAACGAAAGTATGTCGTAAGGTTTTCATTTGCAATATTTACAAGAATTCTAACCTTATACGCCTCAGGTTACGCTTTGGCTTAACTTATTTTTCAACTACAGCCGTATGATTTATTATCAACGAAAGATTTGGACGATTTTCAGCCTAGGTAATAAAAACTTGAATATATTCCTAGATTTTATAACATTCTGGTCATATTTTATTACCAAAAAAAGTCGTAAATAATGTGACAATCTTATATCCGCTGGTTCCAAAAGTTTCTTTCATGAAATCCTTTGTACCTGAACAAAATCCGGGGAAGATCAACGGTCGGTCACCGTCGGTGGCTTCGAAATTCTTTTTTTGTTCAATCCAAAACACCCAGATTTAATATATTTGGACTATAATCTTTTATTCATTTGACTAGATTACCATAATAACTAGATTAAAAGTTTCAAAGGCGTCAATTCGCTATTTGTTTAATAAAAATATAGGTACTACAGGGCTCGCGAAGATCGTTATAAAATGTTAGATTAAAATCGTGATAACAGTTTATTAAAAGATTTATTTTTTAAGTAATTTGGTGGAAAACTGGGTCTCCGTGGTACACAGTTTGGGAAACACTGGTTTAATAAGAATATTGGTACTACAGGGCTGGCGAAGACGTTATAAAATGTTAGACTAAACTACAATTACCGAAGCTTTTTATAGTTAAAATAGTGATAACAGTTTATTAAAACGATTTATTTTTTAAGTAATTTGGTGGAAATCTGGGGCTTCGTGGTACACAGTTCGTTAACCACTGGTTTAATAGAATATTGGTACTACAGGGCTGGCGAAGACGTTATAAAATGTTAGACTAAACTAAAATTTCCGAAGTTCTTTGAAGTTAAAATAGTGATAACAGTTTATTAAAACGATTTATTTTGCAGTAATTTGGCGGAAATCTGGGTCTCGGTGGTACACAGTTCGGGAAACACTGGTTTAATAAGAATATTGGTACTACAGGGCTCGCGAAGAACGTTATAAAATGTTAGACTAAACTAAAATTACAGAAACTCTTTGTAGTGAAAATAGTGATAACAGTTTATTAAAACGATTTATTTTGCAGTACTTTGGCGGAAATCTGGGTCTCCGTGGTACACAGTTCGGAAACACTGGTTTAATAAGAATATTGGTACTACAGGGCTCTCGAAGAACGTTATAAAATGTTAGACTAAACTAAAATTACAGAAGCTCTTTGTAGGTAAAATAGTGATAACAGTTTATTAAAACGAATTATTTTTTTAAGAAATTTGGTGGAAATCTGGGTCTCCGTGGTACACAGTTGGGAAACACTGGTTTAATAAGAATATTGGTACTACAGGGCTCGCGAAGAACCCTATAAAATGTTAGACTAAACTAAAATTACAGAACCTTTTTTTTTAATTTAAAATAGTGATAACAGTTTATTAAAACGATTTATTTTACAGTAATTTGGTGGAAATCTGGGGATCCGTGGTACACAGTTTGGAAACACTGGTTTAATAAGAATATTGGTACTTCAGGGCTCGTGAAGAACCCTATAAAATGTTAGACTAAACTAAAATTACAGAAGTTCTTTGTAGGTAAAATAGTGATAACAGCTTATTAAAACGATTTATTTTAGAGTAATTTGGCGGAAATCTGGGGCTTCGTGGTACACCGTTTGGGAAACACTGGTTTAACATAAATAGTAGGATTTACTGTGCAATCTTCTATCCCAATTTGTGTAAAATAATGATTATTTGAATGGGTCACGTTTCCCTCGTAAATATCGTCTCTTTTGGTGGGAAACTGTGCGCATCAGGCCGTACACTACTCTCAACGTATCTTTTTATAAAAATGAATTGCCAGTCAACTCCGATTAGTATTCCCCGCGTATTTCTCAAAAATAAGGAATAACGAAAAGTTGAATAATTAATCGAAAACTCGGAATATCACTCGGAAAAGTAGCATTCAGTCAGCTCGACTACTGAATTTTAAATGAAACCGACGCTTTGCTGAGTTACTTGACGTTGTTATTTATTATCTTTCGCCCGATTTCACCCTGCCTACCAACAGGATGACCTCATTAAGCTAATTTGCCTTTAAAATATATTGTTATCTTTTTTTATGAAATGACTTTTTATGATTTATTGTATCCTTTTATGGGCTCGTTTATTTTATTGCGAAATTCATAAATATCAAATGAAAGCTATTTTTAACTGTTTTATTTTCTTAAAATATTATATAAATGTTAGATTACCACTAATATAGGAAAATTGCGAGTAGAGAGAAATTAGGCTTAAGTCATTTGAACTTGAAGGTTTAAATTCTGAAATTAGATCCAAATACAGGGTGGAAGCCTCAGCCGTGGTCCAGCCTTGGTACTTCTCCTAGTACACCAGAGTGCTGCGGGCCGAACACTTCTACAGGCGCTGGTATTCCACAAATAGACCAATGGGATAATTATAAGCACATCTTTATCCAATCGCCCGATAAAGCATTTGGAAGATGCGCTTCTAATTCTCCCAATGGTCTATTTTTGGCCTACGAAAAGTACCGAGGCTGGACCACGGCTGAGGCTTCCAATTCTCCCATTGGTCTATTTTTGGCCTACCAGCGCCTGTAGAAGTGTTCCACCCGCAGTACTCTGGTGTACTTGGAGAAGTACCAGAGCTGGACCATGGCTGAGGCTTCCACCCTTGTATACTTCTTAAAAACCAATAAGTCCAATTATGTCAGTTAGCTAAATACCGAACCAATGCATATTGATGTTGACCCATGTTATAGAAATTAAGCCACGTACATTTTACTACACTAATGGCATACGTAATATAAGTAACATAATATTCATAAATATGAAACTTCCTATTGTTTTAATGGTAATTTTCTTACCTAATCATTTTTGACAACTAACAATTTCGTACCGCTAAAACTTAGATCTGCAACTGAGCAGTATATTATCGTCCTTTTTAGTCTTAAATATATTTAGACACTATGTGGTTCTGCGCTGAACGAAACTTTGATTGCTTAAAAACTCTCCTGGGAAAGTCGGGGAATTAAAAAAAAAATTGTCTAAAAATCAGAAAAATTTCAGGAAATTTTAAAAATTCGTCTAAAAATAAGATAAATTTCAGGGAATTTAAAAAAATTGTTTAAAAATCAGAGAAATTTCAGGGAATTTAAAAAAATTGTTTAAAAATCAGAGAAATTTTAGGGAATTTAAAAAAATTGTTTAAAAATCAGAGAAATTTTAGGGAATTTAATTTCGGTTGCAAATAGGAAACCTTTACTAAAATGTTAGTTAAAAAATACAAAAGTTTCGCCCAAAATAAGTCAGGGAAAATCTTCAGAGATGGTTAGGGAAAATCAGGAAAAGTCAGGAAATATGAATCTGAAAAAACTTGTCAACTATTGCTGATTTTTTTTCTAATTGTCATACTTATTATCGTTATGTTACTTATGATGACACCTTGCTTACTGGATATGACGTAAATTACGTCACTTCAGCTCCGTAACAAAATACGCGTCATCAATTTCGTAGATGGGAAACGGAAGTTCGGGAAGCGGATTTTGAAACATCGCAGAATTTCTGTCTTTGACCATTTATAGTTCAGCTCGTGCCACGCTATCACGAGATTTCGTTACCATGGTTACCTTTTCAATAGCGCGAGGAATATAAGAATCCGCTCCCACTAGATGTCAATAGCGTAATAATCAAAACCAGTTGAGTAAGTAAAGACAAATTTTGAGCTTCTCGCGTTGATTGGCTTTTCGGAATCACGGTATTATTAACTTATTAAACACGTGGTTTCGGGAAACCAATAGATAGTAGACAACTCACATTTTTATTTATTTTTTATTAACTCTAGTTATGATAATTTCAACGAAATTTATCATTTGAAAAATAAAATTGAAAATTTTTCATCGAAGTAGACGCTAGAAGTTCTATTGTACGAACTTAATGTATTTATTAACTATAGGAAATACCACATTAGCGTAATTGAGTAATATAAATCCGCGAAAATCAGATGCAATCATAACAATAACTGGGTCCCAAAACTGTGAATAAATATTTAAGCGAATTAGTAACCATATATTTCACTATACAGGGTGTCTCAAAAGGTTATGCAAAATTTGAAGGAGTTGTAGGGGGTGAGTTGAGAAGTATGCTTGTTTTTTCCCATTTTCCAACGATGAAATAAAAGAGCGCCAGAGAGCTTCAAAGTGTGGCCTATTAGCCCTGGAAGTAGCCTGCAACAATAATAAAACAAAGCAGCAGGAAAATGCGAACATTAAGGTTTGGGTTCATGCAATAGGTATAAAAGGACTTTGTAAACAAATCGAGGTAACAAGCGTAAAAAAGTAAACTTAAACAGTATTTAAAGTCGTGATGAACCGCAATTTTACATCACTTTCAAACTGCAACATTGGAGTTCACTTCAGAAGAACTGGCGGATATTCAATTCGTGTATGGACCAACGGATGGAAATGCTTTGGCTGCTCAACGTCTCTACCATGAAAGCAGTGCTTCCACTTTGAGGGTATTTTACCCTTTTTCGCGTAAAATTGACCACGAGAGGGATTTTTTTTCGAGATTGAGGGTAATGGGTAAAATGAGGGTATTTTGAACATTTCACGGGAAATATAAGGGTATTTAAGAATTTTGAAAATAATCTACCATGAAATATAATTTCCCTTTTTGACAAAGTGTAACTAAGTTGGCCGTAAGTGGAAAACTGGTTTTGCTTATGTCGAGACCTTTTGGAGCAGACAAAAATATTGTTTTCGTCCCTTAGTAAGCGAATTGCATACCTACCTTCTAATATGAGTGTCTTTTTCTTTGTAAAAAATAAAGAAAAAACTGTGATAATTTAACTACATTTTTTAAATCGTTGTTTTTTATGGGAATTTTCAGGGTATTTTTAAATTTAAAATGGGTAAAAGTGGTATTTTATTGTTTGATTCTTGTGGGAATTTTAAGGGTATTTTTGAAATTTGGAATGGGTAATAGTGGGTATTTTTCAGCTTATGTCTGGGTAAAATGATCTTTTGGAAGTGGAAGCACTGCATGAAAGGTAACCGAGTCAGTGCATCCCCGTCTCACGGACTTTTACTAAAACCTATTTCCAGGGGATAGTAGGTCACACTTTTGAGCTCTCTGGCGCTCTTTTCACTCATCGTAGGAAAATGGAAAAAAAACAGGCATACTTCTAAACTCAATCTCTACAACTCCTTAAAATATTTGCATAACCTTTGAAAAACCCTGTATACACTTCCATCTGATAAATATGTACATCAGTTTACGAAAAGGTGACGAAAATATAGTATAATTATTTTCAAACATTTATGAAATAAACTAAAATATACCTTATTTTTAAAATTTATTCCCAAAAATATCTTAATTCTAAAATATCGTTAATATCTTGTCCGTGGTTACAACTTAATCCCCAGCTCCTTAAATCTGCCTTTAAACGTCTTTGGTAAAAGCATTTTGGGTTTAAAACAGGCATACTTCTCAACTCACCCTCTACAACTCCTTAAAATATTTGCATAAACTCTTGAAACACCCTGCATAAATCAGGGCAAATCAGATGCAATCATAACAATAACTGGGTCCCAAAACTGAGAATAAATATTTAAGCGAATTAGTAACCATATATTTAACTATAAACGTCATATTTACTTAGATAAAAATATACTAAAATCATAAATATGGGAGGAGATAATCATACTGGCAAAATAAAATAATATTAAACCCTTAGTCATTCTAAATTGTCAGTATTCCTTTAAAAGGCTAAGGAGGAAATAAAATGGTCGTAGCGGAATATGATGTTTAAAAATAAGCAAAGGTGAATATAGTTGATCTTGACTACAACCATAAAAGCTTTATAGCTATAGCTTTTTTTTGGGTTACTTTAATTTATGCAAATTTATAGTTGGGGATCGAGCCTGGCTGAAAACCCAGCAGGTGTACCGAACACGCACTCGTAGCGTGGTTCCGTTCAATACGGATAGCTCCGTTCCTCTCGAGTCCTCACCTGACACCCCGTTTATATCGACTATTTCGGTAGAGTAAGCCGTTTAACACGCTATTACGTAACCTCGGACGCGAAGGGTAGACTTATAATAGCTATTTTATGAAGCCTACGTGTGACTGATTTGTCGAACGGCCTTGTATCCATTTGGTACGGCCATTAAATGAGCCATAAAGCATTGTTACAATTCCCCCTCCCTCCCACTCGTTACAATTCCTTCCTTACCTGACACCGCGGAATACCAAATGAGACTATCGCGTTGCCTTTTACTACCGGTAACTGGTAAGAATGTTTTTTTCCCGGTATAGACATAGTCAGGCTTATTTTATATTTAATATTTGTCGAGGGGGGTTCGCTCGCTATTATTTGGAATTGATTTTCGACGGGTATTTTTGAATATCCTTTTTGCTATTTATGTAGATTTTAGGAATATAAGATAAAACGTGTACGGTAATTGCGGGGAGGTTTTGCGGAATTTCTAGTGGTTTTTTGGTAGGTAGGAAAACGGTCTCGAATTCGTATTTCGTATCGTAAGTTAAATAATTAATGAGGCGGTTTTGCTGCTCTAATTAAAGTGTAGACTGAATTGTATTCTTTCTAAACAAGGAACTTTATACATTAGCTTCAGATAACAGTTATCTGAGCAGAGTTCATATTTACGATAGATCGGATATCAGATTATCCAAGTTTTTTATTCAAATGAGAGTTTAAACCCGAAACTAATCGGAATTATTATAGAGTTGTTAATTTTCCGGAAATTTTCCCCCAATCGGAAAATCAAAAATTTAAACATATATTACTTTTTAAAGGCCTATTTTTTCTTCCGCTCGTCCCCCTTTAAATTTGCTTTCCTTCCAAACAAATTTCAGGAAATATTTCAAAAAAACCCGGCTTGCCTTCTGTGTGGTGCGCCAAATGAAGACCTCCTCCACATTATCCGAGATTGTCCAGAATTAGATCGCGCCAGAGTGGAAGCCCATCGACGGTTAACGCTTAAATCTCTCCTCGCGTTTGATAATGAGCCCGATATCCGGCTGATTGATAATACAAAAACGCTTCTGAAGCTTTGGTGGACCGTCCGCGGTGGAAAAAGAAAGGCTATGACATAGTGTTTACCCCCCCCCCCCTGACCGTGTTATAAGTAATAGTTTACCATTTTGTATATATTTGTATATAGCACTTGTTCATTTAACCGAATTTTTTTTGGTTTTTGTTTTTTTTTAACACCTTTTTTATATTAACTCGAAACCTATTATATCAACGTTTCTTATTGTTGTTTCTGTAATACCATTTTGTACCTGCGAGCCTTTGCTCCTCCCTGATTTAAAAGGGATCTTATGGGTAAATAAAATTCATACATTCATTCATTCATGGTCAGTGGCGGCGCCAGGAATTTTCGCGACGGTAGGCAAACCAAATAAATGGGCCCCCGACCTGGGACCCCCCTTTTCTCAACGAAATACTTCAATAAAATAAAGTAGTGATGTACATGACGAACAAAAAAGTTCTAACAACAGTAAAACGAGTCCAAATATAACAGAACTGGTTTTATTTACTAGGAACCTAAAAAATTTCTAAATACATTATCGACATTTGTTTCTTTGCTATTTATTAATTTTATCTCTTGGGACAATTTTGAGACCCTTTATAGATCTATTTGGGGCCCTTATAGGGTGATTTTGGGGCCCCTCAAAATTTTAAGGTAGGCAGTGGCCTACCTGGCCTACCCCCTAGCGCCGCCACTGTTCATGGTGGTAGGCCAAGAGCAGAACACGTTGGTGTACGTGGGTGTATTTGGAAGGAAAGTAAATTTAAAGGGGGGACAGGCAGAAGAAAACCTAGGCCTTTAAGGGTTTTTATTCCAGACTAGTCTATAGATATAGAGGTTTTACTTTTGGGTTTGATAAAATGAGGCGAAATTTAAATTTGTGAACAATATTAGGATAATCATGGAATTGAAACCTTTTTTTTTTCTTTTTTTCGGCAAAATAAGAAAAATGTTCCGGAGAAAAGGTTTCGGTAATTTTGCAAAGAAAATTTTCCGACTAACAACTATAGAATTAATCGTTTATTGATTTTGCTTATTTTGATTTTCTTTCCACAAGATTGTATATATACCTAACTGAATCTGATGAGATTAATTATGCATATCAGTTAAAATCGGTTATTTTAGATAATTAATCAGGTGCAAATTGAAATCATAATGCTGGTGAGGGTAATATAAAAATTTAACCTGATTGTGATTACATTCATACATCTGAACATTACTAATTGAAGCACTGGATTCAACATAAATTAGATTTAAAGAGAGTATACTGTGTTTGTGCTGGCATTAAACAATTTCGATAGGAGGTTTCCCACAAGTTGTTAAACAGAATCTTCTTTGGGCCCACCTACAGACTTTTCACATTAGAAAACAATCATCAACGCTCCTAGTGGCAAAATTTGGAATTATTTGGTATCCACCATCGAAAGACAATATTTTAACAGGTCTAGCGAGTAAATCTTGAAAAGAGTTCCACAGATTGGTGGCGATGAATTCTGACACCATTACCTTTCAAGTTTCGTCAAAAACTGCTTTCAGGGAGAGTCTATATAAGACATGATTAATGACACTCAACTCTTTATTCTACGATACACACTCTATTCTCCGCCGTGTTCAAAGATACGCCGACAAATCCTGGAAGGAGCGATGCCCCGCGGTGAGCTCTTGTTTTCTCCCGTAAGATTGGACGACGACGGTATTAATCTGGCCCCGGGATTAGGGAATAAAGAAGGGAATCAAAAATCGATATCCGTAGAGAACACGCTTTCTCATTCGCCCGCGGGGGTTACAAACTCTTCATATTTTTTGATCGGATTTGATCGAACCCCGCTCCCCGTTTCTGATTGTAATAATTGATTCGTTTAGTCTTCTCTTTTCATACGCGGCGGTTTCTCTCCGCTCGCGGGGATGGCTAATTGCTTTTTTGCTAATTAAAAGATGGCGCCCCCCCCCCCCCCGCCTTCCAAACGAGATGAAATAGATTAATTAGTATTAAGCGCCACCCTCTCTCGCCCTTTTGGTATGTTTTGAGGAATGACTTGGATTATAATTTCAGCCATGTTGAGCGAGAGGTTTCAGGTTATATTTGGAAGGGTTTCACTTTTAGATAGTTTATTAAGTTTAAATTTACCAGATAATAGGTGATATTTTGGAATGTTTTTAATTGCTCCTAGGATTCACTTTTTGGGCTGTTTTGGAGATAGTTTATTAAGTTTAAATTTACCAGATAATAGGTGATATTTTGGAATGTTTTGATTGCTCTTAGGATTCACTTTTTGGGTTGTTTTGGAGATAGTTTATTAAGCCTAAATTTACCAGATTATAGGTGATATTTTGGAATGTTTTGATTGCTCCTAGGATTCACTTTTTGGGTTGTTTTGGAGATAGTTTATTAAGCCTAAATTTACCAGATTATAGGTGATATTTTGGAATGTTTTGATTGCTCTTAGGATTCACTTTTTGGGTTGTTTTGGAGATAGTTTATTAAGCCTAAATTTACCAGATTATAGGTGATATTTTGGAATGTTTTGATTGCTCTTAGGATTCACTTTTTGGGTTGTTTTGGAGATAGTTTATTAAGTTTAAATTTACCAGATAATAGGTGATATTTTGGAATGTTTTGATTGCTCCTAGGATTCACTTTTTGGGTTGTTTTGGAGATAGTTTATTAAGTTTAAATTTACCAGATAATAGGTGATATTTTGGAATGTTTTGATTGCTCTTAGGATTCACTTTTTGGGTTGTTTTGGAGATAGTTTATTAAGCCTAAATTTACCAGATTATAGGTGATATTTTGGAATGTTTTGATTGCTCCTAGGATTCACTTTTTGGGTTGTTTTTGAGATAGTTTATTAAGCCTAAATTTACCAGATTATAGGTGATATTTTGGAATGTTTTGATTGCTCCTAGGATTCACTTTTTGGGTTGTTTTGGAGATAGTTTATTAAGCCTAAATTTACCATATTATAGGTGATATTTTGGAATGTTTTGATTGCTCATAGGATTCGCTTTTTGGGTTGTTTTGGAGATAGTTTATTAAGCCTAAATTTACCAGATTATAGGTGATATTTTGGAATGTTTTGATTGCTCATAGGATTCGCTTTTTGGGTTGTTTTGGAGATAGTTTATTAAGCCTAAATTTACCAGATTATAGGTGATATTTTGGAATGTTTTGATTGCTCCTAGGATTCACTTTTTGGGTTGTTTTGGAGATAGTTTATTAAGCCTAAATTTACCAGATTATAGGTGATATTTTGGAATGTTTTGATTGCTCTTAGGATTCACTTTTTGGGTTGTTTTGGAGATAGTTTATTAAGCCTAAATTTACCAGATTATACGTGATATTTTGGAATGTTTTGATTGCTCTTAGGATTCACTTTTTGGGTTGTTTTGGAGATAGTTCATTAAGCCTAAATTTACCAGATTATAGGTGTTATTTTGGAATGTTTTTAATTGCTCCTAGGATTCACTTTTTAGGTGGTCTCGGAAATAATTTATTAAGTCTAAATTTACCAGACAATAGACTTTATTTTGGAATGGTTTGGGTTGCTTATTGGCTTCAATTTGGGTTTTCTTGGAGAGGGTTGTTGTAAAAGGATTTATTAACTCTAAAACTACCAGACCATTATGTTTTCTGTTATAAGTAACATAATAGTTTTAAATAAAACACATTTTATTCTTTTAAGACCAATTTTTTTATGGAAAGTTGTCCAATGAACATACATATATAAATAACAACTATAAAATTTTGGTATCTGGGTCAGATTACCTTTAAACGAAATCGTTCAGTGTCATACTTATGCAATTATGTTACTTATGTTGAGCGCTTACGTTCTTTCTTTGATAAAAATGCAGATCTGTATAATAGATTATTCTTTAGATTTAGAAATACATTTTTGTAATTATAAGTTAGCAACTGTAAACCAATAGACCACAATTATGTTTAATACAAAATGAAAACGTTCCTTCAATGTGGTTCAAGTACCACATTCTGTCACTTGTAATTAACAGTCGCTGGGCCTAAGGGGGTGTCTTGGATATTAGCCTTGCTGAATATAATAATAAGCTTCGTTGTGATTTCAGCTTAGAACTTTGTCGTTAAAGGTGTTAAATATATTTTCCATATATAATTATTGAAATATAATTTTTTGTATATAGTGATATCTAAATTGAACAATTTACCCTAAAATTGAATTAATCTTAAAATTCATATCATTTTTCTAATTTTCTCTTTTACAATTTTTACAAATTTAATTTAACAAAAATAACTTAAGCCCTGTATTTCTCTCAAAAGTTTATTAACATTTTTGAAAATAATTGAGTCTTAAAATGTTACAAATAGCCTATATACCTAACCAATATTTTCCAACATTTTTATATACTGATTTCCGGATAAACGAATTAGCCTTTCAATTCACATAGAGCCACGTTGAACTTCTCACGTTGGCCACTACGTGGCTCTATGTCAATTGAAAAGGTTTATTAATAAATAAACAAAGAAATCTTAAATAAAGAAATGAAGAAATCTAGAATTAAATTAAAAATAAATCTAGAATTAAATTAAAAATAAATCTAGAATTAAAGTAAAAAGAAATTTCGAATTAAAAATTTAAATGAAAGAAATAAATAAATCTAGAATAAAAAATCTAGAATAAAGATATAAATAAATCAAGAATCAAGATATAAATAAATCAAGAATCAAGATATAAATCAGGAATAAAGATATAAATCAGGAATAAAGATATAAATAAATCAAGAATAAAGATATAAATCTGAAATAAAGAATTAAAGAAATAACAAAATAAAGAATAAAGATATAAATCTGAAATAAAGAATAAAGATATAAATCTGAAATAAAGAATAAAGATATAAATCTGAAATAAAGAATAAAGATATAAATCTGAAAAAAAGAATAAAGATATAAATCTGAAATAAAGAATAAAGATATAAATCTGAAATAAAGAATTAAAGAAATAACAAAATAAAGAATAAAGATATAAATCTGAAATAAAGAATAAAGATATAAATCTGAAATAAAGAATAAAGATATAAATCTGAAATAAAGAATAAAGATATAAATCTGAAATAAAGAATAAAGATATAAATCTGGAATAAAGAATAAAGATATAAATCTGAAATAAAGAATAAAGATATAAATCTGAAATAAAGAATAAAGATATAAATCTGAAATAAAGATATAAATCTGAAATAAAGATATAAATCTGAAATAAAGAATAAAGATATAAATCTGAAATAAAGATATAAATCTGAAATAAAGATATAAATCTGAAATAAAGATATAAATCTGAAATAAAGATATAAATCTGAAATAAAGAATTAAAGAAATAACAAAATAAAGAATTAAAGAAATAACAAAACAAAGAATTAAAGAAATAACAAAATAAATAATTAAAGAAATCACAAAATAAAGAATTAAAGAAATCTAGAATAAAGAATTAAAGAAATCTGAAATAAAGAATTAAAGAAATGTGGAATAATGAAATAAAGAAATCTAGAATAAAGTTATAAATATATCTGAAATAAATATATAAATATATCTGAAATAAATATATAAATATATCTGAAATAAAGATATAAATATATCTGAAATAAATATATAAATATATCTGAAATAAAGATATAAATATATCTGAAATAAAGATATAAATGTATCTGAAATAAAGATATAAATATATCTGAAATAAAGATATAAATATATCTGAAATAAAGATATAAATATATCTGAAATAAAGATATAAATATATCTGAAATAAAGATATAAATATATCTGAAATAATGAAATAAAGAAATCTAGAATAAAGATATAAATATAGCTGAAATAAAGATATAAATAAATCAAGAATCAAGATATAAATCAAGAATAAAGATATAAATAAATCAAGAATAAAGATATAAATAAATCAAGAATAAAGATATAAATCTGAAATAAAGAATAAAGATATAAATCTGAAATAAAGAATTAAAGAAATAACAAAATAAAGAATAAAGATATAAATCTGAAATAAAGAATAAAGATATAAATCTGAAATAAAGAATAAAGATATAAATCTGAAATAAAGAATAAAGATATAAATCTGAAATAAAGAATAAAGATATAAATCTGAAATAAAGAATTAAAGAAATAACAAAATAAAGAATAAAGATATAAATCTGAAATAAAGAATAAAGATATAAATCTGAAATAAAGAATAAAGATATAAATCTGAAATAAAGAATAAAGATATAAATCTGAAATAAAGAATAAAGATATAAATCTGAAATAAAGATATAAATCTGAAATAAAGATATAAATCTGAAATAAAGATATAAATCTGAAATAAAGATATAAATCTGAAATAAAGATATAAATCTGAAATAAAGATATAAATCTGAAATAAAGATATAAATCTGAAATAAAGATATAAATCTGAAATAAAGATATAAATCTGAAATAAAGATATAAATCTGAAATAAAGATATAAATCTGAAATAAAGATATAAATCTGAAATAAAGAATTAAAGAAATAACAAAATAAAGAATTAAAGAAATAACAAAACAAAGAATTAAAGAAATAACAAAATAAATAATTAAAGAAATCACAAAATAAAGAATTAAAGAAATCTAGAATAAAGAATTAAAGAAATCTGAAATAAAGAATTAAAGAAATGTGGAATAATGAAATAAAGAAATCTAGAATAAAGTTATAAATATATCTGAAATAAATATATAAATATATCTGAAATAAATATATAAATATATCTGAAATAAAGATATAAATATATCTGAAATAAATATATAAATATATCTGAAATAAAGATATAAATATATCTGAAATAAAGATATAAATGTATCTGAAATAAAGATATAAATATATCTGAAATAAAGATATAAATATATCTGAAATAAAGATATAAATATATCTGAAATAAAGATATAAATATATCTGAAATAAAGATATAAATATATCTGAAATAAAGATATAAATATATCTGAAATAATGAAATAAAGAAATCTAGAATAAAGATATAAATATAGCTGAAATAAAGATATAAATAAATCAAGAATCAAGATATAAATCAAGAATAAAGATATAAATAAATCAAGAATAAAGATATAAATCTGAAATAAAGAATAAAGATATAAATCTGAAATAAAGAATTAAAGAAATAACAAAATAAAGAATAAAGATATAAATCTGAAATAAAGAATAAAGATATAAATCTGAAATAAAGAATAAAGATATAAATCTGAAATAAA
This sequence comes from Leiobunum rupestre, assembly GCF_980474605.1. Lineage (NCBI taxonomy): Eukaryota > Metazoa > Arthropoda > Arachnida > Opiliones > Sclerosomatidae > Leiobunum > Leiobunum rupestre. The sequence goes on from NC_143388.1 coordinate 26,405,674, forward strand.
GAATAAAGATATAAATCTGAAATAAAGAATAAAGATATAAATCTGAAATAAAGAATTAAAGAAATAACAAAATAAAGAATAAAGATATAAATCTGAAATAAAGAATAAAGATATAAATCTGAAATAAAGAATAAAGATATAAATCTGAAATAAAGAATAAAGATATAAATCTGAAATAAAGAATAAAGATATAAATCTGAAATAAAGATATAAATCTGAAATAAAGATATAAATCTGAAATAAAGATATAAATCTGAAATAAAGATATAAATCTGAAATAAAGATATAAATCTGAAATAAAGATATAAATCTGAAATAAAGATATAAATCTGAAATAAAGATATAAATCTGAAATAAAGATATAAATCTGAAATAAAGATATAAATCTGAAATAAAGATATAAATCTGAAATAAAGATATAAATCTGAAATAAAGATATAAATCTGAAATAAAGAATTAAAGAAATAACAAAATAAAGAATTAAAGAAATAACAAAACAAAGAATTAAAGAAATAACAAAATAAATAATTAAAGAAATCACAAAATAAAGAATTAAAGAAATCTGAAATAAAGAATTAAAGAAATGTGGAATAATGAAATAAAGAAATCTAGAATAAAGTTATAAATATATCTGAAATAAATATATAAATATATCTGAAATAAATATATAAATATATCTGAAATAAAGATATAAATATATCTGAAATAAAGATATAAATGTATCTGAAATAAAGATATAAATATATCTGAAATAAAGATATAAATATATCTGAAATAAAGATATAAATATATCTGAAATAAAGATATAAATATATCTGAAATAATGAAATAAAGAAATCTAGAATAAAGATATAAATATAGCTGAAATAAAGATATAAATATATCTGAAATAAACATATAAATAAATCAAGAATAAAGAAATCTAGAATAGGGAAAAAGAAATCTAGAATAGGGAAAAAAGAAATCTAAAATAGAGAAAAAGGAATCAAGAACAGAAAAAAAAGAAATATAAAAAAAGGAATCAAGAATAGATAAAAAATGAATCCAGAATAGGGAAAAAAGAAATCCAGAATAGAAAAAAAAGAAATCCAGAATAGAGAAAAAAAAAGAAATCCAGAATAGAAAAAAAAGAAATCCAGAATAGATAAAAAAAAAAGAAATCCAGAATAGAAAAAAAAGAAATCCAGAATAGATAAAAATAAATCAAGAATAGAGAATTAAACAAAAACGTAATAGAAAAATGAATTAATAATAATCGAACTCTTAAATTTTGGGCAATTTTTAAAACATTTGAACACTGACGAAAAGTCCAAAGCAGCGTCGACCATTCAATAATAGATGAGAGCTTCGTCCTTTCGCTAGTCCTTGAGAACGCCTCTCAATCAACAACGCAATCGTCGATGTACGCCATTTTCATCTGTACAACAGCTCCAACAAATCATTTGCATTTGTTCCTCGTGACGAGATATAATAGGTTGTTCGTACTTAACCATTTATGCCTTGTTTAAAAACTATAAATAATCCACCGCGGCTCTTCGCGGAGTGTGTCTATGAGTGTGTGTTTATGTCAAATTTAGTTATCCGTGTTTTATTCCGTCACACGATGAATATTTGAAGCTTTATTCATACCCTCCGTTAAATAACTAAAATTTAGCGATAGCCCGTCGCCAGATCATTTTTCCAACATTCGAATTTAGTTCCCATTTACCGCGAGCCTCGCAGCCGCCGCTAATCATTAATGTATAGCGACTTTCATATAGTCAAGTCATTTTTCCAATCAAAATTAATACTTAAAAAGGACCGACATATTTCATTTACGATAACTTTGTAGTTCACCGGCCAGCGGTACTTAAAGTCAAAACAATCGTGCAGATTTGCCTAGGAATCTCCGTTTATGTCTAAAAATACAGGGTGTTATCGACAGTGCCGCGTCAAATATGTAAAACTAAAATCCAAAGTAATTTCTAGAGGTTAACGGTAATAGTGAGTGTAGGGAGCTGTCGGCTCGCGTGGCACGAAGGGCTTGCCACCACCCTCCTACGCATCATAACCCGGCCACCTGAATTAATGGCTTTAAAAGTCGCTTAACGTCTTAGGCCTAAGGTGGTGCCTTGGGTATTAGTTTAGCTTATTATTATTTTATCTCCAAATTCTTAATTTGTTATGTTTTTTTAATTTGATTTAATAATTTTTGGAGCGTTTTCTAATCATAATTTAAATTTATATGTTTGTATTGTCTTGGTAACCACTACGTATAGGCTTTGCCTCAGTGGTTGCCAGCTAAGTTGTTTTTTGTAAAATAAATATTATTATTATTATTATTATCATCATTATTATTATTAAATTATATCTATTAAAAATATATCTTACGATAAAAGTACCATCTAACTATTAAAGCAAGTCTCCGCTCGACGTGAAGTAGCTCTTTTTTCCACAGATGTCGCTAGCGTCGAAATCAAAACCAGATAGTTAAGCTACAATTTGACCCAAAAGGCGGGACATAAAAGTACCCCTCGTGTTGATTGGATCTTTGGTAAATTGGTCAATAACTTAAATTATAGTTACTCTAAACAATTATTTTACATGGGATATATAATTTAGGTTAAAGTCCACTAAATTTTGATTTTAGCTTTTTTTTGCCATTAATAGATGGATAGATTCGTGGCCATCTCTAATAACAGGGACCTTTTCATAATACAGGTGGCAATGATAGAGCCGACAGTTGCTTTAACGATGTAAAATGTAATAATTACACTGTATATGTGCTTATCAGGATTCCCACCGAAATTTAAAACAAAAAAGGGAAAATAGGTACTTTTTGCAATAAAAATTGGATAAAATAGGGACCAAATGTATTTGGGCGCACACATTTTTTTCTTCCCAAACAATTTCTTTTTTTGAAAAATGAAAAAGGGCTGAGAAGGTACATTTTTCTAAAGAATAAAATCAGCGATTTTTCATCGGATTTCTGGATTTCTTGCCGGATTTCGAGATTTCGTGTCGGATTTCACAATTTTGCAATTTCTCGATTTATCGTCGGTTTTACGGATTTCCAGGCCTCGACGCGGAAGGAGTGGTTCCGAGTTTTCATTCGATTCCACAAGCTCCTTTTACTGCGAGGCCACTCAGCCACTCCACATGATCTGACTGACTAACTATTTTCCAAAATTTGAAAACTACAATCATAATAACCAGAACAGTTGGAAGCAGTTACAAAAACACCCTGTACCCTTTATCATTTTTGTGAAACTTAGTTTTGTAATAGTTGATAGCAATTTGCATGTAAATAGAAACGCTTATGGGCGTATGATTTATTTATTTTTTTATAATCGCATGGATGAGACACATTTTAATTAACGGCATCGTCGTTAGATTGAAACTATTCGAGGCCCCTGGGAGACAGTTTCTCCGCGAAATCCCGATAATCGTTTTTTGGCGTTTCGCGCACTCCCTTCCTTGAAATAATTATGAAGTTGTCGGAAATTTCTGAAAACAGTATCACACTCTCTGAGTGATAAACAATTGTTAAAATGGATATTGGAATTTACTGGCCGAAAAATATACCTCCCCTACGCGTTCAAATTACTATTTATTTTCGAAGTTTGGATATTTGTAGTTGAGAGGTTCAAACGCGAGTGTTTCTTGACTTTTATAGCGCTTTGTTGACGTTTCGTCAAGATAACTTGACGGTATTGTCCAAGCATTCCCAAGTACCGGTTTAAATTGCAACATTACTCTACTTAATATATCTGTTGTGTTCTAAAAGGCCGCTATAGTATTCTAAAAATAATGACAGTTTCCAGGAATATGGATAATTGACAATTTTTTACGTGTGGCTACGAAATTATTTATTTCAATTATTCTCTTTTATTTCAACAATGCCATTTTTTGGTCGTAGTGCTGTAGAAAATGATTAAAATTTTGCCAAGTTTCGTCGACCATAAACCATGTTGCACCATATAAATTTCGAAATTATCGACATGCACGATAATTGTCGTACGGCTTAAAATAATGGTTGGCTTGAAATTATCGATACGTACGATAATTATCGAACGCTTCAATAATTGGCTCGAAATTATTTACCTGCTCAATCATTAACTTACGGCTCAATGGTAGACTCGAAATTATCGACATGATTGATAATTATCGTACAGCTCAATAATTGACTCGAAATTACATGCACGATAATTATCGTACGGTTCAATAATTGGCTCGAAAATATAGAAATGCATGACAAATATCAAACGGCTCAATAATTGGCTCGAAAATATCGACATGCACAATAATTATCATACGGCACAATGATTGACTAGAAATTATTGATATGCACGATAATTATCGTACGGTTCAATATTTGGCTATAAATTATTCACATGCATGATAATTATCGAACAGCTCAATAATTGGCTCGAAATTATCGAAATGCACGATAATTATTATTAATGCTGATTAAAATTTGGCGATTCTGCTGTTATGTTTAGTCGCTTGAAAGTTCAATAACAACAAGTTGTAACATACTAACAGTCACTATATCGAAACTGGTCCAAACGTAGTGGAGGGCCCGAGACCAAGCTAGAGCGAGGTCAGAGTGGCCTCCAATAATGTGTAAGTTTAGTGCTAAACACGTTGACATAAGTATCATCCCACAGTACCATCGGATAGCGTGAAGTCTTGGTAATTGATTTCCAACAAAAGCTTTACATACCAAAAGTACTAATTCGTGAGTTCAACAGGAGATGTAAAATTATTCAAGCTTTAAAAGCTGTAAATTCAATGGCAAAGTCACTGTTTAAAAAACATTATTTGGTTTACTATTTTACTTAACTGAATATTTATAAAAAATGTGCATAATAAATGAAAAATATATAACTTACGAAAATATTTTTTTTCAGTCGTCTATTGTGTAAATTCGAGTAGAGATATAATTTTAATTGCAGAGTACGCAAGAATGTCTTAACGATTAAGAATTAGAATGCAACATTATTTTAGGGATGTTTTTAGTATAAAGGAATTTAAATATGTTTGTCGGTTACAGACGCTGACAAGCCTATCAAGCCAGCTCTAGACTTTTAATGTGAGAGTTGGTCTTTGTTGGAAGCGGATTGCGTGTATTGTTCAATCACTGTAATTAATCTGGTGGTGTGAAACAACCATTTTGGTTGCATATCGAGATATCGTCTTGGATATTCACGAAAACATTCAGGGTTCACATTAATCTCGTCATTAGAGAGTGGATAATTGAAATCAGTATTTGTAAGAACCTTTCTAATATGATATTCAAGGATTGAAAGAAATACAACTGCATTTAATTTTGTAGGATAACGATAAACTAACTGTAAAATGTTGTGTAATTTTACCGTAAAACCAACATTTGATAGACCGTTAAATATTTATAATAATAATAATAATAATATTAATAATAATATAATAATAATAATCAGCTAAGCTAATACCCAAGGCACCACCTTAGGCCTAAGTCATCAAGCGACTTTTGAAGCCATTAATTCAGGTGGCCGGGTTACAATTTAGTCATTCAGTCATTTTAAATGTGTCCTTGTCATATTTTTTAAAATATAGCTATGAATTTTAATGACCAATTGCGCATTTAATTTTACGGTCAAATTGGACAGTAAAAATTACTGTAATTTCTTAGAGTGTAATAGAAGTGTGTATCAGCACTGGTCGTCCGGAATTTCTAGCGTTACCAGATAAAGTCCTTTTCGAAATGCGCAAGAAGGCCATTTTGGGGGTAGACAAAAGCCCCATTGGCGCTAATGAGAATGTGACCAGACAACGCCATTAAGAGAGAACGACGTCGAAGACATTCTCAACCGGAAACAACGCGCGGGCCAAAGCGCGCCAGTCTTGGAAGAAAAGAGCCAGTATACACTGCGGGCGAATCCCGAGCGAATTGGCCGTCCGTCTTCCGCCAACGCCGGCTCTGCCGCGAAAGCCTCTAGCCGGGGCAGAGCGACCACTCGATGGCGGAGAGGCGTGGCCCGGATCGTAGGGACGCCGGGGCGCGTGCGCCGACATAAATCAAGCGACGTTACGCGCCCATTCGGACTAGCCCCTACCGACCGGCGCTCCTGGCCAGGCGGCTTCCGCGACTAGCTCTTCGCCGTGAAATCGGGCTTGCCCTCTCCGCGGATGAACGCGTTTTTCGCCTAAAAAAACCGGAGTAAACTTACTATAGTATAAAGTTTAGAAGTGGGGCCTTTCGGTAGCAGTTGTAGCGAGGTCCGCGAACAGCGAAGGTTATCCCGGCTTCAATATGACGCCTCTTTAACGCGGACATTATACATTCGATCGGAAGTTCTCCCAGTTAAATACTTCGTCGGTTGGAACGGGCGTAACGGGTGTATAGCAGAGTGTTTAGCGGTTGTCTCGGCGGGCTCGACTCAAGCTGGTCCGCGTGTGTGTCATGAACCCTAAGCCATCCATGACGCCGCTCGCCTCCCCGATCAGTACGGCCACTGGAACCTGCTTCTCCGCGGGCCGATACTCTCCTACTTACCGCAGCTCGGATCCCATGCGGAGACACTGTATGGTCAACCCCACGGTGAGAGCCCATTCCTTCATTTGCTCGCGACCAGTTCTTTGCTATTCTGTTTTACCTTTTGCCTGAATTTCTTACTTTTCTTTTATGCCGATTATTTATGGTAGGTTTTTAATTTTGTATCTTTAAGGAGGATTTATTTTAGCGGTGATAGCAATTTTAATGTTGTCACTAGTTTCGTTATGGAATTTTAAAGATTAACGCGTTGATAAACATGATACGATAGTAATTTGAATTGATAGAGTAAGTAGTGTCGAAGATTTAAAGTAATTTACCGCTATATTTGTCAGTCTTGGGTTGTTATAGATATACAACGGCAAATTCGTCTTACAGCGATTTTGGGAAAATTTCTTGATTCTTAATTAATTATAAAACTATATAAATTTGTCTTACTGCAATTTTGGGAAATAATTGTAAAATTTCTTAATTCTTAATTAATTATAAACCTATAGTGTTATTGTGATTTGCAAATAATACTTTATTATTCATACAAATTTCCCTGTCTTTATGTTCTTGGGTATTTACAGCATGCTATTTTGATTATTTTGTATTCCATTTCCCCTGATCGGATGATGGTATTATATCTGGAATAAGGGTTTTTGTTATTTGGTTTCTGTCCTTGTAGGGAATACCAAGCGATTCGAACAATTCGTGAAACGAAGCTATTCCCTACTTATACGAGACACTCTGCTCTAAAATGCTTACGGACCAAGGCTTAATGGTGAACACAGCATTCATGCCTTTTTACCAACCCCACCTACCTTTCGATTTCTTTTTGAGTATTTTATGTTGGCCCCCATTTAATAGCGCAAAATGCCCATGAGAAAACGACGTGGAAAAAGTTGGCTTTAAACGGCGCGTTAATTAAGCCTAAAGAAAAGATACTATCCTTAGGCTTAAGAAACGGGTTTTTACACGTTTTCCTATACGCGTTTTGCGTTGCTTAAATCTAATATTCCAATTGTTTTCACCTTTTAAACCTATTATTTTATTTATTTTTCGTGATTTCCCGTTTATTCGTTGAAAAATTTATAATTTTCTTTCATATTATGACGAAGTAGAGAAATTTAGGATATAACCCCTGTAGAAGTGTTCCACACGCGATACACCGGTGTTCAGGGAGAAGTTAATTTACAGGTTTGCAATGTTATTGTTTAGGGGGAAAAGTTGGAAATATTTTAATTTAATTTAATAGAGTTTGCGCGAGACTTTTTACTGATATTTGCTTACGAGTGAATACTGGAGATAAGTTTTGATAAATTCGATTTGCAAAATACAATTATCCAGAAATTGGCTTACTTTAATTTTCTTTTCTTAGCGTATTGCAAATTGAATTCTAAATTCAATAGTGGATGTAAATAAAATGATTCTCATAAGTGTAAACATATAAGTTTATTAATGTAGCTGACGGAATTAACTAATTCTTAATCTTAGATCGCGTAGAAAATATTAATATTTCGTTTGAGTCGGGTATTTTACAAATATAATTTTATTAATATTATTAACAACGTGGTTTATTTGGTCGTTTAATAAATTAAAATTGTAAAATGATAATTGAATTTGGTCGTCTCGTATGCGAAATTGGGATCAGCTTCCCAATCGTAACTAATTAATTAAAGAATTTCCTTTTAAAACCTAAAATAAAACAATCGTTCAAAGTATAAAATTAAGACCTTAAAAATTAATTTGTTTTTAATATTTTGTGACTGTTTTAATACAGATTTTGGCACGACTGAATCTATCCCCAGAAAATATTCCCAATTTTAATTATTTTTTATTGTTTAATTTTCGTGTACTTAATAATGATATTAATTTTGCACTATGTTGTTATTTTTTTCTCTTGGTGTATTCTCGTTCGGTGCGTCATTGGCATTGCGTGGTACCTTGATCCGTAGCAGCCGGACGTGTTCAGCTGCGTCAAGAAGGATGGCTCCATCAACTCGCACTCGGGCTTCTCGGCCGGTCGCTTCCAGCCGGGCCGCCAACTGCCTCGCAGCTCGTTCCCTTCGCGCATCGTCGAGATCGGACTTCGCGGGAACGAGTATTGCTCCTTCAAAACTGATTTCCACGGATACTCGCAAACGCAGGTAAGACCAGAAAACACTACACCTATTATAATACATTACATTCACACTTACGTACACTTATCAATGGATACTATTTTCCTTCTGCATTTAACCTTGGTAAATTTACTTTCCTGCCAAACAAATACCCTGGTGGTAGGCCAACAGCGGAACACGTTGGCCTACCACCAGGGTATTTGTTTGGCAGGAAAGTAAATTTAAAGGGTGACAGTCGGAAGAAAACCTAGACCTTTATGTAGTATTCTCAAAACGCGATTTTTCAAGTTAGAATAGGTGAAGTATCTAAAATTTACATCATTTTGATGGGTTATAGATACTGTCTATTACTCTGGCAACAAAACAGTTTGTAATTTTATAATAATTTAACAATATGTCTACCAGGACTGTAAGTAAGAGTATAAGATAATCAACTTATCTACAATTCCTTATAATACGCGTAAAAACTATCAACTATATTCCTACGAAATTGTATTTCCCGAAGAGAAAACGTATTACAATACTTATAAATTATATCAGAAGTATGTTCTACAACAGAAGTATCTATTTAAGTTACGATAATGCAACTTAAAATACACTTATCAATGGGTACAATTTTCCCTCCGCATTTAACCTCGGTAATTTTCCACAAAGAGAGATACCCGGACACACGAAGAAACAAATAATTTTATTTCGACAGCACTCATAATCATACATAACGCCTGTTTTAGTATTGTTCAAACGACATTGTTAATTCTTCGTGTACCCTGGGTTAGCGAAAGGTCTGCAATTTTTTAAAACTCTAACTTTGCAGCCTCTTTAATATTAAGTTGAGGACTCGTTAGCTAGTGTTAGTTTGCTGTAAGAAAAAATTTACTTAGGTAAAGATAAAGTTATATATGAATCGAACGCAGGTTCGACTAAATACATTTATGTAAAAATATTAAAAGTTTCAATAAAAAGTTCATTAAAGATGAATTTAAATTTTTAAATTTAGGAATTCTAAGTGATTTTAATTAAGAATTTAACCTTTAAAAATGTAGTTATATTTTACTCGCCAAATCAATATTATACTAAAGCCTAATTAAAAATAAATAATATACTTATTATTTGTATTAACGTTTACTATTTAAGCATCATAATTAATTAAAGAAACGTTGATTAATAGCGGTAGTAACTTCAAACAAACTTCTCTTTGTTTTATTAAAATAATACTGTTAATTTAATGGAATGTTATAACAGAATTTAATTACAATAAATGTTTATAAATGTTCCCTTATTATTTATCAAGTGTACAAATTCGAATAGCGATCCAACGCTTTCGTAAGAACAAGGCCAATTTTGACGTGTGACTGTGTTTATTACAACAATCCATATTTAAAGAGGGTTAAACGCCTGCCTTATAAAAATCATTAAGCTCGTCGCGTTGAACGTAAACGCGTTCCGTAGATATCGCATTAACTTATATGAAAAAAAAGGATCTTTCACGTTGTTGCTTAATCTCAGTATTATTATTTTTAATTATCCTTTGTTCGTTTATAATAATTATTCCTTTCCCAACGGACCACGACGAACTTATATTATAATAATAGCTATTATAACGCCAGTGTCGAGATGAAATCGCTGTATTGCAAAACAATTTAGGAACAGAACCCCAATAATGAAAGAACTAAATTAGTTCGGATGCTTTAGTTTTATTTTTATTTTTAGTAGAAGGCGTGCCCCAACCAAATCGTCATAGCAGCGCCAGAATGTTAAAAGCTCTAGTTTTATCCGTTACTACTGCTCATGAATTAAATATCATTTTTTTATGCAAAAATAAAAGAATATTCCCCTCTAGTCCGTAGATTAATAATATATGAAGGATAAAAATTCTTCAAGACGCGATATATACCGGCTGTTATGAAGCTTAAAATGCTTGGCTATCATGTTGAGTTCTTTGTATTTTTTTCTATTTAATTTCCGTTGAACTGACGCCATTTTGGTAAATTAAATATTAATTGATGTTTAAGTCATTCTACTTAAATTGAAATAAATAAATATTTTATTATATTTTATACGTTATTTCTTAGAAGCACGGTTGGCATTTTTTTAATTTTTTTTTAATAAAAATCAAATTAATCGATTTTTGGGATTTAAATCGGATTTTTTGAATTTTATAAAATGTATTAATTTTTATACAAATAATGGCTCTTTTCCTGTATAATTAACTGATATTTTACTTCTGTGAGTTAGCTAATCTTGAATTAAATTAAATCTTAATTGAATTTAATTACTATTTAATATTTTAGTTTGGTCAGATTTTCTATGAATTTAAAATATTTTTGTCATTTTTTATTCCTACATTAAAATACATTGTATGATTTCAATCAATGATTTTTTAAATCGGCTGATTTAAATCAAGTTCATTTAAATCAGCCAAACCTGCTTAGAAGGTCTATCTTCAAATAAAGTTTACATTATCCTACTATCATTAACGGAGTTAGTTCACTTGCATAATTATGTGACTATCATTAAAATATTTTATGATAATTCCAAATATTTTATATTTTTATATTAAAATTCCTACTAGTAGTATTTTTCCAAAATGTTATCGTAATTTTTAAGATACCTCTTGTCCATTTTTAGGATATTTTGCGGTCATTTTAGGGATATTTCGAGTCATTTTAGGTATATTTCGAGTCAATGTTTAGGATATTTTGATGGCATTTTTAGGATATTCCAAGCTAAATTTAGAATATTTTTCGTTCATTTTAGGGATATTTAGAGTAAATTTTACGATATTTTGAGGTTATTTTTATGATATTTCAAACTAATTTTACGAGACTTTAAGATAATTTTTAGGAGGTTTTGAGATCATTTTTAGTATATTTTGAGGTTATTTATAAGATTTTTCGAACTAATTTTTGGTTATTTTGAGGTTATTTGTATGATATTTCGAGGTTTATTTAGAATATTTCGAAGTTTATTTAGAATATTTCGAGGTTTATTTAGAATATTTCGAGGTTTATTTAGAATATTTCGAAGTTTATTTAGAATATTTCGAAGTAATTTTTAGGATATATTTCGAGTTAATTTTTAGGATATATTTCGAGTTAATTTTTAGGATATATTTCGAGGTAATTTTTAGGATATATTTCGAGGTAATTTTTAGGATATAGTTTGAGGCAATTTTCGGGAGTTTTTGAAGACTATCAACATCTGCCCATAGTCGGCACCGACGACCTCAGTCTACCTTCAGCGGTGCCACTAAGCCGTGATGCGGAAAGGCTCTGATAATATTTAATAACGACTATTACCATTATTCGAAATTGAATAGAAAAATATTTTTAATTACTAAGTGACGAATGTTACTAAATAAACGTAATTTAATAATAAACTATTTTTGAATAATTTAGTGACGAATGTTCTCTACTGTTATACGTAATTTAATAATAATATAATTTATGTTACTTAATTACGAATCTTAGTATTATTAATAATTTAATAATAATATAATTTCCGATATTTAATTACGAATATTAATATTATTAATAATTTAATAATAATATAATTTCCGTTATTTAATTACGAATATTAATATTATTAGTAATTTAATAATAATATAATTTCCGTTATTTAATTACGAATACTAATATTATTAATAATTTATTGATACTATAATTTCCGTTATTTAATTACGAATATTAATATTATTAATAATTTATTGATACTATAATTTCCGTTATTTAATTACGAATATTAATATTATTAATAATTTATTGATAGTATAATTTCCGTTATTTAATTACGAATATTAATATTATTAATAATTTATTGATAGTATAATTTTCAGTATTTAATTACGAATATTAATATTAATAATTTAATAATAAAGTAATTTGCATTATTTTATTACGCTATTAAATAATTTTCATTCAATTGCAAGCATAATTCTTCATCTTCCAAATAAAACGAGCGCATCTCATTTGTTGATAATTCGGGACGCAAAAAGGCACGTGTGTACGCGTGGATCATAAACCTGAAAACAACGTGGCGTCTCATATAACCTTGAAGGAAAAGAGCCCTTGGCTCCGAGCTCCAACCGAGCAACCCAAGTGGTTGAATGACCGTCGACGCTAGTTAAAATTTAATGTATGGGGATATCCCTCCTAAAAATACGAACCGGCATCTTTTCTTATTCCCAGATGGAGTCGTTTATTTTTTAAATACCAGCACAGGGTTCCCGAGCAAGCGGCCGCGATCTGCCGTCTTCCGCGGCGCCCGGAGAGCGGCCTTCCCGGCGTTGCATCCCGTCTGCCGTCCGAGGGTTTCCTGGAATCGTTAAATTTTAATGTGGGCCTCCTTTTTAGTATTTTCTGATCGAGAGGGGGGAAATAAAATCTGTAGTTATTCCGTCTCTACGCGTGTGTCTCCGGGGAACCTAGACATCAAAGTCAACTTTGTCTACGGTCGGGTAAGATGCACCAACTTGGTTTGCGATATTTACTTTTAGTGTTAGGATACATTGTCAAAAGTATATCATAATAAATAATCAGCTAGGCTAATACCCTTGGCACTAAGTCAGCTAGCGACTTTTAATTAGGGATGCTCCAATATAGGTACAGCCGATATATCGGCTATTCGTGGCCGATAATCTATCATAACAGTAGTGTATATGAAAGTTGCTTGATGACTTAGGCCTAAGGTGGTGCCTTGGGTATTAGCCTAGCTGATTATTATTATTATTATTAACAGTAGTGTATATGAAAAGGTTATCTATCATAACAGTAGTTTATATGAAAAGGTTATCTATCATAACAGTAGTGTATATGAAAAGGTTATCTATCATAACAGTAGTGTATATGAAAAGGTTATCTATCATAACAGTAGTGTATATGAAAAGGTTATCTATCATAACAGTAGTGTATATGAAAAGGTTATCTATCATAACAGTAGTGTATATGAAAAGGTTATCTATCATAACAGTAGTGTATATGAAAAGGTTATCTATCATAACAGTAGTGTATATGAAAAGGTTATCTATCATAACAGTAGTTTATATGAAAAGGTTATCTATCATAACAGTAGTTTATATGAAAAGGTTATCTATCATAACAGTAGTGTATATGAAAAGGTTATCTATCATAACAGTAGTGTATATGAAAAGGTTATCTATCATAACAGTAGTTTATATGAAAAGGTTATCTATCATAACAGTAGTGTATATGAAAAGGTTATCTATCATAACAGTAGTTTATATGATAAAATCATTGTAAAAGACCGTTTAGTACACTGTCATACACTGAGAGAAATCCGTCTAGTTGAAACTACAGGAAATCCTGGCAACTGGAGTAACCAGGATTGTACTGTATATTTGAAGTATTATCCTGTAAAATTGCTTTATCGATTATATCTGATAATTTTTACAGGACAACCTCTTGAAATTTCCAATAAAACAAAATTGTACTTTTAGCACTAAAAGCTGTTTTTTAACAAAATAAAAAGCTGCAAATTCTACAGGACGGTGATATTATATTTCACAGAAAACATCTGGTGGTTTTTATAGGAAAACATCTCATAATTTCCACTAAACTGAAATTGCAATTTTAGCACTAAAAGCAATATAAAGCTGCAAATTCTACGGGACGGTGTTAGTATATTTAACGGCATTACGATTTTTAGAAACCCAACAGATGGCGGTAATATGGGGAAAATAAGAAGCGGGAATTTCAAAAGTTAACATTTTGTTTCACCCTAAGCCTTAAAATATCATGTAATTATGAAAATATAACCAAGTACTTCATCATTTAAAACATTTTTGATTGTGAAAATATCACAAAATACTTTATCAGTTAACATATTTGATTTTGACAATATACAAGTGATTAGAGTGAGTATTATCACAATATATCACAGCGCATGCTTGTACAAAATTTTAACTAGGAAATGCTTACTACAAATACGCTGAGATTCGTCTAAATTCAATATAACTGGTTTATTTGCATTGTCATTAGGAATCTTCTTAAAAATTGTCAGTTCCCATTTCCGTCGAAGTTTTTCATTTTAAGGAAATTTGTGAAACTAACTTTATTTAAAGCAGCGTCAGTTTGCTTTTTAGTCGACAAGCAATTTTTGATCAAACAATAATTAACCATGGGGAACTAAATAAAAGCAGACAATTCTTTCATGGCAATTTCATTACACGCGTAACGTTAACATAGAAAGTAAACAAATAAGCCTTAGCTTGATGAATTAAAACGTTTGAAAAATCACACGCGCCACCGTTTAAATGCAGTTGTTGACTAGCAAGCTAACGTCACGCGGATGGTTTTTTCTCCATATTACCGACATCTGGCGGTTATCAAATGCCAGATTTGAAAAAAAAATAAGGTTCATAATAGTATTACAGACGGCTATGATTTGTGCATGGCCACAGCCAACTTTAAAAGCGTGGATGAATTTGTGCATGGCCTCGGCCAACTTAGATCTGCTCTAGCTGCACGTGCGAGTGCAGCTAGAACAGAAATTAGTTGGCCATGGCATGAAAAAACCTTCAGGATTTCATTACTAATTTCCCATGTAAATTCCTTTTTTCAAGATTTTTTTAATTTTTCGTAAAGTTGTAATTGAGTTGCTGCGCTCCCACTGGAGCCGCCCTGTTTCAAAAAGGTGTATTTTATTCAGCAAAATCATATATAATAAATAAACAGAGGCCCTAATGTATATGGCGAAGTTGACCGCGAGTGCCGACCCACTTTTCGATAAAGTAGGAAGCCATGAGATGAGCAGATTACGTGGCGCCATCGACGCGCGGTGAAATGAAATACATTATGCCTTTTGGAAAATCAACTGTCATTTGATGTAAACAAAGGAAGGATAGATGGCGTTGCAAATTCTGCCCATCTCCGCTTTCATACATACGGTGGGGGGGGGGGTTAATTTTCTCGGTCAAAAACAGGGGTGCCTTAACGCGGTAATCTTCCCTCTATTTCTTTTCTATCTCTATGGGCAAAATAAAATTCCTTTGAACCTTTGATAAGGCGCAGGGCATGAAATAAGCACACTCACTTGTCAGTGACAGGACACTGGACTTTCCCCAATAAATTTCGCAAATGTCCGATATCTTTTCAAAATCTTAAGGGAGTCATTGGACATTTGTACGATAACTTTTCGATAAACTAGGAACCTTTTTTTTCTATAAAACCAAAAATATTAAACAATTATTTACCAAAATAATGAGGAAGTACCGAGTTGATAGTTTTGTCAGTCTATCCTCTCTGTGAGTCTGTGCTTCTGTGCTAAAGAGAAAGGGATGGCGGCCAGAGGAGGCTGTGTTGGAGGGTGGGAATAAAAAAAATAGAGTTTAACAGAACTCCTACTTGACTGGCGACTCCTAACTACATGCCTATAATTGTTAATAATTGTATTTTGTAAAAAAAGGTTCCCAGTTTATCGAAAAGGTTATCAGACAAATGTTCAATGACCCCCTAAGATTTTGAAAAGTTATCAGACTAGTCCAATGCCTTTTGCCCTGTGTTTATTTCAAACCCTGCAGCCAAGTAAGGTCACTAGGTCTGTGTTGCCGACTTAATGCTGGAAACCACGGAATCAGGAGCTAAAATAAGGATTTTTTTGAACTGACTAAAAAATAAAACTGATAACGGGCGAGCTGCTATATAAAATCTACAGTCTGTTGAATCCCGTTGTTTAACTTAGGACCGAAAGGCAATCTGATACTTTTTCTGATATTTTTCGGTATTCTTGACGTCACAAACATAAGTTTATTTAACAATTGCGAATGAAAACTAGGGCTACGCCCTCTTTTAGCGGCAGGCGCAAATAGTAAAAGGTGGCGTTTAAGCAGACGTTACTGACAATACAAGTTTTAAAACCAATGCGGAAATTTATGGAAATATATTTTTTCCCTTTGAAGTTACTTTCTTTAGTATAACATTACATCACAGAACAGTAAAGACTTTCAGAATTTAGTATTTTCGACTCTAGCAGAAGCTTCACACGTAAGAAGTGGCGAAAAAACGAATATTCGTGATACCGACACGTGCTTGTAACACTATAATAACATAGAGTATGAAGTCGCTTTTTAATTCACTATCGAAACGAGTCTAAGTTGTGCAGCGATGCTCAAGTCTTAGCGTCTGCTAAGAGGGTAAACTGTGTATCAATCGTCTGCTTGGACTTTTTCTCTCGTAGCATTAACTGCATTAGCTATTTGTACCCACTCGATGTTTCTGATGACCGTCGAAATGAGGCACAGCGGTAGTTTTTAGGTATAGCGAAAAGAGATACGCAACTCTATGGGGTGGCTGAGTGGCTAGCACTTTCGCCTCGTCGCAAGAGGATGCGGGTTCGATTCCAGCTTGTGGCACTGGGTGAAAATCCGGAACCAAAGTGCACTCCTTCCGCGAAGAGTTTGCCAGTTCTCGTCCAACTGGTTTAAGGGGTTTTCCACCGAGCTCTTCGGTTTCCCCTTCCCATAAAAACTTGCCGAGGTTAACGGTATAATTGTAAGTGTAGGCAGCTGACGGTTAGCTCGCGTGGCTTGAAGGGCCTGTCACCAAAGAGTATAAACACTACGTAACCTAGAGATATAATGACGGTCGAAAGCAGTAAAGGAAGTTGTAGCAACCGGGGGGGAAGGCACTCAGTGACTTTGCACTTCAAATTTCGGTACCACAGCGCCACTACGGCAGTTTTTAGTACAATAAATAATAATACCGGAGAAAAATGGCAGTTACGGTGTTGCGGAGGTGCTAAATTTGGCATTTTGGATATTTAATTGTCTAATATCTGTCAATTCAAAAAAGTGACAGTAATTGGTTACTGTTTCGTGATTTTTTTAGTTAGAATTTGTGGATTCGTTGTTTCGGTGTTTATTTTCAAAAAGTGAAGAATAAGGCGTTTGTTCTCTAACGTTGCCAAGTCCTAAAGGTAGCCAAGTCCTTAAGGAATTTTCAAGAATGTTGAACTAAATCAAAATGATTGCCACTTAAAACTGCCGTAGTGGCGCTGCGGTACCGAAATTTGAAGTGCAAATTCACTGAGTGCCTTCCCCCCCGGTTGCTACAACTTCCTTTACTGCTTTCGGCCGTCATTATATCTCTAGGTTACGTAGTTTTTATACTCTTTGCTGTCACCACCCTTCCACTGGTCAAAAGGCCTTATAAGTCGCTAGATGACTTAGGCTTGTAGTGGTGCCTATAGGGTATTAGCTTAGCTGATTATTAACTCCTTCAAAACAGGGTTGGCAAGTTTTAAACAAAAGGTTTAAAACAAGTGTTTAAAACACGTTTAAAACAATTATTTTAAACAAACACCAATTTGTTTTAAACGTTTTAAACTATCTGTTTTAAACATGTTTTTTATAAGGTAAATTTTCATTGTTTTTTGTAAGATTTTCGTTATTCAATATGAGGGAAAACGTAGAAAAAACCAGTCCAAGGCTCTAAGAAAGGTAAATTGTATTTATAACGGGTAGTTTGATTTAAAGATTCTCTGAAAAGAGCGACTGAAAAGGCTCGATATGATTTCATAAATTTCATACCAGTGCAAAAATCCTACGAGCGCATTGAATTTTGTCTTTTTGTTTAAATAGAATTTATATAGCTGCCAATATACATCTATTTGGGACACTAACTATGCACGAGATAAAAGTAGGGTTGCTGTTTAGTCGGGTTGTGCCGGGTTTTAAGTAACAAGAAACACGGCCGGTCTGGACAGATCGGGCTAAAACCGACTAGGCGGCACTCCAAGATAAAAATCAAGGGATTTCGGTCCCCTTTCTCGATTTTTTAGAAATTTTATGACGTGATGGAAGTTTTAAGATTATAGAGGTACCTAAAATCTTATTTTATGTAACATTGTTTATTTGTGATGATTTATGACTGCAGACGTGCACATTTCAATAAACCAAAACTAAAAACAATGTGTGGATATTTTCCCTTTTCTTAGTTCTGTGCGACCAAAAATTTCAGGATGATAACTATATTAAAAACCCTACTACGGGTTAGGTAGTATTTGCATGGGGCATCGAAAACCCTAAGGCCGTCAATGGTTGGTCAACAACGCTTAGCGAAATTCTTGGCTCGTTTAAATAAGCGTGTACTCATTGGTTCTTCTCCCTGTGAGTTTATTTATAATACCATAAGTGGCATAATTACCCTAAGTGTGCCAATAGGAGCCTTTCCCACAGAAAATCTTCAATTTGAGCTTGTTCTAAACAGACCAAAGAACCGTAGGACTCGCGAATTCCGTTCAAGTACTCTATATGGTATTTTTAATGCTCGCGCCGCAGACGCCGCTTCGCAAACACATTACGTAAATTTCGTCACTGGAAAAATGACGTCATTTACGTCAATTTCGTTAAACAGGTATCATGGAAAAATTCATCTTATTGACACACTTAGGGTAATTATGCCACTTATGATAATACGTATAATGATACGTAATATTTCTTTAAATGAGTTTACTCGTGATTCATAAGTATAATGATTAGTTTAAAACGTGTTTTAAACAGTGTTTTTTATTGTTCGCTTTAAAAACAGTTTAAAACAATGAATCTTGTTTAAAACAATAAAAAACATTGTTTTTGTTCTTTTAAAAAAAAACAAGGATTTTGCCAACCCTGCTTCAAAACCCGTGCTACGATTACCAAGAGTCCAAGCTATATCGCCACTGCACTTAATAAATTAATGCTTGATTTTTAGTCTTCCAACCTGTAAAACTGAATTAATGTAATTTACTGGAATATATGTACAATCGAGAGCAGTGTTTTTGGGAAATGCACACTCTTGTAATTGTTTCAGGTTCTAAGATACAATAAAAACCGGTATTAATTACAGTTTCACAACCTGTAAAATAATATTACTGGAATTCACAGCAATATTTACTGAAGCTTCCGGTGTTTTGAATAAACGGGCGGACCTGTGATTGTTACAGGTTCCATATACAAACCTAAACCCCGTAATAAATACAGTTTGACAACCTGTAAAGCAATCTTACTGGAATATCCTGCAATATGAACAGAAGAAACCAGTGTTTCGTAAAAACATGTAACTCCTGCTATTCTTTCATGTTAACACTACAGAAAAACTGTACATTTTACAGCACTTTCCTGAATAAATAGTTTACAAGACGTTTCTGTATTATTTTCCAGTTAAATCTACGAATTTTTCTCTCAGTGTACCATTTTATTCTAATTTTTCATAAAAAAAGTTTGCCCGAGCATATCCGAATATGTTTCTTTTCATTTTACATGGTACATATTTTGTATTACAAATCGAATATCGTTGATTTTATTTGTTTACACTCGTAACCCCCTGTCTAAAAAAAGTATGATCTAGCTTATGAAGTCTGTCGTACGTGGCGCGGCCAATCAAATCAAATATATTCATTAGTTAGTTAATCGATCATTTTCTTATTTTTAAAGGTTTTTCTGAAAATATTTTTCTAATACCGGAATCGGCCAATATCGACTTCGCTTAAGCCGATATTGGCCAATACTTGTATTAGAAAAATAGGCCGATATATCGGTTCATCCCTAAGTACTACGCCTTTAATTCAGGTGGCCGGGTTACAATGCATAGGAGGGTGGCGACAAGCCCTTGTTTCCACGCGAGCCAACAGCTCCCTACACTTACTATTACCGTTAATCTCAGCAAGTTTTTATGGAAAAACAATGGGGGAAAAACCTTAAACCAGTGTGGAGATAATTTTCAAACTCAACGTACAAAAGCAAAACATGAATTGTATATAAATAAACTACTCTTACATCGGTAGTTTGAAGAATTACCAAGGCGAAATGCAGAAAGAAAATTGAATCCATTGACAAGTATTTCAAGTTGCGAAGATACAAGTTTCATTATCATAACTTAAATAGATACTTATGTTATAGAACATTCTTCTGATATAATTTATAAGTATTGTAATACGTTTTCTCTTCTTGAAATACAATTTCGTAGGAATATAGTTGATAGTTTTTACGTGTATTAGGAATTGTAGATAAGTTGACTATCTTATACTCTGGCTTACTTTAGTCATGGTAGACATATTGATAAATTCTTATAAAATTATGAACTGTTTTGTTGCCAGAGTATAATAGACAGTATCTATAACTCATCAAAATGATGTAAACGCGAACTTATTAATTAGATAATTCACCTATTCTAACTTGAAAATTTCTACTTAAAGGCCTAGGTTTTGTTCTGCCTGTCACCCTTTAAATTTACTTTCCTTCCAAACAAAAACCCTGGTGGTAGGCCAACGTGTTCCGCTGTTAGCCTACCACCAGGGTTTTTGTTTATCTTATCAATGGATACTATTTTCCTTCTGCATTGAACCTTGGTAAATTTACTTTCCTGCCAAACAAATACCCTGTAGGTAGGCCAATCGATTCAAGAAGTTTCGAAGGAGTTGTGTTGACTAGGCTAAATCATTTTAAACCGATTCAAGCCGTTTTCTACTGCTTCCGTGTGAACGTATAGCTTAAAGGGATGGTACTGACTTATTATCCAAAATACTGACTAGGCTTAACCCCACCAAGGGCAGGGGTCAAGCAGGGGCCCACGGTTCACAAGGGGGACTAGCTGGTCGAGGGGCCCAAAAAATATCTTAGCCTTGGTGCCCACCCTTCATAAGGGCGCTTTAAAAGTCACTCGATGACTTAGGTCTAAGGTTGTGCCTTGGGTATTAGCCTAGCTGATAAGCTTGTCGAGGGGCCCTGCCATGGGTAAATACGCCGCAGAAGCCAATCAAAGTGGTTCCGGACGAGATAGTAAATAATTTCTTCATATTCATTAGCTGGAGTATTCTCGAATTTGATCCGTGTTCCAAGCTTATCACTTTAACGGAGTCATTCGTTCGATTTGAAAGTGAAAATCTATAGTTTGTTCGTCTGAAGAGTAAACTAAGTTCCCCGGCTTGTTTACGCGCCGGCGCTCATTTCCCCAGACAGGTAACTGGATTCTACCTGCAGGAGCGCGTTGTCGGGCTAGCAGCGTCAACTCGAGCGGTATTTATATTGAACCAATCAAGCGGTCCAAATCAAATCTACTCTTGACAAGCGGCGAGTGTTCGATCCCCGGTATCGTTGTTGACCCGCGACAGCGCGTTTTACGAACTTTAAATTAAGACGTCCCGCTTGTGATTAAAAGTCGCGACTGTTTGCCCTTTGGGACATCGGCTGACTCGAGTTCGCAGTTACCGCTATTGTCGCGTATTTTATTACCTCGGAACCCTGTACATATAGTTTTAGAACAAAGCGTCGCCTATAGAAAGTACGGGTGAGTTCCCTCCGGGTAGCTATATTTGTGATTAACTTCTTTTGGCGTTTCGTTATTTTTGATTACTGTACCATGTTAATTCGTTGTAAATGCAGATCGTATTGCCTTTTCTCGTTCTCGAATAATTGACGCGATTCACGCGCACGCTTTTTATACTACTGCTCGAGATAAGCGTTTGCTTAATTTGGAAATGCTTCTGTAAAATCTACAGTAACGTTCGAGAAAAACTACAGCTTACGAAGATCGAACGGTTTTAAATGTTTTAATTAACCTATTTTCAAAGGAATAGTGTACAGAAAAAGTTATATTACGTCGTTTTTACGCATATCGTACGTGTACAATTTATTCGCTTATTTTAGCAATACATTTTGTATCGAAACTATTTTCCAAATATTTATACCGTTCGTGATTAAGAGTAGAATCGTATTAGAAATTAGATTAATTGCTTAAGATAATTATAAAACGTAGCTAAAAGTTGTTAATTAATTGTTTGTCCGTTTTATAAAATATGAGATTAAAATTGTTAAAACGTTACTAATTGTTTTTAGAATTGTTAATTGGGTTAAGCATCACTCTTATCTTAAACATAACTAATTCTTCTTAAAATTGCTAATTGGGTTAAACAACACGCTTATCTTAAAAGTAACTAATTGTTGTTAGTATTGTTAATTGGGATAAGCAACACGCTTATCTTAAACGTAACTAATTGTTGTTAGTATTGCCAATTGGATTAAGCAACAATGCGCGGGGTGACGGAGTTGTTACCACATTCAGAAAGATGAGCCAGGTTCGATCCCAGCTTGTAACAGAGGTTGAAAACTTGGATCAACTCCTTCCGCGTTGAGTTTGCAAGTTCTCTCCCCACTGGTTTAAGGGGTTTTTCCCCAATCTCTTCGGTTTCCCCTTCCATAAAAACGTGTTGAGGTTAACGGTTATAGTTAGTGTAGGGAGCTGTTGGCTCGCGTGGCATGAAGGGCTTGCCACCACCATCCTACGCGTTGTAACCCGGCCGCCTGAA
This sequence comes from Leiobunum rupestre, assembly GCF_980474605.1. Taxonomy (NCBI): domain Eukaryota; kingdom Metazoa; phylum Arthropoda; class Arachnida; order Opiliones; family Sclerosomatidae; genus Leiobunum; species Leiobunum rupestre. Next base: position 26,428,591 of record NC_143388.1, read on the forward strand.
CTTAATGGCTTTAAAAGTCACTCGATGACTTAGGCCTAAGGTGGTGTCTTGGGTATTAACCTTGCTGATTATTATTATCTTAAACGTCACTAATTTTTGTTAGAATTGCTAATTGGGTTAAGCTAAACGCGTATCTTAAACGTAACTAATTGTGGTTTATTGTTTGTCCGTTTTCAGAGTAACCTATTCGCTGGCCTGGACGATGGGCTGATGGGTCGCGCGGAGGCGCTGGCGGCGGTGGACATCAGCAAGCACTCTCCGCCGGTGGGCAGTTCTCTGCCCATGAAGCACGACATGATGTACGCCCACCATCCGGGCATGACGACGGGTAGCCACGGAGGTCCGACGGGGCGTCCGCACCCCAGCCAAATGGGGCACCACGGGATGGAGACGATGGAGCTCCTGGAGCCCATGTGTCCGTCGTCGCTACCGCCGCTGTCCATGAGCGGAGACTCCGGCTCGACCAACGTGGCGGTCAGCTCGCACTCGCACGGGCAGCTGCACGGGCCCATCTACTCGCACGGGATGAACTCGATGATGGCGTCCCACCACCCCGTCCTGTCGAGCCACCACGCCATGGCGGCCATGCACGACGCCGAGACCGACCCGCGAGAGCTGGAGGCCTTCGCCGAACGCTTCAAGCAAAGGCGGATCAAACTGGGAGTGACGCAGGCGGACGTCGGGAAAGCGCTCGCCAATCTCAAACTTCCCGGAGTCGGATCTCTGTCGCAAAGCACGATATGTCGATTCGAGTCCCTCACTCTCTCGCACAACAACATGGTGGCGCTCAAACCCATTTTACAGGTAATTGTACCCTCTTACTATATATCATATATTACGTATTATATATTGTCATAATTGTATAATATTGTTACATAAATTCACCAATTCTCTAATATCCATATATATAAAATCAAGAATGTATTGAAGTTACTAAGAATATTTTAGCATAGCATTAACCCCTGGTACCATCCTCGCAGCTTTTGTGGAGAAAGTTCGTCTGCATTTAAGGCGCATTCAAGGTCATACCATATACCAAACTTGAATGGGAAAGCAGACGAATTTAACCTACAAAGGCTGCGAAGATGGTACCAGGGGTTAGTGCTATGCTCAAATATTCTTAGTAACTTCAATACATTCTTGATAAAATATACTAGTTTAGCGACACTTGGCCTGGTCAACTATGAATATTCAATGGTTCAAAAATCATTTCTGATAGAGACATTTTTAAATTATATTCCTAATTTCCATTTTGACACGCAGTAAAAGCTAAAGATTCTGACCAAAAATGGTTTAAAAGGTAAATGAGTCGTAATAAACATTTATTTCACTGGTCAAGGACATGTCCCTAACTAGTTTTGTAAGTCAGAATATACCGGAAAATGACCGAGGCCTTTATTCCGGAAAACTTTCCGTGTTTTTCCCAAAAAATAAATGTTTTCATTCCATGATTAGTCTAATATTGTTTGCCAATTTAAATAAAGCAGCATTTTCGCCTCATTTTTTCGAATCTAAAAGTAAAACTAAACCTCTAGACTAGCTTTAAACTGATTCACAATGTAACACTATTAATGTTTTGTAGTATGTTTACTGTTATTAGACATTTTATATCGATAAAAAGTAAAAAATAAAATAAAAACCCCTAAAAAAGTAATTTATGTTTAAATTTTTCATTTTTTCCGATTTGCGGAAAATTTTATTTTTTCCGGAAAACTAACAACACTAAAATATACCAATTTTCCAAACCATTTTTAAATATTATGAGAACTGAATTTCATTATGATTCAAATTACTATAAGTGTAAACTATTGTTACATAAGTGTGACACTTCACATGCAAAAGTTTTACTGAGAGCTATTCACAATTAAGACAGACTGCATTACGGGCTTCGTCGTCGTTTTGCGTCCACTTAATAACGCGTCACACGTATCCTTTGACAGCGCGTCGCTAGGGGGACATTTTCTTCTTGTGATGACGTCACTTCGTTACTAGCTCTCACAAGGAGAGTACCCGAGTTGTTTATTGCCGATTTTGTCCTAAGTCGGGCGTAATGTAGACCTATATGAGAAATGAAATTTCCAAACGGAGACGTTGCACTACCCATTAGATATGACAGCCGAAAATGTTTTTGACCACTTAAAACAAAAATAAGATTTTTTCCTTATTTTACCCAAACATCGTTACAATTTTATCCCAAAAATGTTTCAAATTACCCAAACTTGATGAAATTTACCTAAATGTTGTCCAAATTACCCATTTCGTGATTTTTTAAACATTTTCGTGAAACCGAGAAAATCGATGATTTTTTAAATGGAGATTTTCAAAATTTTCGTGAAACCGAGAAAATCCCACTCTTTTTTAAATGGAGATTTTTTTGGTTTTAAGTGGTCAAAAACATTTTCGGCTGTCATATCTAATGGGAAGTGCAACGTCTCCGTTTGGAAATTTCATTTCTCATATAGGTCTACATTACGCCCGACTTTGAACAAAATCGGCAATAAACACCTCGGCAGTGGCGGCGTTAGGGGGTAGGCCAGGTAGGCCACTGCCTACCTTAAAATTTTGAAGGGCCCCAAAATCACCCTATAAGGGGCCCCAAATTGATCTAGAAAGGGTCTCAAAATTGTCCCAAGAGATAAAATTATTTATATATAACAATGACACAATGGTCGATAATGTATTTAGAAATTTTTGAGGTATCTCCTAGTAAATAAAACAAGTTCTGTTATATTGGGACTCGTTTTACTGTTGTTAGAACTTTTTTGTTCGTCATGTACATTTATTTGGTTTGCCTACCCTCGCGAAAATTCTTGGCGCCGCCACTGCACCTCGGGTACTCTCCTTGTCAGTAAAATAGTCCCCTAAGTGACCAACATATATATATATATATATATACATATATTTTGTAATATTATTTTCTAGTTTCAAAAATAGACGTTGAGGGGAAATGGTAAATTTCATTAAGGGGGAAGAATACAGTAAATGCCTCTTTTTCATTCAAGCTGAACGTTTCTGTTTTAACAATTGCATAATTGAATTATATTTTTCTTATTAGGCTGAACCTTCCTCTAGTGCTTAAAATAATTTTGATAATTCTAATATTAATAGTTAACGAGATATAAGGTCCTAACTAAAGGGTAGTTTGGGCGCTAGCTCCGGGGGTCCGAATTAAAACGTAATAACTTAATTATTTTTAAATTAAAATTGTCAAAATTATTTTAAGCACCAAACAAGAGGCTGTTCTACACTTAAATATTAATTTTATAAGTTAAAATACAAAATTAAAAGAGTTCAGCTTGAAATAGCGTGAAATTAGACAATGGCCACTGTAGTCTTCCCCCTTAAAAGGTGTAAGCAACGAAATCCGTCGCTTTTAGATAGTATGAAAAATGCATGAAAAGTCTGTAGCCAATCGAGTTTCATATTGCTTGATAAGCGGCTCGAGAAGGGCATTTGGCCCCTGCAACCTTCGCTTTCCAGCAGAGAATACATAATGCATCTCGGCTATAGCTTTCTTCGCGCTCGGTTGCGCCTCCTCCTCGGTCACGTATCGAGCGTCCTCTGCCTGAATAATTAATTCTTTCTAATAAGGCGGAGAATACACGCGCCACCTATTAAAAACCGTCATAACTTGACATTGTCGACGATTTGCTACTTTTTCTCTCTCCCTCCTTATCGTGGACGATATCATAAGGAAAGTAATAATAAGTTGGACACTTGGATCATTTTTGTTTCTAAATAATAAATAATCAGCTAGGCTAATCTTGTCACCACCCTAGGCCCAAGTCAGCTAGCTACTTTTAATGCTTTTAATTTAGGTGCCCTTCATGCCACCTTGGATTAATAATAGTAGTTCCTATCTGGATATATCACTTGGAAAAAAACCGGACAAGCAAATGGCTTTTGCGACACCAGCGTCGCTTCAGTGAAGTTAACGGAGAATTTCCGAAACTCCCGTAACACGTAGCCTTCTACAAGGCAGAACCCGTAACAAACACTTAGGAAATGCACTTGAAAACAGAGGCGTAGCGAGGGGGACAGGGGGTTTTGCCCTGGGCACCAAAAATCCTCGCTACGCCACTTCCTTAAGATACTGTTAAATAAAAGAGTAACTAGTTCTAGCCTTACGCGATTCAATTTTTTTAAAAATGAGATGAAACACGGAATTATTGCGTAAGTATAAGTAATAATTTCATGTTTCTTCTCAATTTTTTCCTTAATCTCAAAATATGCCTAAAAACGTGCTCTAAATTCTCAAAATAGATTTCTGATTTCGGAAATCTTTTTGAAATTCAAAATCCAGTACTAAAATTTGAAAATGTCGAACCCCGATAATTAAAGGCAATAAAAGTGGCTAGATGACTTGGGTGGTGCCTTGGGTATTAGCCTATCTGATTATTATTAGTTCCAAAATCTCAAAACCAGCCAAAAACACCAAGAATTAAAATCTCAAAATCAGTTTCTGATTTCTGAAAACACTTTGAGATGCACAATTTGCAAATTTCGGACCCCTTGATCAACCAAAATTTTCCGAAATATTAGACAGGCCTCTTCACGTTTTCGAGTGGTGGCTTTAACTGAATAATATCGGATTGAGGAAGTTGAATTTTGGCTGTAAAATCGGAACAAAGAAGGATACAGACCACTAAACTTCGGGAATACGAATTTACAGTGGTGATCAAAGGTTGACTGTCCCAATATAAGCACTGTCAGATTTATATTCAATAAGTCATCGTTAATTTCTACAAAGTAATCTTTGTTTTTTTTAAAAAGCGTTTTATTTTGCAATGAGCCTTGGCAGCTCCCTAAAAATGCTGAAAACGGAAATTTTTCGAACATCGTCACGTGACAAAGTCTAGTAAACATTTACGGAAAGTTGTCAGTCCTTAACCTCATAATGATTATATAGTCATTGGTGAAATTAGTAGTTAATAATATCAGAATAATCAGAATATTTTTATTGATAAAGCTACATTTTCTCCCAAACCTTTTTTTGAAAAACCAACCAAATCCTGCTAACCACTTCCTTAAACTCTGTACACCGATTACCGCGAGTACAGCCTTTGGTAGTGCTAAATCTGTAATCGATTACGTAATCACTTTAGTACAGTCAAAGCTACGGGCTTGTACACCGATTACGGATAGTGGTCAGCCCCTCGGCGTAGGTAGAAGTTTCAAGCGAAGGGCAAGGCGATGGGCCCCAAATCGTACCGGGACCCCGAAAATCTTTGTTCATGGGCCCTTTTCCGCCGGGCCCCGGGAATTGTACGCCTCTGCTCGTCTCAGGGTGTCGCGAAATCGGTGAAATCAAATTCGTATGCAAAGAAAAACAAGTGTCATACTTAAGGTAGTATATTATTAACTTATGGTCGTACTAATATCAATTACGTTATGTACGGTTAGTTATATAAATTTCTGAATAATGTATTTTCTACGTCCACGATTTTATTTGACTAACGGGACGTTGTTGTTTGATGTATGCGGAAACCCTTACTGATGTGTCGGAATATCATGATAATAAGTCGGGTGGGGGTTTGATCGATGGATAGTAGCAGTGTGTATTGTCTGCAGTCATCCATTAAGCGGGAAATCGCGCGACAACGACACTAAGAAAGAAATTCAATTTATTTCCGACATTGACTCGCAAATTGACATCATGCATTCAACCGCTCCGAAGAAAAGCGGCCGCGATTATATTGACTTAACCTAAATAAATGATCCCTTCTACAGAGGGCGGTTTTTCTTTCTCGTCTGGCTATACTCTTAATCCTTTCGCCACCGCGTTGCCAGGTCCTTAAAATTATCGTTCCATGGATTAAAAATTATCGATTAAATGTCACAAATTTATCAAAAAATTAATCGGATAATACAGAAATATAAATTACTTGATCAAAACGTTTTACGAATAATTTTGAGAGCTTTATCTATTGAATAAAAGTTAACCATCCCCGACCTCTAGAAAATTTGTTGTAAATTTTAATTTTGTGGAAATATTGTCGTTAAGTTACTCAAAGACAATAATTAACGTTAAACTTACTCAAAGTTAGGGTTATGATAAATATTTTTTTTAATTAAGCTCTTACCAATTGAAAAACTGTTGACTAATATTAAAAAGTTGTAGCTTTAACCGGTTTCCTGCCAAATTTCATAATTATCGTATTTTATCAAACTGAATTATCGGAAAGAGCGTACGATGTTAAAATTATCGTGCGCTTTAAAAATTAGTTCGGAATTATCGACATGTACGATAATTATCGTACGTCTGGCAACGCTAATTCGCCAGTAAGAAACAAGAGCGTTTGACCTTTCACCCTTTGGGTAATTATTTCTGAAATCATCAGACTTTGAAGAAGAATAATTTATGAAAGTTAAAATATGCGATGAAACGTTGCATCCACGACCCGACTTCTTGCCTGGCCAACACGTTGCCACAATTTTGGACCGTAAGTTATATTTCTGAGTTGTTAGAGAAACAAATGAAGAATGCAGAGAATCAGTTATTAGTTTACTCACCCGCACGGAATATTGAGCTCTTACAACTGGCCAAATAGAAAAGATGAACACTGGATTTCGGAATTTGAAATTCTTTTGTGTAGTTAAAAGTCCCACATCACCAAGGTGAAGACATTACTACTTTGCGAACGAATGTTTGAAAAAGACCAAAGCACGGTTCTTAAAAATGGAATAAATTGCATAGAAATTGTTTAGTATAACCATTAGTGGTTTTTTTATATTCCTTCAAAAGAATTGAAATAAATAATTGGTCAAAAATTAGAAAAATTTTATATTATTTTTATATAGAAATAATGCTTAGACCAAAACTATATTTTACAAGAACGTTTCTGTGTATAAGATGATGCACTGAAAAAAGTCTTCTTGATATTGGAGGTGTGCCGCCTAGTGAGTAAAATATTAAGTGTCACCCCACGTTTTGGCTCGTATATCAAAATTTATAGCAGATACAATAAAATAGATTTCAAATTCTGTTTCAGCGTACAGTTTTATCTTAGGATACCCTTTTTTATGTTTTCCCAACCTTTAGCGAACGCGATATTAAAATTAATGTCAATAACATACACCCAAATTAAACCAAAAAACTCAAAATTCAAAAAATCATAACTTTTAAAATTTTTGAAATATTTCCGGTAAACTTCGGAAATCTTCATTGTTCGGTTAAAATCTGTTACTATCATGCAGCAAAGTCTGATGATTTCAGAAATAATTACCCCTTTCTCTTTCAAATTATTTTTTCTTTAATGACTAATTTGGTTTTAATCAGCTTAATCCTGGGGTTAATATAATAACAAGATTGTAATTATTTCCGACATTGGAACATTTTTTGCGTACGGGATTTTGGATTGCAAAGTGATTTCAGAAATCATCAACTAATTTTGAGATTCCAGAGCACAATTTTCGTGTTGATTTCTAGTTTTTTAGGCTGATTTCTAAATATTTAAAATAATTTTCGCCGAGATCTTGGGATTTTAAAGTTGATTTGAAGATTTCTAAAATCATTTTTCATTACGTATGTTGGACGCCTCGAATTTGATCATGATCGCCTCAAAGTAGTCATTCTCTCGAAATAGAAATAAATCTGAAGGATTTCATTTTCCTATACGTTAATGGCTTGAAACATGAACATGGATATGCATTTAGGCTTACAGAGTACCCTCAGACCTCACATTGTTTGGACCATTTCTAATTTAAATGGCTTTACGGAGTGGTTTGGGTAGTGCTTCCAACGACTAAGGCTAGGCGCCCACTGGCTCTCCGTTTCGTATACGTCCTGCCTTCCACAAGGCATTATCTCCGCTACGAAGGCTTGTGGATGCTAGGACGGAGATGTTACGAAGAGCAGTGGGTGCCTGGCCTAACCGATCGTGTTATACAGGTTGTCATTCTCAGGTATCTCAAAATAATCAGTTAATCTTTTATATTTCCCTGACTAAGCAGTCTGATCACAAATTGTACAAGATTCATTGTTACAAGAAACCTGATCTCAAATTGTATCAGATTCATTGTTACAAGAAACCTGATCTCAAATTGTATCAGATTCATTGTTACAAGAAACTTGATCTCAAATTGTATCAGATTCATTGTTACAAGAAACCTGATCTCAAATTGTATCAAATTCATTGTTACAAGAAACCTGATCTCAAATTGTATCAGATTCATTGTTACAAGAAACCTGATCTCAAATTGTATCAGATTCATTGTTACAAGAAACCTGATCTCAAATTGTATCAGATTCATTGTTACAAGAAACCTGATCTCAAATTGTATCAAATTCATTGTTACAAGAAACCTGATCTCAAATTGTATCAGATTCATTGTTACAAGAAACCTGATCTCAAATTGTATCAGATTCATTGTTACAAGAAACCTGATCTCAAATTGTATCAGATTCATTGTTACAAGTAACCTGATCTCAAATTGTACCATATATATTATTGCAAGAAACATGATCTCAAATTATGTTAGATTCATTATTTCAGGAAACCTGTTCTCAAATTGCATCAGATTCATTATTGCAAGAAACCTGTTCTCAAATTGTATCGGATTCACTATCCCTAGTAACCGATATGAACTGATCTGCTATAATTCTTCTGAACCATGATCTGAATTATACGTTCAATATATATTTATATATATATAATCTTGTAGAAATAAAATTTCAATAAACAGGAATCAAAATTTCTAAATAAAAAAGTCGTGCGATATGTCAGATCGATAATTGAAAGACATCTGAAATCGTTACAATGAATTCAGATCAGTTTTGGGTTAAATTATTTGGTTTGCATTCTGACCCGTATCAACTGATGTGAAAATATCTGCATATAAAAGGATATCTGATTTATCATATTTATTTGTTCAGGTCAGATAACCGCACAAGTATCTGAGAATGGTTTGGAAGCGCTAGATCTGTGGGCACTACCAGAGTAATAAACGGATATTTTATACTGGTTAAATGCTATATTATTTAATTTCGTGGTATTAGATTATACGTACTTTATAAGGCCCGTTTCGCAAATGTATTACAAATTCGTATTAAGAATATTTTTGAAATTTTTGAGTTATAATCCCTCCTGCTTTTTTAACTTCTCACCTCGATTGAAAATCCCGGCCCGTTACGCGGGTCTAATTCGCCCAAGTGTAAAATCGTCAATGGGTACTCTGAAGAGCGGGCCCGGGCCCCGGTAAAATAGTAATTCCGTGCCCCAAGAGAGCCGTTACTGCTGGAAATAGCGATACTTTTTCGAAGAGAAACTCGGGCCCCTAGACTGCACGGGCCACAGGGCCGCGTTTCTGCCTACGCAATATAGGCAATTGCCAAGGGCCCATACTTTTGAAGTGTCCGTATTCTAAAGATTTTAGTTACAGTTATTCCAGGAAAAAAATAAAACGCTACATTTGGGCCCGCTTAGAAAACTTTACCTAGGGCCCGGAAAACTGCTAACGCGACCCTGACGGGCCCCGGTAATTTTGTAGGGCCTGTAGATATTTTCAATAAGGTCTTAACATCTCGATGTTCTAAGGGTTTGTTCGAGGTTTCAATAGACAAGGCTTAAGTCATAATATTACCGGAAGTGAAGAGAGCCTCAAATACCCGATAAGATTAATCGTCAAGTTTCAATTCCTCTTCTACATTTTCTATGACTTAACCACTTAATCCGGCTCCGGAATTTGGCAACGCTGCCAGTGCTTCCACGTGTAGGGAATTTCTACATTTGTAGGGAATTTTCGCATTTCGAAATTAAAAAAAGGTATCACAGACCTGTAGTATTTTAGTAGTCCGTGGTTTCAATGAAATCAACATATTTTTCATCGATATTCATAATCAAATAAATATTGTAGTTCTTTGCTAAGGATACAGCTGCACTATAGGCGAAGTGGTATTTGCCGGAATATAACAGATTTTTAAGCGTAATATGTTAAGATTTAACAATGGAAAATTTTAACATTTAAGAGGGGGGAAAAGATTACTTTCTATGTTACCTAGTACAGGAAAAAAGTATTGGAAAATTTCCAATTCGGAAAATATTTGTAAGAAAATACTAATTTTTTGACAATCCCTTTCAAGCTCTTACTTCATGTTGGTGGCAAACCATAAATTTCACCTAACTCTAATCTAATAATATTTCACATAAATCACTTTATTTAGTGGACTCACAAGGAGAGTACCCGAGGTGTTTATTGTCGATTTGGTTCAAAGTCGGGCGTTATGTAGACCCTATATGAGATATGAAGTTTACCAAAAGGAGACGTTGCACTATACCCATTCGATTTGCCATGGCAATCGAAAATATTTTTGACCACTTAAAACAAAAATAAGATTATTTTACTCAAAAATTGTTACAATTGTACCCCAAAAGTGTACCAATTTACCCAAACTAGAGGAAATTTACCTAAATGTGGTCTAAATTACACATTTCGTGAAACCGAGAAAATCCCATGCTTTTTTAAATGGAGATTTTTGGTTTTAAGTGGTCAAAAACATTTTCGGTTGCCATGGCAAATCCAATGGGTAGTGCAACGTCTCCTTTTGGGAAATTTCATATCTCATATAGGTCTACATTACGCCCGACTTTGAACCAAATCGGCAATAAACACCTCGGGTACTCTCCTTGTTAGTGCTTCCAATTGGAAATTTTCCAATACTTTTTTCCTGTATACTAGGTAACCTAAAAAATAATATTTTTGCCCCCTTAAATGTTAAAAATTTCCATTGTTAAATCTTAACATATTACGCTTAAAAACCGGTTATAGTCAGGCAATTACCAATTCGATTATAGCGCAGCTGTGTCCGTGTCCGTGGCAAAGAAATATTTATTTGATAATGAATAACAATGAAAAATACGTTGATTTCATTGAAACCACAGATTAATTTTTAAAATATATATTGGAACGTATCTGAGGCGATACCGAAAGTGGGTTGCTAAGGGAGGCTTTTAGGGTTTTGAATAATGTAACAGCGTTCATGGCTCTTGTATGATTGTACGTCTCTCTCTGGCGTTTAGGCGTGGCTGGAAGCGGCGGAGGCTCAAGCGAAGAGCAAACGGCGTGACCCGGAGAGTCCGAGCGTCCTGCCGTCCGGCGAGAAGAAGCGCAAGCGGACTTCGATCGCCGCGCCCGAGAAGCGCTCCTTAGAGGCGTACTTCGCCGTCCAGCCCAGGCCGTCCGGAGAAAAAATCGCCGCCATCGCCGAGAAGCTCGACCTCAAGAAGAACGTCGTGCGCGTGTGGTTCTGCAACCAGCGACAGAAGCAGAAGAGGATGAAATACTCGGCCGTTCAACATTGAAATTTACTTTCCCCGGATGGATCGCGACCCACGCCGCCACCGCGAGAGACAACTACCACTACCGCTACTACTACCACTACGGACTATTTGGGTATGTACTCTCTCTTCTGTTAGAATTGCCCTCGAGGAATCAATCAAAAATTCCGGAAGACAATCTCGACTTTCGCCTCTCCGACCACTGGTCAAGAGTCGGTGGCTAGCTCGATCCGCTCCTTCGGGTTTAAGACTCTTTGTTCCTCCGGCACGCGTTCCTCGTTTCGTCCGGAGGAAGGACCGGTTCCGAATTATTGAAAACGCGCGCGCGCCACGGAAATTATCATTGAAACAAATCAACCTTCCTTCTCTAAACGATCAAAGTATTTTTAAACGTATACCTCTCAATCGAAACAAAACATATTCTACTTCTTATACGTATGAAATCTTTAACAAAAACAACTCAAACCAAAGCCCGCGTCTTTTGATCTCTATATATTACATTAATTGGACAATTGAAACGAAGTATTTCAAGGCAGGAAACGATTGCGAGCCATAAAGAAACATTCACCAAATTCTTTCTAGTATTGATTAATTTATTAAGGTTGTAATTTTTCGAGTATCTATCTGCCTTCAAGGTTACCCAAGGTCAAACGTCACGTTGTAATTGTTAATTCGTAATAATGTTTTCGAGTATAAGTTATTTTCGCCAAATTTCCTGCGGTGAAATAAGTTATTTTTAACAAATCTTATACGTTAAAATTACGCTCATTCATCAACGCTGCTGCGAAAATAAGTTATTTATTTTCACCAAGCTGGTGCAAATAACGTTATTTTCTTCAACTCAGTTGCGAAATTCGAGTAACGATATAATTTTCAAAAAAATACTACTACGAAAACTACGTTATTTTCACGAATTATCATTTGAAAATGACGTAATTTTCACGAATTATCATTTGAAAATGACGTAATTTTCACGAATTATCGTTTGAAAATGACGTAATTTTCACGAATTATCATTTGAAAATGACGTAATTTTCACGAATTATCGTTTGAAAATGACGTAATTTTCACGAATTATCATTTGAAAATGACGTAATTTTCACGAATTATCATTTGAAAATGACGTAATTTTCACGAATTATCATTTGAAAATGACGTAATTTTAACGAATTATCATTTGAAAATTAGGTAATTTTCACGAATTATTATTTGAAAATGACGTAATGTTCACGAATTATCATTTGAAAATGACGTAATTTTCACGAATTATCATTTGAAAATGACGTAATTTTCACCAACAGTGCTAACCAAACTACGTTAGTTTCACGAATTATCTTCTGAAAATGACAATATTTTCACTCAGCTGTAGCAAATGACGTTATTCTAACCAACAGTGCTACGAAAATAACTTAATTTAACCGACAGTGCTACGAAAATAACGTTATTTTCACCAAATCTCTTCTGAAAAATAAGGTTATTTTCTACAACTCAGCTGCGAAATGCGATTAACGTTATTTTCATAAACACTGCTCCGAAAATGACGTGATTTTCGCCAAGACGCCTGCAAATAACGTTATTTTCACCAATTCCGTGGCCAAATGCGAGTAACGTTATTTTAATAAAGACAGCTACAAAACTGTAACGTTGCTTTTTACCAACGCCTCTAAAAATACCGTTATTTTCATCAAATCGGGATCTAAGAGAATGAAATAGCTTCTTCATTCGTAAATAACTTATAACCTACATCATTATAGCGCCAAGGCGTAATATACTCAATTAAGCGTCACCTCCCCGCGTGACTCCACCCCCCGCTATATTGTCTTCGCTGCGGGCACGCCCAGCCCGCCAAACCATGACGAGGGCACTTTTTCTCTTCGCGGACATTCTATATTTGGCCAAGCAATCGTTTCCACCGAAGTAATACTTCCGCTTGAATGGTCAATGTTTTCCATTACCAGCCAGCGCTCTTGGACAAATTTCGATTGACGTATATACCGAGTACAATACCACTGATGTACATTTTTTCAACCCCCTCTCCGCCCCCCGCTACCACCTGCTTCGATCGTTCGATAGGTAAATACTACGTATATTGTCAGACGGTCGAAACGGAACATGTTCCTATCAATATGCGTAACAAACAAGAACACTATCTTCTTAATACTGTCTCGTGATTCTCTGGGAGGTATTTTTCTCATCTCGACGTCACCCCTGCCACCCTCTTCGCTGGCTCGCTGCAGAAATATGTTAAATAAGTCACGCGATGCCAACTTTGACAAATGAAAAGACAAAATAAACCAAGTGGCAGGTTTGAAATGCTCAAATACCTAATCGTCATCAAAACAATACACTATCTGTTTATCTTTAGCAGCCTGTTTTTTTATTCATTTTAATATCATTGGATGGACTTGGTTTATAAAGGGTAAGGATTATTTATTTTTTTAGGTGTCGTAGAACTCACGATTTTATTGTTTGACAGATATTGGATAGTAAAAATGTTTTCTTTGGAAATTTAAAAATTTTTAAGTATAAAATGTTACCTAAGAAATATTTTAATTTATGATCATGTTTATTAGTAAGATTTCTTAGAGGAATTACTAAATTTATCTTTCGTGAGTTCCACTACACCCAAAAATATCAGTATTATTACGAAAGCTATTGGGTGTAAATGTTTTATCCCCGTCTTGCGAAGACCAACTTACTCAACGTCATAGTTATAAAGTACAATATTTAGGGAGAACAAATTTACACCCACTGACTTTCGAAAGCAAATGGAAAATGTATGTTTCGAGTGTTATTGGCTTTTTGTCGCCACATTTACTCGCGTATTATTTATTAAATTACTTTAAATACGTAAAATAAACATATTTAAAATTTTATCTTTAAATTATAAAAATTATTAAATTTAAAACAGGTAAATTTTAATTATTTATTGTAATTATATTAAATAATATTTTTGCATATTTTACTTTATTCCCAAACAGTCCTTACCAATGAGTTCACTTATAAAAAATGTCATTAATTTAAACAATAAACACTTTAAAAAAAATCAAACCAACCTCTCAAATAAAATTTAAAAAGCCAGTCATGACGTCACCCCTCAAAATTCTCAAACAAAATGCTAAAGCGAATCTTAAAAATTTATCTGTATAAATTTTAACACAAAAATGTTCGATGTAATATAAAAAAAATATGATATATATAAATATATATATAAACTTTAAAAAAAAAAACCTCCCAAATGTTAAATTTCGTACACGAGTCACGTGACAAATTTGGACCCTCGCTATTGGTGCGATTCAGATTTCGCCGTTTGTGATTGGTTCGCGGGAACATCCGCGAAACTGTCGGGTGTCGTCGAACACATGTGCGTGTCCATATCTCGAACAAATCGTACGTGGCGTTGCTCAAGATATTATTATAGAACTCTAAAACAGAACTGCATTTGCCTTTCTAAGAAAAATTAATATAAAAAAGGTATTACTTAAAAATGATGTCCTTGTAAATAATAAATCGTACTCTGAAATAAATCCTACCACCTCAAAGTGAATTGGCAAGTTACATTCATGTACTTAATTACATATTCTATATCATATCATAAGTTTAGAATATACTAGCTCCCTATAAGTTTAGAATATACTAGCTCCCTATAAGTTCAGAATATACTAGCTCCCTAAAGGTTTAGAATATACTGGCTCCCTATAAGTTTAGAATATACTAGCTCCCTATAAGTTTAGAATATACTAGCTCCATATAAGTTTAGAATATACTAGCTCCCTAAAAGTTTAGAATATACTAGCTCCCTATAAGTTTAGAATATACTAGCTCCCTATAAGTTTAGAATATACTAGCTCCCTATAAGTTTAGAATATACTAGCTCCATATAAGTTTAGAATATACTAGCTCCCTAAAAGTTTAGAATATACTAGCTCCCTATAAGTTTAGAATATACTAGCTCCCTATAAGTTTAGAATATACGAGCTCCCTCTAAGTTTAGAATATACTAGCTCCATATAAGTTTAGAATATACTAGCTCCCTAAAAGTTTAGAATATACTAGCTCCCTATAAGTTTAGAATATACTAGCTCCCTATAAGTTTAGAATATACTAGCTCCCTATAAGTTTAGAATATACTAGCTCCATATAAGTTTAGAATATACTAGCTCCCTATAAGTTTAGAATATACTAGCTCCATATAAGTTTAGAATATACTAGCTCCCTAAAAGTTTAGAATATACTAGCTCCCTATAAGTTTAGAATATACTAGCTCCCTATAAGTTTAGAATATACTAGCTCCCTATAAGTTTAGAATATACTAGCTCCCTATAAGTTTAGAATATACTAGCTCCCTATAAGTTTAGAATATACTAGCTCCATATAAGTTTAGAATATACTTGCTCCATATAAGTTTAGAATATACTAGCTCCCTAAAAGTTTAGAATATACTAGCTCCCTATAAGTTTAGAATATACTAGCTCCCTATAAGTTTAGAATATACGAGCTCCCTCTAAGTTTAGAATATACTAGCTCCATATAAGTTTAGAATATACTAGCTCCCTAAAAGTTTAGAATATACTAGCTCCCTATAAGTTTAGAATATACTAGCTCCCTATAAGTTTAGAATATACTAGCTCCCTATAAGTTTAGAATATACTAGCTCCATATAAGTTTAGAATATACTAGCTCCCTATAAGTTTAGAATATACTAGCTCCATATAAGTTTAGAATATACTAGCTCCCTATAAGTTTAGAATATACTAGCTCCCTATAAGTTTAGAATATACTAGCTCCCTATAAGTTTAGAATATACTAGCTCCCTATAAGTTTAGAATATACTAGCTCCATATAAGTTTAGAATATACTAGCTCCATATAAGTTTAGAATATACTAGCTCCCTAAAAGTTTAGAATATACTAGCTCCCTATAAGTTTAAAATATACTAGCCCCCTATAAGTTTAGAGTCGTACGTAGAGCTAGGCTGTGCGTTAACTGCGATTTCTCCCAAGAAGTCAAAGTCGCGGTGTGTCGCCATCTGATGGCGAAAAATCGAAATACGAGCTTGCCTGCGAAATCCGGTTTCATTTCAACGACGGGATCAAAGCTCGTTAAGCCTAATTAAACGCGAGTGATCGCCAAGAGATAAGCTTTAAACTATGAATATTTTACGACAATTCATTTTCATATTGAAATGGATAAAATATTATATCCAAAATGTTGTTTCGTTCGGAAGTTGAAGAAGATAAAAAGATAGGGCAAAATGTCACCACAAGGAGTCAGGTATACCGGTTCTGATTTTTATTGGGATAAATCACTGTTAACGTTAGATCTATGGCGGATTCTAACTTATAGGGAGCTAGTATATTATAAACTTATGATAATATACATATAATTAGGCCTAAAGACTAAGTCTAAAATCGACCAAATATTTGACCCACTTACGCCAAATATAACCATAACTTAGGGTAGTACTTGAAGCGCGCAAATTGTTTGTCCTATACCGCGGTCTATAAATACCGAAAATCCAGAAAAGCATCCTTCAAACTGGTGTCAAAGTGTGTCTCCGTTTCGTAAGTTGTCCTTTTTACGGGCACCCGTAACAATGGTCCCCTCCTGATCATCCTTGTATGACAAAATAGAGTGCCCCCAATGTATTCGTTGTCGGGGGTCTCCAAGTTGATCCCATTGTAACCCGATAGTTATCCATTGTACTTGACCCCGGCACCAATAACGCGTCGCGTAAATCCGGACTATTGTCGTCGTAAGCCCTCAGCACCCCCTGGCGGGCACCCTAGCCCCCCCCCCGTGGAGATTATATGTCGATCAGGGGTGAAATGTATTCATGGCGAAATTGATAGCTCTTTAAGTCCCCGAGGGCTACTAGCCTTTGTGCTCGTGTGTGTGTGTGTGTGTAAATAAGGGTTCATAGTCACGCCTATTTAGGTACCCGTGCTTCGGTTGCTCACTTCCCGGGACGTCCTATACCTAACTATCTATGGTAGATAACATGTTAAAAGCTACGTTTCTGGGATTTTTATTTAAATATTTACTTTGAAAGCGTTCAATTGTGAATTTATAATTATTATAATAATACTAATCAGCTAGGCTAATACCCAAGGCATCACCTTAGGCCCAAGTTATCGAGCGACATTGAATGCCTTTAAAACAAGTGGCTGGGTTAAATTGCGTAGGAGGGTGGTGACAAGCCCTTCATGCCACGCGAGCCAACAGCTCTATACGTAACCTCACCGCAATCCTACATAAACAAACTTACCGCCATCCTACATAACCTTACTGCCATTCTACATAAACTTACCGCAATCCTACATAATCTTACCGCCATCCTACATAACCTTACCGCATTTCTACATAATCTTACCGCCATCCTACATAACCTTGCCGCATTTCTACATAATCTTACCGCCATCCAACATAACCTTACCGCATTTCTACATAATCTTACCGCCATCCTACATAATCTTACCGCAATCCTACATAACCTTACCATAATCCTACATAACCTTACCGCAATCCTACATAACCTTACCATAATCCTACATAACCTTACCACCAACCTACATAAACTTACCTCCAGCATATATAACCTTACCGCCAGCATACATAACCTTACCGCAATACTACATAACCTTACCCTCATCATGCATAACCTTTCCGCAATCCTACGTAACCTTACTATAATCCTACATATTCTTACCGCAATCCTACATAACCTTACTATAATCCTACATAATCTTACCGCAATCCTACATAACATTACCATATTCCTACATAACCTTACCGCAATCCTACATAACCTTACTATAATCCTACATAATCTTACCGCAATCCTACATAACCTTACCGCAATGAGGTACTTTTCAGTTGTTGAGCGATTAGGTTGATTCCTAGTTATATCTCAACTAACCTACGTATTTGAAGAATATTCCAAATTCAATCGATATTGTAAGTGTAATATTTACTCTGTCCTTCAGATTTTATTTTTTTTAATTGCTAATCTGAGGTTTATTTTAAAACAATTTCAGTTAAAAATGAGAAATAAGCGCAAGAATAAAAATTACAGATTATCATCATTACATTTGTATGGAGCGACTAGGTTCAAATAAAATATTCTAATTAGAAACTAACTACCATGATACAGTATCTATGGTTTTATAGAATTAGTATATTTTACCTCGCATTATTTTATTCCTCCTAAAAACATTTTGAAAAATCAACCGTACTAAGTACACGTTTGAAGGGAGTAACATTATCGGATACCTCTTGCAAGAAATATATTATAATATTAATATAGTATCAAATGATTAGGTAGAGTCAATTGAATATGTGTAAATTCTTATATACTTATTCCGTAGGATATATTTAAAACTTTTGGTTATATTTAAAATTGTATAGAATTGTTCCCAAATTTCAACGTATCTCAAACATTCTTCTACCGAAAGTTTTTTTAATTTAGACTGAACTGATTTTCAAGTATAATTTTCTGGTAATTTATTTTTATAATTATAACACTTATAATTATTTCTGGTATTTAAGCAAATTGTTCGACTTTGAGATAAGATTCGGTTTGAGTCTATTTGATCGATTCCCAAATGATCGAACGGGTCCCATTTGATCGAATTTCCATTTGATCGATTTGCATTTGATCGAATGGCATTTGATCGAATGGCATTTGATCGAACGAAATTTGATCGAACGAAATTTGATCGAACTGTAGGGTTAAACTACTAGTTTTTGGGAGTAAATCGAAAGGGCAACATCTAGTCAGAATGAGATACAGTAGACTCTATGAATAATAATTATTGTACTGTACTAAAGAAAAATAACCATAGTACTTCTCCATAATAAGAAACTAAAACAAACAACATAAATATGCATATTCAAATTTAATAAATTAATTAATTTGTTTACAATTTAATTTTTAGCAATAGAAGGGCCGTGAACGTGGTCAGACCCCTCGTATACAACGGTGCTAAAGCAATGAATTATTCCATCATTATTCCTTCTGCACTTAAGCAATGAATTATTCCATCATTATTCCTTCTGCACTTCATATTGACATTCGGTAAAATAAAAACATACCAACTGGTACTATAAATTCGATCAAATGGGATTTCGATCAATTGCAACGTATAATGATCGACTGTCGATCACAAATATTTCGATCAAATGGACCAACACCTAAGATTCTACATAGTTTTCTTTTACGTGTTTATTTTTAAAATTTCAGTCTATAAAAATATTAGGTTTTTTAAACGTATTTAAACACTCTAAAATCAGTATTTTTTCTATTTGAGCAAAGGCAAACCTATAGGATGAAAACCCTAGCTCGAAACTAAAACGTAACATTGTCAAGTTAACTTAGTTTCCCGTTGATAGTATTGTTATAAAATGGTAAGAGTAGGGAGCAACTTTATATCTCGAGGGAGCCGGCAGCTTTTTAAGGGGAGTTTGTATCGGTAGTAGAGGAGTTGTTAGAGGGACCTCATTGGGTTAAAGGGAAAAGGCTTGTCTTAGTCGGCGGAAGATTATCGGGGCGCCCTTTGAATGTCCTCCTATAAGTTCGTTTTCGGCGGAGGGATTGTGTCTAAATTTACCGACGGGGAACTCGCGAAAGCGAGGCTCGCCAGCTTTTCGGAGCAAATTAAAAATCGATTTCTCGCAGTTCCCTTTTATCCGATATATTTTACGTCGTCGTGTTCTTTGCTCTATACCGGCAGTTCAACACGGGTCTTTTCAAAAAGGTTTCCTGCTCTTCTCCTTCTGTTTACGACGCCCACTTTGCCCCCATACACGCTTGCGATCAGGGACAACTCCACACCGAAACTCTTCTTCCTTATTGTCTAACAATTATGGTATGGTAGGTTATTCTTTAATATTATATATTATTCGATATTCGATGTTCGATATTCGATATTCGATATTCGATATTTAATATTCGATATTCGATGATTATCTGATATTCTATGTTATATATTATCTCGATATTCGATATTATATATTATCAGATATTGGATATTATACATCAGATATTCGATGATATATATTATCTGATATTCTATGTTATATATTATCAGATATTCGATATTATATTATCAGATATTGGATATTATACATCAGATATTCGATGTTAGATATTATCAGATATTCGATGTTGTATATTATCAGATATTCGATGATATATATTATCAGATATTCGATGATATATATTATCAGATATTCGATGATATATATTATCAGATATTCGATGTTAGATATTATCAGATATTCGATGATATATTTTATCAGATATTCGATGTTAGATATTATCAGATATTCGATGATATATATTATCAGATATTCGATGTTGTATATTATCAGATATTCGATGATATATTTTATGAGATATTCGATGATATATTTTATCAGATATTCGATGATATATATTATCAGATATTCGATGTTGTATATTATCAGATATTCGATGATATATATTATCAGATATTCGATGTTGTATATTATCAGATATTCGATGATATATTTTATGAGATATTCGATGATATATTTTATCAGATATTCGATGTTGTATATTATCAGATATTCGATGTTGTATATTATCAGATATTCGATGATATATTTTATCAGATATTCGATGATATATTTTATCAGATATTCGATGATATATTTTATCAGATATTCGATGATATATATTATCAGATATTCGATGTTGTATATTATCAGATATTCGATGATATATATTATCAGATATTCGATGATATATACTATCAGATATTCGATGTTATGTATTATCAAGAATGTATATTTTAGTGAGAAGGAGCTTACTCTTCGAGCGTGATTGCGAGCAAAGGAAAAAATCGTAACAACATAAAGTCATCATCAATTTAGAATCATATTATATTACATTACAATACATTTAATTACATTACATCAATTTTTTACAATTATTTGCATTGCATTTCAATAATGTTTTACATTTATTTGCATTGCATTTCATTACATTATTTTTTACATTTATTTGCATTTCATTTCATTAATTTTTTACATTTATTTGCATCATATTTTATTAATTTTTACATTTATTTGTATTACATTTATTTTTTTACATTTATTTGTATTACATTTAATTTTTTACATTTATTTGTATTACCAAGAATGTATTTATTTATACCTAGGGAGAATGTCTATGTCGAGACGGTTTTTAGCCTTTCTCTCAATCTACCCGTTGGTCCCCCCAGTACGCTCCTCCGCTTAAAATAAAACGAATAGTCCCGGTATTTCATTGGCTGCTTAAAATTTACGTCACCTCACGCGATGGAAATCAAACGCCGGTGACGTTTTGTCTTTCCCCCCGCGCGAGACGGGGGAAAGGCGTTCAACGTGCCCGGCGATTGTCGCAACATAATCATTCTTCCTAAATATAAATAAATACATTCTTGGTATTACATTTAATTTTTTACATTTATTTGTATTACATTTAATTTTTTACATTTATTTGTATTACATTTAATTTTTTACATTTATTTGTATTACATTTAATTTTTTACATTTATTTGTATTACATTTAATTTTTTACATTTATTTGTATTACATTTAATTTTTTACATTTATTTGTATTACATTTAATTTTTTACATTTATTTGTATTACATTTAATTTTTTACATTTATTTGTATTACATTTAATTTTTTACATTTATTTGTATTACATTTAATTTTTTACATTTATTTGTATTACTTTTTTTTACATTCTTTACATTATATTATAATACATTACATTACACTGCATTACATTCTATTAAATATTTTTTTACATAATATTATAATACATTACATTACACTGCACTACATTAGATTTAATATTTTTGTACATTTTTTTACATTATATTATAATACATTACATTACACTGCATTACATTAGATTAAATATGTTTTTACACTTCTTAAAAATATATTATATTATATTACATTACACTGCATTACATTAGATTTAATATTTTTGTACATTTCTTTACATTATATTATAATACATTACATTACATTACACTGCATTACATTAGGGGGAAAATTACATATATAACATTAGATATTTATAATATTTATATTTACACATTTATTATTTCATATAAAAAAAACCTTTTTTGTAATTCTTATATCAGTAGCTTTTATTTGATAAAATTTAACATAAAAATGACGAACGAGTTTGTCATATTATCATCCGATAGATATCGCTATAGAATAGACGTTTAACGTAAAGGCTTCCGCGGTTGATCCTTCCGCAAAACCAGATTTATCAAACCAACCGAGGCTTATTGGTTCGAGGGGTGTCAATTACAAGCGCGCTAGCCATCCGCGGCACGGCGATAACCAACGTGGACCCGTCAAGCGAGAGAGCTGGTCAGTGCGTAGCGACACCGAAGCAAGATGGGATCCCGCTGGACATCGTTGAGCGAAGGACTGACCCCCGTGAAGACGCTTGATTGGTTTGGACGCGTTGTCATGATCCTGGAGGTCCGCCAAGGATTCATCAGTCTCCAGCTGCGCGCGAGGTGAGCCAAACATTTCCGTGTTTTTCCGCTTGTTGGTGTCCGCTGCCACTCAGATTGCGGTTTAATAATTAATCGCATTTGGTTCACGTTCTCTGCCGGCTAATGATAATGGTCCGTGAGCGATTTGAATGCTAATGCGTTGCTCAGGACGTGCTTCTCTCGAAACGTACCATTTTTCACTTATTGTCAGCTCACGTACCGTTATTTCGTTTTAAATATGTATGTCTCGAGTATTTGTTTATTTGCAAAGTGGTTCACTGTCTGCGCATTACAAGCACATTGTTTATTTATTGTTGCAAGTTTTGTCTGTCGATGATTTTAGTGTGAAAACATTGATCTTTGAAGTGGTTAAAGCTGTTTATTTTTAAGTGAGTTATGAATTAAAGATTAGACAGTTGATTAAGTTATTGTAGATGTCAAACTGCTTCTATGTTATCTGGTTTTTAGTCTTTAACTTTTCCAAATTTTACCTCTCCGAGGGTACTATGTAACCTAGGAGGGGTTTTACAATCACCTTGTATGTGTGGGTGTGTCTGTCTGTGTATCTGTCCTGCGAACGCGTTCGCATTTTCGGATCAAAGTGTAATCGCTGCGTACGTAGTTTCTTAGCGCCCCCTTTTTGTTGTCATTGGGTGTAGTATAAATATTGTTCAATTTGCGTTAGTATCGGGCGGGATCCGAACCCGAGCCCTCCTGCACGACAGGTGAGCGTTCTACCACAAAACCACGGATACATGTTTACACTTTACTGAAAATTAGAAACTCTTCCGAGGAGAGGTATATTTTGGCTTGCCAACTTGTTGAATTTTGAATATCTGTGTAGAATTTTAATAAATTAGATAATAAACAGGCTAAGCGTTTTGGAGATTATATTGTACTATATAAAGAAACTTCTACACGTATACTCAGTTGCAGGCTACATGGGCAAACCTCTGGAGGGCTTGGAGGGCTCCATTGATATTCACGTTATGCCCTCCAGCCCCCAGGTTAAGAAAGGGAAAATATCTAGTTCATTAGGCGGAAAGATAAATGTCTGGTAAATCGGCGGCGGGAATTTCGAATTTGTCCTGTTTACGGTTGCATTTCTAAGTATACCCGCGCGCATTATATAATTTTGGAAAATACCGTCTATTGCTTTATATTTTAAAGTGATAATTAATTAATTAACATAGGTAAGATTTAAAAACAGTTTTAATAATCTATTTCTAGTACTACAAGTGCGGCATACCTAAAAAATACCGTTTGTCGATTCCACGGTAAGTATAGAACGGGTAATGCCAAAATTATCCATTTGACGTACATAAAAATGCTATTTCATGATTGTTTAGAAGCGTTATACTATAGAGAAGCTTAAAAATAATAACCTACATTAAATATTTAATGAACACTTTGAAATTTACGTAATAGATATTTCTTAATAGATTAATATAACACGCGTAGGAACCTTTAGGAATTCAACAGAAAATAGGCGAAATTCGAAATTTCCGCCGCCGATTTACCGGAAATTCGTGCTTGTATCTTTCCGCCAAATGTACTAGATATTTGGCCTTTCTTAACCTGCAACTGAGTATAGTGTACTACAATTTTGACCTACATGGTTTAAAGAGGGTGGTTTTACCTGCGTATTTAAAACAGGTAACTACTGTGTCGGTTAGAAACACTAAAATTATCGCTTGCATGTTTTCGCGTAATTTTAAACGTTCTTACAGGAATGGTACATTCAATATGGTACTGTTGAACCACGGTTCATATATTTACACAGGTTAGACGACTTGTACCTTCATACGTGCTAGGGTTTTGACAGGCAACCCTGTTTTCTACTATGCAACTGGTACGTCCTCTAATGTATATAAACACAACTAATTAATTTATTATAAATTAAATTTTTATATATTTTAATTATAAATACACTAATGAGCTACCGTATTTATAATTTGATAATATGTATTTTAAAATTTATTAATTATCTACGATACATTTAAATTTAAAATATAGGTGGCGCTCCATTTTTAAATATCAATATTATTTTAACAATAGTTGATTATAGTTCAGAAACTTTACACAAGCCGGCGCGAAGTAGAAAATTCTCTAAACGCGGGAGTAGCTCATAAGCGTCCATCTCTGAGCCGAAGTAGTCTAACCTGTGTAAATATATAAACCGTGGTTGAACAATGGTTTTAAGCAATGTTGCCAGTTTTTACAGCTAAAAATGTTGAAATCAAAATGCAGTCGACACCATAAACGCGTAACTTTATCACATTTATTTCCGTGTATCAGTAAACTTTGAACTTCTGGCGTTGACGATTTCAAACGCCAGGATACGATTGGAACCCGAGAACCCCCCCTTTAAGGTTGCGTAATTCACGCTTCTTTCCTATTGGTTGCTTGCTCGTAGCGTCGTGGACATACGTCATAACTAAGCCAAGCCTTGAAACGGCCGCCATGGCATTATTTAACCGGACAGATCACGAGGCAAAACTTCACACGATCCTACGAAATAATCACGTGACCACCATAGGCGTCTTAATGTCATGGCTGACCAACCGGCGTTACTATGGCATTGAACACGAGCAATCTACGAATTTGGAAAATTACAAATAATGGAAAATATGGCAAAAAATTCTAAAAAATAATGGTTTAAAAAGATAAATTTAACGTATAAGAAAAGTTAAAAATAACTAATTTTATTTTATATTATTAAGTTGTATATTTTAGAGACATAACATCATACTTCAATAAGCATTTATCAAGAATGCAACAAAACTAGTCGCTAAATCGGATTATTTTTTAGGGGTTTTTTCAGGGAACAATATTTGACCATGATTTATCACATTGGCAGAACGTAAATTTGCATTATTTTCTACTTTGCTGTTTTTGGGTAAAGCAATTTCGTATAGTCCAGGCATAGGGCTTTCAAAGAAATATTTATACAACGTGAAAATAAAGACCAGATTAATCCTTTCACGGCGACAGTACGGTGCGCGGGTATTGGAAAGGCTGATACTTGAAATCCAATTATCCAATCCACGTACCGTTGTAAGGGTCGGTGTGAAAGTTATCCTGGAAAAGCTCGTAGCACTATGTAGCATTATTTTTAATTTTATAAGCGGCTATATCATACTCAAGCTCTTAAATAAAGATATATTAAAAGTCAGGCCCGAAACTATCAGAGGAAAGGGGGTGAACATTATCTGGGCCCGCGTAGGAAGCGGCCCCGGTTTGGACAAGCGAGGTACCCCCTGTCGAAAATGTACAGTTATCTCCAGAAATAACAAACTCTCGCGGGGCCCGGAATTATTGTTTCCCAGGGGCCCGGGCCCGATCTCAGCGGCCCTGGTAAAAGCTTAAATCTAGTCCTTCAAAGCCAGAATTTTGTAATTTTTAGGATATTTGAAAGGAAAACTGAAGCAAATATCTATATCTATAACAATTATAATCGAATAATTGAAATATACTAAAAAGAAGGTTCAAACATACGTTTAAAATGAAGTAAAGAGTCAGTCCATTGTAAAAATACTTCTTGATTCTTTATTAATTTGTTTTTGGAAAGTCACGTATCTCGACTTGCTTATCATGTAGCGAAATATTTATATATTTTCACGATTATATATTTTAATAATCTAAACTATTTGCTTAAGAAACCTTCTTAGAATGTATTTGTTTTTGGTTTATGTTACCTTTTGTAACATAATCAAACCAAAAGCGACATAAGACCCAAAAGTGTGTCAGTACGGTATAATGTTTAATGAGAGATTGTCGCGAAGTAAAAAGAGGGAGTGGAAGAGGGGGTTGAAAATACGTCATCAAAATTTGAAATTTCCTCCACTTCAGCGCCGCCGAGTGAGGCGTTTTAGAACGTATGTCTACGGGAGAATAAATCGAAGAGATGAAATCGCGCCAGACCATAGACTAAATATACCGTTGCTAGTACTATTCCATCTAGTAGGTTATATAGTCTATTGTGAGACTAGCTCTCAGTAAATATTTTAACGGGCGCGAAGGTAGAGTTGACACACTTTTGGGTCTTATGTCACTTTTGATCAAACTTAAGTATGCCTCTGTATAACATTTCCATTGGAAAATTTACAATGAGACCTGGTTTCAGGCGTAACTTTATGTATACTGTTAAAGAACTATAAATATATAATTCTTATAATACTTTCGCTATTGAAATGGTTACCATGGAAACTAAATCTCGAGATCGCGAGACACGAGCTAAAATATAAATTATCGAAGCCAGAAACGCGCGCGGAATTCAGCGCTTTTTAAAATCCACTCCTATAAAGTTGATGACGCGTTTATCGTCACGGAATTGAAAGTGACGTAATTGACTAGGTTTCATTAAAGAAAATGCTTTTATCGCATAATTATGAGGCATTATCTTACATATTATGAATAAATTAAACATCGTTGTCACAAAATTTTGAGACTCAAATTCCCTGAATATTCCCTGTTTTCCTTGACGATTTTAAGAGATTTTCCCTGACTTTTTTAAGACCAAAATTATGATTTTATATTTTACTTTTATTAGAAGTTAATAAATTTAAATTTACTTTCAGTAAAAAGGTTATTGCAATGTTGACAAACTTTGTCAAACTTTCAAGGAAATAAATGATAATCATAAAATTTGTCATAGACATAGTGTAAAATTACTTTCAAAAAGGGTCAAAAGAAAATGGAATTCCTTGACTTTTCCCTGACTTTTTACAAATTCTTAAAAT
Source organism: Leiobunum rupestre (assembly GCF_980474605.1). NCBI lineage: Eukaryota > Metazoa > Arthropoda > Arachnida > Opiliones > Sclerosomatidae > Leiobunum > Leiobunum rupestre. The sequence continues at coordinate 26,456,144 of NC_143388.1, forward strand.
TCCCTGACTTTTTAGGCTCATTTTTAAATTCCCTGACATTTCCCTGTTTTCTCTGACGTGTGGCAACCCGTTTTACAAATTCTTAAAATTCCCTGACTTTTTAGGCTCATTTTTAAATTCCCTGACATTTCCCTGACGGGTGGCAACCCTGTTCAAGCTCAGGGAAAAAATATCGAATTTATTCATTTACTTAAAAATTATTTCCAATACTACAGGAAAAAAGAGGTATGAAACAGCATTTAAAAGTTAATTGCTCTCTCAATTTTCCCGCCAGGGGTCGTCTGCAACGGAAGCGGTATCGTATTTAAAGACGGCCGCGGACCTTCTCGCTCATCGCGTATCTTTTAAAAAGGTCATTTAAATTTTAAGCAAGGCGGCCATTCTAAATCTTAAATCACCGTTTAAAACCAAACAGTGTATGGCGGGGAAGCTCGCCCGTGTCCCCTCCTGGCGACTGCACTCCCCAGTTCCTTACCCAAATAGCGTATTTTAATCTAAATAATACAGTCTTAAGCAGTTAACGTACATGGGTAATGGCCAGCCCACGGATAATATCCGCGCCGAGAAAAGCTGCTCTGCATAATAGATGTCTCAGAAATGCAGTCGTTGGGACTCATTATTCTAATTAACTTAGGCCCCGGTTGCAAACCCCCCCACTTTCCTTTTCGGTAGCGGCTCCATCTAGCGAGCGTCTTAAGCGAATGTTATTCCCCGCGTAATGTAATCAGAGATAATGCGGACGCGGGGGTTATTCGTATGGCCGAAGGTTAGCGTGACGTCTCTTACCCTAAACCGGGACGCGGAGAGAAACAAGAACGGCGTAATTACCCGTTAACTGTCAGGTTATGGCGAACAAAATCAGCCGCGGGGGTTTCTACCATAGTCGATCTCTCCTGGTCTTGGAGAGATTTTGAAGAGGAAAGGGGTTTGGGAGTGTCCTGACCGGGGCCTAAAGGGGAGAGGGCTACGCGGGCTGCCTGACGTGGGAGATTACACGCCGAATTTACTTCCCCCCTCCACTTTTGACTTCGAGAAAGACGAGCCTCCTATTTTAATATTAAATGTTATTCAGCGATTAGCAAATCCTCCGCACTGGCGTATTTCGAGATTATATTATTGCGAATCTTTATACGGGAGCTAACGATTCTGGGAGCCCGAGGAAGGGATTTGCGCGATGGCAGCGGGAATTTTACAGCGTACGTAAGAGATTTGGGATTGAATTTATGGGAGGATGTACCAGTCGCCATTTATATATATGGAATAGAATAGCGGAGATATTGTTAAGGTTTTATCGCGTATTCCCCGAACGGATTTCTCGTGCTTTCCTAAGCCTCGGTCTACGTATTTATTTATACGCTCCCTTATCCAACTCGGTTTGATATTTCTCGGATGGTAAATTTAGAGTCGAACCGTTTACCCCTTTCCAAGTTTCCGACGGGGGAATTTAGAGGTATATTATTAAAAGTTCAAACGCCCTTCTGTCTAATAGAGTTTTGGTAACCGTAATTTTATTTATTCTAGTTTATCATTCAAAATGCTTCTACCCCAACACGTGTTTCGAGAGATTACGAATAGCCCGTATAGATGGCGATAGTAGGAGCGAACCCTGTATATTAACTTTTCCCTGTACACCGATGTATCGCGTGTGGAACACTTTTACAGGCGCGCGATATTTAAATGGATTCCTTCCTGTAAATTTATTCATTCGTAATATCAGAAGTTTATAAGATACCTCGTTCGAGAGAAGTATTCATATAATCATAGAAATTTAATAGTTACCTCCGAAGTCTCGCGGAGGTTTTCAATGGGCGTGATTTTTCCGTCAAACCACTAATTTGTACATAGAACTTACTGACTGTATTACTACGCCTAGTGACGTATAATGTAAAATTTTCACTGCGTAGGGATACTGACTTATTTTTACACCATATATTTCTTGGAGACTATTTTTTCTTAAAAAGTCCGTTGAAAAATCAAAATGTTTCAAGCGAATAACATTAGCATTTTACTTCTGATTATATTTATTTTCTACCCATACAAAGTGGAGTTTGGTTGAACATGACTTGATATCAAAATCGATCTAATCATAGGAATGTATTTCCTTAAATATAATTAGTTTTAAATCAACTCTTAAAATTTATCCAAGATACTAAGCCCGATTTTTATAAATTCTACCGAGTATCCTAGATACACGAGTTCAAACATATTAGGACTGTATCTACTTGAATGAAGTTTGTAACTCAACCAATGTGACGTCAGCAGGGCCACCAAAAGCGGGCCCGAGTCTGGTAAACAATAATGTTAGGCTCCATGAGCTTAGTTATTACGCGGGCCCAGGTAATTATTAACGCATTTTTTTGGGTGGTTGGCAAGTTTTCGAATCTTAGCTGGTATTGGGTAATCATTTATTTTGTTGATGCAAAAAGAAACTACACTTTGATCTTAGCCAAACGAAAAAAAATATTATATATATATATATATATATATATATATATATATATATATATATATATATAAAATAAGGTAAACATAGATTAAAATAAAAACAAAAATAAGCGTTCTTCAGAAAATCCATAAACATTGAAGCTTATAAATAAATTTAAAATTTAAATATATTTTCCACAAAGTAATCCATTTTGTACAAAATAAAATATTTTAGAGTTTGCCTACTTACAAATTAGTGTTGGGCCCAAGTCACCGATATCGCGATTTTCCCGGTTCGCGTCTAAAATACCGATTTCACCCGATTATAAAAAAAAACTTCCGATACCGATTTTACCAGATTTTTTCCCGATTATTTAAAACCGATTTTGAAATTGAAAGTATAATTTCAATTTTAAATGTACCTAAGTGAGGTAAATAACTAAATATTAAAAATTTAAAATTTAAAAATTTAAATTATTTTGATTTTTTTCTAAATTCGATCAGCTATTCTCAAAATACAACCCACCCTTCATTTTATTTAGACCATTGGCAATGGGTTTTACAATTCATTAGTCATTACTAATGAGCCATTAGTAATGAGTCATTAGTAATGACTAATGAATTGTACAATCGGCAAAAAGAAATCGGTAAAAAATCGGTATCGGTGAAAATCGGTAAAAAATCGGGAAAATCAGTATCGGTGGCGATTTGTCATATCGGTAAAAAAAATCGGTATCGGTATCGGAATCGGTTAAATTACGATATCGGCCAACCCTATTACAAATAAATTATTTATTTTTAAGTTTTTCAAAAAGTAAGTTACGAAAATAGCTATACAGCAAAGGAAGGTATATAACTGACAATTTGACCCTTTTGGAGAAATCTATCGATAGATATCTTTTCAGTACAAAATACGCAAACACAGAATAAATGATTTCGAGTTCACCAGTAGTAACCCTCGTTCGGACAACAAGACTTTTGATAAAAAGGCTCCTTCGTAAAAAAAAATAATCCCACATGTCCGAATTTCCGAAGAAAATATAAAAAAATATATCGACGAACGAGAACGGTATGACTTAGTTGCCCCCCTTTTGCCCCCCACGTGAAAACTGTATAAAAAGAAGCATCTGTTTTGCCAACCAACTCCGCCCGATATGACGTGTTAGACAATGCCATACCTCTTCTCCCTTCCTCTATCTTCCCAATGTACATGTATGAATTGAGTACAATCGCTATAGCCGCTCTATATTTAGAGTTCAGGTACTTCCGTAGCGCAAACTCAACCCCGTCGACGCCTTCCATTCAACTCTAGTTCGGTTCCAATAGCTAATCTCAATCGTATCGGCGAGTTAAATGGGAAATAGAGCGTAGTCTGTTATAAGAAATGCGAGAGCTGTGTTTTATGGGCGCTTGATTGGGGGCCTGGCCGCGATAGAACACGCCGGCGAAAAAGCGCTCGAATTCCTGTATTCGTTTCCGTATCGATTTAGCGTACCTTTTCAATCGTTCTCTCTTCGGTATAATTTAGGGGCTCTCGCGTCTATACTTTGCCGTGTTTGGTCTGGCTTTGTGTCGTACGTATAGATCGTAACGTTCAGCCGAGATAATAGAGTTATTTGGTAGTATAATGCGGACGGTGTTGCTGGTAATTACGTGGTTTATACTTTGTTGATTTTTATGATCTGTTAAGTACTCTACACGTGAATGGGTTTTATTATTTTTTGGAAATATTACGTGCACGTTTTAGGTAGTTTAATTGATAGATTTTAACATATTCTTTAATGGAAAACGGAATATTTAAATTTTCACAAAAGTTCTATATTTTTTGCAATAAATTTGAAAACTAGTACTAGATAAATACGTTATTTGTAGAAATGCATATGTTTTCTGGGTCCAAAATAATTAAATTAAATTAATTAGAAATAAATAATATTGAAATTCTAATTTATAAATTTAATATTTTTTGGAGTATGGGGAATATTGGATTTTTCACATCGCATTGTCATTACCAAAAAATATTATAGAATAATCACGTCATTGTTATAAATTGGCCTATTTTTACTGGCCCAAAAACAAGTGAAATAGTGGTTTAAAATATAAATAAAAAAAATCAGACCAGTGAAATAAATTTGTATTATACCTTTTATTGTAATTTTAAACCATTTTTGGTCAGAATCTTTAGCTTTTTCTGCGTATCAAAATTGAGATTAGAAATATATTTTAAAAATGTCTCTATCAGAAATATTGAATATTCATAGTTGACCAGGCCAAGTGTCCACAAATACGGCAGCCCCAAGAAAGGTAAGAATTATTATTTTTTAGAATTATCCCAAAATTGCGGAAAAAAAGTTAAATTTCGTGAAACCAACATTTTAAAGAAAATGCGAGCAAACGTAAACACTAGATGGCGTTAAGTCATATAGATGAGTGTATCTTGGCCAAAATATTCAGTTCTTCAATTTGCAAATGCGCTTTAGTTTTTAACCCCTCAGATCTCACTCTCTCTCTATCTCTCTCTCTCTCTCTCTCGAAAGTAAACTATAGGCAAGGATGAAAAAACAACTTATTTTCCACGGGATATATGCGAAATCCAACTTTTCAAAGTTTGGGTAGTTTTAGTAAATTGCTGTTCTGGGAGAAATATACGCAACCCCAATCCTATCACGATGGATATTTTATGCATTACACAGTTTGAGGGGGGGGGGGACCAGGTAGCTTCCAAAGCAAAAAGTCCCGAAAAGTTTGCTTAGGGTAAACAGGTGAAGTTCTACCAGGCCGTCGATAGCTTCGAGATTGAGGAATCTACTTAACCGATTGGCTATGTATATGCAAAAATTCTTATTTTTTTTCCCCAAGTTTCTCCCTCTTTACGCGTGCATTGGCGTAGAAATAGTTCTTTTTTCTACCGTTTGGGGTGCTGCGCGGGATTGGAAAGCAAATTTCCGCGACTATTCTCTCCCCTCCTCCAAATCTTCGGATGCGCGATGATTTTCTTCAGCTTCACCTGGTTTCCAGAAAAGAGGCTTAACGTTCGACCTCCCAGCTTCGTACGCGTTACCAGGTAACCTCTCTCTCTTCTTACTCTTAAATCTGATCTCTATAGAAATAACGGCGCGGCTTCGTACGCGGATATATGACTACGAGAGGGAGGAAAAAATTGCTTCCTTGGTCGCCATGACGACGGGTTGCGGGGAGATTTCAAATTGGAGGAGATTGGGGGATCGGGATTGGCCCCAAATTCAATCCGTAACCATGACAACAGACGTTTTACTCCAGCGGCGTAACGCGCCGGGGAGAATCTCGATGCGCGTTCCAGCCAAGATTATTCTGGGCTGTTTCGATTGTTCGCCTGAAGTTCATCCGCTTCCACGCTTATCCTTGCCGTTTTTCTTATTGGCTCTACGTTGGGTGGATTTTTGTTTATCTGTCCACCATAATCTGGCCTGGATATAATTGAATTTTCTTGAGAATAAGTATGGGGAGGTAAACTGAACAAATACTTCGACCAAGTCCAACGAACAGTCCAACGAACGGAAGAATCAGCTAGGGATATATTTTGGGAATCATCTAAAACTTAATGGTTTCGCCTATTTCTATAAATTTTTATTTCACCGTAATTTAAGGTGATAATTGAGACAATTTAGTTAATTTCAAGTATATTTTAATTGATACAATTCAAATCTAAACAATGTTGTGTGATCTAAATCAAATTGATAATAATAATAATCAGGTTGACTAATACCCTTGGCACCACCTTAGGCCCAAGTCATCTAGCGACTTATAATGCCTTTAAACCGGTGGCCGGGTTACAATGCGTAGGAGGGTGGTGGCAAGACCTTCACGCCAACAACTCCCTACACTCACTATTACCAATAACCTCTACAAGTTTTTATTTAAAATTTGGATTTAAATCAAGTGATTTTTTTAAAAATCATTGATTAAAATCACGTATTATACTTCAAATATTTATAAAAATGTACGAAAGTAGGTTCTTTAGAAATTTCAACTCAGAGAAAATTAAATATAATAATTAATTAATAATTCAATTTAATAAAGATTGCGTTATCGCTGCAGTCAAATTATTTATCAATTTGTCAAGAAAAACCGGCATAAAACCTTAAAAAAAATCAATAAAATCAACAATCCTTAATATAAAACGTTGCGAGAATTATCAAATTTCTTTATCTGTGATAAAATTTCAGTATTAAAGTCAATTTAAAGTTTTGAGTTGACCAAAATGTTGGAAGAGGAAACTACGCTATTAACAGTTTTAAATTCATATAATATTGTTCCATAAGTTTGTCACTTTGGGGAGTATTTTACTAGCGACGCGCTGTCAAAAGCTACGTGTGACACGTTAGCAAGCGGACGAATCCCGTAATGCAGTCTGTCTCGCGAATAGCTCTCACCTTGTCAGTAAATGTTTGTGATGAATAGGGAGTTTCACACTTATGTAACAATATTATACACTTATGGTGATTTGAATCAAAATGAATTTCAGTTATAATAATATTTAAAAATTGTTTGGAAAATTGGTATATTTTAGTGTTGTTAATTTTCCGGAAAAAATTAAATTTTCCGCAAATCGGAAAAAATAAAAAATTGAAACAAATTACTTTTTTAGGGGTTTTTATTTTTTTTAATTTTTATCGATATAAAATGTCTAATATCAGCAAACATACTACAAAACATTAATAGTGTTACATTGTTAATCAGTTTAAAGCTATTCTAGTGGTTTAGTTTTACTTTTAGATTCGAAAAAATGAGGCGAAAATGCTGCTTTATTTAAATTGGCAAACAATATTTTAGACTAATCATGGAATTAAATTTTTTTTAATTTTTTTGGGAAAATACGGAACGTTTTCCGGAATAAAGGCCTCGGTCATTTTCCGGTATATTCTGACTTACAACACTAGTTAGGGACATGTCCTTGACCAGAGAAATAAATTTTCATTACGACTCATTTACCTTTTAAACCATTTTTGGTCAGAGTGGGTATATTTTATAAACATGGATATTAGAGAATTGTCAAATTTGATCGTAACCAGATGAATTCATTTACATCGCGCGCGAGGAGGAGATTCGAAATGGAGCGATGCAAAGCAAATATTAGCCGTTCCGCAAATCATGGTATTCGCTTTTATTCTCTGTCTCTCTTCTCGTACCTCCATTAAGTTTATGTAAATGATCGGTTCGAATGTTGAATAATGAATGTGTTTAATCAAATTCTGGGCTTCGTTTAAGGCACCTCAATCGCTCGCTTCCTAAAGAGCTTTCCAGCGTGCATCCCACCTCTTCTTTCTCTCCGCCTACAGCCTAGTCGCGACATCTAGCGGGACTATATCATTCCTATTTCCTTTCGACTATAGTTTCAATATGTATTCTATAAAAGCCCGATAAACTATGGCCGCCATTTGTGGTTGGAATAACTCCAGAGAAACTCCTTCCGCGTGGAGATACTTAGTTCTCTGTCCGCTGTTTAAAGGGGTTTCCCTCGCTCTCTACGGTTTCCTCTTTCCATATAAACTTGTAGAGGTAATAAATAAATAAATAAATAATAATCAGCTAGGCTAATACCACCTTAGGCTCAATTCATCGAGCGACTTTTAATGCCCTTAAACAGGTGGCCGGGTTACAATCCATAGGAAGGTGATGGCAAGCCCTTCATGCCACGCGAACCATTACCGTTAATCTCAACAAGTAACGGTAATAGTTAGTGTAGGGAGCTGATAGCATGAAGAGCTTGCCACCACCCTGCTACGCATTGTAGCCCGGTCACCTGAATTAATGGCTTTAAATGTCGCTAGATGACTTGGGCCTAGGGTGGTGCCAAGGGTATTCGGCTGTCCCATGGCAAAACCTTATAACCAACAAATTTTTGAAAAATTAGATTTTTACGCATCAGTTTTACTAAGGCATGTACAAAAGTACTGTAAAGGTTTCAGGTAAAAGTCATATATATTTAACTATTTATGAATTAAAAAATGGTTTTGGATTTCATAATTTTCGCATTAAAAACCACGTTAAAATTTTATAACTTAGGTTTTGAAAAAGTCAAATATCTCAAAATTACGATCGTGTTGGTTAAAAGGTTTTGCCATGGGACAGCCGTATTAGCCTAGCTGATTATTATTATTATTAGTATTATTTATTTTTTCACAGTGCTTCTACATGACTTTGATCATTTTAGCTAGCTTAGTTCCAAGCTAAAATTATAATAATAATATATATAAAAAAAAATTATAGTTGATAAAATTTTAAATTTAATAAAATAACATTACTCGGTCCTTTTTAAGACTGGTAAAAAAATATAACTTTAAAACCATATTTGCACTATTTTAATTATTTTTATTAAATAATTTTTAAATATTTCAACTTTCATTTAAAATAAAATAAATAGTTTAAATTAAAAAAAACACGGATAATTAAATTTAATTGTAAAACGTTTTTCATCTGTTGAAAACGAAACTTTCAACGGAAGCTAATGAATGATTCTGATAATTTATAATTTAAGTTTTAGAATTTAAATTTAATCATCCGTAATTATTTCTTCTATTTTTTAAATTAAAACTATTTATTTTTATTTTAAATGAAAGTTGAAATAATCTTTTGAAAATCACAAAAAATGAATAAGCTGTAATAATTTAGCCATCGACCATAAATATTTAACATTTGTAATATTTAAGAAATTTTTTATATAAGGGGGAAGAATACAGTAAAAGCCTCTTTTTCGTTCAAGCTGAACGTTTCTGTTTTAACAATTACATAATTGAATTATATTTTCTTATTAGGCTGAACCTTCCTCTAGTGCTTAAAATAATTTTGATAATTATAATATTAGTAGTTAACGAGATATAAGGTCCTAACTAAAGGGTAGTTTTGGTGCTTGCCCAACTTGTTTAGCTCCTTGGGTCCGAATTAAAACGTAATAACTTATTTACTTTAAAATTTAAAATTGTAAAAATTATTTTAGTCATTAAACAAGAGGCTGTTCTATACTTAAATATTAATTTTATAAATTAAAATACAAAATTAAAAGAGTTCAGCTTGAAATAGTGCGAAAGTAGGCAATGACCACTGTAGTCTTCCCCCTTAATAAAAAATAATATGATTTTCTTACCAGTTTTAAAAAAAATCAAGTAATGCTATTTTCTAAATTTAATATTTTTTATAAAGTATAATTTACTTGGTTTTAAAACTTCAAGGTAGTGATTTACCTTCACGTACAACTCGTATTTCCTCAATTAATATAATCCAATTGCAGTAAAAAAATTCGGTGCTAACGTTTCATTTTCGACAAATCACGGTTCCTAAGTCACCCTTGATCTGTAAAAAATTCTGATTTAAAAGCCTGCAGACTATCCCCGCTAGTAATTATTATTAGGGTGTTTTTTTTCCCCTCATTTTGAAATCTCAGTCATCAACGCGTTAATTAGCGAGCGACGTAGGCTATCCTCGAATGACGCGAAAAACGGGAGGAGATAAAAAAAAAGGCTGAAAAGCGACATCTGGCGTCGAAAATCAGCCGAGCGTAAATTCATTTGCATCTGAGGAGAGAGAGCGTTATTAATTAAGAACGTCGGCCCTAAAAACATTACCAATTTAAAGCCATTTACCACGAACGAGCTGACGAGCCTTATCTCGCATTTAGAATTGACAATAAATCATAAAAAGAGGACCCCCCCCGCGAGCGAGTAACCCCAAACTCGGTCCGGGGCCTCACCTAACCCCCCCCCCCCCCCGTTCGAATACACCCTCCACCGCCATATCGAGAGACACATCATCAAAGACACTATTACCGTTCATTTTTCACTAGGCCTCTTCGCTAAGCCTTGGCCAAGTTTCCACGCTATCGTCTCGCGCGCGACCAAATAATCTGTTTTTCGGCCTATTTCTATACACGCTATTGACCCTTACTCGATGACGTACGCGAGACTATTAACTAGGTACGGTTTGCGGTGTCTAGTTACGGTTGGAATGAGACGGTTAAAACCTCGCTTTCGTAATATAGATAGTAGTATCGATTGAACAAAAAAAATTGCACCTGTGCCGGGTTATGTCGGCTCCGAGTATAATAATAGTGGCCTTATTGTTATAGTTATTTCTTTAGCAATCTGACTATAACGCGTATACCCCATCGGCTGAGGGTGGGGTGCGCGTGGGTGTGTGATGAAGGTTGTCTACGCCAGGGTGGGGGGAGGGGGATAAACGTCTCGAATTTGATCGGGACCCCAATCGCATTCGTAATTAATTTTAGTTCGCTTTTTTATGTGATGTTTTATTTGTATTTTAATAGTATTTTTATGGTATATTTTGTTGGGAACTATATTAATACGATTCCGCTGTTTAGATCAAGTCCGACAAGATGTGGGTACGAATTACCATGGCCCCGGTGGCGTAAATACGCCAATGCAGCCAAGGCGGTGCAATGGGGCCCATAAACCTTTACTTGGGGCCAATCCCATAGCCAGAAAAATTTCGTTAAGGGGGAAGTGGCTTTTTGTGAGGCGGCACATTTTTTTCGTTTACCTAATTTCTAAAATTAACGTAAGTGGCGCCGTGAAATTTTTTTGGTGTTCAACAAAAAAAAACTTGCTTTCTGAAACAGACCATTCTACAACTTGTATTTTATAAAGAAATAGTTACCTATAAATAACGATCTAAACCTTCGACAAAGACAAGTGGTCCAGAAGGAAAATTTTAACGAACAGAAGTTTAAAAAACTAATAAAGATGAAGGGGCAGAGAAAATTCTTTGAGGGGGAATGGATTAAATTGAGGGGGCAGGTGGGGGCAAATAAAAATTATTTTGAGGGATCATTGCTCCCGAATTCCCACCCGTGGCTACGGGCCTGCTTGGGGCCCATCTCAGTAATGGGGCCCATAAACTGTTGCTTAGTCGACTGTCCGATCGGCTGTCTCACGAAAGAACGCCAAATACATATATATTTTTGTAGAGAGTATTTACCGTGATGTCATTATCACGATTTTGGAAGCGAGTGACGTAAATAATCCATCGCACCCAATCGCGTACATTGGAACCACAAAAATTGACATGTCACAGGGGCCCATTTTCTTATCTTGCATTGGGGTCCAATTTTCCTAGCTACGCCACTGAGAGGTACGTACAGCCATGGGGCCCTGGTTTGATCAAACGAGGTACACTTCTCTAGGGCAGCGGTTCCCAATACGTGTACCGTAGAAGGGTCACTGGGTATTTGAAGCGCGGCCATCTTGGTTTGTGTCAAGAGTCTTTTACGATAAGTAAAAAAAATGGGTTGGGGTTCCTGCAGAGTTAGATGGATAATTTAGGGTGCCATAGCAAAAACCAATTGGGAACCGCTGCTCTCAGAGAAAGTGCAGCTCTCTCCAGTAGTTACGGCTATCTTGAGGCCCGGAATTATCATTTTATCCGGGGCCCCGGGCCCGCTCTGGGTGGTACTGCTATAGATTGTTAAAAATATACTGGATATTGAACTTTTTGTAACTTTTTGTTATAGCAGAAGAAATTTATTAATTACACTACAGTCATCTTTAGATTTGCTGGTGAACCAACATTTAGCAGAATCCCGAAAGCTTACAAGTCACTAATTTAGCAATGAATTTCAAATGCTATTCGCCATAATAGCTTATAGAGTTGTTTTATATAGGATCGGGACTAGTTTTGGCCAACTAGCGCCTGTAGAAGTGTTCAAGCCGCAATACTCCAATGTTCGGAGTGAAGCACTCTACCAGGATAATCCACCTATATTTTATAACCATAGACTAAGAAAGGTTTAACCTTTCTTAGTCTATGTTATAACTATGATTTATGCGCGTTCTTAAGCTGAAACCTTGCAAATGTTTAATCTTGGCGCTTGTCAATAGATGGTGTTTATTTAAAGCAATATGTATATCTTAAACAATTTTCCCAAATTGGCCATCGTGAAATTGACAAATGAAGTATTTTGGAATTGATGAAAGGGATTAATTTAAAAAATATCTCATCTATTATTTTTACATATTCAAAAATTTGGGAATAAATTTATATTTTGGCGTTATTGAAGCTTATACACAATTGATATCTTAGACATGGATGATGGTTCAACCAGCCAGTTAAATATGCAAATTTTAACACCTGATTTTATAGTAAATAATAGGCTATCGTAGAATTTTGAAAACGAAATAGAAAATGGTTCAAGAAGAAGTATATGAGTTCTCTTTAATAAGTTGAAGTATCCTTCAGAAAGTTGACGTATTTCTACCCGCACTTCTACAGGGGCGTACCGTGGGGGGGGGGGGGGTAGAACCTTAATATTTCTAGCTTTATTTTTCCGAAATATTTATTTTTGGTTTCTTTATTTAAAAAAAAATTGTGTTTTTTTTTTTAAAAACGTCGCCAAAACCTTAATTTTGTCAAACGACCAAAATTATTAAGGTGGGTCTATTTCGATCCTCCCCTAAGAAACGGTCCGGTCCATATTTAAGATAAATAACATTATCAGTATAAGAAAATGGAAACTTCTCAACGATGGACGTCTTATACGCTTCTGGTACTAGCAAATCCATATTTTATAAATCAATTATTCAGGGGCAGATAAACTCCATCAAAAACAACCCACACGGCATTGAAAATAAACAATTAACATTAGCAGAAGTATATGTAACGAAGTTATCGAAATAACGCTCAGAATCATAGGACATTTTCTTTATGAAAATGATGAGAAAATCAAGTCAAATAGAAACTAATTTCCATCCCCGTCTTTTGACGCGTTACATTGCACTTGGGAATCGTGGGTATAGCTATTTCTATGTATAAAAAATGGTTTCATAAAAAGAAAAACCTTTTTTCCGGCCTAGAAGCGCGCAAAATTTCAAATTCAAGGTCAAATGTAACTTCATAAGGCATTAAAATAAACAATTAACCTTAGCAATATTAGAAGGTGAAAACAACACAATAAGGAACGTACTCTATACTTCTGGTACTACAAATTTCAAATTTTATAAATCAGGAGCAAATAAACTCCATAAAAAAACAACCCATTATAATTATTACACGGTATTAAAACATTAGCAATAAATGAAGATAGAAACTTCACAATAAGGAACGTACTATATACTTCTGGTACTACAAATTCCATATTTTAAAATATTTTATAATTCAGGGGCAGATAAACTCCATCAAAAGCTTGTTTTTGAGTTATTACCCGGCATTAAAAATAAAACAATTAACATTAGCAATATAAGAAGATGGAAACAACACAATAAGGAACGTACTATATATTTCTGGTACTACAAATTCCATATTTTATAAATCAGGGGCAAATAAACCCCATAAAAAACAACCCTTTGGAGTTATTACACGGCATTAAAAATAAACAATTAACATTAGCAATATAAGAAGATGAAAACAACACAATAAGGAACGTACTATATACTTCTGATACTACAAATTCCATTTTTTATAAATCAGGGGCAAATAAACCCCATAAAAAACAACCCTTTGGAGTTATTACACGGCATTAAAAATAGTAGTGGTGGGGCCCCTTTGAATGGGTGTTCGTTTCGGCTTATAATATAGTTGGATTGGATTGGATTGGATTGAGGGAGGGTGGAATGCGTGTATATATTTTGTCGTCGGCGGCTGCAAAAGGCCCACAATGCACGTGCCGCCAATATTATATTATATTAAAGCGAAACGAGACGAGCGGGGGTTTGTGACTACAACGCGCACCCCGCCGTGGTTCCTACCTCACGCCCTTGCCATTCTTAATTTGATGTAGTCGGGAGCCCCCCGAGAGACCGGCCAAAAACGCGTTCTCCAAAACCCATCTTCGCTACCCCCCAACGAACGCCATCCGGAACTACTTTGACAATGGCCAACGCGGACTGTACCCCTTGGCGCGGTAAAGCGGGGACTGTCCGGTTCGAAGAATGGCGGTATCAATCTCCTCGGCCTCCACGCTCCAATGAATCAGAGGCAGCTGTTTGTAGGGATCTGATTATCGACAGGTCCCCCCCCGTTTCTACAAACCTCCCCTCGTACGCGGCCATCTTTCATATGTTTTAACGTGTTCAGTGTATACCTTGATCTACCTTTAAAAAGTAATTTATGTTTCAATTTTTTATTTCTCCGATTTACGGAAAATTATCCGCATTTAATTTTTCCGAAAAATTAACAACACTATCATTTTTTATTCCAAAACGAAACTAAAACTTAACCTTCACTTTTGGTCGTCTTCTACGTTGTCTTACGAAGTAATGAGGGCTAGATAAAAGCAATCGGGGGATCTTAAAATTAATTTTGCACGGGAAAATACGCCGCCATGTCAGGGCAAGGACGTATATAAGGGGGGGGGGTTTAGGGGGTTTAACCCCCCCCCCCCCCTTAGGACTCGATTCCTTTCTATATCTACTTGCTTGTGTCAGGGTATAAAAGCAGATAAATAAGCCGGCTATACCTCACAGTGTAAAGGTACTGTTACGCGCAAAACCGTAATTTTGAAATCGGGTAATTCGATCATTTTCGAAGTAATGAGGGCTAGATATAAACAATTTCAGCATTTTGTATTAGTGTATTTAGCCGGGTTAAACTACCGGTTACATACTGGATTTTATAATTTTTAAAAAAGACGGTTTTTTTCCAACTACGCCTTTTGTACGAGGCTGAGTGGTGTAGTCGCCCCATTGAACACAAGTGACTAGAATCGCTTCGCTGTGGACTGACTGCTGATCCGGTTCTTTGCGCGTATTTTAATCAGTCCTTCGAATAAATGATCTTGTTTATGTCTTTGATTTATAAATACGTTCCCTTAAATCGCCGAAATATAAACCATTTTGTGAACTTTTTAAACTATCTTGCAATACACGTACAAGGGGCAGTGCCGGATTATTTAGATTGGCTACTATTAGGAATCTATACCTCTACTTGGAATGCTTATCCTGGCGTATCGCGTATGGTAAGTTCACTCTGACGGCTTTGGCCCCGCCTACGAGATAAATAATCCCCTCTGCGCGCGCTCCCCTCTCACGTTGTTGTTTGTTAAGTTAACATAGTGACGTCAAGAAAACCGTCAGCCACATCGAGACGAAAATCTGCCGCGATAAGCATTCCAAGTAGATGTATCACTGACCCTGCTAGACGTAATTGTTGAAGAGTTATGTAAGATTCGGTGGTACCAGAAGTAAATGAACTGTAGTTATCGAAATAGCGCTCAGAATCGAAGGGCGTTTTCCTTATGAAAATAAAGTCAAATAAAACCAAATTTCCACCCCCGTCTTTTGACGCGATAAATTGCACTTGGGAATTGTGGGTATAGCTATTTCTCTGAATAAAAAACGGTTTAATTAAAACAAAAACGTTTTTTTTTTCGGCCTAGAAGCGCGCAAAATTTCATATTCGATTTAAAAATGTAACTTCATAAGGAAAACGCCTCCAACATGGGGAGTATAGCAGTCTGATAACTTCAGTTCATTTACTTCAGGTGGTACGTGATCTTAGTAGACACAAGTCCCTGTTTTTCACAAAATTGGGTTTAATTTTTTCTCTGAGGTAACGTTTTATAACAATATAATAGACTATTTATTTTGATACAACTATCGATAGTACGTTTGGCCAGTAGTATTAACTCTGCCCGATATTTTGTTTAATCTACTTTAGTCTAAAATAACAAAACATAATAAAAATATACTAAAATACAAGTATAAAAATTTTCTAGCTTCAAATCAATCCATAAAGTTCGTGTAAAAACTGAAAGCCTAAAAAGTTCTTAATGCATGTCGTTGTTAAAATTGTTTGTTTATAGATCTTAAAAGAAATTGATTTGAAAATCTTCATCGGTTCATTGTGTAAATTGGCGCGTGCTTGCTCGGAAGGGATAATCTTATTGGCTAAGACAAATGCAGATAAATATTGCTAAGCCCACGTGATTCTATTTTATTATCAGAATAAATAATTACACGTGCGACGAAAAAATGGGCGATATCATCGAGATTCACGCGTTTTTAATTTAAAAACCCTTCCTTTTGACGGTTTTTATTTTGGAGCGAATAATTTCTTTTAGCGTCTATTGCTAAGTACTCGAAGTCACTGCTACCTTCGAACAACCAAAGGCTAGAATTTTTCGGCGTCCGCGGGAAATTTAGCCCGCTAAATAAAGTGATTTATGTGAAATATTATTAGATTAGAGTCAGGTGAAATTTATGGTGTGCCACTAATATGAAGTAAGAGCTTGAACGGGATTGTCCAAAAATTAGTATCTTCATAAAATTTGTTTCCCACTGAAATATTTCATTTAAAGTAAACCGTCATTCGTTATAACATCCGCAACTAGGCTATTGGACAGAAACCGCTCATTTTTCTACGTAAATTAACACGGTGATTTTTCCGCGCGAGCTTGAGTGCATAGTCCGTGAGTTGCGAAATAATTTATTATCTGTGGGTGCTCTTTGAAAATTGCACCTTGTAAGATAACTAAGGCCATCTATTGATCAGATAATGAAGCTTAAAGTTAAATGCCGATCGCTTTAGTTTTCGAGTATAGTTTTTGACGACCACAAGAAGACGGCGTACGAATAGTTTTAATATTAGTAATCAGTGGCGTAACTATGGACCCAGTGGCTTAAATAGCGCCCCCGCAGACCCCAAGGCGCGGGGGGGGGGCCCGAGAAATAGGGGCCTCCCAAACGTTTATGATTAAAATCTGTGCTATTTAAAAGGGCCCTGAGTCGTCTTTCGCTGGGGGGGGGGGCACCGGAGTTCCTAGTTACGCCACTGTATGGACCCGCAGACCCCGCGACCGCTTTCGTTTTAAATATTGATTTTTAATTTATTTACATTTTTAAATAATTAAAAAAATTATGCTTTAACTATTGGTAAAAATGTAGGAATCTGGCACATATTCCCAATATTTTCAGAGAACTTGTAAAAATCGGGGAAATAAAAAAAAATGGTTTTTATAAAGGGCCCTTTTGATATCCTGCGGTGGAGTCCAAAATTTGCCGTTACGCCATTGATAACAATCAGTTAATTCCCAAGGAACCAAACAGGCCTAAGTTAACTTAAGACTTGTAAGGTCAATTACCACTGGCCGGGTTGAATTGCGTAGGAAGGTGGTGTAAAGCCTTACACGCCAAGCGAGCCAACAGCTCCCTACAATCACTATTTCCGTTAAACTCTGAACGTTTTTATGGAAAGGGGAAACGGAAGATATCGGGGGAAAACCCCTTGGCGCAATGCAGAGATAACTAAGTTTACAAGCGAGCTAGTTATAAACTGGTTTGAAAGGTTTCTACAAACTATAAGCCTTGGACGTTCTACTTTACAATTTAATATTTTATCAATTTACTATTCAAGGCTCAAATTGAAGCAACGGGTTTGAAAATATAAACACTTCCATCTGATAAATATGTATGTACATCAATTTACGAAAAGATGACGAAAATGTATGCAAACATTTATGAAATAAACTAAAATATACCTTATTTTTAAAATTTATTCCCAAAAAATATCTGTTCAACTTAGTCCCCAGCTCCTTAAATCTGCCTTTAAACTTCTTTGGTAAAAGCATTTTGGTTTTAATATAATATACAGGGTGTTTCAAAAGGTTATGCAAAACTTTTAAGGAGTTGTAGGGAGCGAGTTGAGAAGTATGCTTGTTTTTTCCCCATTTTCCTACGATGAGTTAAAAGAGTGCCAGAGAGCTTCAAAGTTTGGCCTACTAGCCTCTGGAAGTAGGCTGCAAAAGGCGCAAAACCAAGCAGGGTGTATGGGTTTGCCCACCCGAAAATATTTTCATAAGATTTGACTAGTCAAAAATTAAAAATAAAATAAAATTTAAAACTAGTTTAACGAATGACCATTAACTAAAATTTCGCAATTTTAAAAGATTAACATGCTGTTATTTTTATGACATTTTTAAATTATTTTTATTGACTCAAAATTAGTTAATTTTCAACTCTAGTTAAAATTAGTAAATTAGTAAAGTTTATCTTAATAAAGGAATTTATTTTGGTCAATTTCAAAGTATTGCGATACTCTAACTCGCTAGAAATCTAGATTGAGTTAAAATACTCGAACAAATTTTAAACACGCCTCAAATTAAATTAGAATTAATCGAAATAATTAACGACCCCCCATTAAGAGCAACTTTAAAATTAATTAGCTTCTGTCTGGTCTTATAATAATTAAAGGGAAATCGATGAGACGAAAAAAACTATAGATATATTAGTAAAGACCCGGATGTTTTTTGGTTCTTGTTAATTCGACTGAGTTAAAACGGCAGGCGAAAGTCCCATTGAGAATTCAGTTAAGATTTTAGCGCCACCTACACTCTCGTCTCCACTTTGAAGCTTTCTTTTTCCCTTTATCCATTAGAACTTAGAGTACGGGTTAGGCTTAGCCTCGCTACCGGGAGGAATTGGGTGGAGGTAAATTTGACAGGGGAAAGCGCTATGTAGGCAGCGACCGGGCATAGTTCACAATTAGTTTACTTTCTTAGATTTCCACTGATTAGTTCCTCGCCTTGTTCTCTTTCTCCGGCTGCACTCCTGGAAGTTTTTCTCGTTTTCCCAGATTAGAACTTCTTTATTTCTCTTTTTCCATTAGAGGAATCCCCCCCGCCTTTATTCTTAACTTTTGCCCGCCTTAGAAAGGAGCATTTTTGTATAAAAAGAGGCGGGGGAGAAAGGGCAGGCGTAACGGGCCTTGGTACTCGCGACCCCGTTGAATAATTTAGTGGCGCCATCTAGAGAGACTTCGGAGAATGAAGGGAAGGGGGGGATGCGGGCATTAACTGTCTTAGCTATATAGAAATCTATTCCGGCATTAAGACTTAAGTGGCAAGTATAAAAGATTCTTCGGAGACTTTTAATGGTTCGAGTTACGAACGTATATAGTGCCGGCCTAGAGATAGTATCGGTGAAAAAAAATTAGGCCCGAACTTAAGCCTCGGCAAGTTTGACTCGCTTCGGCGCTATTGATAGGTAAGGGTCTCTGTTTTTTTTTTTCTTATTTGATTAAGAAAACGTTAAGCCTAAGTAGGAAACTTTCCAGCGCCGAGGCTTAGTGGATAATATTCGCCTCGGAATACGCGTTAAGGTTTTTGCGTCTCTCGTTTTTACCTATAAATGGAAACGAGAAGCTAAGCCTCGGCGCCGTTGAAGCCGAAGGCTAAAATAAATACGTGAGCGTTAGGCTTAACGGCTTTGGTCAAAAGCGGGTTAGAGTAGGAAGGAGAAGGGTACGTACAGATTTAACAGTCACGTTTACCGCGGGGCAATAGTAAAAAGAGATTCTTAGGGCCATTTACAAGTCAATTTAGCGTCTTGCCCGGTCGGCTATAGCGCGATGTACCGTAAAAGTCTCTCTCGTGGATAATTTCCTCGTGGCTTTATCGAGGGTGGAAATCTGCCGAGGTACTAGCTCTCCTAGTAGAAAGGAGTTAACGCTAAGTGGTTTTAGCCAATTTTCATTAAGGGAAGGGGGTGGATACGTAGCTAGCGAGGACTCTAGTATTAAACTCTTCTACCCGGGGAAAGAGTTTCTCTTTCATGGCTCTTAAGCGGTATCGCTTCGTGGCTGATTTGCTCCTACACGCTATGGGTTGTAAAAACCCTCCCAGATTGGAGATTGCTAATGAAAGTGAGCTCCTATACGCCAATAGCTAGGCCGCAGAGGCGCCACGAAAACTTTGCCTACAATATAGGGATACTTACAAAGTTTTCCCCCTGAATATTGAACCTGATTAACCATGCCATTTTTGTACTTGTCCATATCAATTACGTTTCTTACTTTAAAGTAGGGATGTACCGATATGGGTACAGGCGATATATCGGCTATTCGTGGCCGATAATAACGGCCGATATTTACAAAGTTATCTATCTTAACAGTAGTGTATGGTAAAATCTTTGTAAAAGACGGTTCAGTGCACTGTCATACCATTTTATTCTCATTTTTCATTAAAAGAAGTTTGCAAGAGCATATCAGAATATGTTTTTCATTTTACGTGATGCCTATTTTCTATCACAAATCGAATATCATGGTTTTGTATTTGCTTACACTCGTAACCCCCTGTCTAAAAATAGGTACGATCTAGCTTTTGAAGTCTGGCGTACGTGGCGCGGTCAATCAAATCAAATATTATCAAGAGTTAGTTAATCGAGAACTTTCTTATTTTTAAAAGTTTTTCCTGGAAATATTTTTCTAATACCGGAATCGGCCAACCCCTACTTTTAAGGAATAATAATAATAATCCTGCTGCTTTCCTGCAGTGACTGTATTACTCCCGAAGTAGAACTTAACAGCTGGTAAATATCTTTATGGGATATAATGGGAAAGGGGTAGATAATGGTAAATAATATATTATCATTAACTATTTACAGTATTTAAAACTTAAACCTACATTTATGGAGATAAAACCTTTAAGATTTGGAACAGACTTGTAGAGTAATGAAAATAACAATGATATATTCCTTTTTTGAATGATTTTCTTGATTTCACATATTATTATACAATGCATACCATTATTTGCTACTTTTTACCATTATTTACCTGTGGTATGCACAATATTAGAAAAAAGTGGTATTATTGGAACACTGGTGGCGCCACGAGTTAGTATGTAGCAATTGTTTTAATTACTTTAAATTAAATGTTAGAAATTTTAAAGAACTTAAGGGGAATATAACCTCTAGAAGTGATATTTATCACATTCAAGTAGATAATTGTCTGCTTCGTGACGTACATAATTGGAGTAAAATGACGTCAAAGGCTACATTATCGAATATATATGCTTCAATAAAACCCATTCAGTGATTTGAATTACTAATACAGAGAGCCTCGATGTGCAAACTACTCTTTATATGGTCCTTGTAACAGGGCCACCTTATCCATAAGGCAGATTAGGCAAAGTGCCTACGAAAATTTTAGAAGACATACGAATGTCCTACGGAAAGGTTAAAACGGCCCTGCCTTGTAAGGGCTAGTTTTCAAAAGAGCATAAACACACCAAATACTTATGTTAGGCATAATGGAGATTTTTGCGTCAACGCGAAAAAATAATCTTAGGTCTATCGAAGCGATGGTTAGCGATGACCCAAAAATCTTCGTTAGGCCTAACACAGTTTTTTTGCGTCGATAACAAAAATCTCCGTTAGGTCTAACACAGTTTTTTTGGCGTCGATAACAAAAATCTCCGTTAGGCCTAACACATTTTTTGGGCGTCGATAACAAAAATCTCCGTTAGGCCTAACACAGTTTTTTTGGCGTCGATAACAAAAATCTCCGTTAGGCCTAACACATTTTTTGGGCGTCGATAACAAAAATCTCCGTTAGGCCTAACACAGTTTTTTTGCGTCGATACCAAAAATCTCCTTTAGGTCTAACACAGTTTTTTTTGCGTCGATACCAAAAATCTCCGTTAGGCCTAAGCCGCCTAACACAGTATTTTTGCGTCGATACCATAAATCAGCGTTAAGCCCCATTTTCATGCTCGCTGGTAGCGGGTAAAAATGACAAAATCCGCATCCGCTACACACTTTTTCACTTTCCGCGTCGATCTGTTTCAAACAGATATTTTAGCTTTATTTTCACGCTTGCGAGTGGCGGATGCGAATTTTGACAATTTTTATCCGCTACCAGCGAGCATGAAAATGGGCCTTTAGACCTAACACATTTTGTTTGCGTCGATACCAAAAATCTCCGTTAGGTCTAACCATGGTCTAACACAGTTTTTTTTGCGTCGATACCAAAAATCTCCGTTAGGCCTAAGCCGCCTAACACAGTTTTTTTTGCGTCGATACCATAAATCTCCGTTAGGCCTACCACAGTTTTGTTTCGTTTAAACGCGTGACGTTTGTGGAGTTGCTAAAGCAGCGTTAACGTTGTTGGCGCGTGCGACGCGAAACAAAAGTGGTCTAGTGGTTTGGGGTGGAGGGATAATCCGTCGTCCGCCCTGTTAGGCTTAACTATATTAATAAGGAGGCTTGGCGGGGACAATTAACGTGTCGGTAGAGAGCGCCATTAAACGGTGGCAAATGCAATAATGAAAAAGACTGCGGAGAGTCGTTTAACATCCAATTAGGTTGACTGCGGAATCCATTGGCGGCAAGCCGAGCTGAATCAGATCTCTTTCGCTTCGTCGAAAGGGGCGTTCTATCCATAATATATGGAGGGACCTATCATATATTTAGACCCCGGTAATAAATGATTACTTATTCTTAAATAATGAAGAAAGCTCTCGAGCACATCTGTTGACAGGCAACAATGAATTATGCACGACCAAATTCATCGGCCTCCCAGCACTCTCTCACTCCCAGACGGGACAGCTTCCGCTTTTGAAATGTCTTTCTGGCGCTCGCGGGGTTTAGCCTGTCACCTTTAAACGCTGACCCTTTCAATATTGCCCGAAAGAATACACTTATTCTAGAAAATTCGGCGATTCGTTTTAATTTTCGTGATAATCTTTAATCACTCGATACTTTATTCAGAAACTCGTTTGAGTATAATATAACTACGTACCCTAGATTCGAAATCAAGCTCCTTGCACGTAAACGCAAAGTCGGGTATAATGTACACCTCTATGTAACTTGAAAAACTTGCGAGGGAAAAGTTGCGACGGGCTTTCGTTTTGCCATGGCAACCGAAAACGTTTTGGACAACATGATTTGGAATTATTTCCATCGAAAATAACATGGGAATCTGAAGGATTTTAAGGGTCCCCCAATTGACCAAATTGAATTTAAACTTGATTAAATTTCATTTTTAAAATCAATGTAAATGTATTTTTAACGGTTTTGAAATTTTCAAAATTTTTCATTTTTTAAAAGGTTTCACAGGGGGGGGGGGGGTTGACCCTTAAAATCCTTCAGATTCCCATGTTATTTTCAATGGAAAAATCCCAAATCCTGTTGTCAAAAACGTTTTCGGTTGCCATGGCAAAACGAAAGCCCGTCGCAACTTTTCCCTTGCCTTTTTAAGGCACATGGAGGTGTACACTATACCCGAGTTTGAACAAAATCGGTGATTATCACCTCGGGTCGTCTCCTTGTTAGTTCCCGGCGGAAGTCGGAAAAAACTGCCTCCGAGGAGCTGGCAGGGCTTCCCATATAAGAGATTTTTTTGTAGTAACCTTGATGGCTACCGACATCTAGTTAAGTTTTAGTGAAAATTGCGCCGTGGTTTTTGACTCGCGGTTTTCAAGATACCAGATATTTTTGCGTTATATTGTTTTAAAACAATAATGGATCATGCCTGTAGCTCTAAAAATGTTTTTAAATGAAAGAAAACTAAAAGTGAGTAATATAATCTTGGGTTATCTATTGAAATTCCTTATTTCTCACCCTGCTATGGAGCCCGATTTTACCGACTTCCGGCGCGAACTCAGTAAAAGCCTCACGAGAAAATCCGTGATTTCGAATCTAGGGTACGTAGTTATATTATCTTTGGTGTACGAAACTGCGTACAGATTGAGGTAATGCTAAATCAGTACTCACAATGAGACACCCAGGGGTGTTTATCCCCAATTTTTTTCAAACTTTCATGTACCTTGAAAGCTCCTAAAGGGAAAAGTTTCAATAGCCAACTAAAATTTATGGCGAAAACCGCATCGAAAAATATTGAGTGGTTAATTTTTAATAAAATAAAGAAATTTCAGGAAATCGAAAAGCGCGTGTCCGCCGCGACACCTGGTGAGAAGTCGGCGAGACAGAAAAACAACGTAAAAGCGCGCGTTGCTGAAGACGCGAAAAATTTGTTTTGCACGCGCGGCGCGTTCCAGTTATAAGAGACCTAAGCCTAAATTGCGCGATTTTAAAAGTTAGGATAGTTCGCAAATCGCTCATACGGGGTTAGGGGCGCTGGCGGCAGCCCCTAAGATGGCGGCGAAAATTCAAACTCAAACACCTGGCGTTATTTTTCGTTTCAACTTTTTGGGCCAAAAGCTATTTTTTCAAGACAAAAAAAGCTACGTGTTAGTATATTGAACGTCTTGTTAATCTTTTGATACGGAAATAAAGCCAAATTTGGAAAAGCTTGGTTGTTCTCCTTTAAAAAGATCATGGCAACCCTATTTTAAAAGATTTTACAACGTAAATTAAAGGGAATATAACCTCAGGTTATTGATGTGGCCGCTCTTGCTTTTGGCTTTAGAAATGTTTGGCGCCACTGTACAGGGAAATTTGAAAAATTGAGGGTTCCATAAAGATTGCTTTGCCGGTTATATCCCCTTTAATATGATGGTTTTTCCGTGCGAGCTTGAGTGCCTAGTCCGTAAGTTCCGATAAAAACATTTATCTGTGGGTGCTCTTATTTGAAAATTGCGCTTTAAAAAACGGAAGAACACTAACGCCATCTATTGATAAATAAACTACTCAGATGTTTATTAATGTTAAATGTCGACCGCTTGTGTTGTCTCAGCTAACTTTAGCCGCGTTCACACTAGACACTTCTAAGTTCTATATTCATGGTTGAAATTAATACATTCATGAAGTTATATATTAAAGACTATATATTATATGTTATGTATTAAAGAATATATAGTATATGTTAAAATAATGTTATGTATTAAAGAATATATAGTATATGTTAAAATAATGTTATGTATTAAAGAATATATAGTATATGTTAAAATAATGTTATGTATTAAAGAATATATATTAAATGTTATATATTAAGGATTATATACATGTTATACATTAAATATTATATATCATGTTATACATTAAATATTATATATCATGTTATATATTAAACATATATCATGTTATATATTAAATATATATCATGTTATACATTAAATATATATCATGTTATACATTAAATATATATCATGTTATACATTAAATATTATATATCATGTTATACATTAAATATTATGTATTATGGTATATATTAAAGATTGTATATGTTATGTATTAAAGATTATATATTATGTTATGTATTAAAGATTATATATTATGTTATGTATTAAAGATTATATATTATGTTATGTATTAAAGATTATATATTATGTTATGTATTAAAGATTATATGTTATGTTCTGTATTAAAGATTATATATTATGTTATGTATTAAAGATTATATATTAAGTTATGTATTAAAGATTATATATTATGTTATGTATTAAAGATTATATATTATGTTATGTATTAAAGATTATATATTATGTTATATATTATGAGGAATAAAAACGACTTCGTTATATTTGCATATTTAATAAAACAATTGATGATATTTACAATGGGTCCTACTAGTTTCGTTTTTATTCCTCATAATCATCAACGCATATTTCACTTGCAACATCTTAAGCCATATTATGTTATGTATTAAATATAATATAATTATGTTATATATTATGTTATGTATTAAAGATATATTTTAGATTATATATTATGTTATGTATTAAAGATATATTTTAGATTATATATTATGTTATGTATTAAACATATATTTTAGATTATATATTATGTGTTATGTATTATATGTTATTTTCTTATATGTTAAGGACTATATATTATATCTTATATTAATGACTATTATATGTTATATACTTATATGTTAAGGACTATATATTATATCTTATATTAATGACTACTATATGTTATTTTCTTATTAATGACTACTATATGTTATTTTCTTATATTAATGACTACTATATGTTATTTTCTTATATTAATGACTACTATATGTTATTTTCTTATATGTTAAGGACTATATATTATATCTTATATTAATGACTATTATATGTTATTTTCTTATATGTTAAGGACTATATATTATATCTTATATTAATGACTATTATATGTTATATATTTAAGGTTATATATGTTATATTTAAAATATATATTAAAGATTATATATGTTATATTTAAAATATATATTAAAGATTATATATGTTATATTTAAAATACATATTAAAGATTATATATGTTATATTTAAAAACATATATATTAAAGATTATATATGTTATATTTAAAAATATATATTAAAGATTATAAATGTTATATTTAAAATATATATATTAAAGATTATATATATATTATGTTATAAATTAAAGATTATATATTATGTTATAAATTAAAGATTATATATTATGTTATAAATTAAAGATTATATATTATGTTATAAATTAAAGATTATATATTATGTTATAAATTAAAGATTATATATTATATGTTATATATTAAGGACTATATATTATATGTTATATATTAAGGACTATATATTATGCTATATATTAAGGACTATATATTATGCTATATATTAAGGACTATATATTATGCTATATATTAAGGCCTATATATTAAGGCCTATATATATTAAATGATATATATTAAAGATTATATTAAATGTTATATATTAAAGATTATATTAAATGTTATATATTAATGATTATATATTATATGTTAGATTATGTAATACATATAATCTAAATAATTGTATTTACGGCCATATTTTCCATACTGAAGGAAATATCTATTAACGACACAACATCGACAGTTACCCCACCCAAAAGACGAAAATTTGAAATTATTAATAAAATGAAATTAAATTACAGATTATATTACAACCCACGACAAAAATATCTGGAGCAAATTTTGCCAAAACAAAACAAAGTATATTTTCAAATTCGGCATCAAATTTCGGATGCAGTTCTAGAATTTTAACTCTTAAACAGCCAAGTCATGCATTTATTCATAGACACCCATGAATATAGATAGTACCAAGTACTTATAGATAGCCTTACTACCATGTGAGTAGGGTAGAGGCGGGACTCAATTTATCGATCTTTATGACGCTATAAATTCCGGGTTCTGATTGGCTCGAGATAAATAAAAATGGCGTATTTTCTTCTCGATTTTTTTATTTTTTTTTTACTTTATATCATATCTCTGGAGATAAATTAGTAATTTATAAATTTTAAAACTATCTTTAAAAAAATACATTTGACTCCCTCCGTGTAGTCTTAAGAACTTTCAATTTAATGAATTCACCGTCACCAGCCAGGCCTAGGCCTAAGAATTCTTTCAAAATTTTAAACTTCTCAAGGTTGTTGCTTTATAAAATTTAGAAGCCTTACTAACCAATATTACCCAAATATTTATCTTTCCTATTCAACTTTTATTTGTAAATAATTTATTATGTCAAAACATTTTAACGACATTATATGTCTCAAGACCAAGGCTTATGTTTCTTCGATAGAAAACAAGACGTACGACGGTCAGAATACACACAATTCTTCTAATGTGTTAAGTTTGTTTGAGCTATTCACAGCACCATGCAACGCCGGTATCACAACCAATATATATCCACGGCCACACATAATTGTATTTACACTTAATTGTTACTTCTAGTCATACTTTGAAAGCATCGAAGATTCCTTCGATCAGTGTCAATCTTATTTTTTACTTCTGATCACACTTATTTGTTACTACTTGTCAGCCGTTGAGTGTCACACTTATTTCTTCTGGTTATACGACAAAGACTAGTTCGATCAGTTTCATACTAATTTGTTACTTCTGATCATGTTTATTTGTAACTTCTGATCACACTTATTTGTTACTTCTGATCACACTTATTTGTTAATTCTGATCACACTTATTTGTAACTTCTGCTCACACTGATTTGTTACTTCTGATCACACTTATTTGTTACGTTGAGTGTCAGACTTATTACTTCTGGTCATACGCCGAAGACTAGGTAGATCAGTGTCATACTTAATTGTTACTTCTGGTCATACGTTGAAAGCGCGGCCCACTCTTATCGGCCTTGAAAAACGGCAGAGGGAAGTTGCGGGGGTCCGTATACGCTGCCCAAAAACCTTACTTAGAATTAAATTTAAGGAACGTTTTTGCAATTCTAGGTTATATGTAAACCACAGCTATTCAAAAATATAACTTTCATGAAAATCGGACTTACATTACGGAACTGTATGTAGATTTTTGGGCGAAAATAAAACATGAAAATTGGGGTCCCGTAAATTACCCTGAAAACTATACTTAAATTTAATATTTACTGATATAACCGAAGTTGTAGGTCCACGTAGACAAGAGGGGGTTTCCGTGTCCAAACCCCCCCTTGGATCTACCTTTGACTGTACTAAATTTCCACCCCCTTCTCGACCCCCTGTTAACATTCACATACTTTGACCCCCCCTTGAGGAATTTCTGTCTACGCCACTGGTCCGCTGAATCCTACCCTATCCAATAAATTTTTTTAACGTTATCGGACTTAATTGTAATGAAAATATCTACCACATAAAGCAAAATCACCGAAAATAGTAAATTGGGGAAATGCCCAACTTCTTGGGCTCCGATTTGAAAACTTTATGAAAGGCTATCAATGGTAATGTATGTACATTCGAACGAGATATCATTGACTCTTCTAGCTATAACCGTTGAAGAGGTATGCGCGACACGGCGGCATCGGCGGCAACGGCTACACTGTGAGACTAATACACAGATATCCTTAGGATTGTGTGTAAAAACGCGTCTATCTGCCGAAACGTAAAAGACAAAGCCAACATTTTTAAATATAGTGAGTTTCTAAATTCAGGGATTAGCTATGAAATATTAATACATATAGTCTGGACTTGCTAGTTGCTCTTTATATGGTTCATGTATTTAGCCGATTTTCAAAAGGGCGTCGACACTAAAAACTTGTGTTATTCTTGGTTTCCACTAGTGCTCGCCATAATTATTTTTTATTTATGCGCATCAAACCGTTTGAACTTCACAAAATTGAGTGACGCGCCGTTACGCGCGCTAGTGAAAACGAAGCGTTATGCGGTGGTGGAAACCAAGGCTTAGGCCTAACAGCCTCTTTTTTTGCGTCGATGCGAAAAACTTATCTTAGGCCTAATGATGGTTTCGACTAGAGCGCATCATAAATAATTTTTCTTTACGTCTGTACGTCCCAATGTTGAGTGATGTTCCCTCACGCGCGCTAGTGGAAACCAAGGCTAACGGAGATTTTTTTTGCGTCGACGTGAAAGGCTTGTGCTAAGCCTAACTGAGCTTTTTGCGTCAACGCTATCCATTGCCGCGGTTTAGAAAATGAAATCAGCAATAAGGAAAAAATTGCATTTATAATATGAATGATGAACCTAGTTGACTTGAGTATGGATTGTAGCTGGCTTCTTAGGTTAGCCAAGCGAATCTGGTAACCGACCAACCGAAAATATTTCATTTAGCGATTCCTTTTTCACCACGTAGGGTGGGAAATATAAAGAGATTATATTTTATTGACGCGATAGCGAGCGTTGAAGCAAAAAGCTCAGTTAGGCCTAACGTCATGTTTTCGCGTCGATACAAAAATCTGCGTTAGGCCTAACACAATGTTTTCGCGTCGATACAAAAATCTGCGTTAGGCCTAACACAATGTTTTCGCGTCGATACAAAAATCTGCGTTAGGCCTAACACAATGTTTTCGCGTCGATACAAAAATCTGCGTTAGGCCTAACACAATGTTTTCGCGTCGAAACAAAAATCTCCGTTAGGCCTAAGCCGCCTAACACAGTTTTTTTGCGTCGATACCAATATATCTTTTAGAACTAACATAGTTTTTTTGTCGACGCTCTCAATATCTTGGCGTTGTTGCCCTTTTACAAGGACCATATAAAGAGTAACTTGCTCGTCCAATCAAGTGAAGATGGAGGGTCTTTCATTGAAGCGATTGCGAGCGTTGACGCATGGACCAAAAATCGAAGGGAACTTTCACTCTTCCCAATATTTTGCCACCGTAGGCGTGGTCTAAATCGGAAGACTTACTGAGGTACACCAGCCGCTTTGAAGCGCCTCAAGAATTCTGTTCAACTATTACTACGAGATATTTCGGCTTAGCGGAAGTCTCCCATATTTAAGACACTAGAGGGCTCGGTGCTGAGAAAACATCAGGATTTTGCAATAACTATGAAAATCAGTTTGGTTGTAAATCTCGTACTTATTGTTATTACGTTACTTATGGCTTTAGTAATATAATCTAAATATTCCAAAAATCCCGGGCAATTTTAGTCGATGCACTTACGTCTCGTATATAAACGTAAGCAGACTTGGTTTATAAATATAAGATGCGATTTTAATTGTAAACCCGTTTGTCGAGTTTTAAAGAGGAGACTCCGTTCCTTGTTTACTGATTTATAGAAAGTCGTGACGGAGATAATTCGCCCTCGCGTCGCCAGATGTCGTTCATAAATGATCAACTGCATCCCGCCGATCTTTCCATTTAAATTCGCTTTAGCTCGGAAAGCGTGTGATGATTTTTAAATGGGCTCTTAATCACCGAAATTACCGTCTTAGTCTTAATTTCATTATTTAGTGCTAAAACGAGATACCGAATAGTGGCGCAAACTCGGTTTCTGTTTGGTTGGGTTTTCTCATCGGGGAAATGCTGTTTCTAATGGTTAAAATTAATTATTTAAAATAATTATGGCAATACTAATTCGAATTCGTACGAAGATTGGTTGGTATTTATAATGCATTGAAAAAGCCTAATATTTTCGAGATAGGTTAAGCAAATTTTTGTAGAAGGTTAAACGCCAACGTCGGAATACTTTGATAGCATTTCCAAGCTAGTTTGACGTCACTGTTGTTGAAATATTACGTGACTGGTGGGGCCACCACCGGATCCCTAGAATACCAAAAAGTTACCATTTTTCTTTAAGGTACCTAGAATATCTAAAAGTCATCATTTTTCTTTAAGGTTCCTAGAATATCTAAAAGTCCCCATTTTTATTCAAGCTCCCTAGAATATTTAAAAGTCCCCATTTTTATTCAAGCTCCCTAGAATATTTAAAAGTCCCCATTTTTATTCAAGCTCCCTAGAATATCTAAGAGTCCTCATTTTTCTTTAATGTCTCTAGAATATCTAAAAGTTATCACTTTTTTAAGGTTCCTATAATATCTAAAAGTCCCCATTTTTCTTTAAGGTCCCTAGAATATCTAAAAGTCATCATTTTCTTCAAGGTCCCTAGAATATCTAAGGGTCCCCATTAAGGTCCCTAGAATATCTAAAAGTCCTCATTTTTCTTTAAGGTCCCTAAAATATCTAAAAGTCCTCATTTTTCTTTAAGGTCCCTAGAATATCTAAAAGTTTCCATTTTTCTTTAAGGTCCCTAGAATATCTAAAAGTTACCATTTTTCTTTTAGGTCCCTAGAATATCTAAAAGTCCTCATTTTTCTTTAAGGTCCCTAGAATATCTAAAAGTTTCCATTTTTCTTTAAGGTCCCTAGAATATCTAAAAGTTACCATTTTTCTTTTAGGTCCCTAAAATATCTAAAAGTCCTCATTTTTCTTTAAGGTCCCTAGAATATCTAAAAGTTTCCATTTTTCTTTAAGGTCCCTAGAATATCTAAAAATTACCATTTTTCTTTTAGGTCCCAAGAATACCTAAGAGTCCCCATTTTTCTCTACGATCCTTAAACCACACTAAAATTGGTCTTTGGTACCTGAAGTGCGTCATTTTTAATAAAATATTTTGATACTTTATGTTTAAACTTTAAAGGTATTTTAGAAAATGATCGCCTAAATGTTAAAAATACTTGTTTTCTAGGCACGTCAAATACCAAATTGATTATTTAAAACGTTGTACAGTTTTGTCGAATATTTCTGAATTAAATATACACATTTCCACGTTAAACAAAAAGAACACGTTCTTACGTTTCTTACGATCGATACTAGATGGCGCCGTGCAATTGGGAAAATAAAAGGTTTCCGTTTCAGAGGAGCAGGAGCTTAGGATGTTAATCATGCTAGTAGACCTGGAAGATAGACTCGTACGTTCTCATTAACCTAAATACGTTCTTGGTGTACTAAAACTTCATAATGTCATTATTATTATATTTTCTAGTGTTAATACCAAGATATTTTAAAGCTTAAAACTTTAAGTATCAAAATGTATATCAACTTTAATTTTTGTTATTTATGAATATTTCAATATTGTGCTATTTTAAGTATATATTTTAATTTGTTATTTATTAATATTTAAATATTGTGATATTTTAAGTATATCTTTTAGTTTGTTATTTATTAATATTTAAATATTGTGCTATTTTAAGTATATCTTTTAATTTGTTATTTATTAATATTTAAATATTGTGATATTTTAAGTATATCTTTTAATTTGTTATTTATTAATATTTAAATATTGTGATATTTTAAGTATATCTTTTAATTTGTTATTTATTAATATTTAAATATTATCTATTTTAAGTATATCTTTTAATTTGTTATTTATAAATATTTAAATATTGTGCTATTTTAAGTATATCATTTAATTTGTTATTTATTAATATTTAAATATTGTGATATTTTAAGTATATCTTTTAATTTGTTATTTATTAATATTTAAATATTATGCTATTTTAAGTATATCTTTTAATTTAATCATTTTGAAATACAATTTGAAGGCATTTTTCCAAATTCTGAATGTAATTAGAGCTTATAGAATTTGATTTTCTGATTCATAATAGAGCTATTTAAAAATTACGTTTATCTTCAGGCTAGTGATTAACCTGCGTTTTAGAATTTTCTTGTAGCTGCTTATAAAATCTAATTCATTGAACAAGTGGCGACATCCATCGTTAGGAAGGTTTATTCTAATTATGTAGAAGCCCTCAAATATACTGGTTGTAAACAAAATCTAAAAATAAATTATATTGTATAATCGTTGATTAATTAACACAGCTTAATTATTACAGAATGTACCTCAACCGCTATTTTTCTATAACTAAAATTGACCATGTCTAACCAAAGCTAATATAGACTATTCGAAATCACTGATTCGAGTGGAGTCAGTAGCGTTTACCCACTTCCTGTTGGAACTCCGAAAAAATAGCTCCATAGTTAACATGGTAACCACCTTACACTCACGTGCCAGAAGTGGGTTATCGCTTCGTTACAAAACCGTCATTCAAAAAGCTCTATGAATTTGAATCGATAATACTCAGTGTCAGATTAAGAAAGGCAAAATATCTAGTGCTTTTGGCGGAAAGATACTAGCCCAAATAACACGCGCAGGAGCCTTTAGGAATTCAACAGAAAATAGGCGAAATTTAAAATTCCCGCCGTAGATTTACCGGAAATTCGTACTATTATCTTTCCACCAAATGTACTCGATTTTTTGCCTTTCTTAACCAACAACTAACAAGGAGACGACCCGGGGTGTAACGCACCGATTTTGTTCAAATTCGGGGGTTTGGTAGACCTTCATGTTACTTGAAAAACAGTAAAGGGAAATGACAACCGTTTGGCCATGACAACCAAAAATGTTTTTGACAACAAAAAATGGAAATTTTCCCATTGAATATAACATGGGAATCTGACCAATTTTAAGAGTACCCCCTGTAAAATTTTTAATCAATTTCGAACTTTTCCATTATTTTAAAAACAGTTCAAATGAGCTACATAAAAACAAGTTCAGCAAACGTAGCTTTTTTATAGAAAGGCCTATTATCTTACTGAAAACGTTTAAATTAAGTATTTTGGACCATTTATACATTGAAGGGGCTCCAAAGTTCGGTGGCAAAATGTGTGTAAAGTCAGTAAAGTGCGAAATTTACGGTTGACTCTGCCAGCCTCTGCCAAGGCCGAGTGAGGGGTTGGGGGGAATTAAAAGCATGCTCAATAGGCGAAACTATAAAGTCCAGGGGGGGGGGGGCTGAAAAGATGGTAGTCACGTGACTTTGTGGAGAACTGCAGTGCCATCTATCCTAAGAAATACGAACTATTATTCATTTTATTTTGCTAATGGTGGTTTAGATTTTGATCGATTCATCGAAATTACAGAATTATAATTATTATTTAAAGCATTTTGTAAAAGAAAGGTGTAAGTTAATTAGTTGTCTGCAGTATTTAGTGTATTTGGAAGGAAGATTTTTTTCTTTACCGTCGCACGGCCAACTATGAACATGAGATATCGAATCGAAGTTGGCTGTGAAATGGTAGTCACGTGATTCTGTTTTCCGATTTTAACAAGTTGGTTAAGACCAAATTTACTTTATAGTTTTGGTTTGAGTCTATTTGATCGATTCCCAAATGATCGATCGGGTCCCATTTGATCGAACGAAATTTGATCGAAAGCTACTGTAGGGTAAAACTACTAGTTTTTGGGAGTAAATCGAAAAGGCAACGGTGCATACGCGCCTACGGCACGCGTACATCAACCTAACCTAACCTAACCTAACCTAACCTAACCTAACCCAAACCAACCTAACCTAACCTGACCCTATTTATATATATCAAAAACAACGGGCCGTTATCGTCGATGTCATAAAAAATTCCATCATATAGTGTATAAAGTAAAAATCTCTTCATCTTTGTGGCTTAATACAGTTAAAGCAATGAATTATTCCATCATTATTCCTTCTGCACTTAAGCAATGAATTATTCCATCATTATTCCTTCTGCACTTCATATTGACATTCGGTAAAATGAAAACATACCAACTGGTACTATAAATACTTTTGAATTCGATCAAATAGTATTCGATCATTTGAAGGTTCGATCTTATGAAACAAATGACAAATGGGATTCGATCAAATGGAATTTCGATCAATTGCAACGTATAATGATCGACTGTCGATCACATATTTTTCGATCAAATGGACCAACACCATAGTTTTGCCTATTTTCTTTTTTTTTTGCCACCGAACTTTGGAGCCCCTTTAAATCACTTTTGTTTTAGTGATAAATGTTTTTGTGTATTTATTTATACTGCCGGGAAAATCTAGCGACTTTTAAAGAAATTATCCCAGGCGTAGTTAAGGGTGTAGGGTATTTCTATTGGTTACAAGGAAGTAGGGTAATTTTGCGTGTCCTCTCTAATGGTTTCAATAGTGTTCCAAAAAGCGAAACCGAAAATATTAAGGCTCAATGCCAACCTTAAAATTGTGATAAAATAAAAATAAAACCGTGTTTCTTGCGAAATGTGGGTCACGCGACAGACAGACAGACAGCCGGAAATTGTTTTGGTTTTACGGGCAAATACTCTAGCAATATTGTAGCAAAAGGTGTCGCTAA
The DNA here is from genome assembly GCF_980474605.1 of Leiobunum rupestre. NCBI lineage: Eukaryota > Metazoa > Arthropoda > Arachnida > Opiliones > Sclerosomatidae > Leiobunum > Leiobunum rupestre. The sequence goes on from NC_143388.1 coordinate 26,491,557, forward strand.
TGGACACCAAATTTGAACGACATTGTCGTGGTCCATTGAGTGTTTCCTCTCACTACAGACCAGCTGCTGTTTTCACTACGAGTCGAGTCAAAGGTAATGGGAATTCTTTAACGTCTACTTCCAAGTATGCAGTCGTAATAACGTTCACTTGAGATCCGGAGTTGCCGTTAGCGGCTATTCGAGGATAAATAATAAACAAAAAGCAGTTGTTCTTATGGGAAATTGCACATCGGTTTTTGCATTTTCTTTTCAATACAAATACGCATTAGGAAAAAAAATCGAATTTAAATCATTGCTATCGAGTTTGGCTGTTTTGAAATTTATAAACTTATTCTTTTACTAATGAAAGTCCAGTTATAAAAATAGCTTAAAGTATTTGAGGGATTAGCTGAATAATACATTAATCATAATAATCAGTTAGGGGCTATAGCCTATTACCCAAGGCACCACCTAAGGCCTAAGTCATCAAGCGACCTTTGAAGCCATTAATTCAGGTGGCCGGGTTACAATGCGTAGGAGGGTGGTGGCAAGCCCTTCATGCCACACGAACCAACAGCCGAGCCAACAGCTCCCTACACTAACTATTACCGTTAACCTCTACAAGTTTCTATGGAAAGGGGAAACCAAAAACTATTTAACTAGTAGGGAGATAACAAGATTTACTAAAGGGGCAAATCTAAGGCATTTTACTACAGATTTTGCTTAAAATTGTTTTCTACAGTTAATAATTAAAATCAGCTAGGCACTTTTAAAGCCATTAATTCAGGTGGCCGGGTTACAATGCGTAGGAAGGTGGTGGAAAGACCTTCATACCACGCGAGCCAACAACTCCCTATTAACTATTACCGTTAACCTCAACAAGTTTTAATGAAAGGGGAAACCTCCTTAAACCAGTGGGGAAAGAACTTGCAAACTCAACGCAGAAGGAGTTGTTCCGAACCCGGCTCCTCTTGCTGCGAGGCGAAAGTGCTAACCACTCCGCCACCCCACTATTCAATTAACTCTAGTTATGATAATTTCAACGAAATTTATCATTAGAAAAAGAGTAAATATGAAAATTTTCCATCGAAGTAGACGCTAGACGTTCTACGGTACGAACTTAATATCTATATTAGAAGCACTAGGTGTAAATAACTTCAAAACGCTTAGAAATATGTGCGCATGAAACGCCTCCAACCAAATTGAGGGTTTATTTGCGAAGGCAACGCTCGCTTAAGCGTGACTTTATTTAATAGCTCTTATAATTATGTTTTATAAACTTTATACGCCAAGTATTAATATTAGCAGAAGATTGTAATATATATCTTAGAGGGAAGTATGCATTATAATATAAATTTTAACGGAAGAAACGCATGGACGTTTAAAATCAATTAAAAATAAAATTTAATTTTTTGATCAACCAGTTCTTTGTCGAAAGCTCATATATCAGATGAGCGGAATTTAAACTCAGTTTTTATCAGATCAGTTGTTATGGTTTAAAGTGCAAGCAGTTAGTTTCAACCCGAAACTAATCTGAATTCCGACGTACATAAAGTGAGTAGATTTCGGATATCACACAGTTATCGATTTTATATTTCCCTTCGAGCTTATAATAACTATGTATTTTCATTTTCATTCCACAAGATTATATATGTAGCAGATCTGAAATGAATCTTATTATAGCTGATCTGAAATTAATCTGATTATAGCTGATCTGAAAATAATCTGATTATAGCTGATCTGAAATGAATCTGATTATAGCTGATCTGAAATGAATCTGATTATAGCTGATCTTAACTTAATCTGATTATAGCTGATCTGAAATGAATCTGATTATAGCTGATCTGAAATGAATCTGATTATAGCTGATCTGAAATGAATCTGATTATAGCTGATCTGAAATGAATCTGATTATAGCTGATCTGAAATGAATCTGATTATAGCAGATCTGAAACTAATCTTATTATAGCAGATCTGAAACGAATCTTATTATAGCATATCTGAAACGAATCTGATTATAGTAGATCTGAAACGAATCTGATTATAGCAGATCTGAAACGAATCTGATTATAGTTGATCTGAAATGAATCTGATGATATTAATTATATTAAATCGGTTCAGATTGGTTACTTGAGATAATGAATTTGAAATCAGATTGCTGTTTGAGGGAAATATACTAGATTAATCTGATCTGACTATCTAACTACCTACAGATATTTGGAAATTACTACCTGTCTGACCTGATCATGTGACCGTTGGAAGCACTAGTTAAGCCAAAGCTAGAAAAGGTGTAGAGGAAACGAGTCTGTGTACATCTCTCAAAAGATATATTTATATACTTCTGATTTTTTTTTCTTTAGGGACACACGATTATCCCAATCTAAATAATCTAAAAAAATTATTTATCTAAAAAAATTAATAATCTAAAAAAAAATAATCTAAAAAATTAATAATCAAAGAAATTAATAATCAAAAAATTAATAATAAAAAAATTGATCATAAAAAAATTAATAAATTAATCATCTAAAAAATAATAATCTAAACAATTAATATTTATAATCTAAAAATAATAATAATTATCTAAAATTAATAATAACCTAAAGAATGAATAATAATAATCTAAAAAATACATAAATAATTTAAATAAATTAATATTTATAATCTAAAAAAAGATCAATTATCTAAAAAATTAATATTTATAATTTAAAACAATTAATTTTAATGATCTAAAAACTTATATTAATAATCTAAAAACTTATATCAGTATTCTAAAATATTATTAATAATAATAATCTAAAAATTAATATTAATAATCTAAAAATTAATATTAATGATCTAAAAATGCATATTAATGATCTAAAAATTAATATTATTAATTTATATTAATAATATAAAATTAATATTATTAATTGAAAAAATCACAGGAAACTTAACAGCTAATTAAAATTAACTCTAGTTCTAATTTTATTTTCTGTATACGCTCGAAATAAAGCTCTAGCGAAATAATGTTTTTCATTTTATGATCCGCTCCGCCGTAGTTTCTTCGATTTGACCTCTGTCGTCTCGATGATAACGTAGGCTCTAACGGCGTACTCTTTTAACCCTAACAGCTTTCTTAAGCGACGAGATAGTGATGGGGAGGCCTGACCAGAAACATTTGATAGGTCCGATAAAGTTTTCTTTTTCGTTCCCTGGCGTTTTTCTTTCGCGCGTACTATATATAAAAACATCGGTGGAAGAAGCCAGTAGGGGGCGTTTGCCGCTAGAAGGTGCAAAACCAACATTAATAATTCAAAGTTTCATCGGGGAAATCCAATTTTATTTTCCGCCGTTGCCGCCAGTGGGCGCCTACAAAGTAAACTTCTTTATATAAAAAGTACATTCGGAAGAAAAAAAGCCAGTCTCCTCGCTTGGAAGCCTTATTGAAATCCCCTGTAGAACACTTCGATTTTTCTTATACTTTTGAAGCAAATCAGCCTATACGAACTAATATATGGGAAAACTTGTACGTCATCTTTTCGACTTTCTATTAGCCATCTATTGGCGTTTTTTTGAACTACGTTAATAAACTTGCCCGATTTCAAAATCACCCTACAAGTGGTGTTTGATAATTTAAAGTTGTTGATAATTGTGGTATCTTAAGTTTCAAAATGTAATTCGATAAATGATAAATAAATAATTAATTTTATTTGGTCTTGAAATCAAAAATAAAATATATTGACGCTGAAGTTGGAAGCAATAGGCGTTGGATAACAGGGTGACTTGCAATTTGGTCAAGATGGAATCTACAGCCCTTATTTGAAAGGGGAAAATGAAGTACATTTTATGCTGCCTATATTTTCGTAAAATTGTCTATGATTAGGTTAGTACATTATTTACAACTGTACGAAACAAGAATCTAAAAAAAATAATAATCTATAAAATTATTATTTATAATCTAAAACTAATATTTATAATCTAAAAATTAATATCAATAATCTAAAAATTAATATCAATAATCTAAAAATTAATATCAATAATCTAAAAATTAATATCAATAATCTAAAAATTAATATCAATAATCTAAAAATTAATATCAATAATCCAAAAGATTAATATTAATATAAAAATTAATATCAATAATCTAAAAATTAATATCAATAATCCAAAAGATTAATATTAATATAAAAATTAATATCAATAATCTAAATATTAATATCAATAATCCAAAAGATTAATATTAATATAAAAATTAATATCTATTCTAAAAATGTATATTTATAATCTCAAACCATTAATATTTATAATCTAAAACCATTAATATTTAAAATCTAAAACAATTAATATTTTAAATCTAAAACAGTTAATATTTTAAATCTAAAACAGTTAATATTTATAAACTAAAACGTATATTCATTTCGGACCCCAACATAGACGTGACTACTGGAGAGAGCTATATACTTTTTCTGTACACTTTGGTTTGTATTACCAAATAATCTCCAATGCATTATCATGTAATATCATCTATTACGAAATATTATCGTATATTACAAAATGCACGTATTATCATGAAATATCACGTATTACGAACAACACTAGCATATTACGAAAGGATATTGTATATTATGAAATATTGTCGTGTATTCCCAAGTATTATCAATGTAATACCAAGGGTGCGTTTAGTTTGTCAGAATTCTAACTCATTACCTTGACACTTCTTCTGAACGGAAATAGAATCACTAATTTTTTACCATTCTGAGACAAATATAGTCAGAATATTTTCGAGGTACGTTTCCAACAGAAATCAAAATGGCGGAGTGTAGTGCCGCTGATATGGATGTGACACTCTACGATCCCGAAACATAAATTATATTTAACTTGTAAAACAGTGGGAATACGAAAGAAAGGCGAATGGTTAGTATTACATCGTCATTATTGGTCATGGATTATTGTCTAAGAGTTATTTTAGTACCTACTCATTTAAAATTGTTCTCTAGAGCCAAGGCCTAACAGAAACACGTGCTTTTTTGTTTTAATTTTTTAGGTGAATTTTATGCTGCTAAGAATTCTTAGTAAAAGAAATGCGTCTGTTTCGAATCTTACGCTAAGAATTTTACTGACTCAGAAAACTTCTTTTGGTTAGAACCCAGTATGACAAACTAGACGCACCCAAGGTAGGATAAATATATTACACAAACTTATCGTGTTTTGCACAAATATTATCGTGTACTCAAGTCTACTTTAAAATACTTAATTTTTGGATTTATACCAAGTAATATCGTGTATTCAAGTCTACTTTAAAATACTTAATTTTTGGATTTATACCAAGTAATATCGTGTATTCAAGTCTACTTTAAAATACTTAATTTTTGGATTTATACCAAGTATTATCGTGTATTGCGACACAATCCGTTTAGTCTTGACAATGGCCCTAACACAGCCGAAACTAGTCGACTATTATGTATTTTAAATGTTTTTTAAAAATGTAATAAAAGAAAAAACTTAACTTACGCAATAATTCGTGCTTTTATTTAATAATCTTATTATCGTGTATTCAAGTCTACTTTAAAATACTTAATTTTTGGATTTATACCAAGTAATATCGTGTATACAAGTCTACTTTAAAGGCCGACTACATAAATCTTTGGTTTACTCTGTCTTTCACTGGAAGTCGGCTGACTGCATGGCACACGTGTATTGCAGTCAGCCGACTTCCAGTGAAAGACAGAGTAAACCGAATATTTATGTAGTCGGCCTTTAAAATACTTAATTTTTGGATTTATACCAAGTATTATCGTGTATTCAAGTCTACTTTAAAATACTTAATATACCAAGTATTATAGTATAATTACCAAATATAATGGTGCATTACCAACTACAATGGAGTATTACTAAATAAATTTAAGTATTACCGAATAGTATCGAGTTGGTGATACATTAATTGTATTTTTCATAAACGATATTGTGTATACCGCGACCGTTATCGGGTAGTATTGTTTAACTCTTGAATTTCCAATCTTTTTCAAATAGTGTAATTTGTAGTGTATAGAAATATGTTTGGCAAAGGATAAATTTTGCATGAGAGAACGCTTGAAATGGATCCTTCTTGAGTGAAATTATTGGGCCATTAATTACTCGTACATCACATATTATGTTAAGAAACCATTAAGGGCGTTAGTTAGCGCCTTGTCCAGTAAAGTGCCATTATTTTTACGAAATATAATTTTCGACTAAAATAGGACTTTTAATTTATTTCGAACCATTTAGGGACTATAAAAGGTCGATTTGGGTACATTTGATCGAATTTCATTCGTCCTAACGGTGGTACAAATGTCCGAATGCCGGAAAACCGGATCGTATGTCTGAAAACGTATTTCATTTGCCCGAAAAATTTATCACAAATTTGTTGGTGATTTAGTTGTTCAATTTATGTTAACTTTAATGGCGAATTTCATTTTTTCGAATAGTCGTTTGTCCGTTTTTTCAAACATTAGGAATTGGTTGTTTTATTTTAAATATTGTTAATATAAGAAAATAGTAACATTAACGTGAACATAACATAACCTAACCTAACCTAACCTAACCTAAAATATCCACAACATTCAATGCAATTCCCACTTACTCTATCGGCCAAAGGAAAAAAATTTAATTCTTGCACTAAAAAAAATCCGGACCAAAAAAACAGCAATAAGAAATACTAATTTAGCGACAGAACTCGGACGAATGAAACAAACAAGTTGTCCAATTCGAACAATTGAAACATTTGTTATTTCGGCGGTTCGGACGAATGAAATTCGAACATTTGTTCCACCGTTCGGACGATTGAAATTCGAACAAATGTACCTACCCCAAAAGGACTAATAATGTTTCATACAATAATTTTGGCGTATAGAAACGCAAGTAGTCCTAAGACTAAACATTTTCCAGTCGTTGTGGTTAAAGGGAATATAACCTGTCCAGGTATTTGGGGCAATACATAATTCCCTCCCCTCATTTTTCTATCCAGTACGTGTTATATGTAGTGTATAATACAGTGGTTTCCGAGTAATTATCCCACTTAAATTATACCCCCTTTGGTAGTGCCTTTCGTGATAAAACCACGTACCTCTTTATTAAGAAATTATATTTTAATAAATATCCAAACTATAATGACAATAATTAATTTATAGCTCGGATATTGTTGTGTATATGTTAATTAAGGGTGCATTTAAAAAATAAACACTAAATATGAAACAATAAAGGTTTCAAGTGAGAAAACCTCTTCAGGGTGGGCACGCTTTCTCTAATAGAAGAAGTGAGTGTTTCTACTATCGTTCTAAACTAGCACCATGAGCGAGAAAAGAGAAAAGCGATGGCACACCCTACCAAACAGGGAGAGTTCTACTCCATAGAAAGGTTTGGTAGAATTCTGCCTTTATCGAGTATCATTTCACATGTAATCATTTAGATAACAATATTATTTTAATATTGCCAGACCTTCGATTATTGAAATAGCATTGTATTCATGTTAACTTTTCCCATATTATAGATAATAATATACAATTATAGCATTATACGAATATTACTGATTAATATTGGCGAAATATTTCTATAAAATGGGAAATCTCGAAAATAATATTTGGATTTATACAGTTTGCCATCGCCTCCAAATCCGGTGGAATATTGAAATAATATCGCATTAGTCATAATAATATTCGCAAAATACGAATAATACCTTGTCATATTTTCTGTAATACCATGCACGCAATTTAACCCGGCCACCTGTTTCAAGGCATTAAAAGTCGCTAGAGGACTTGGGTATTAGCATAGCTGATTTTTATTATTATAATATGTGTATTACCAATAATAAACGAATTTGGTGTAACCAGGCCACCTGAATTAAGGGCTTTAAAAGTCGCATGATGACTTAGGCCTAAGGTGGTGCCTTGGGTATTAGCCTAGCTGATTATTAAATAATAATGTAATACCACGTAATATGTATTACGCAGACTTGGAAATAGTGATATTTTTTACCCCCCTTACGTTTATTTTTATTGAGAGCCACTGGCCCAAGCGGGGGGGGGGGGGATTGGGGGAAAAATTTAAAATTAGGTAGGGAAAATAGGAAAATAAAAATTGGTTACGTTACTTACATAACATTTATTAACTTTAAAACAAGCAAGTATATTAAAATATCACACATAATCATTTGTAACGGCGTATACATCATGTTCCAGAAATTTCCGTAAAATGTGTAATAAATATTTTTTAATTAAATTGAGAGCCCCGGTGGCCCGCAACCCCCGTTCGAATGATTTATTTTAAGAGCCCACTGATTTTTATTAAGAGCCCCAAGACTAATTCCAAGTCTGGTATTACGTCACTGAGAGTGGTTAGCCCCTCGATCAGGGCCCATAGGCTGCACGGGCTCCGGTAATTTGTACAAGCTAACCCGCTCTCTAGTCGTGCTTAGTGATAATTACTAAACTCGTAAGTTTAATAGTGAACTCCATTACTGGGGAAAATATTTTATATATGGACAAATAACAACAATGACGTCACCCAATTTCTCAGGCAGACAAAAATTAACTAATCATTTAGTCTCCATATTTCCATTTGAGAAAACGCGCTCATTCACTTTGAGTAAAGTTTCGTCTGATTTCTAATTAATGAAAATCGACATCAGATATAATTTCAAACACTCGCTTTAAAATTTAATTTTTCGGAGATGCTAGTCTCACGGATGGATAATTTAAAGGGCTACTTTCCGAAAAGTTCTAGTCTGTAATGGATTTTGCATTTAAAAAGTCCCGCATTAATTGCAATTAGTAGTTCCGACGATTCGGGGTCACTTTCATTTTAAAAGACAAATTTTCAGTTCCATTAAATATGAAACCACTAGAAAAATCATTCGGACCCTGCGTTTACTTTGAATTAAAATTCCAAATAACCCGGACATCTTTGAAAGTATCCCTAAGTGCTTTGGTTTCGTCCGTTCAGTCCTGGAAACACTTAAAATGTTTTCTTCCTTTGATCAAGATTTCACTGAAAAAGCTAACTGGAATTATCGAGGGTCGTTTGTCCGTAATGTTAACCAATCTGAGATCGGAGTCCTAACTCGACTTTCCGTCTTTCTTCAAAGGAATCGCTCCATCAATTAAAAATATCAAAAGTGCTGGATTTGATTAGCTGGAATATCTTTGAAGTGTTTTTGTAGCAGCCTTTTTCAACAAGTGCTTCGTTGACTCGAACGGGAAAAATGAAATCTAATTTTCGCTTTTTCCCTTAGTCGTCGCGAGAGGGCGCTGTCTCTATCTTTCCTTTAAAGTCGACTACAAAGAGAAATGGGTTGCCGCGCGGTTTCTTTTACTGGCGCCATCTAGCGAGTCTCCGCGCTCTTTGATGAAACAAAGCAAGCGTAACGAGATAGTCCAGTTAAGCCCCAACTTCTTGTCATCTCCGGCGAGCTTCAACCGGCGTCCCCCAGGGAGCGCCGCGTCGCTGGTATTAACGTATATTTAGATTGCCGACTGCGGGGCTGGCTCTCTACTTACATTTGTCCACTTTTTTACCGGGATTGGTACTTTCAGAGTTGTCTCGAGGAAATATCTGACGATTCTTCAAGGTTATATTTACAATTTCCAGTCTTTGTAAAGCGTTGTAAGTTGGAGCTTTAACGAAGACGCTACCAATGTAACCATAAGTTTATAATAAAGACATTTTCTGCTGTAAAAAAGATTGTATTTTGTACAAATATTATTACAAGTGACGTAAGAGCCATAAGTATGCCGATTAGCGAAAACATAAATAGGCCACAATTATCACAAGTCACTCAAAACCATAAGTGTGCCAATTAGCCAAAACTATCACAAGTCACCCAAAAACATAAATAGGCCACAATTATCACAAGTCACTCAAAACCATAAGTATGCCAATTAGCCAAAACTATCACAAGTCACCCAAAAACATAAATAGGCCAAAATTATCACAAGCCACTCAAAACCATAAGTATGCCAATTAGCCAAAACTATCACAAGTCACCCAAAAACATAAATAGGCCAAAATTATCACAAGCCACTCAAAACCATAAGTATGCCAATTAGCCAAAATTATCACAAGTCACCCAAAAACATAAATAGGCCACAATTATCACAAGTCACTCAAAACCATAAGTATGCCAATTAGCCAAAATTATCACAAGTCACCCAAAAACATAAATAGGCCACAATTATCACAAGTCACTCAAAACCATAAGTATGCCAATTAGCCAAAATTATCACAAGTCACCCAAAAACATAAATAGGCCAAAATTATCATAAGTGACGTAAGAACAATAAGTATGCCAATAGGCGATATTATAAAGTCAGATATGCTTGCTCAACTTGTTAAAATGGGATAACGAAATAGTACAGTTAAAGCCTACGGATGAATTCATAGGCTCTTTGGTGGGAAAGCTAATGGAAGCAGAGTGGAAGGTGGCCTTTCCCCTCAAAACAAGAAGGCCACGTTACTTTATTATATCGTCTATTAGCCAAAATTATCATAAGTCACCCAAAAACATAAGTAGGCCATTTTATTATCCTTCTCACAGTCCATAGGTGGTTTCTTCTAACTTAACTTATCGTATATACTATTCCCTATATTATCCTTTTTAATTATGGACTAATCTTCTTTTTCGCGTATTTTATCAAAGTTATCATAAGTTACGTAAGAGCCATAAGTATACCAATAAGCAAATCACCGAACGGATTTTCAGAGTTATTGCGCAATCAAGGTTTTGGTCAAGGTTTACTTCTCAGCACAGTGCCCCCTAGTGTCTAAAATACGCGAGACTTCCACCGATGACCTAATGTCCGGTTACATACTAATCATTTCAATCGTTGGAGCGTCAGTAACAAAACAAATTGTTCGATCAAAAAATGAGCATTAAAATCATAGGCATACTTGCGACTGTAATCCAAAAACTGCTAAAATGTGTAATTTTTATCTCCACCACGATCCCCTTATTCAACTTTCCGTTGCTACGCGTTTTGAAATTTTTAATGATTAGGCTTAGCTTCTGTATTCGGTTTAGTCGCAAATAGGGCGAAACCGGTCTACCGCTGGAAATTCTGACTATTTATTCCCTTTTTAATTTGTTTTTGTCTCGACGATCTATTTGGTCCATGTTTCCCGTCTTTATTTAATTGGTCCAAATATTTCGTTAAGTTTTATCATTACTTTAAATTGGTTAGTGTTTACCTTTTTTGCGACCTTTTCATTATAGACTTTTCTACCTTTTCGCGTTTTGTATTTAAGTACCACCGTCCGTTGTTTGCGTATCAAAACAATCCAACTGAAATATGTTTCAACCAGAAATAAATTTAAAATTGACGTTTCGTTTAATATCTTCGGGTAAAAAGCTTTTGATAAACTATACTTGTTAAAGTTTTATCTATTTCCCCACGTAATTCGCCAAACTTTTATCTACATAAAGAGCGCTCTATCGACGGAGGCGTGCTGCGGAGTGGATCATAAAACGGAGCGAACTCTCGAAAATAAAACTCCCTCGCAGTCTTTGGCTCTTCCTTCGTTCCTTATAGCTTAGTTTCAATTTCACTTTATAGCATTTCGGCCTCCGAAACTAGAGTTTTCCCTTTTTGATGGCATTCCGCCCTGAGATAGTTTTCTCCGGCGGAACCCAACTTACCCGTTCCGTTTTATCCGTCGCTTTCAACTTAGTCAGTCTCGATCGTAAGCCTCGGCCATTTTTCTTGCCTTAGCCGCTCGAGAGTATACGTCACCAAATTGTTTCATTACTATAAACATGATTGGGTGTGAATTTTGCATGAGCTCTCGGCGCGAGTGGCTTGGTTGGGCTGCCACCCTACGACTCTTCCTCCTTCGACTCGACCCTAATCCCTCGCCTTCCCTCGGTTACCCTTACCCCGGTGTTACTTCGCTGGCGAGTGATATTGGGCCCTGTAAAGTAGTCCTTTCCCGAAATGTTCCCCGCGCTTTTACAAAACTGCTCGAGTTTTTCTTCATTAGAGATTTGGAGGGCATGACAGCAGTCTCTTCGTGTCCGGTTCCGGGGGACCAGGGGTGTCCCGCCGCTTTTGACGAGTTGTGGGGGCGCTACGGACGGCTGTCCCTCGATGGCGATTCATTCTTGACTTGATGGGAAGTCGCCCGTCAAGGGGAAATCCGAAATGACAGAGTCAACCTATCCCGCGCATCAGATTGAAGTATCGCGTCGTTACAGCGTCACTCGCTATTTTTCCCAGCTTCTTTAATGGTCCATTTGTAAACTCTTTGGTTTTGGGCTGCCTATTTTTGTAATGCTTGCCATTTTTCTAGCCATTATTAGTCCATGGTCTGCCATACTGTTATGGATAACGTTTTTGCGATTTTTAAGACGATATTAAAGTATCCATATTTTTACGACCTAACTTTTTTGAAAGTTGTACGACCACGCTGCAATATTTAGGTAAACATATATCTTCTATATTAGTATCGTCAGTAGGTATATATTATATCAGAAGGGTATAAGTTATGTCTTACCTATCTTGTTAATGCTATTCTCTCCCGTGATTTTTCAAAAAAAAAACGATTGTAGTGGGGCAATTTTTCAGGTGTTCAGTACAGATTTTGCTTAAAATTGTACAGTTCAATCGATCCATCCGTTTTTCACCACTATTCAACTCAGATATAGAACAGGAAAAGTTGGTAACAATTTTGCTATTTCGCCAGCTTTTCATTATTTATGAAATATTTGGGTTTCAATTCTTTAATCTTTAACCAGTCACAAAAAAAACTTTTTAAATTACATTTTTTTCGGTTTTACAAACCTTGATTTACAAAAATCAAAAAATGATGAAAATATTTAATATTTTTTGATGACAATTCCAAAAAGGCTAGTCTGTATCTCTGCATTGCAGAGTTCCGAGGTGGAAAATTCCAGGTGGACATTAGTGTGGAAAATAGTAGAAAATTCCAGGTGGACATTAGTGTGGAAAATAGTAGAAAATTCCAGGTGGACATTAGTGTGGAAAATAGTATAAAATTCCAGGTGGACATTAGTGTGGAAAATAGTAGAAAATTCCAGGTGGACATTAGTGTGGAAAATAGTAGAAAATTCCAGGTGGACATTAGTGTGGAAAATAGTAGAAAATTCCGGGTTGGACAAAAGTGAAATTAGTGGCCCAAAAAATATTTTTACCACAGAAATTTCAGATTTCGGCTACTTAAGGCATATATATGTATAGGAATGGTCAGATTCTGATTAACATTACAGTAATCTGTTCATTTTTTGAATAATTAATACTAACACTAAGACCTTTTTATAATAAACTTCTTAAAAATTTAATTCCAATTACTTTTTTTAGCTTTTAAATGCAATTCTCCTTTATTAGCCACTTTTGGCTAATTTTCCACTGTCCTGGACTTTTCTATTAAAAGGTGGCTTTTTAGGAACACTGGCCACAGCCCACCTACGAATTGTAACCCGGCCACCTGATTTAATGGCTTTAAAAGTCGTTCGATGACCTGGGGCCTAGCAAAACCAAGTAGACCGTCATATACGAGTATATAAGTCGCTAGATGACTTGGGCTTAAAGGGCAACGCAAGTGGTCATGCAGGGGGGGGACTATGTTTTCTTCAACAAGCCGTAAGTAGGTTTCCAAGGATGATTTTATGCAGCGGGAAAGCCTTATTCTCCTTGGTGTAGCAACGTGGCGCAATTTCGCTATATTCTTTGGCTCTCATTCGCGAATTTTTCGATTTTCTTCGCCGAGTTAGCTCGCAATCAACGAACCCAGGAATTTAGGCCTAGCTTAATTTATTTATTATGGAGAAAAGAACTGGGTTAGTTTCCGAAAGTTGGACTTTGATATTTTCGATTTAACAATGTTTTGGAATAAAATTATTTGTGAATTGAATATTTTTAATAATGGAAGTTGAAACATTAGGCCTTGGACCCGGTAAATCTATACCGCTAGCCTCACATTGGATTAAGAAAATTCAACACCACGCACACTCCTATATCCCGTCTCCCTTAACAATTTCCCTATCATTATACCCCGACAGAATATTTATCTTTTTTTATTACATTTATTTTGTAGAAGTTTAGGATCCGATTTGTCGGTAAGCACGGAGACTTCACTTTCCTCGGCCATTTTCGCGACTAAAGAATGCGTGGATTTTGCGTAAAAACCGCGAGAAGCGCATTTATACAAAATAAATTCGGCAAATATGGTTCTGCTTTTTTACAGAGGGAAAGGCTATGGCAGGTAGCGCATGCGCAGTCGTTCTTTTTATCTATAAGATAATTTACCCCCCTGCATGGTCACTTGCGTTGCCCTTTACGGTAGTGCCTTGCTTATTAGCCTAGCTGATTATTATTATATTAATTTTCTAAAACTATTTCATCAGGAAAATATGATTTATCAATAAGTAGATATCCCTACGCAGTGTAATTTTTACATCTTCAAGCGAAGTAATAGACTGTAAACTTTGAAAAAGATCTGTGATGCGATTTGGCTTGAAATTCGCGCCTATCGAAAAGTGTTACGATCCCGCGAGGCTGCGAAGGTATATCTTTCATATAAATGACTTATAATATATATATAATAATATATTATAAATAAAATATCTTGTAGTTTGATTTATAAAATCGGTGTGGTGTGCTTTCCCCCTTTTACAGTTCGGAGGAGGTGAAGGTTTGGCCTGTTTTTCGTGTGAGAGAAAAATATTTATCTGGCAAACCCGTAAGAAATTGAGAGCAGTCGATTTTTAGGAGTAGCGTAGTTGCTAGCCTAGGCTTCACTAATTTCCGGCTTTCCGCGCCGTTTTTCTTATTTTAAATGATTTTTGTAATAAATGTATGATGGTAGGTAAGCAAAATACTAGTCCCAAATCCACGGTTTTAAATAGAAACTTAGATCATGAAGATATTCTTAACCTTAAATATACTTCAACACCTAGGGTCCCTCCTACAACTCCTAAAAGGTACGTCTCTAAAATATTCATATAAAGACAGGATATAAGCCGAATTATCTTAAACCAAAGAATAAAAAATGTTGTTTGTCCTGCTGAACTAGCTCTATAGTCTGTATGAAAAGTTTGGCCGGTTTTGGGCCGATTTTATAGAACGCTCTGTTTGTCCACTAAAAATTATAATAATAATAATTGAAAAGCTATTTTTAATAGGAATTTGATATTTTCTGATGTAAATGTCGGTTCTGGTGTGGTACCTGGATGGTACGATAGATGTCGTACTCGGCAACTCCTTCAACATAGTTTATTAGGTCTAGTTAGAGCTCGGCGAAACAGATAAATTAACCGCTAAAATTTCGATTAACCATAAAAATTTCGATTAACTGTTTATCCATGGATATTATCCAGACTAAAAAGCAATTTAACATGTAAAAATAATAGATTTTTTCGGATCATTTGTGGATAAATGTGTGTTTTGGATAAAAGTAAATAAAGTGATTAATTCTTATCCAAACGCCGAGCTCTAGGTCTAGTCTTAGGACCGAGGTTTAGAGTCCAATCATACATTTTAATAAACATCTTTTCGATTGAACAAAAACGAGTGAAAATATGAAAAGGTACTACTAACTACTTTATGCTTATCAACATAGATTGTAGTAGATTAATTATTTTTGAAACCGTTACGAGTTATTATCATTGCCCCCTCCCTTGAATTCTTATGATCTAAGAAAGTTCATGAATTTTTCTAATACCAAATCAAAATCGGATACAGGGCCGTAATAAGTGTGCCCTCGAGGTTAGGGGCCCCCGTCTTCGAAATTAATGTTTTTCCCATTAATTTATATTTTTATTACAATATCTTTTTAAGTTAATGAGTAAAATTCATTTATATTTAGGCGCCCCAAATTTTACTTTGCACAGAGCCCCCAATAGTGTTAATCCGTCCCTGATCGGATGAAGTCCAAGGAATATCTTGGAAAATGTTTTATTCTGTCTTTTATGATTTATCCTGAAAATCACTAGCAATTATGCAATAAATATTTCGATTAAAAATCCCAAAAATATTAAATTTGACGCGTTTTTGCCCTTTAAAAAAACCGTTTTCCGGAGCTAAAGTTCTTCCCCCTCGTGGAAAATCCGGAAATGAAGTCCCTGCTTGTCGGAGCTTGTGGCTACGATAGGTGGCGATACTTAACAGTGTATATTTGGTGTAAGTATACAAGGGTTTTTTTTGGAGTCGCCAATTACATTACAATGTCAACCCAATACGCAGAATTTGAATTCATACAAAAATTTATTTCCTGAATATATGTGTACAGTTTCCACTATTTGCCTCATAAACCCGTAAGAATGCCATAAAGGAACATAATAGGTCATAAGTTTGCCATAAAGGAACATAATCAATCATAAGTGTGCCATAAAGGAACATAATCACTCATAAGTGTGCCATAAAGGAACATAATCACTCATAAGTGTGCCATAAAGGAACATAATCACTCATAAGTGTGCCATAAAGGAACATAATCACTCATAAGTGTGCCATAAAGGAACATAATCACTCATAAGTGTGCCATAAAGGAACATAATTACACAAGTTTGTCATAAAGAAACACAATCACTCATAAGTTTGCCATAAAGGAACATAATCTCTTATAAGTGTGCCATAAAGGAACATAATAACTCATAAGTGTACCATAAAGGAACATAATAACCCATAAGTAAGTGTGCCATAAAGGAACATAATCAACCATAAGTAAGTTTGCCATAAAGGAACATAATGACGCATTATGATGGAATAAAGGAACATAATGACGCATTATGATGGAATAAAGGAACATAACGACGCATTATGATGGAATAAAGGAACATAATGACGCATTATGATGGAATAAAGGAACATAATGACGCATTATGATGGAATAAAGGAACATAATGACGCATTATGATGGAATAAAAAAACATAATGACGCATTATGATGGAATAAAGGAACATAATGACGCATTATGATGAAATAAAGGAACATAATGACGCATTATGATGGAATAAAGGATCATAATTGCTCATAAGTATGGGACAAAGGAACATATTCACCAATAAGAATGAAATAAAGATACATAATCGATCATAAGTATGCCATAAAGGAACATAATAACTCATTGGGATGGAAAAAAAGGTACATAATCATGAAACATAATCACTCGTAAGTATGCCATAAAGGTATTTTCTTATCCACGTAAACTTCCAACTATAGTGACGAAAACCAACTTTATAGATGGAAAACGATCGAAGTGAGGAGGCGGATTGTGAAAATGCCCGGAATTCTCTCCCCGTTTCTGTATCGACAATTTATAGTTTATCCCGTGCCTGACGATCGCGAGATTTCGTTTCCATGGCAACCTTTTCAATATCACAAAAAATGTATAAACATTTTCCATTTACAGTACCTTAATAGATCTTAAAAGAAATTGATTTGAAAAACTTCTATCCTATATTCCGTGTGAAACAAATTATCCTTGAAATTCTTTAAATATTATACAAATATTATATAAAAATGATAGAAAATCAGAAATTTATCGCGACTTCATCAGGCGCTCTTAGCCTTTTAAAAGTAAGTAGAGGTGTGCAAATACCATTTTTTGGGGATCGAATCGAATATCAAATATTTTTTCAAAGCACGGCAAATACCAAATCGAATATTTATAACGTCAAATAATTTGGTCGAATATTTTTAGGGCAAAAATTTAGACCAGTTAACTGATCAAATACCAAATATTATTTCGAATATCAAATTATTCGATGCATTTGGTTTTCAAATAGCCAAATAGTTTGCATATTTGTCAAAAAAGTAATTGGAATCACTGTTCGTTTTACTTGAAAATAGTAAAATATTAAACCAAATACAGTATAGCCTAGAACAAAGTTCCCTGGGTGAACTTGGTAAATCAGTGGTATAATGACGGGCCGGTCCTAAAAGATGGGTCTTTTAAATTTTTAATTTTAATTCGCCTTCTCCAAGGCTCTTAATAAAAACACTGAAGGGGGTCCATTGTCTCAGGCTGCAGGCGGACCCAGAATTTTATATTACGCCACTGTGGTAAACTCTAACTTACCATTCAAATTAATTACAATTGTTGTACAAAATGTCCTTATTTTCAACCTTCCTTCGAATTGATCAAAATGAGTTAATCGTAACCTACAAAAATATAATGCATATCAACTTATCAATTATCATACATATTTTAATTGGGTACCATGGCAAAATAATAAAATAATAATAATAATAATAATTAACTAGGTTAATACCCAAGTCTTCTAGCGACTTTTAACCTTTAGTAACTACTAACTACAATTAAAATCAAAGGACATGCTACATACTTCATAGTTTACCAAGGGCGTATTTAAGGGGGGGGCGGTTGGGGGTTCAACCCCCCCCCCCCCGAAATGCTGATGACGGGGGGGATGCCTTATAAAAATCGGTGAAACTTCCCTCGAAACCCCCCCTGAAATAAAATCCTGGATACGCCCTTGCAGAAGTTGCAGTTTGCAAACACTTAATTAAAATTTCAAGTTTTTAAATATATGTAAAACGCGAGGGAGCAGATCTTTTGTTACAAATAAAAAAATTGCATTTATTTAATTTTAAATCAATAATTATTAATTTAGTTAACTCAAAAATTCTAAACAGAAAAATCTATAAAGTTACTTACTTCAACTTTCCTCCCGGTTTTTAGTTTTGTTTTGGACTTGGTTTACGTTTTAGACTCAATTTTAGTTAACAAAAGAGAACAAGCGAGTAATCTAGCCAATAGGCGCTATAATACACAGCTACTGCCTTTCGCTAAGAAGTTTTAATACAAACGGTATGGATAACGGACGTGCAAGCTACTCTTTATATAGTCCTTGGCGCTGCGGCCTAAAGAGAGGTGCCAGATATAAGGACTAGTTCGGAAAATTCACTACGCTCTCCTGGGATGGCGTTGAACTTCAACAAATTAGAAAAAGACCCGCGGTTATTCGACCAGTTTGCAAACTATTTGAAAATACCAAATACTTTTCCCTATCTTTTCGAATATTCGACTATTTGATCAAAAAATTCGATTATTCGCGAACTTTTCCAAGCGCTATTCGATTCGACGAATCGAATATTCGATTTGGTATTCGATCGAATTATTTGGTCTCACCAAATATTTTGCACACCCCTAAAAGTAAGAGATAATGACGTAATAAAAAAAAGTAGGCAGTCGCGTGAATAATGACCCAGCAATACGTGTGGGCCCCGGCTTCAAGGGGCCCCAAAATGGAGGGGGTCTCCACTCATCCCTTATTAACGCCACTTATTATAGGGGGCTCCCAAAAGGGTTTCGCGGGGGGAGGGGGCAGGAGACCTTAGCTACGCCACTGCAAGAAGACCAAGTTAGTATTTTATTCATCAGCTTCAAAAATCGCCCCTTGGAGGAATTTTCCGGAAAAATAAAATGCGGAAAATCTTTTTAAAAATTTACGCCTATCGGGAAATTAAAAAATTTAAACATAAATTACTTTTTAAGGGCTTTTCATGTTTTTAACTTTTCATCGATATAAAATGTCTAATAACAGTAAACATACTACAAAACATTAATAGCGTTACATTGTTAATCAGTTTAAAGCTAGTCTAGAGGTTTAGTTTTACTTTCAGATTCGAAAACAATTGAGGCGAAAATGCCGCTTTATTTAAATTTTCTAACAATATTAGACTAATCATGGAATGCAAATGTTCCAACTTGCAACTCTAGAATGGTCTACTTCTTCACCTTATATTGATTTACATTTTCCCGACTAAATGCGATTACGAACTTCGAAACGACGGGTATAAAGTCTTGAAGGAGATAAAGACATCACCTATTTTCTCAGCATTATCGAGGGACAGTTCATTGTGGCGCCACCCCTCGAAAACAATCGCCATATCGTTATCTTTACTTTCGTAAAACGGCCACCATCGTTTAACCTTCATACAATATTACCGCTTATCTTACTCTTTCTAAAAAAAGGGGCTGAATAACGGGGGGGGGCAGGAAATAGCGCCGAAACTCTCCGCCAGGTGGCAAAGCGTTGTTAAAAGCAAGAACATTTTCTGACCCTTTTCCCTCAGCCGTTTTCTATCTACAAACGCATAATGACCGCGCGCCAGAATGAAGGGAAGAATAAAAAAAAAAACAAGAAATCCAAAACGAGAGAGAGATGGCGCTATAGTCTACTATAACCCTTATGGACAAGTGCCTCGTGCGGAAACTTTTTTCTCTCTCTTCTCGCAGCAGCGCGCGCGCGCCTCATGAAATATTGAAAGGATATTTTGAAGAGGGTCATCGGAGGGCTTCGAAGACTGAGAGGGGCTCGATTTGGACGGCTCTCTTCGGCGGCGGAAGACTCGGAAAATGCTCACGCTATCGAGATAATGGCAGACCACGCTGTTTCTTCGATAGACGGCGCTCCAGTCTACGCCGCTTTAGCTCGCAATAGACCTCCGCCTTAACTTCATTAAGCTTTAGGCCTAGTATATCGAGTAGGCCTTGCCTTTTTTCGCGTCTTTCCCCGGCGTGGTAGCGCCCTCACCCTACTCGCCTCGATGCGCGCGCGCCCCCTAGGGATGAATTCTCTACGAGCACGTCGTAGTGGCTCCCTCTCTCGGCGGATTGCGAAGGCAGAAAGGAGGGGAGACGCTGTTTTGAGGCTTGGAAACTCGCGTGTAAAAACTTTCTACATGTTCGCGGGGGGCGTTCTCGGCGCCGCGCTAAGACGCTCGTGTTAGCCCGCGCCTCTTCCTACTTTTAGGAGGCTCGCTTTTTCTATATGGAAAAGCTTCTTGTTTTTAGTATTAACAGCTACAAAAACTACTTCGATGAAGCTGGCTCCGTTCACATTGGATTGTCGCGGTATTTTCTCCCGTCATATTCGATCATATTTAGATCTTACAATTGTTAGACCAAGAACTAATTTACGCGACAGAGAGCCTTCCATTTCAGACTCCTTTTTGATTTTGTATCTAGAGCGCTATTACTTACGAAATATTATGCATCAGTATTATCAAAAGTAAATGAACTGAAGTTATCAGATTGCTTTATACTCCCCGTGTTGGAGGCGTTTTTCTTATAAAGTTGCATCGAAATTGAAATTTTGCGCGTTCCTAGGCTGAAAATAAAACGTTTTTGTTCTTATGAAACCATTTTTTATACATAGAAATAGCTATACCCACAATTTCGAAGTGCAATTTATCGCGTTGTAAGTTAGAAAATGACCGAGGCCTTTTTTCCGGATAATTTTCCGTATTTTTCCGACTAAATAAAAAAACGTTTTCATTCCCTGATTTAAATAAAGCGGAATTTTCGCCTCATTTTTTCGAATCTAAAAGTAAACCCAAACTCCTAGACTAGCTTTAAACTGATGAACAATGTAACACTATTAAAGTTTTGTAGTACGTTTACTGTTATTAGACATTTTATATCGATAAAACGTGGGAAAAAAACCCTTAAAAAGTAAATTATGTTTAAATTTTTTATTTTTCTGATTTGCGGAAAATTTTCCACATTTACTTTTTCCGGAAAATTAACAACACTATATTATTTGACTCGATTTTTTTTATCATTTTCATAAGGCAAACGCCCTCCGATTATGATTTCGGTAACTTCGGTTCATTTACTTCTGGTATTATTATAAATAAATTATATTTTGTGATATAGGATTCATATTATTTTGTAGTTTTTATTTTATTTATTATGTGATTTTACTCATTAATAATTTATAAAAAATATTATTTATAGATTTAACAAATTAACAATCATCCGGAGAGTGTTCTAAAAAATGGATGACGTTCAATGACGTCATAGTGCCAAGTTCCTATAGAGCGACGCCAACGCCGCCCTGGCTGTATTTTCCAATTGTTTTTCTCAAACAAAACCCATAACCTACCATTTTTCTGATCACCCCCTCAACTACGTGATAAATCTTATATAGCTCTGTGCTGTTCACGTCACGCAAGGATATATATAGTTCAAACCTCGGCCAAAAGAGGACACGCCATCAGATTTGCGCTCAATAGTTTTTTTGTTACATACTCGATATTGTCAGTGGCCAACTTGTTTGCTATAGCTTCTTGGTGTTTAGAAATTAAAATTTACAACGTCTAAATAAAATATTTCATTTCAAATATTAAGAAGCCTTTTTCGCGACCGAAAACTATCCCGACGCCCCCTTTGGTTAGTATTAGTTTTTCTCATCGTTATTTGTAAATTTTGACTGTAGAAATAATGATAATGTCATTTTAATATAATGCTTGCATCGTTTGCTTATATTTTGATAAGTTTATCTAAGAAGGTTCTTTTGACTTTTTAATTTGTCTGTAGCAGATGCTAGATCATAGGCGCAACCTCGGAGAAGCCAGCACCGTCACGCCACCTAGACTCGTTTCGCTCGCGAATAAACAAGTTAGATTAGTATAAAACGTTTTTATCCGCGTCGCGAGCTTAAACTTTTGAGTACTTTATGGGCACGCGCGTTTCGCACGTGGAATTCAAATTTTAAAATTTTTATCGAGACGAGCGCGTGCTCTCTATCTTCAATAACTATAGCTAGTGACGTAGGTGCTACCTCGGAGAAGCTAGCGCCGTTACGCCATCTAGATTCGTTTCGGTCGCGAATTGAATTAGAAATTAACTTGGAAATTTACTTGAATTAACGCGTAACTATACCAATTTACAAAAAAAAACCAGAATGATAATGAATCGGCTATTCTTAAATTAATTTTCCGCAAAGTGTATTATCCAAGTGAACGTCGTCCAATTTTTTTCCGGTGGCGGCTAGCCAACGTAGTTTAAGCACCGCCTGCTTCTTTTGCTGTATTACGAGATTCGATCAAGCGTAAGCATTTATTATTTCCTGGTTTACATCATAGTCGCGCAAACTCCTCATAAATTTCCACCTAGTTATTTACGGTCCTAGTGGTAAATACTAATACCATGGACCAAGAATCTAAGGGGACTCACTGTTCAGGCTTTAAAAAGCACAATTTAATATTGGGAATCTGTATTTTAGTTCAATGAGGACAAACTTGGCGTCGCTGAAGTCGATTTCCAGCGGAGTTTCGGAGATAAGCTGGAGCGTTCATGTTCAATTTTTACAAAATGGAGCCGTTGTTGTCGGTTAAATGATGAGGCTTACTAAGTTTTAGACCTTTTATTTATGAAATTGGTTCTTTAAAAGTTTAAGTAATGGTAATTAACCATTATGTTAAGTAAAATAACCAGTAAGCCGAGTATGGTTGAGATTTTTTTATCAAATTAACTGGAATCCATTTCATTTCTAAACTAAAAAATTTACTGAACTAAGCCTAAATATATACTTTATTGACATTTTAAGTGCTCAATGGTAACAGCAAGGTTACTCACATTTCTCGATATTTTGACAAGGTAGGCGTGGCCTAAATCGGAAGGCTTACTGAGGTACACCAGCCGCTTTGAAGCGTCTCAAGAATGCTGTTCAACTATCACTACGAGAATCTTAGGCGGGGCTTAGATAAAGTTAGGTTAGGCTTAATTAAATAATTAACTTTTTTAAGTTTAGAAATGAAATGAATTCCATTTAATTTGATTAAAAGAACTTATCCATATGCGGCTTACTGGTTATTTTACTTAACACAAGGGTTAATTACCATTACTTAAACTTATAAAGAACCAATCTCAAAAATAAAAGGTCTAAAACTTACTAAGCCTAATCATTTAACCGACAACAATTGCGTCATTTGGTCAAAATTGAACGTGAATGCTCCATTGAGTTTAGGAATATTAATCTAGAGGTCCAATCAAAACGTCGGATTTCAGAATTTCGCGAAACAAGTTTTTAAAAAAATAAGAATACTGTCGTCTGCTCCCAAATGACGAGAAACCTTTATCATTCTACCCGTGGCGCCGTCTATATCTCAATGGTTCGTTCAAATAAGACGCGTTTTCCGGCAAAAAGATTTTATTTTCTCAAAAATAATGGATGGCGCCACGGGTCATATGATAACGTTTTCTCGTCATTTTAGAGGAGACGGTAACATTCGTAACTTGTTTCGCGGGGAGCAGATTTGATTGGATCTCTAGATTAATATTCCCAACTCAATGGAACGCCCCAGCTTATCTACGAAACTACGCCGGAAATCGACTTCAGCGACGCCAAGTTTGTCCACATTGAACTAAAATTAGCCGTGATTTTTCTTTTCCCAGTATTAACGCGTGCTTTTTACAGCCTGAATAGTGAGTCCCCTTAGATTCTTGGTCCATACTATACTAAACACTCATTGTTACGTTGTATTAATAAACTTTATAGCGCCATCTTTCCGTAAGGTCAATATTTTCCCAAACTTAACAAATTACGTCTTCCACGAAAGATTGATAAGGAGACGAATATTTTGAACGCTAGCAATTTAATACGAGAGAAAACTGGCTCGCTTGTTTTCTATTTAATCAAGAAATTCTCTTTTTATTTTAAGAAGTTTTCTGTGGATTTTTTCGCTTTCGCTGCACTCTGGGATGATGTATGTGAACGCGTCAAGATTCGCGGCCCGAGTGGCAGAACCTATATACCATGAAGAATGGCTGTTCTTTCCATCCGTTGTATTCCTCTAGGAACTGAGGAGGTGAAAAAACTAGGAACCTCCATCGAGTTTAGGTAACATTTGTTTTTTTCCCGCTCTGCTCTCCCCGCGCCCTCAGCCCATCCGCGGCTGAGACGTAGAGGTAAGACGCGTTGCTCGCTACCGCCATCTCGCGGTGACACGGCGCGTTGAAACTTCGTTGAGCGTTACGAACCATCCTCGCAGCGAAACCAAAGTTGTCGTTACAATTTCCTCGCTTCTGTCACTGTTATAACTAGGTTGCCTGCCCTGATAGTTTTTCTCTCTCTACTAAAATAGATGGTCCTATGGTCTACTTTCTTCATAACGTTGAACGCGGTCACCCTCTCGACATATATACACACGTACCGTCGGAGTTAGGCCTAGGCTTAGAGATTTAAAAATCAACGGTTGAACTTTTTATTTCAAAAACTTGATTTTTTTCTACCTCTCCGGAGCGTAGAGCGACGTTTGAAAGTGGTGGTTTTTTTATCTTCTCGTAAAGTCTATTTATTCACGACAGGGGGCGTTAGGTAGAGGAATAACACCTTGTCTGTGGTAAGTCCTGGAATTTATTTCGGGGGTTTTTATGTAACTGTGGGGAATACGCTCACGCATTTCGAATCTGTCTTGATTTTGAGGGTTTTTTGCGCTGTTTTCATATTAAAGCGTTTTGGGTGTGGGTGGTTTTTAGATTTACATTTCTTTCAAAGAATACGTTTTTGCTAGTAATTGATTTGTGGTGGCAGTTATTTCACTTCGACTAAAATGGTTTCTACTTTTAACCTCAATTTAAATAAAAATCATACGTAGATAATTTGTTGAGGAAATTACCTATCGCGTATAAAAATATGCTATACATTTTTGGGGACAAAATTTAAATAACTTTAATTAAAGGTATTTGATATTAAACTTACATTTTTTCAAAGCAACAGCAAAATTTCCTCACACCCAGAAATATTTTACTCTTGATAGATTTAAAATTTTCGAGATCTGATAATATTTATAAATTTTCGAGATCTGATAATATTTATAAATTTTAAGTAACGATAATATTTATAAATTTTAAGTAACGATAATATTTAAAAATTTAATTTTCTGGTTCCGATATTTCTTCAAATTTTGAAGTTCTGATAACTTTAGAAATTTTGGAAGTTGTGATAAATTTACAAATTTTGAAAGTTGTGATAAATTTACAAATTTTGGAAGTTGTGATACCTTTACAAATTTTGGAAGTTGTGATAAATTTACAAATTTTGAAAGTTGTGATAAATTTACAAATTTTTAAAGTTGTGATTAATTTACAAATTTTGGAAGTTGTGATAACTTCATATTTTTTTATCATTTTCAAAATTTTGTGTTTTTGTTAATTTGTTTTTGATATTTAAAAAAATATTCAAGTTATGAAAATTTTCAATAAAATCAGAATAGTGAAAATACTTAGAAACTAACGTAACGCGGGATAATACGAACAAAGCACTAATGGTTGCTTAGCACCCTGTACATTGATTTTAGTGTAAATCTACCTTATAAAATATAAAGGTATGTAATAGGGTAATATAGCTCGTAATTCTTGGTCGTATATTATGGAAACACTTTGATAAATTCGTGGCAATTAATTTTAACAAAATAATCTATCTTTAGTCAGCGCCGGAGTTTGCGTTTCGGTGGACCGTATTGGTAGATACTTTAAACCCGGAGGAACTTCAGCTAATTCTACAGTTTGGTTTATCAGCTATGTTTAATTGATTCGCGTACTGGTTCGCCGATCTAACGGTCGCTTATTTGTTAATCAGACTCTGTTTGGGCATTTTATGTTGTGTATACTGCGACAAAACTCACTTTCTAAACAGCGACTCCTTATCTATTGCTAATTTCGGAAAACACAGCCAGACTAATTTGCGGCTTTGTCAGCTCTTGGCTAGGCTGTGGGGGGATGTTTCCAACTGTGCCCGCGGTACTTGTTTACATTTCCTATTTCAGATTCCTCCGTCAACACACTGATTCCGCCCGTTACTCGCGCTATCCCTAGCATCAACGCCATCTGTTGACGCGACTTTGTTTGGTAATTTGTGTTCCGATATTTACACGGGAGATTTGGGATATTATAAAACCCCTCCTTCCATCCCTTCTATAGCTGGTATTGATGCAAAAATACCGAAATGCAGGGCCGTCACCAGGGAGGGGGGGGGCGGTAGGGCCCGGCCCTGCCTAGAATTGGTTTGGCACTACCTAGAAATTCGCGATAAATAAAAATTAAAGCCCTTGGCCCTACCTAACATTTTGGGCTGGTGACGGCCCTGCCGAAATGCCTCCAGTTATTTACTTAAATCGTTATAGGACAGGATTAAATTTATTCCATTTTTGGATACAATAGAATTTAAATCTTATTGGCAGCTATTACGTATTCGATCTGCCATTTTGTAAGATGGCGTTTTATCAACTAAAAATTATTGGTCTCCCCTGCCAACCCAAAACAATTTCAAAGGATTATATAATTAGCGATTAGTAGATAAGTCCATTATGAAAAGGGATAATAAAGCTAAACCCTACAAATTTGAAGAAATTTAAAAACTTACTAATAGCTCGTACCGATAGGTCTTCGAGCGAACAAAAAGACGCGAAACTCGGACCAAATAGATCTTCGAGTGAAAAATTAAATTAAATTAAAAAGCCAGAAATTCCAACGGTAGACCGGTTTCGTCCTATTTGGGACTCGTCAGTACCGTGCGGGAAATCTGGCTTGCGACTATAACACCGAATAGAGAAACTAAGCCTAAAACAATTTCAGACAAATTTTGATTAAAATTAAGGCAATTATTGCTTTTAGGATCTGCCATTTTGTAAGATGGCGTCGGATCAACTAAAATCTGTAGGTCTCTTGTGCCAACACGAAACAATTTCAGACAAATTTCGATTAAAATTAAGGCAATTATGGCTTTTATGATCAGCCATTTTGTAAGATGGCGTCGAATCAACTAAAATCTGTAGGTCTCTTGTGCCAACACGAAACAATTTCAGACAAATTTCGATTAAAATTAAGGCAATTATGGCTTTTATGATCAGCCATTTTGTAAGATGGCGTCGAATCAACTAAAAACTGTAGGTCTCTAACTTGTGCCAACACAAAACAATTTCAGACAAATTTGAATAAAAATTAAGGCAGTTATTACTTAAAGTTATTTAAGTTATTGCGTTTCGGATCTGCCATTTTGTAAGATGGCGTCGGCAGGGCCGTCTTAAGGCATGGGCTAAATGGGCTACAGCCCAGGGCCCCCTGCCAGTTTTGGGGCCCCGGAAAGGCCAGCCATACAGCCTCTACTCTATAGGGATAAGGGTTTAGTTGGATAAATATTATTTATGCTCATTTAATGTTATGTATCTTTTAGTTACGTTTAAAGTAATTTAACTCTTCGCCACATCGCGTATCATACGGTACCAACAATTTCTAAAACCTAACAGCGAGTCACTGTCAGTCAAATCTATTTTCGGTAGGTCTATGTTATACTTTTGAAATTAAAAGTTTTGGTTTGATTTTTGTGTAGTTGAATTTAGACAACGGACATACAAAGGCTGACCGTTGGGGATCGCAAAGGTCTTAAGAAAAAATTTAGCCCAGGGCCCCAAAAGGTCTTAAGACGGCCCTGGGCGTCGGATCAACTAAAAACTGTAGGTCTCCTCTGGCAACAAAAAAAACGGGTGACGAACCCACACGGTAATCGCGCCAGGAACGTTTATATTTTTATCGGCCATTTACCAAAATAGCGTCGTATTTTAACCTAAACTAATGGTCAAATATGCTACGTACGATCAAGAGAAAATTACAATTAATTAGACTAAAAGATGCGATGTAACTAAAATGATTATACCGGGTTTTAAGAATTTGGCTTATGTTCAGTGCTTATTCGGGATAGACATATTACATTTATTTAGTTATATTTTATATCGACCAACCAACCAGTGCTGCAGGTTTGCAAGAATCTAGAGAATAACGAGCCGCCCTGGTTCATGAAAAATCGGGCCAAACCTTCAGTCTCTCAATACACAAAAGCACGGCTTATTTACAAAGGTTAGAACTCGGTGTACTTTCGTAGATGCTATAGAAGGTAGACCGTTACGTACTGCTGGCCTTTATCACCATTGGAATTATAGCTTTCCAAGCGCTACCTTGATTGTGAAATAGGTACTAATTATTATTATTATTTTAAATGTAAGTATAATAAATTGCTAACATAATTGTCTAACATAATAATTTACCTCTATATTTCAATTATCTTTAGAAACTAAAATAAAAATCCGATAATTCACGAGTCACGATTCCATACTCCATAAAAACACAAAAAACTATCTATAAAATAGTTTCAAATACTCATCGATAGATGGCACGTCGAATGCCATAATTCCCCTGGGCCGTGGGCTTTCAGTTCGTAACGGTCCCCAACATATCGCTTTTCAATTCTAACCTGTGTAAATAACCCGTGACAAAAGTAAATAACCACTCTGCCTTATTCAGTTCTCAATATTTTAAATCGATAGATGGCGGTAATGTTATTAAAACTGACAAATTGTAATAGAAATCGTATTTTAGATATCGCGTTTGCTCTTGGTGGTGCGCTTCCTCCTGATCAGCGAAGTATTGCGTGTAGAACACTTCTACAGGCGCTAGTAGTCGAAAAATAGACGAACGTTTCGGGAATTGAAATAGGCTTCCAAATTCATTTAAAGTGAAAATTAAGTACTACATCCTATGTTACGCGCTTCTAAATATTAAACTAATGGAATTAACTCCTATAAACATTAATTATTCCTTGTTGTTTTTCGGCGGTAATCTCTTCTATTAAATTCCTAGTTCCCGCTTTCCAAATATTCCGCGGCACATCGTGAAAATAAAGGAAATCTTTGAAGAGAGAGGGAATTTCCTTTATGTCGAAATACGGTAAGAGAGAGCGCTATAGTTCATTTCGGTGGCGCCATCTCTTTGAAGAAAAGTATACTTTCTAAAATTTATTCTCTTTCGGTTGGCAGTCGAAAGTGAGGTCAGGGAGGCGAGGATTTTATTTGAAGAAACGGCTGATAGGGTCGCGACGATCAAGAAGCTTAATGTTGAAGAAAAGTAAAAGTTTCGGAAGAGAGTAAAATCCTTAATACTTTTGATATTGGAAAACCGCCTACGGGTATTCTTTTATGACTCGAACAATCTCTCTGAACATTTCGGATTACAGCGAACTTCGACGACGAAAAAATATATATAACTAGGTCTAATCGGGATTTGGACCTGGGGTGACGAAGGGAGCGCTAGCTACCTGGTCTTTCGAACGATCACCGAGGTATGGCGCTAGTCGATTGCCAGCGCTCGTCTCCCAGGATAAAAACCCGCCTGTTTTCGAGGCGAGGCTTAGAACGAGCCCCGGCAGCTTACCTTCTCGGCGAGGCCTTACTGGTAGGAGGAGAAGCTTCCTTATGAAAGATTCAGGCGCTCCTAAGCTCGGCGCCGAGTTAATCTTACTCGGCTTGGTTCTATGAAAAATTAAGGACAGACTGCCACGCCGCGTTGGGTATTTCAAAGGGAAAGCCGTGATACGGGGGCATCGAAGGCCAACTTGATCTATTCGTTTTATACACGATCCTTTCGGGTTCGAGTCGGCAGTGGTATCGCTCCTCTTTAGATTTCGGTTCTTTATTTTTTATCTATAAGCGCATTTATGAGTAGACGGCTGAAAATGACACCTAAGCCTCGGTGACGTCCCTCGATGGGACTCCGCAACTCGCTAAGTTTTTTGGCCGTCCGCTTTTTGTTGGGGTTAAAGTACACCGCGGGGTACACTTTTTCACCGACAGTGTCGCTAAAGACGTTTCCGTCCGTGACGGGGGTGATAAAATTGAAAAATTGCGAAAAGTTTCTTCGGAATGTGGATCAACTGATCTTAACTTTAATATTGTATCGGAATTTAACTTTTACAAGTTTTTCTTTCGATAGGGCCACAGGGGCGCGCTCTGATGACGGACTTTTTCGACGCTTTGCCCTCGACGCGACGCGGTACTATAGAGTCTTTCTTCCACTTTTTGTTTTGCTATATGTAGGTGGTTGGCTCCATCTATTTCGTGTCAAGGGAATCATTTCATTTATTGTCAGATGTTTCGCGTCCTAGCTTTGGCTTGTTTTTATCACGCAGTTTTGTTTATTAATAATAGAGTGAGCTTAGTAGACATTCTTTGGAAATTTAGCGAACATTTTACGTCATTTCTAAGACTAATTATAGGGGGATATACGGTTTGTTTTTTATTATTATTATTATTTAATGAATTTTATTGATGCGAATTTTATTTTACGTAGATTGAGAAATACTTTAATAGTTCATCGTACCTTTGGCACATAATAGTTAGTGTAGGGAGCTGTTGGCTCGCGTGGCATGAAGGGCTTGCCACCACCCTCCTACGCGTTGTAACCCGGCCACCTGAATTAATGGCTTCAAAAGTCGCTTGAGGACTTAGGCCTAAGGTGCAGTGCCTTGGGTGATTAGCCTAGCTGATTATTATTATTAAGTATGACATTAAAAATTATACAAAGTTAAATAATCATATTAAATCCAAATCAAATAACAATCAGAACTTCGTATTATACAAACCATTTTAAATTTGCTAATTAAGAATGTAACAAGTTGTTTATCGCATCATATTTAATATTTATGAACTCTTATGTAACTAGATGTCCATCAACTGATACCAATCTTGCAGTTGCACTAATGGATTAAGATTACCGTTGTTGATAATATGATCCATTATTCGACGTTTATTTTAAATCCTTGTGTTCTATTTACCCACGAATAATATACATCAAGTGTATTAGATTATCAGCGGGATCTCCCAGCTGATAGACCTTAATCATGAGTTCATGAATATTAAATACGACTTAGAAAATAATTACCATTGAAGATGATTTGGTTACTCAAATTCGAAGCACATGTTATTTGTATCGCTTGAATCAGAAGAATAAATATAAATCTATATATCTTTAACGACACGTGGATTTGTTACTTGTGTAACTTAAAGGGAATATAATCTGCAAAGCAATTTTTATCGAAGACCCCTTCGATTTTTTAAATTTCCCTGTACAGTGGCGCCAAACATTTTTAGAGACAAATACCTGAGATTATATTCCCTTTAAAGTAAATAGCGGCTCTATCGTAGTACATGGGAGCGTCTAGTTTCTTAGAATTCTAACTCTGAAGCTCAGAAAAATTTTATTCTGAGAAACTAGACACTCTTCTGACCGGAAATAGAATCATGGGTTTTTGACCATTCTGAGACTAAGAGTCAGAATAGTTTCGAGGTACTTGGCCGACAGAAATTAAAGGGGCTGGAAAGTGGGGTTTTGAAAAACGTCATCCGTGACGTCATTAACGAAATTTGGCGCGTAGAACTACTTTTACTCAAGTTCGCGAAGACGTAAACAGGCACCGCTGTGTTGGGAATTTTGTATGACGAAATCCAGCGTGGTCTTGGTTAGGGTTAGCTGAGCTCGTAGGAAGTTTTAAAAATTCGTTAATCTTTAATGAGATTTAGTTTAGTAAACAACAAATGTTTAAAGAAAAATTCATTTGGTAGTAATGTGTTCGTAATTTTTTTAAATTATTATTTGCGAGTTTCATCGAATTTTGTAAAAAAACGCTAGATGAATAGAAGCCAATTTCTATGGGCCTTGGTTTCACTGGAGCATTTTCATAAACCTTAGAACTCAACCACAGTTCTTTTGCCTTTTCCCATTTATCTAATTCACCAACAAGAGATATTTTCGTATCATCACGTTTCCGTTTTTTATTTGAATTAAACTCGTTCATTGTAATTAAATAAATATGAAAATACTAGAACCAAAACCACGTCCACGAAGGCCCGAATATCTTAGTTCGCGTATGAATACCTGTCACTAGTCTCTCTCGGGTCGCTCCTCACTATTTTCAAAACATCTCCGTCAGAGCCAAATTCCTCAAGCGGGGAATAAAGAAAATAATAATCAGCTAGCTAGGCTAATACCCAAGGCACCACCTTAGGCCTAAGTCATCATGCGACTTTTGAAGCCCTTAAAGGGAATATAACCTGCAAGGCAATCTTTATGGAAGACCCCTTAAATTTTTCAAGTTTCCCTGTACAGTGGCGCCAAAATTTTTTAAAGCGGCCAGAAATGCAAACGTTGGTGTTCCACACCAAATACCTGAGGTTATATTCCCTTTAATTCAGGTGGCCGGGTCCGGATTTTTTTGGAGATACTACGTCACTGGACGATTTCAAAACCCCACTTTCCAGCCCCTTTAAAAAGGCGCTGATATTGATGTGACACTTCGCGATCTCGAAACAGATAGAAATTAAATATATATATAATACGAAAGAATGGTGAATGGTAAGTAATATTTCGTTATTATTTGTCATGGATTTTTAATGCCTAACCTATTTTAGTACCTACTCATTTGAAATTGTGCTCTAGAGCTAAGGCCTAAAAGAAACATGTGCTTTTTGTTTTCATTTTTTGAATGTATCATCAGAGAGGGTAAAGTCGCTTCGCTACTGAGAGGCGTCTCTTCCTATTCCCGAAATGTTAAAATTTCGTTACCAGTTTTTGACGCACGCGCGAATAGAAGAAATTACAAATGAAGTTCAGGATCCCACTACAGCGTGTCGTTAGTTAAATATTTTTAGATAATTTTTGTTACATCCGGAATATGGCACCAATTATTTTCTTATTTCTGATACTAAGATTTTTTAAATAAAATGTGAAATGATTGTTTCATGTGAATTTATGACGCAAGTAAGTACAACTAATTATTTTTAAATATTATTATATTTGAATATTGAAGTGTCAATTCTTTTTACAACAATAACAATATAAATTAATATATTTGAAATGAAATAAGATCAAATAACTTAATGAAAATAAATATATAAGATAAAGCTTCGAAGTAGTTAAAAAAAGACGAATATGAGTTTAGTGCTGTATCTTCATCAATTTCCTGTCCAGTCTTTTCTGTCTTGTTTTTTCAGGGCACTGTGTATGCAAAACTCAACGAAGAAACTTATCATGTTTTGAAATACAGTCGGACATGTTGAATCTATTGAAGCTTGAAACCAAGTCTTGTCAATTCGACGTGTAATAAATCTTTCCATACGCTTTTTGACATTTGTCATGTGAGATAGTAGTTTAAAGCGCTTTCTTCCAACCCATGTTCATCTGTCGCGTATGGATATGCTATACATTTTGGTATATTAATTGTCAGGAAATTTTTTAAACGACATTAAGAGCCCTTAGATGTTTTTCTTTACCTTCACTAACTGTACTGGAAAATGAGTAGTGTTCATAAAATATTGTTGGCACAGCTGATGTTATTAGACTATTTTTAGTTTTAATATTCATAAAACTATCATCAGTGAAATGATTAGAGCAAAGCCTATGGTTAAAGTGTAGGTATTCCGTTGTTTTATTTGTCAGTTTATCGTTTTTTACATTATTCAACCATGATAGGGAACTGCAATTTCAATACGAAAGTTAAAGTAAGAATAAACCTATGTAAAAAACGCGTATTCACCGTTCTTTTTCCCTTGGAAACTTGAAAAATGATAATCAAGAATTCTTATTTTTCGTATTAGAACAATTTACGGCGGAACAAAATGGTCCAGACATATTTAAAACATTTACAAACTATTCAAAATGTAAATTACAAACTAATCAATTTTTGCGTCGTCCTAAACTAAATATTGAATCGCGCGCTAGGACTGGCGGATACTCTTGCAACGCCATCAAACGTTCGGATCCTATGGGCATTTTCGCGGAAAAAAATAAATACGGATTTTTGAACGAGAGACGCCTCTCAGTAGCGAAGCGACTTTACCCTCTCTGGTATCATGGACCAAGAATCTAAGGGGACTCACAGTTCCCGATATTTTGACAAGGTAGGCGTGGCCTAAATCGGAAGGCTTACTGAGGTACGTCAGCTGCTTTGAAGCGCTCCAAGAATGCTGTTCAACTATCACTACGAGAATCTTAGTCGGGGCTTAGGCGACAGTACGTGCGAGAAAGTTAGGTTAGGCTTAGTTCATTAATTTCTTTAGGTTTAGAAATGAAATGGATTCCAGTGAATTTTATTAAAAAACCTC
This sequence comes from Leiobunum rupestre, assembly GCF_980474605.1. NCBI lineage: Eukaryota > Metazoa > Arthropoda > Arachnida > Opiliones > Sclerosomatidae > Leiobunum > Leiobunum rupestre. The sequence goes on from NC_143388.1 coordinate 26,526,240, forward strand.
AGCCATACGCGGCTTACTGGTTATTTTACTTAACCCAATGGTTAATTACCATTACATAAACTTTTAAAGAACCAATTTAAAAAATAAAAGGTCTAAAACTTAGTAAACCTCATCATTTAACCGACAATAACGGTGCCATTTTGTCAAAATTGAACGTGAACGCTCCAGCTTATCTCCGAAACTACGCCGGAAATCGACATTTAACTAAAATTAACCGTGATTTTTCTATTCCCAGTGTAAATGCGTGCTTTTATAAGCCTGAACAGTGAGTCCCCTTAGATTCTTGGTCCATGGATGAATAGGGGTTTCTTTAAAATACGGGAGATCATGTGACAATGTTTTGTCTACGTCACTAAGCTGTAACTCTGGAAGGTAGAGAGCACACGCTGCAGTCGCGAGACCCTTTGCAATCTGAAACTCGCGTGCAAGTAAAGCACTTAAATAACTGGCGCTCGTGACGCGGATAAAAACATTTTCTACTTATTGTTTTATTTTATAGAAACACCTATTTTATGCCGCAAAGAATTCTTTATTAAAAGAAATGCGTCTGTTTCGAATCTTACGCTAAGACGTTTTCTGAATCGGAAAATATATTTTTGACAAACTAGACGCACCCCTGGTTTTCGATTAAACAAAAATTAGTTAAAATATGAAAAGGCACTTAGGTACTTTATGCTTATAAACCGAGATTGTAGTAGATAAAGTATTTTTGAAGGAGCTACGAGTTAAACTGAGAAATCCTAGGATAAATATATGTAAATATTTCGCACGGCGGCTACGATAGGGGGCGATACTTTACCGGCTGGTTTTCGTGTCGTACGGAAAGGGGTTTTCTTTAGAGTCGACAATGGCTTTAACCAAAGTCTTTGCTTTAACTAGGCCTAGCTATTCAAATAATGCATTAAAACTTATCTTTAAAATTAATCAAAATATTAATTGCAGTTTACAAGTTATTAGAAAACTATAGGGTTGTTAATTTTCCGGAAAAATAAAATGCGGGAAAATTTCCAGAAAATTTTCCGCAAATCGGAAAAATAAAAAAATTAAACAAATTACTTTTCATCGATTTAAAATGACTAATATCAGTAAACATACTACAAAACATTAATAGTGTTACATTTCAACCAGTTTAAACTAGTCTATAGGTTTAGTTTTACTTTTAGATGAGAAAAAATGAGGTTAAAATGCCGCTTTATTTAAATTTGCAAACAATATATTAGACAAATCATGGAATGAAAACGTTTTTAATATTTTCCGAGCGGGAAATTTTCCGACTTACAACACTAGAAAACTAACTATTACGAAGTTCGAAAATAATACTTACTTTAATCTTGGAGGAATAAAACAAGTATACAGGAGTTGCGGAGAGCTGCGAAATTGGTTTCGTCAGTGACCGTGAACTCGCGCGAGACGGAGGGGTTCAAACGCGACTAGCGCCAACTGCATACAGAATTTTGCAACTATTATCGTTTTATATCATTGTTTTCGCGTCGTCTGGTTTGTTTTATTCCTCCAAACAAATACTAGTCATTTTGGAAAAAGGCGCAAAGAATTTAGAAATGTTTCAAAACAAACCAGACGACGTGAAAACAATGCTATAAAATGATAATAGTTGCAAAATTCCGTATGCAGTTGGCGCTAGTCGCGTTTGAACCCCTCCGTCTCGCTCGAGTTCACGGTCACTGACGTAACCGATTTCGCAGCTCTCCGCAACTCCTGTATACTTGTTTTATTCCTCCAAGCTTTAATAATTACTTTTGGCTGCTTGCTCGTCGCGCCGTAAACATCCGTCGTAGCTAAGCCCCGCCTTGACATTATTTCGCGTGACAGATCAAAACGCGGCATGATGCTACCAAATAAGCACGTGACTACTATGGGCGTCGTAGTGTCATGGCCGAACTAAACGCGTTACCATGGCCACGAACACAGGCCACACCCTAGACCAAGCTACGAATAGGGTTGGACATAAGGCACTAATCACGGCATTTGACTACTAAAATAAATGCTCAGACTAGTAAAATTAATCGAAATCTGGGGGCTCACTAGTCAATTTGACGAGTGAAAAATTATCTTAAATATTCATAAATAATGGCGAATATGGCGTATCATAAATTCATCATTCATCAATCGCATTTTATTTAAAAAAAATCACATCATGTAACTCAAGTTATAATGAACTCCTATTTTAATTCTGACGGGTAGAGCAAAATGTCGGCAGTCCTTCTTGTTTTTATACCCCCATTTTTACCCCCACTAGTCAGTGACTACAAAAATAAATTAAGATAATAGGCTCACTAGTCAGGCTGACTACTAAAAAAAATATCCTTACGTCCAACCCTGGCTACGAACAGGGTTCAAGCTTAGGAAATATAGCGCCATCTGCCTTAATATCCGTCAACTAAATAAATGAAGAAATAGTAGACGACTTTTGAATTTCGGTTGAAACTGTCAGCCGTTGTGCTGAGATAATTTTTGAAACGAGCAGACAGCTTTCATATATTCAATTTTAAACTCGGTCGGTAGGCGGCGCTACTTCTGACCAAAATTTAAACTACGCGCGAAGCCCATTCGCCCCTGCCCCCTTTTAGCGTTTGGGCGCATTTTAAAATTTTGGCAAAACAATTGGGTAAAATCCATAAAATTTCGGAAAAACAATTGGGTAAAATCAATTGAATTTTGGCAAAACAATTGGGTAAAATCAATAGAATTTTGGCAAAACAATTGGGTAAAATCAATAGAATTTTGGCAAAACAATTGGGTAAATTCAATAGAATTTTGGCAAAACAATTGGGTAAAATCAATAGAATTTTGGCAAAACAATTGGGTAAAATCAATAGAATTTTGGCAAAACAATTGGGTAAAATCAATAGAATTTTGGCAAAACAATTGGGTAAAATCAATAGAAATTTGGCAAAACAATTGGGTAAAATCAATAGAATTTTGGCAAAACAATTGGGTAAAATCAATAGAATTTTGGCAAAACAATTGGGTAAAATCAATAGAATTTTGGCAAAACAATTGGGTAAAATCAATAGAATTTTGGCAAAACAATTTGGTAAAATCAATAGAATTTTGGCAAAACAATTGGGTAAAATCAATAGAATTTTGGCAAAACAATTGGGTAAAATCAATAGAATTTTGGCAAAACAATTGGGTAAAATCAATAGAATTTTGGCAAAACAATTGGGTAAAATCAATAGAATTTCGGCAAAACAATTTGGTAAAATCAATAGAATTTTGGCAAAACAATTGGGTAAAATCAATAGAATTTTGGCAAAACAATTGGGTAAAATCAATAGGAATGTGGCAAAACAATTGGGTAAAATCAATAGAATTTTGGCAAAACAATTGGGTAAAATCAATAGAATTTTGGCAAAACAATTGGGTAAAATCAATAGGAATGTGGCAAAACAATTGGGTAAAATCAATAGAATTTTGGCAAAACAATTGGGTAAAATCAATAGAATTTTGGCAAAACAATTGGGTAAAATCAATAGAATTTTGGCAAAACAATTGGGTAAAATCAATAAAATTTTGGCAAAACAATTGGGTAAAATCAATAGAATTTTGGCAAAACAATTGGGTAAAATCAATAGAAATTTGGCAAAACAATTGGGTAAAATCAATAGAATTTTGGCAAAACAATTGGGTAAAATCAATAGAATTTTGGCAAAACAATTGGGTAAAATCAATAGGAATGTGGCAAAACAATTGGGTAAAATCAATAGAATTTTGGCAAAACAATTGGGTAAAATCAATAGGAATGTGGCAAAACAATTGGGTAAAATCAATAGAATTTTGGCAAAACAATTGGGTAAAATCAATAGAATTTTGGCAAAACAATTGGGTAAAATCAATAGGAATGTGGCAAAACAATTGGGTAAAATCAATAGAATTTTGGCAAAACAATTGGGTAAAATCAATAGGAATGTGGCAAAACAATTGGGTAAAATCAATAGGAATGTGGCAAAACAATTGGGTAAAATCAATAGAATTTTGGCAAAACAATTGGGTAAAATCAATAGAATTTTGGCAAAACAATTGGGTAAAATCAATAGAATTTTGGCAAAACAATTGGGTAAAATCAATAGAATTTTGGCAAAACAATTGGGTAAAATCAATAGAATTTTGGCAAAACAATTGGGTAAAATCAATAAAATTTTGGCAAAACAATTGGGTAAAATCAATAGAATTTTGGCAAAACAATTGGGTAAAATCAATAGAATTTTGGCAAAACAATTGGGTAAAATCAATAGGAATGTGGCAAAACAATTGGGTAAAATCAATAGAAATTTGCCAAAACAATTGGGTAAAATCATAAGGGTTTCCTCCGTAATTTTATCATGCTATTTTACGTAGACAAAGTTTAAACTGGAGTTTTGAAAAACATATTTGGTTGCCATGGCAAAACGAATGACCATGGAAACTTTTCCCTTTTGGAGCTTTCAAAGTACACGAAGGTCTACTCAACCCCCGAGTTTGACAAAAAATCGGGGAGAAAATCCTCGGGATATGTCTCCTTGTGAGTTGTCACTCTTCAAAAAGGACGTGTGCTACTCCACTGCCTAATATTTGATTGCCGATTTGAACAAGCTAGGGATATAAAAAACTAATCAAATTTGGATAAAATTCTTCGCTCGTAAATAAAGCCTATTATTCTATATAAAAAACCACTGCCGCGAACATTGTGTCATTCCGTCAGGGCTGGTCACGTGTCGATCGCGTGTCGGTCACGTGCGGCGCATTTGCTCGAGCATTTTCTTTACGGAAAACCGTGCGAAGGCAATTGCGGCGGTACGCGTCCGCCCGCCGGGGTATCAATCGCCGACTAACTAGATTTGTATGGAAAATGACACGTGACCAGATATCCGACGGAGCGCTCATTCGTCCGCTTCGTGTCCACGTGTACAACGGAGAACGCCGCTACGGGCATGATTGACAGTTGGCAAACGCGAACACCGGGGGTTTTATTCACTCACTCAACCTTGCCTACAGAGCTGCCAGCCAGATTGGGCTCCTTTTCAAGGCGCTTTGCAAAAAAAATGGCTTGGGCGAGAGGCTGGTTTTGGTGGTTTCCACGAAATAGCGGCTGCACAGCGGTTTAGGGATTAATTATTACTTGAAATGTGTAAAACGGAGAGGGAAAGTTGAATACCCTAATCAGAATTCAATCATTCTAGCTAGTAATTTGGAAAGTACCATAATTTCCCCAGTGTGCCATATGCTACGCATTTTTGTAATAATTTTAACAGGCCGTACCATACTTTCCATAATTTTAACAGGCCGTACCATACTTTCCATAATTTTAACAGGCCATACCATATTTTCCATAATTTTAACAGGCCATACCATATTTTCCATAATTTTAACAGGGCATACCATATTTTCCATAATTTTAACAGGCCATACCATATTTTCCATAATTTTGATAGGACATACCATATTTTCCATAATTTTAACAGGGCATACCATATTTTCCATAATTTTAATAGGACATACCATATTTTCCATAATTTTAACAGGCCATCCCATATTTTCCATAATTTTAACAGGGCATCCCATATTTTCCATAATTTTAACAGGGCATACCATATTTTCATAATTTTAACAGGCCATACCATATTTTCCATAATTTTAACAGGGCATACCATATTTTCCATAATTTTAACAGGGCATACCATATTTTCCATAATTTTAACAGGGCATACCATATTTTCCATAATTTTAACAGGGCATACCATATTTTCCATAATTTTAACAGGCCATACCATATTTTCCATAATTTTAACAGGCCATACCATATTTTCCATAATTTTAACAGGGCATACCATATTTTCCATAATTTTAACAGGGCATACCATATTTTCCATAATTTTAACAGGGCATACCATATTTTCCATAATTTTAACAGGGCATACCATATTTTCCATAATTTTAACAGGCCATACCATATTTTCCATAATTTTAACAGGCCATACCATATTTTCCATAATTTTAACAGGACATACCATATTTTCCATAATTTTAACAGGGCATAATATATTTTCCATAATTTTAACAGGGCATACCAAATTTTCCATAATTTTAACAGGGCATACCAAATTTTCCATAATTTTAACGGGGCATACCATATTTTCCATAATTTTAACAGGCCATACCATATTTTCCATAATTTTAACAGGCCATACCATATTTTCCATAATTTTAACAGGCCATACCATATTTTCCATAATTTTAACTGGGCATACCATATTTTCCATAATTTTAACAGGGCATACCATATTTTCCATAATTTTAACAGGCCATACCATATTTTCCATAATTTTAACTGGGCATACCATATTTTCCATAATTTTAACAGGGCATACCATATTTTCCATAATTTTGATAGGACATATCATATTGTCAATAACTAAAAGACATTTTTGGTCAGAAAAATGTCGAAGTGATATATCCAGGTAACACTATTATTAATCCAAGCAGACACAAAACGTAGATTTTCTAAAATATAAAGTGGTCTTGCCCAATTTCTTATAATGTTGCTCTTACGTCACAAAACACAGCTTTATTAGTGTATTCTTCGCACGAGCGATTGGCACGCGCGCTAGAAAAAGCTATGTTCCTCTGGCGATTGTAGCGCGCGCTCGTAGGCTTGTCAAAGTAAGAGACTGTAACGTAAGAGCCACATTTAAACAAGAAGGCCACGTTACTTTATAAAAATAACTTATAACTATGAAAATAAATTAAGAGTATCAAAAAAGAAATAAAACAATACGCTTTTCCATAAAATAAGCTTTGTTTGATGAACTTGTTTTTATGTAGCTCATTCGTCACGGAATACGTAGAAGTTCAGTTCAGTTATGCTTATAAACAGGGTGCCTCGTCGAATTTACTCTTACGTCCAGGGCTTTTCGTAGTAAAACGTCGACGATACGTCACACGTGACGCAGCAGCAACATCAAAACAATAAGGCCAATGGTACGTTATAGAAAGACCTACTGTCCGGAAGTTCGTTTGTTGGCAACCCTGGATTAGAGAAACTTTTTAGAAGCATCATCACTTATGGTAAAAGTGATAGATTTTGTGGGATTATTTTTTATCGGGGAACCACCTCTAAAACCCCTTACATTAAGAATTGATAGTAAAATAAATTCCAATGGCTTCCTGACCTCAGAAGGCTTTTTTTAAGGGGGGTAGGAAAAAAGGGGAACGTTTTATGACGGCGTGACTGACGAGTTGCCAGATGGGCGGTTTTCCCGCCCGATTGGGCTACTTTTCAAAGCGCTTTGCGGGGAAAATAATGCTTGGACATTAGCGACCAACCAGCTGTTTAGGGAATAATTATGCCGTAAAATTAGTAAAACGATGGGCCAAATAATGATAAATTTATTTATCATTATTTGGCCCATGGTAAAACAGAGGGAAAACTGAACTTAAACGAGGCTATAGTGTTATCGTGTTTGTTATTATTTTTTGTTTGTTTGTTATTGTTTATACAGGGTGTCAACTAAAAATGATAAATAACTGAAAACGTGTGTTTTTTATTTAAATTTAAAATTTCTAAGGAACATTCCTCGTGCAGGGGAAAATTTATTAGTGTGGAATTGAATGACCTTGAACCATGTGTTCAAGGTCATTCAAAAGCTATCTCGAGAACCGTTGGGTTTACGGATTTGGTTCCAATTAGAAAGTTGTTGCTCGCCATATTATTAGTTCAAATAACTTTGATTTGATTAAATTTGACCAATCAGAAGCCGATAAATTTAATTTTAGCGAGAAAGAATAATTAATGCCTTCCGTGACATTTCAATTGAAATGTTGAACAACACTATGAACTCCGTCGTGAAACGAGCTCAAGCATGTATCATAGCCGATGGTGACATAATTGAACCGTTGTAAACTATTCAGTATTTATTTAGTCACATTAAAACTAATCAGATTGTTTTATTATCAAACACGGAATTAATTAACCTTCAATTTCTCGGTTTGTGATTGGTCAAATATTATCAAATCAAAGTTATTGGGCAACAACTTTCTAATTGGAACAAAATCCGTAAACCCAAAGATTATTTTTTAAAAGCCAAAATTTTAAATATTAAACAACTGTACTACTACAATAGTTTAATTGTATTATACAAAGATATTTAAGCCGGTAACTTGTTGACTGAAAAAAAACAATTTAAGAGTAAACACGCGATCCACTAAAATTTTAAAAGAACCGGAATGTAGAACGAATAAAAAACTAACGTCCATCTTTTATGACGGAATCAACAAGTTGGCAAGCCAAAATATACCTCTCCTCGGAAGAATTGTCCCTAGTGGTATTAATTTCTCGAGATAACCCTTAAAGATATATCTCCGCAATTTAGAGTTATTTGTTAAAAATATTAACCCATTTCTATCCCGCCCGGTATAAAATTTTAATTATAATTAAAATAATTGAGACGAAACGACCAATTTTAATTTATTCAGAATATCATAAGTTAAGTAGTTACAACAGTAAGTTAGACGTACTATAACAATGCACAATTGAATTAAACCCTTTTACAGAACAAGTTTATCAGTTAAATATAATACGAAGCAAATTTTAATGAAAGAAATATCTACAGAGGCTTTTTGGAATTACTCGCTTACGAAATACTTGCCGCATCTTTAACGCTCATTTTATTTCAACACTCGCCCTTGATGAAGATACCGTAGATATCTGGTAGTGGACGACTCGTTCACTTCCTGTTGACGTTGTGACGCATACCACATGAAAAAGACCAATGCCGTCCAATTTCCAATATCATATAATGACTCGCACACCCAAGAAATCGTAGATATCCAAATATCCACACCAAATGTATTTACAAGAAGCAAAAACCTTACCATAAACAAAGCACAGAGAGCCACTTGACTAACCGCCAGCTTTTAAAGCAATTAACGTTAAATTATCTCCTTTGAATTAACAGAACTATATATAGGTCGTTAAGAAAGTGGACCACCCACAGGGTCTACCCTTTAACCCTCTAATCTCGGCTGACTGCGCTAAAACAAGATTTAACCTTTAAAAAATACCAGATTAGGCCTTCATAAATTCATTAATAAAAAAAGACTTTATTACCTATTATGCTTACGATGCCTGTCTTAATTTCAGTGAATCTAAGCAGCTATCGGTGGTTCTGTGGTAGAGCGCTCGACTGCCAAGCCGAATGGTCTGGGTTCGAAACCTGGGTGGCGCATTTGTTTTTAATCAATAGAGAAACGCTAAATTAGAATTTCTTCGATGCAATAATTTCAATTTCAATTCTATTTCAATTAAACCAAAATTTCGTACTCTATTAAATACGCTTCCGATAAAGCTGAAGGTCTAATTTTCAATAAGGCGTAACAAGTGTCGGTGGTTCTGTGGTAGAACGTCCGCCTGTCAATCAGGAGGTCTTGGGTTCAAATCCCGCCCGATGCGATCGCAAATTGATACTAAGACGAATACCGTGTACAACTGGTGGAAACCCTGCCATTGAACGTTGAGAGGTAGCATTACACTCAGCACTCGGTCCGTCCCAAAGTCATTAAGAAGAAGTTGGAGAGAAAACGCCCATATAAACACAACGGACTCAACACTCACAACCTACGCATAAACATTACAAAAACCGTAATACACCAAACCGTCACGACGGTGAGCGAAAAAACACCATCCAAACCAAACCGCAAAAGCATCCGTTAACGCTCACCGTCGCACGGTGGTTTTGCCAACCCTTTGAGAAACTGCGTACGCAGTGATTACACTTTGCACCGAAAATGCGAACGCGTTCGCAGTCCTGACAGACAGACACACCCACAGACCCACCCACAGACAGACACGGTCGTTGTATAACCCCTCCTAGGGGACTTTGTCCCCTCGGAGAGGTAAAAATTTTAACAGCTTAGAAAAATCAATTTCATCCGTGCCTACGGTACATAATCTTAAAATGTTACTGAAGAAGAGTTTTTCATTTTCAGTGAAGCGTAACTGTATCCGTGGTAGAACGCTCAGCTGTCGTTCAATATAGCTCGGGTTCGAATCCCGGCCGATTAAAAAATTATACCATACCCAATGACAAAAAGAGAGCGAAAGGTTTCCATTATTTCAACAAGCACTATATAAACAGTAACTTGCAGGTCCTGGCTCTCGGAAATATTACTTCTTGGCGATTTCCTTGAAGGATGTTTTATTGAAGCATCCATTAACTATTCAAAATTATTTTGGCTCAAGACGACAGTATAATATAAAATTTGTTTACAAATGTAGTTAGTTCCTAAAGCATACAAATTACACATTTTAATTTATCAGAGTATTAAGATGGAAAAACTTGTTGAGGTTAACGGTAATAGTTAATAGGGAGTTGTTGGCTCGCGTGGCATGAAGGGCTTTCCACCACCCTCCTACGCATTGTAACCCGGCCACTTTAATTAATGGCTTTAAAAGTCGCTTGATGACTTAGGCCTAGGTGCAGTGCCTTTGGTATTAGGCTATTAGCCTAGCTGATTATTATTATTATTATTATAGCTAAATTTCTATTTGAACGAGTATTTTTCAAGCCTTTATTTCCGAAATATAACGGTCAGCTTATTTAGATGGCGCCACGTGCTCCACGAGGGATCGTGATTCGTAAAAACTACGTCTACCAACAAGCATAAAGGCCTCTGCGCATGCTCAAATATCAACCAATCCTCTTTTCCCTACCGAACTAAAGTCCTGTTTTAACTTTAAGAAAAAATTCCACTGCATTTATTTTACAGAACCATGGACTCTAAATTTAAGAATTTATAGTCCATGACAGATCGAGAGTAAATTTTCCAAAAATTAAATATTGCAAGATTTCAGGGTAATTTTCGGTCGGAAGGGGGAATTTCCTATTCAGCCAGGGCTGGATTAAGACTTTATGAGGCCCTAGACCCAAGTTAATTTTGGTGCCCCCCTTTCAATAGCGAGCGAAGCGAGCTAGCCGCTTCCTCAATTTATAATTGAGAAATATAAGGAAAATTCATTTTGCTGCCAGATTTAGTATGTCGTCAGACGTCAGAGGCTAGACGGCAGTCCGTCAGAGAATGTGACAATCAAACGTTTTTGGTTCATAGGGGTGGACGCATTTACTAAAATTACTCCGGAAAATATTTTGTGAAAAGCAAATGATTAAAGTTTTGTACTTTTATTTTTTTCGAACCCTCTTGGTGCCCCTTGTAGGCTTGGTGCCCCTTGTAGGCTTGGTGCCCCTTGTAGGCTTGGTGCCCCTTGTAGGCTTGGTGCCCCTTGTAGGCTTGGTGCCCTAGGCCCAGGCCTATTCGGCCTATTGGTTAATCCGGCCCTGTATTCAGCCAAGGACAGTAGATACAGGGACGAGAAAGCAGGGAAAAAAATTTCGATTTTAAACGTCTTCATATTCACGGGGAGTTAGATGTAAACAAACCGCGGCCATTGTTAAGACGTGGTTCACCATGGACAGTATTATTGTAGTTAGTTTTTACCATTTTGATGTACAATTAAAAATAAAACTACGAGCGTAAATAAAAAAATGCCCATTTGTTTTGAACACTTAAGCCTCGTCAAGAACCGCTAAAATTAGGTGACCGCCATTTTTTTTTGTTTACAACTAACTCTCCTTGCGTTTAGGCGTTGCCTACGTTATTATAGGCAACGGTTTAGGTCGTTTTAGGTGTTATATTCCAACAGAGGCCGCCAATACACTTTCTCGTCCCTGTATCTACTGTCCTTGATCCAGCTAAGAGAAAGTCGCCTATTAATCATTGGTAGAATACATAAAAGTGATAACACCTGGGAACGATATAGCTATTTCCGATTTCGCAAAGGAAGAATTTCTGCATCTATTTAAAATGCATTACATTGCCAATTTACACCTAATTATTATATTCGGTCAACTGGAAAACGTATAAATTTAAAACTATGACATGTCGTTTTTTTTTATCTATAAAATCATGTAACGACAAATATTAGTATTTATATATAAATAATTTAAACTCTTAATGAAAATTCGAAAACAGAAGTTTTTCGCCACAATTTAATCTAGGGCAGTAGCGTAGCCAGGATTTTGTTTGGGGGGGGACAAACAATTGGGGTTTCCATAAAATAAAATAATTCGCGACCGAAAACTATCGAAATGCCCCCTTTGGTTCTCCATTGAAACATGGACACTGTATCTCTAACCGGACGGGAAAAGCAGCTTCAAAGAGGTACCCCCTAACTGTCCGTTTGCGTCCTACTTCGTATTAGCTGAAATAGTCGGCCGTACTCGATTCGCAGGGCCGTCAAGGTCGTTCGAAAGAATGTAAGGTAGCGGCTAAAGCAGACGCTATTAGTTTTTCCTCATCGTTATTCGTAAATTTGACTTTATAAATGATGATACCGTCATTTTAATACAATTTTTGCATCGTTTGCTTATATTTTGATAAGTTTTAGAACAGGGTTGTTTGATTTAAATCAAGTTGATTTAAATCAGCGATTTAAATCGCGATTTTAATCAAATGATTTTTTTTAAAAAATCTTTGATTTAAATCAGTTCCTATAAAAGATTGTTTAAGAGGTATTGAATTTCCATAAATGAGAGATTTACTATTGAATTATTATATTCTAGACCAATATTGTCATTATATTACACTATTACCTATCACTACCACGATCCCTTCCCCACCTCATTTTTGGTTCTTTGAAAATTATGGACTCTCCCAGGCTGAGAAATAAGGAATTGTTTTAAACTGGACCTGTGGCCAGTAGAGCCTAAGTAGTTTAATTAAAAAACTGGCCATTGGCCACTTACCATTTTTAACCTTCAAAATCAGGCTTTCATCATTTCTGGTCAAATTATCTACTCTTGAGTCTTGACAATATGTGCTAGGGCATAGGCTTAGTAGGTTAGTTATTATGGGTAATTAAAAATTTTGGAGTGTTAAATAAAGAACTATAAATATTGAAGGGAAGAACTTAGAATTAATTAAGTGGTCACCAGGGCCACTAACACCCCAGGCAATTAATTTTTAAACTGCCCCAGCTAATTTTTAAACTGGCGATTGGCCTGCGATAGTGCCTTATTTCTCAGTTTTACTTTTCAAGGTTACTCCTGTGATACAAATATACTTATTTCTTCGAATAAATATTTTTTGACATGATAAAAGTGTCTACTATTGAATATTATTTATTCAAAAATAAAAATTATATCAATAAGCTTATATATTGCTTTTAAAAAGTGACAAAAACCTAAAAATTAATAAACAATAAAAAAAAAGATTAAAATCAAAAAAATCCGATTAAAATCAAAATAATAAGACTCGTTTCGCTCGCGAATAAATAAGTTAGATTAGTATAAAACGTTTTTATCCGCGTCAAGAGCTTAAACCTTTTAGCAGCATATGTAACATAATTACTCATAAGTATGCCACTAGCTCTATTTCTTCACTAACGGTTTTTTTCACTGATATTGCGTCATCCGTACCCTACGTAATATATGACGTCATGGAATCTCAAATGCCGATAATGCCGTCGCCCAATTAGCTCTACGTCTGATAAACCGACGGCCATTATTTTAGTAAACAAACCGGTTTGAACAACCAAGGCTTAGGAGCTAAAATGAACTACAATATAGTGTAAAGTTCTGTTAATGTAATTAATTTGCAAATTAATGAAGTTCTCGGAGACTCACGTTCTAAAATAAATTTGCATTGTCAAATAAAAGAAGCAGTTTTATTGGGAAAAATAGTTGAAATTCAGGTTTAGCTTTTCTGACGCATCTACAAGGTTGGAGTCTTTGCAGATTCTTTTGAGCCTAGGCCTAACTCTTCTAGGCTTGATATAGGTTTTAATAACGCTGCTGGAATATTCCACTTCGACGACTTGTTCCATTTTCGGAAAGCGATCACTTATTGTTCATTTTCCCCAACCTTTTATTTTTCTAAATTACTCATAATCAGGATTTAACTTCATCCGCACAAACCGAGCGAGTTTATAAATTTCAATAAAGCTACATTGAGCTGACTAAAATTCCGACGCAAAAAATTCCATCTCAATTTAGAGGTTTTCCATTGGCTTAAATAAATATGCTAGTAGCCAATAGGGTGACTCCCAAATTTACTAGGATGAATAAAAAGGTTAAAATCTAACGTAGTCCACCTTTTTACTGGTTCGTGGTGAAACAAACCGTTAGTGAAGATTTTTGAATGGAATAAAGGTACAGTTGCATACTTATGAGTAATTATGTTACATATGCTTTTAGTACTTTATGGGCACGTGGAATTCAAATTTCAAAATATTTATCTTCAATAACTACAGCTAGTGACGTAGAAAAAAAACATTTACACGTGACCTACTGTACGTTCAGTTAAAACCCTGATATCGCTCATTAAAAACCTCCTTGAGTAATCGATGCCAACATTTTGTTACTGTACGATTTTTGGCGTTTCCGATTCGACGTCACGATGGGCATCCGAGGCTAATCAAAAAAAAAACATATCGGAGAAAAGGTCTTTTTGATGTCTTGACGTCAAACGCGTCGGCGTATGTCGACGTCACCCATGCTTTTTCCTATAGATAAAAAACTTGCCCTCAAAATGGCGGCCATAGCCTAAAGGTACAGAGCGATAGAGTAGTATCGCTCTGTACCTTTAGCCTATGGCCGCCATTTTTAGGGCAGTTTTTTATCTATAGGAAAAAGCATGGGTGACGTCGACATACGTCACGCCGATATTACTCTATAGTTTAGCTGGCGGCAGTGCCGTATTTCGGCCTAGGCCAACCTAGGCCGTGGCCTAGGGGCCCATCCTTGGAAGGGGCCCTCCAGTGATCGTAATTACTGTATTCGAAGTCATAAATCTATAATATAAATCGTAATTTGTATTGGAGAAATTCCTAGGTAGAAGTGAAGAGAAGCACATTGTGAAAAACTAAATGAAAAGAGACTTAAAACGGTTTTAAAATTCACAATATATTTATTTAAAAATCCAACGTTTCGGAGGAACAGTTCCTCCGAAACGTTGGATTTTTAAATAAATATATTGTGAAATTTAAAACCGTTTTAAGTCTCTTTTCATTCCTAGGTAGAAGATTTTGTTTTAAAAATGGCGATTGTCAGTAAAATTGGTCCACCGATTATTTTGTTCGGAATTTAATAGGATTTGTCATTATTTAAGCCGTATTTTTTTCCCCTGGACTACGGGCCTGATTGAGATGTCCCTGACCCTTCTAAGCGTTAAACGTAATACCATATGTAACATAATTACTCATAAGTATGCCATAAAAGTATTTTCGTTAATGAAACCTTGTTCACGGGATATGACGTAAATTACGTCACTTACAATTCCGTGACGAAATACGCGTAATCAACTTTACTGATGGGAAACGGAAGTTAGTCAGAATTCCTCGCGCGTTTCTGGCTTTGCCCATGTCAAGTTTAGCTCGTGCCTTGCGATCACGTGATTTCATTTCCATGGTAACCTTTTCAATAGCGCAACGATTATAAGCATTTTTGCATTTTTGGGTCCGCTTAATGTATGTTCCGCGTGAAACAAGGTCTCATTGAATTTTTTCAATGGAAATATTATACAGAGGCATACTTATGAGTAATTATGTTACATATGATAGTAGTAATATACTACTCACAAGGAGAGTACCCGAGGTGTTTTTTGCCGATTTTGATCAAAGTCGGGCGTAAAGTAGACCTATATGAGATATGAAATTTCCCAAAAGGAGACGTTGCACTACCCATTCGTTTTGCTTAAAACAATAAAATCTCCATTTAAAAAAGCATGGGATTTTCTCGGTTTCACAGCTACGAAAATTTTGAAAAATTTTGAAAATCACGAAATGTGTAATTTGGACCACATTTAGGTAAATTTCATCAAGTTTGGGTAAATTGAAACATTTTTAGGGTAAATTTGTAACAAATTTTGGGTAAAATAAGGGAAAAATCTTATTTTGGTTGTAAGTGGTCAAAAACCTTTTCGGTTGCCATGGCAAATCGAACGGGTAGTGCAACGTTTCCTTTTGTTAAATTTCATATCTCATATAGGTCCACATTACGGCCAACTTTGAACTAAATCGGCAATAAACACCTCTCCTTGTCAGTTAAGTTTCGAGTCCAAGAAAATTAGCATTGAAATAATAGGAAGTGTCATACTTATGTTTATTATGTTACTTATGGTTATACTGTTTGGTCAAGTAGGTAGGTCGGTCAATTTGATGTTACTTATGGTTATACTGTTTGGTTAAGTAGGTAGGTCGGTCAATTTGGGAGTCATCAGCAGCTCCTGTTGGTCATTATCAAGGGTGGTCCCCGCTTCTAATCTAAGACTTCGTTTCCTCCAGAAAAAGAAGACAATTTTTCGGAATTACCAAAAGGAAGTGTAATTTCCAGTGCTATTTGACACTGCGCGATAAAGCGCGGCCGACTTCTACACTCTCATTAGAGCGAGGGCATAGTTCCGCCTACTCGTTTTAATTTTGTAATTCGATACACTTTACGCGATATAAGCTCTAATGACACACGAACAACGTGTTTTGCTGAACGGACGTTCTGTTTTCGTGCCTTCAAAAGAGGCCCGCCATTTCATATACAGTTTTACATCTGCGATTTCTATTTCCAAACGTGGTGTAAAAAGTTATTTATGATATTCGAGATATTGTTGTATTTCTAATTTTGAAACGTTTAAAAATGTCAAAACATTTGCTCATGTAATTTTCTCGATCGTCATATTTCGGTAATAATTCAAGAGTGACATTTTTATAGTAAGTACCGTTTGTGGTTTTAAAATGATATTTTATTTAATTAAATTTGCTTAAACATTATAATTGGGTTTGGAATAAGGAAATTTATAGTTCTGATTCCTCCTTGACGAACTTCTGCAGCTGCAGGCAGTGGCGGCGGTAGGGGGTAGGCCAGGTAGGCCACTGCCTACCTTAAAATTTTGAGGGGCCCCAAAATCACCATATAAGGGGCCCCAAATTGATCTATAAAGGGTCTCAAAATTGACCCAAGAGATAAAATTATTTATAAATAACAATGAAGCAAATGGCGATAACGTATTTAGAAATTTTTACGGTTGTTAGAACTTTTTTGTTCGTCATGTACATCACTACTTTATTTTATTGAAGGGGGGTCCCGGGTCGGGGGCCCATTTATTTGGTTTGCCTACCCTCGCGAAAATTCCTGGCGCCGCCACTGGCTGCAGGTTGATACACACCTGGAAAAACCTAGAATTGTCAAAGAATTAGGTTTTTCCAAACTATTTACTTGTACATGTAACGTGTTACTTATGTTAATATTAGCGCTAATGCGTGTAAAACTAAAATAAAATAAATTCCCAATGAAACCGCAGCTTTTCTAAAGCCCCATTTTCATGCTCGCTGGTATCGGGTAAAAATCGACAAAATCCGCTTCAGCTATACACTTTATCACTTTCCGCGTCGATCTGTTTCAAACAGATATTTTAGCTTTATTTTCACGCTTGCGAGTGGCGGATGCGAATTTTGACGAGTTTTATCCACTACCAGCGAGCATGAAAATGGGGCTTTACTCCTGGAAATATCAGCTGAAATTAGATTTTTTGTATGCTATATCAGAAGTCTATACTAATCTAACATAAGTGTATCAGTCGATAGCCGATAGCCATGGGTGGAGTGACGTAGAATTGACGTCATTATCGTCATACCCAAAAAGATAAGCGCTTCTAGCGATATAAATAGACAACTTAAAAAATATCACCAGTCGATCTTACGCCTCGGCTAACAACACGCGCTCACAATGACGACGAGGTAAAAAACGCGTATTAGGCCTAATGACTGAAGTCCACCGACTTGCGCGATCATTCTAGAAATGGCTCTCGGTAGATAGGGAACTGACACACTTAAGCAAAATATAATTAAAAACTGATGGCTGTATGAATCCCCAGTGGCGTAAATCCGATTGCTTGCAGCGATAATTGAGGTCTGGCGGGGAACTTTTTACGCCACCGCAGAACGCTTCTAATTTCAAAACATATTTTCCTAGCATGCGTTACCACAATAATCTAATAGGAGCTTAAATAAAACATCTTCAAGGAAATCGTCAAGAAGTAATATTTCCGAGAGCCAGGACCCGCAAGATGTTGAAATTATGGAAAATTTTAAATGCAACAAGTGTTTCCTTTTAACCAGTTAGCTTGTTTGGCTTAGCAAAAATACGACGTTCTGTTTACAGGTGCTAAGTTTCCATTATTTCGACAAGCACTATAAAAGCAGAGACTCGCAAGTCCTGACTCTCGGAAGTATTACTTCTTGGCGATATGCTTGAAGGTGTTTTATTTAAGCGCCTATTGCAAAACAATGACGAAAATATTCATGATTTCCACCAGTCACTTTAAATTGTAGTTAAATATATTTATTTGGTACGTATTTCCTAGATATGTGTGCTTTGCATTGTTTTCTTTTGTATTTTAATAAATTTTGTCACGCGCCCGTACGCGTAGGACGTCATGCTAGTTGTCTAGCAGCGTAAATGTACGGTAATAATTTCCTATAATTTTTGTCTCTAGTCATTGCGTACTGTTTACAGGTGTCGGAGTTTAGTTAGGCAACTCGTGCGTGTCTGATTGTCTCATCGGACTCCTTCAGTGCGTCTCCTTTTCAAGTCTTTCGCGGTGGTTGTCTTTGACTTTGAACTTAATACATTCGGAATGAATTTAAATATCTTGCGTAATTAAACGTAGTTCAGGAAGAATTTAAAAAACGTGTGTTTTTAAATGGATACAAACACGAAAAGAAGAAAAAAATCCAAGGTAATTAAAGCGCTATTAGTTTTGAATAATTTATTAGGGGTAATTATCCAGCGCAATCAAAGTGGAGCGTTTGAAAAATTTATTGGCCTTTAATTATACGTTTCGAATGGGAATATTTGTTTTTCTGGCAGCGGTTCGGTATTCATTTTTTACTGATCTATCGCTATAGATTCTTAATAGCTGGAGGCGAGTGCTCTACTTGTTTATAACCGCCAAAGATTTATCGCGCCGGCGTTAAGAATGCAAAAAGAGAAAATCAGTAGTACTTCTCGATTTCATTTTACTCGAGTAAATATTTAGGGATTGATAATATAACTGTAAAAGAAAACGAGTTTTATCCTCTTTATGTGTCAAAGGTATTTCCTTATCTACTTATTTTGTAATGAATGAATGAAACAAAATTTCACGAAAAGAAGCCCGTTGATGCGGTTTTTTAAAAGCCGACGAACCTGTCCAGTTAAAAAGAAGAAGAAAAAAATTACTTCACCATTCTGGGACAAGGAGTGGTCTGACGAATTTTACGAAGCCAGTTTGGCGTTTCTTTTTCGATAATTAGTCAATTTTTTTATTATATGTAATTAAGAATCTATAAAGTAAAGTTTTTGATATATTGTTTTGTAAATAGCTGGAAAACTTGCGGTTTAAAAACGTTTAATTAGGGAATAAAAATTCTGACAGAGGCTTAGTGAGCGCGGGTTCGTAATCAAGCTGAAAGCCAAGTAGCGCTGGCAGGGGGCATCTAGCCTGGGAAAATGGGAATGATCTCATCTCGCCCATTCCCTTGTAGCGCACCTGTTATATTCTTACTTATGACGCACGGCCAAATTTAAATTAACGCGTTTCGAAGGTCTTGAAGGATGGATTTAATTGTCTCAAATTGACGCCACTAAAAAATTGTCATTCTCGTTTTAGTCGAAAATGGCAGGAAAAGACAAGGACAAGAAGGGGGGCTACTTGGTAAGTCAAAAGTTTTACTCAACCTTGGATAAACTGGATTTTGGTTGTAGGCGTTTCGATTTTCGTTTAAGCTTATTAAAGTAATTTCCTGATTTCTGGGAAGGTGTTGAAATTAGACTAAGAATGTAGAATAGGTTGAATTGTTTCGTAGGCTAAATAAGTAGGCTTAAAAGATGGATGTGGTAGAATTTATCCGTGAAAGGACGCGCAGTGGCTTGAAATATGTATCAAACAAGGAAATATTAAGGTGCTTTCCATTGCAGCTGGATATGGTGGGTTTTAAAAGCAAGAAGACGAAGCATAACAGTGTGCCAGCTAGGCCACCTTCGGAAGATTTTACAGATAGATATCCATTTCCTGATAATATGATTGACGAATGGAGTACTGAAAAAGTGGTTTCAGAGTTTGAGAAAATGCTGGTATGTTAATGGCTTTTTATAAAATTTTATAAAATCAGTTATATTAATTTTGCCTAAATCTCAAGGATGATATGAACTTGACTGAAGATCGTAAAGTTCCACTAAGAGAGCAGATGTTAAATCAAAAACGGCAAATGTTAAAAATGCAATATAAAAAAGATCACATGGATGAGGTAATTGTGACTAATAGTTATTTTTAAGATTTTGTGCTTTAATTTTGATTTTTTAATGTAGAAAAAAGGTGCTGGAGATTATATCAACATCTTAAACAATACTCAACACATGAGCCATGAAAAACTATGCCGGGTCATGGAATCCCTAAGAATTGCGTTAACGAACAACACGATTAGTTGGGTGAAAGAATTTGGTCAAGAAGGACTCGACGCGTTATTGATAATCTTCAGAAGATGCTACGAACAGTAAGTGTTGCTTGTTTTAATTTGTGATATTTTTACAAATAATTTATTTTTTATCTAGCGGCTACAAGAGTGATAGAATTGTAGTGAAAATGCAACACGAGTGTATTAAATGTCTAAAAGCTATCATGAATATTACGGATGGTTTGAAAAGAGTTTTTGAACATGATGAAGCTATTAATTTACTAGCCCGATCTATTGCTTCCAACAATGAATCAATCGCAAGTGATGCCATGAGACTTTTAGCCACCGTTTGTTTCATAACTCCAAATGGGTGTGTTATTTTTAATAGAAATAAATAAATTTATGTATTTAATACTGAGCTATTTGATATTAAACACAGTCATGGTAAAGCGCTAGAAGCCATCACGATTTTGGGTGAAATTGAGGGAGTTGAAAGGTTCCTTACGATCGTTCAAAAGCTCAATACATCTGACGTATCGTTAAAAGCAGCTTGCATACTTCTGGTCAACTGTTTGATTAATCAAACTGAAGATTTAGATTTTAGGATGCATATTAGGAATGAATGTATGCGGGCTGGATTATACGACTGTTTAGAGGTAATTTTTTTAATTTCATTTTGAATTTAATAATTAAACACTTGTCTTAATAATAATTATTGAAATTTAGACTTTAAGCAATGAGGAAATAAGTGCCGACATCAAAGTTCAGCTCAAGGTGTTTAATGAAAGCAAAGAAAGCGACTATGATGAATTTTTACAACGTTTTGAAAATGCAAAGTTGGAGTTTGAGTATCCTTTTTTTTTAATAACTATACATTTTTATTATGTATGGTTTGTGGTTTTTTCCTTAATCAACTTTATTAGGGATATAACGGATTGTTTTGATTTAGTCAAGCAAACTGTGATGAGTACTCCTGCGGAAGGTTATTTTTTATCAATACTTCAACATATTTTATGTATACGAGACGATATAGAAGTTAGGTCGGTTTCAAAGTTTTACTTCAGAAATTGACTAATTTACTAATATTCATGTCTGTAAATTAGAGTGGCTTATTTCAAATTAATCGAAGAGTGCGTTTCTCAAATTGTACTTCACAAAAGCGGCTGTGATCCTGATTTTAGGCATACGAAACGATTTAAAATTGATGTCGAACCTATTATTGGTAAGGTTGACAGAGTGTGTCATTGCTTTTAGTAATAAGAGATTTATGGAATCGTTTTTATTTATTTTAGAATCAATTGTTGAAAAATCGCGACAAGAAGAGCAATATAATTCACAAGAGCTTCATAAGAAACTGGAAGAGGCGTTGACGTCCAAACAAGAATCTGATGCCAAATTAGCTCAATGTGAAAACCAACTTAAAAATTGTCAAGAGCAAATGAAGAAAATGGTATGTTTTCAATTATCCTTTTTACTTACTATAGAGCCACCTGGTAGTCAAAACAGAAGTTTATTTCGCATTTGCTGACAATAACTGTCTTGTTGGTAATCGGAAAGGCCCCTTAATTGCTATAGAGCCACCTGGTGGTCAAAACAAGTTTATTTCGCATTTCCTGTCAATAACTGAAAGTTTGACAATTTCTTTTTTATTCAGGCTGCGGGAGGTGTACCAGCACCTGGTTCGCTTCCTTTAACTCCTGTCACACCGGGAAATTCAATTCCACCACCACCCCCTATGCCAGGAATGATGGGAGGAAATATTCCTCCCCCTCCTCCCATGCCAGGAATGATGGGAGGAAATATCCCGCCCCCTCCTCCCATGCCAGGAATGATGGGAGGAAATATCCCGCCCCCTCCTCCCATGCCAGGAATGATGGGAGGAAATATCCCACCGCCTCCGCCCATGCCAGGAATGATGGGAGGGAATATGCCACCTCCTCCTCCACCTATGCCAGGACTAGGGCCTCCACCACCCCCTTTCCCCGGAATGTCTCCTGGAATTGGATTCACGCCATCTCCTGTCACACTCGACACATTGCCTTATGGAATGAAGCCTAAAAAAGCCTACAAGCCAAGTAACCCATTGAAAAGGATCAATTGGAAAAAGATTCAGCCAAATAAATTGTCAGAGAATGCTTTTTGGGTTCAAGTTGAGGAAGAGAAGTTGGAAAGTGACGATATTTTTGATAATTTATCTTCAAGGTTTTCTTCATTACCGCCTTGTAAGTTTAGGTTTAGGGTTTTTTTTTTATGTAGTTTCAAACTTAAAAATTTCCTTTTCTTCAAATTCAGTAAAAAAAATTAAGGACAGCAATGAAGAAAGTGGGAAGAAAACTTTGAAAAAAGCCAAAGATCTCAAAGTTATTGATCCTAAAGCTGCTCAGAGCTTAAGTCAGTGTTATTCTTGCAAATAAACTTCCGTTGATATTAGTAAATAACAAGAACTAATTTTCATTTATTTTATATCAGTGATTTTACTTGGTTCGGTAAAAATGTCCCCTACAGAACTGCGAGACTACATTTTGCAAATGGACGAAGAGAACTTAACAGACGCGATGTTGCAGCAACTTATACGATATGTACCTGAGCCGGAGCAGTTGGCCAAATTAGAGCAATATAAAGATCAGTTTAATGATCTGGCTGAAGCTGAACAGTTTGCAATTACCGTAATTTTTAGCCATTTAATTCGTTATCTTGTTATGGTATTAAGCGTCTTTTTAACGTTTATTTTAGCTGGGAAATGTTAAGCGACTAGTGCCAAGGCTCAAGTCCATGAGCTTCAAACTTAGATTTCCCGAATTAGTGCAAGATATTAAACCGGTAAACGTTTCCTTTGAAAATATTTCATTGTTTCGTATTATAATGAATTAAATTCTTTCAGGATGTTGTAGCTGCAACCGCTGCATGCGAAGAAGTCAAAGCTAGCAAGAAATTTACTAAGATTTTAGAAGTAGTTTTGCTAGTTGGAAATTACATGAATTCTGGTTCAAGAAATGGACAAGCAGTTGGTTTTGAAATTAATTTCCTAACTAAGGTAATTTAAGAAAAACTTGGTGTCTTTGGTTCGCATCGTTAATTTTTTTCATCTTAAAAACAGCTCAGTAGTACCAAAGCTTTAGATTCCAAAACCACCTTAATTCATTTCCTGGCGGAAGTTTGCGAAGATAAATTTCCCGAAGTTCTTAATTTTCCCGAAGAGATTATACATTTAGACAGAGCTGCGAGAGTTTCTCCTGATCAGATTCTTAAAAATATTAATCAGATGAAGAAATCCGTTCAACAGCTGGAGTTAGATTTGAAAAATTTCAAAGCCCAAAGCGATAGTGATCGATTTGGAGAAGTCATGACTGTATCCTTTTTTTTATTCTTAAAAAGAAACATTTTTTTTACCAAAGCTTCGAAGATAAAATTTTCTTTAACAAGAAAACGCTAGAGTTTTCTAGAGGAGTCAAGGAAACAGTCTGAAGTCTTAGAAAATATGTACAAGAAAATGATGAAATTGTACGAAGAGCTTGCGGAGTTTTACGTTTTCGATTCTAAAAAGTATTCCTTGGATGAATTTTTTGGTGATATAAAAATATTCAAGGATCAGTTCATTGTAAATAGCGTTTTCTGAATAAGAGATTTTACTGTTTCCATTTATAGCGTTAATAAACCTTTTTTTTGTCTTTAGGAGGCGTATAAAGAAAACCTCAAAGTCAGAGATGCGGAGGAAAAATTAAGGAGAGCGAAAGAACTGAGGGAAAAGGCGGAAAAAGAAAAAGCCGAGAGGAAAGCTCAAAAGCATCTGCTTGATATTACTAATGGTGCATTATCATATTTCGGATGCTTTCAGTAACTCTCAACGAAGTATCTGAAAAATTATTTTTGTTGAGACCGTAGAATCTTGTTGAACACTTTTTACGCTTGTTGTAAATTTTGTAAAATATAGTCAGTTGTGGTGTCTGTTGACCGTTGAACAACGGAATAACCTACTTTACGGCTGATGACTTTGTTGCTCAACAGATGGGCAACGTGACGTCAAAAAACCACTGACTGTTGATCTCAGCGCTGAACTTTTTTAGAGTTACTGAACGCAGCCATGATCATATAATAATAATAGTTATTTTATCAAGTTCCTCTTATTAATTTATGTTTGGTTTTTGTAGCTGGAAATGATGAGGAAGGCGTGATGGATAACCTTCTGGAAGCCTTGAAAACTGGTGATGCCTTCCAGCATAAACCCAGGAGAAAAGCTCCTCCTCGAGCTGGAGCTGGTAATTTGCTCTTTCGTGCTTTTATACCCTAACAGTTTTTAAAGGATTTTATGTGAGAAAAGGGATTGCTATTAAATATTGGCTAGTTATTGCATTAGTATAGATAGTATTAAGTTACCCCAAAAAATTGCCAAATTTATTTTCCTTTAAACCAAAAGAAATATTTTATTAATGAAATTACGTTTAAATTTTTAATTAATTATTTTATGGAGTCATTTACAGTGATTAAAACAAATACATAAATTTGAAAAAGTTACCTAATTAAATTTTAACCCCACAAACATTTTATCTAAGTTTTAAATACTGTATGGTTTAAGAAATTATTAATGCTAATCCACATGCTGCTATCAAAGAACAAATAGTTTCATTCCTTTCAAATCTGATTAGATATAGCCAGAAGTAAATGAACCAAAGTTATCAGACCGCTATATTGGCCATGTTGGAGACGTTTTCCTTATGGAACCATAGTTTAAAGCATTCTTTACAATTTAACGCGTTAAGTGGCTATCAAGCCTAAGTTTTACTATTGCCACCACCGTCTCTCGGAGAAAACTGCTAAGCACTGTACTCATGTTACCCATTTTTAGGCTTATGTTACATTTCAATGGATAAAATAACACGTGATATTGAAATTATGCCTGTCTTTACATAATTTCAAAATGCGCACTCACCATGATTTTTAACGTAATTTTAGAGCCCCCGCCTTAATCACAGAATTATATACAGCGTTTACATAAGAAATATAGAACCCACAATTCTCTAATGCAATTTATTGTGGAAGTATATGGGGCTGTACATCGGCTTCGTTTTAACTAGATTTCCATAATCTAAATGGCTCCCAGTTTTCAGGTCAATTCTAATAACTTTGGTTTATTTACTTCTGATATAGCACTGTGTTGCATAAGTGCTTGGATTAATTATTTTATAAATCCCAGATAAGTAATGTTCCTACTATCAGAAGTTTATAATGTATCGTACATGGAAGTATCGATCTATGAGATAATATTGAAATTTTTACCTTCGTAAGCATGAATTTGTGACTTACTTGTGGAAGCATATATGGCAACACTGTTGATAATTTTCCTTGTATTATTGCACCTACACATCACATGGCGTGGTGGTTTTTTCATAATTTTCCTGATGTAGTTGTTTTTTGAAATTCACGGTATGATGTAGTTCACCCTTCATTATTTTTTGCTCCGAAAAACTTTTTTAAAAATCGGTAGGAACATGCGATGGTACATATCTTTAACAGTGTAGAAAGATTGATACTTCTATTGTATATTATATACTTCTATACTACCTTGCCCATGCTTTATCGCTTAAAAATCTACACCAAATAGCAGTCAAATACATTCTTGATGATTCCATAAGTTCATTGTATTTAAATATAAGTGTGTCACTTTGGATAATATTCTATTAAGAGGTATTCACCGAGTGATGTCACAACAGTAACAAAATCACCACCTAGAAAGGCTTTAATAAAACACAGACCACCAACAAAGCCTGTTGTAGAGTCTGTGTCATGGAAATGTTTTCATTGTAAAGAATTTACTTAGATTATGTTATAGACTTATGGTGATTCTATTATAGTATAGTGGCTTTATGGATAATTAGGCGGTGAGAAAAGGGGAGGAGTATTTTTGCATTGTGCTGACTGGCTAATACTTCATTTCTTCCCCTCTTCTATAGTGTAGTAGCAGTGTGACACAAACGTCACCCATACTTTTTCCCATAGAGAAACCAACGCACCCGAAATGGCGGCTATGGTTTAAATTTGATAGCTACCACAGTTAGACAATGAATCCACTCAATAATCATTTCAAAATATTAATGATTTAAGTATAGTTTACAAGTTATTTCTTCATGTAGATTTGTCGTTATTCTTTGAAATGTAGTAACCTTTAAAGATTATTCAAAAGATGCCCTTTTATGGTAAAATTTCAATTAATATTAGCACGTTGTTGTTTGGTAACTAATTTGAACTAATAATTTTGAAGTGTAAAAGTTTTGCCTGATTATTAGTTGTTGCATAAGTGTATAATATTGTTACATAAGTGTGACACTTCCTATTCTTCACATGCAAAAGTTTTACTGAGAGCTATTCACGAGACAGACGGCATTACCGGCTTCGTCGCTGTTTTGCGTCAGCTTGCTAATGCGTCACACTTAGCCTTTGACAATGCCTCGCTAGGGGGAGATTTTCTTCTTGTAATGATGTCACTACGTTACTATCTCTCAGTAAAATAATCTTCAAAGTGACAAACTTATGGAACAATATTATAGACTTACGGTTGTTGGTAAAAAATGTGGTGACACCGAGAGCCCATTAGATTCGGTAAAAAATTGATTATAATGTGCGCTAAATCAAACTTGGAGGGGTGGGCCCGAATACCTTGCCAATAAATCAAAACTGTGGCGTATTTTAAAATAGTTTAAATGAATGTTATGTTAGCTTTGAAGTAGGTCCCAGTCACTAACCAAACCTTATTTAACCCAATATAACCTAAGTATATGTGTGACTGATGGATTTTGTCAGTATTTGATTGGACAAATGCTTTGTAAGGGAAATAATTGTTAAAATGGTAAATTTTATTTTGAAGATCGGAGAGCAATGTTAAATCGAAGCCGCTCAAGACAGAATATCCTTTATCGAGAAAGCGGAGGAATGAGTTTGGCGGATGCATGCAGATGATGATGCCACCGCTAGCGAAATCCGACGTATTTATATATTAAGAAATCATAAAATGGTAAGCGTACTCGATAAACTCTCGTCTTCCATTTTTCCCGATAATCGCTCTCAGTATAGTGATTTTTATCAAAACAAGAAATATAGTCCGTTCTTTATCGGTATTTTTTGAAAGGTCGGATATTTTTGGCTTTGTACATAATGTAAATTTTCTAAGCGTGCCTTTGACAAATCAGTTAAGAAATGCTAAAATGAATTTAAAATTTATGATAAACAAATTATGTGAAAAATTATCTTGTTTATATTTCATTAAAATTGATTATATATTTCATATCGAAGAGAGGCAGAGTAAGCGGCGTTATAAGTTTGTGCCAACAGAGTTGATTTTGAAATGCGTTTTTCTCTAGATTAGCTGCAATTAGACGCGCTTTGCAAGGCAAATATTCCAATTAAAAAATTTATATATAAGATTTAAAAGCAGTTATGGAAACGTAATATATTCGAAAAATAAATCTCATTTAATTTTTGGCGAATTTGTGTTTAAACAATAACTGGTATGAGAATAATTTTAATTCTACAGTGTCATTTTTTAAACGAACATTTTTAGCTTTATATACTTTTTATGTGAATAAACATTTTAAACGTCTTTCATTAAAGAATTTAAGTGTAACAATTTATATTTTATATCAATAAACAAACTAATTTAACGCCAATGTAGAATGTTAGCAGGATCATCTGCGTTATACTACGAGCTAATTACTGATACTTTGACGAAAACTAGAAATATACTTCAGTTTGATTTCTTGCTATCTAAATTGAAAATTGGTCAGATAAATATAACAATTTACATAAAAAAACATGCGAATATCATAATTACAGCCATAACTGCTTTGCTGCCAAGAGTTATTTATTTTGTATGAAGATCATGTGCTGATAATATGGAGTGTACGACATTCCAAAATTTTTGATGGATACTAAAATATATTTTAGTAAAAATTAAGTTCATGAAAATTGGGCCAGTCATAATTATTAGAAATAGTTTCTTTATTTTCAATTCATTAATTTCTTAGTGATAACATATTCAAGCACTTTATCTAAAACTTGGCAAATTTCCATCACTACAATTTTACTTTTACAAAAAAATTGAAATTTCCGCTTGTTTATTTTGGCTACTTAGAGCGTTTTAATTTTTCATTGAATCATTCTTGAACTATTAATTCTTTGTATACTAAAATTTTAAAATGGCGGGTTTGCCCGCGAGTTCCTAGTCGATTGGTGTATTTTATGAATCGGGCATAAATCAAGTTTTTATGAAATCTGTTAAAATACTTTTTAATTATTTTTCGGTGAATCTGTATAAATTTCGGTTCGAAAAAACTTTTAAATAAAACTGGTTGAGATGATATTTTTATCTGATGTGACAAACAATTTTTTTAATGCCAATTAACTTCATGCGCCGTTATTTATAAGTTTGCGCTAACACAATCTCCCTCGTTTCAAAACTTTTACCCATAGAACTTCTCCCCTCGTTTCAAAACTTTTACCCGTAGAACTTCTCCCCCTCGTTTCAAAACTTTTACCCATGGAACTTCTCCCCCTCGTTTCAAAACTTTTACCCGTGGAACTTCTCCCCCTCGTTTCAAATCTTTTACCCGTGGAACTTCTCCCCCTCGTTTCAAATCTTTTACCCGTGGAACTTCTTCCCCTCATTTCAAATCTTTTACCCGTGGAACTTCTCCAGGGGCGTAGGAACCAGGGGGGACAATGCCCCTCCCTAGAATTTTTCTGGGAGGGGCAACTAATGTTATTGCCCCCTCTTTTTGGTCAGTTGAAAACTTCAAAAGGTTCAAATTATCATTTTAAAAGCATAAAAACTTATAGAACCTCAACGGTGTTTAAATTTCAGTCTTTTCCCGCCAATTTACATAGTAGTAAAATGTACACGAGCATTCGGAGAAGCTACTCCATTAAAAATTCTAAACCATTCTCCAGACTAGGGATTGCAATCCAGCAGGGTTTTCAATCCAGCTGAATTGTTGCTGGACCGACATCAATCCCGCTGGATCCAACGCGGATCCAGCAATTTATATATTTTTCAAAAAAACAAAAGAATTTGATCAAAAATGCCCAAGAAGTTAGAAACCCAAAATATACCTCTCCTCGGAAGTTTTCCATGGAGAAATAACCGGAGTTTTTTGAAAGGAGATGCTAGCGTCACCTGGCTGTCGTACTGTACTAAATAGCGTGACAAATTTAAACTTCCGCTGTTATTCCTCCATGGTATATCGATGATATTATTTATTTGCAATTAGTAGACGTGGCAGTCATTGGCTCAGCTGTAAAAGATCGGTGTTCCTGAAAAGCCACCTTTTTGGATTTTTGTCCAGGCCAGTGGAAAATACTGGCAAATAGTGGCTAATAATGGCTAATTAAGAAAATACCCTTTTGAAAAGAGAATAAGTTGAAAATCTAATTATTAGTTATCAATAATACACTTTTGGACCAACCCAAATTCTGGCAACTATGTATAGATATTTGTATTTTATAGCCCAAAATGCAAAAACTTCAATGTTGAAATCTTAATAAAATAAAAAATATATTGGCCACTTTTTTCCACTAAATACATTTTTGGCCAGGCTGGTATTTACCACTATTTGCCACATTATTATCCACCTGGTATTTACCACCCCGGAACCCTAAGATCCACTTGTTAAAAATAAAGCTCCTTCTCGTTTCTTGTTCGCAACTGTACTTTTAATTATATCAATTAATTTTAATTTAATATAAATAATAAAGATCTTGCTGATTAAATTAATATATAATAAATATTATAGAATAAATGACGTTAATTAGTTCATAAAAACGTAATGGAAGACGGACTTTTCCCAAAGTTGTTTGTATAAGTATCGTTGCAACATAATTTACCGTAACCCTAAGCACTCGCCGTCCCAAAATTAAAAAGAAATTAGGAGTTGGAGAGAAGAAGCCCCATACTTACAGAACATACACAACATTCACCCATGTCTGAACACAAACACACAGTACACAAAACATTACAAAAGCACGAATTCGAATACAAACGTTCAAAAGCTGGTTTACACTAACAAGTTAGTCAAAACCGTCGTTACGGTGTGCGTGAACTTTAAAAAATATATCAGATGTAACGAGGAGTTTAGCCGTTACACCTGCTTTGCCCTGGTGAACCTTTAGCAAAGTTCATGAAACTGCCAACCCGGTAAATACACTTTGCCAACAGACACACCACAAAATTGTAAAACCCCTCCTCGGGAACTCTGTTATGGGAAAGGCTTATTAGACGTAGGAGTTATAAAATATTAGTCTTGAAGTCTTTTAAAGGATAAATCAATCACGTTTGTATAATTTGAAAACGCACGTGGGTTGGGGGTATCTATCTACACCAACTAGTTAAGGGGATTCTTGTTGACATCTTGGAAGAATAATGCAGACAATTACAAATAAACCAGACTGTATTGTAAATACTGGCAACTAACTACTTTTTAAAAAATATTAAACCACATACATTAATACAAGAGGCCTTTTTTTAAACTTTTCTGTAAGTACAATCTCAAGAAACAAATGGTATTGATGGTCTTGTCTCACGCAGGGCCGTAGCGCACCTAGCAAAGCGGCAACGTTCACATTTGTGCCATTCGCGGCGCGCGAATCGCGATTCATTTGCCAATTATTTAAAAGTCAATTACTTGCGAATCCGCATCGCTGGATCCAGCAGACCGAAAAATGCGCTGGATCCAGCAATTGCATTCCCTAGTGGCAAATAGTGGTAAATACCAGCCTGGCCAAAAATGTATTTAGTGGAAAAAAGTGGCCAATATATTTTTTATTTTATTAAGATTTCAACATTGAAGTTTTTGCATTTTGGGCTATAAAATACAAATATCTATACATAGTTGCCAGAATTTGGGTTGGTCCAAAAGTGTATTATTGATAACTAATAATTAGATTTTCAACTTATTCTCTTTTCAAAAGGGTATTTTCTTAATTAGCCATTATTAGCCACTATTTTCCAGTATTTTCCAGTGGCCTGGACAAAAATCCAAAAAGGTGGCTTTTCAGGAACACCGATCTTTTACAGCTGAGCCAATGACTGCCACGTCTACTAATTGCAAATAAATAATATCATCGATATACCATGGAGGAATAACAGCGGAAGTTTAAATTTGTCACGCTATTTAGTACAGTACGACAGCCAGGTGACGCTAGCATCTCCTTTCAAAAAACTCCGGTTATTTCTCCATGGAAAACTTCCGAGGAGAGGTATATTTTGGGTTTCTAACTTCTTGGGCATTTTTGATCAAATTCTTTTGTTTTTTTGAAAAATATATAAATTGCTGGATCCGCGTTGGATCCAGCGGGATTGATGTCGGTCCAGCAAAAATCCAGCTGGATTTAAAACCCTGCTGGATTGCAATCCCTAGTTCCTACGCCCCTGAACTTCTACCCCTCGTTTCAAATCTTTTACCCGTGAAACTTCTACCCCTCGTTTCAAATCTTCTACCCGTAGAACATCTCCCCGTTTCAGACCTTTTACCGGTAGAACGCGAGGGGTCCGTCACAGGAAAATGTGTACAAGATTCGGAATCAAGGATTCTTAGAGTTGATTCTTGTTGATTCCATGAAGATTCCGTGATTCCACGCTGATTCGGTATGATTCCATGATTTTGGTATGATTCCAGATTCCAGGTATGATTCCAGTATGATTTGGGTATGATTCCAGCATGATTCGGTATGATTCCATGATTCGGGTATGATTCCAGCATGATTCGGTATGATTCCATGATTTGGGTATGATTCCAGCATGATTCGGTATGATTCCATGATTTTGGTATGATTCCAGATTCCAGGTATGATTCCAGTATGATTTGGGTATGATTCCAGCATGATTCGGTATGATTCCAGCATGATTCGGTATGATTCCATGATTTGGGTATGATTCCAGCATGATTCGGTATGATTCCATGATTTGGGTATGATTCCAGCATGATTCGGTATGATTCCATGATTTGGGTATGATTCCAGCATGATTCGGTATGATTCCATGATTTGGGTATGATTCCAGCATGATTCGGTATGATTCCATGATTTGGGTATGATTCCAGATTCCAGGTATGATTACACAATTCGGGGATGATTCCGGATTCTAGAGGTGATTCCAGGATTCGAAGTTAATTCCCTTATGATTCCATGATTCGAACACGATTTTTTGATTCTGAAAAATTTATGATTCCCGCCTAGATTCCTGCGATACGGAATCAAGGAATCAGGGCCTGTACATGATTCCTTAAAGTGACGGACCCCTCGGTAAAACGTCTCCCCGTTTCAGACCTTTTACCCGTAAAACATCTCCCCGTTTCAAAAATTTACCCGTAGAACGTCGCCTTCCCGTTTCAGACCTTTTACCGGTAGAACGTCTCCCCCTCGTTTCAAATCTTTTACCCCGTTTCAAAAATTTATCGGTAGAACATCTCCCAGTTTCAGACCTTTAACCATAGAACCTCTCCTCCCAGTTTCAGAACCTTTATCCATAGAACATCTGGCCCTCTTTTCCGAAAAATTTTATACATAGAACCTCTTGCCCTCGTTTCAGAACAGGGTTACCACTGTCAGTACCTACAATTTCTGGATAAAATCATTGAATATGGGTCTTAAAGGTCAATGAATTTTAAAAATTATCCCGAAAAGCAGGAAAATGTAAGGAAATTTAATTTTGGTATAGGTTAATAAATACAAAAAATTTCGTGTAATAAGTCCAGGAAAATCTACAGGCAGAACGTTTTGCCTTATAAATTAACGTCTTTCCTTCGTTTCAGAACCTTTCGCCATATAACATCTTCCCTTCGTTTCAGAATTATCTTTCCCGCAGAACCTCTGAACCTCGTTTCAGAAAACGAATATGGAAGTTACGACGTTTTAGGAACCGGATAACACATGGAGCGGTTGAAGTCACTGGTTTAAAGCTGTTTTTATTGCCATAACGTTAACGCTCATTAGTAACTTGATATGCCAAATCTTATATATAATCCTCAATGTTTGGGTGTTTGTGTGTTTGTGGCTTCCGTGGACCGATCGACGACCGTCCCCTAAGTTTTCTCCCCCCTCGCTCTCGGTCTCTCGCTCTCTCTTGAACCCGTTCCGGTTGTCCCCTACGTTTTCGCCCTCCCGCAGCCGCTAATTAGTCCCCGGCCAACAATTATTTTTTTACCGTATTATTTTTCGGTATTATTTCGCGTATTGAAAGTTAGCGGGTTTTGCTGGGTTTTTAAATCTTAGTTAGCTCTTCAGTCGGCTAATTAAAGAACAAACTCAAAGTTAGCACTCCCAAAAGTTATTAGGAAGAATCGTCAGAAGGAAATAAAAATACGAAGTTTTCTGAAGGTTTGGTACAAATCAAAAAGACCCCGGGCGAAACCGGGTATTTAAGCTAGTATCATATAAACCTCGAACCCTAGATTCGAAAAAACAGAGCTTACCGATTGACGGTTTTGTAATGAAGCGACTACCCACTTCACTATCTGTTCCTGTAGTACGTTATCTTTGGTTGGTTATCATGGTAACTGTGGAGTTCATTTTTTCGAAGTTAACACTATTAGGTGTTTTCTTTTCGCTTGTTCCGGGATTTCGGAGTAGGGTAAGAAGAGTAACCCTATGACGTAATTTTTCTCCGATTCTATGGTGGCGAATAGTTTGAATCTGAGTAAAAACGTTTTTCCAAAATGGCTGCCCTTTTTAGCAGCTAAATTCTGGCTAGCAGACGACAAAATCCGATTTACTCTCTTTACACCTCCTTTTCGGGAGGAGTAAATAGTGGAGCCCTAAAATACTCCGGAACAAGCGAATACATTATGGGGCAGAGTAACTCTCATCCCCGGAACAGGCGAATAACACTCTAAGGGTAAAAAGAGTACACTTCTAGTCCGAGAACAGGCGAAAAGAAACCACCTATTGACTACGCGCAAGACAGTGATTACGAATCAATATTAGGTGGGTTTTTTTTCGCTTGTCCGGGGACAAAAAGTGTAAACTTTTTACCCTAAGACGTTTTATTCGCCTGTTCTCGGGGTAAGATTTACCTTTTCCCGAATTTTGTTTGCTTGTTCCAGAGCTCTAAGGTTACACTTTTTACTCCTCCTCGAAAGGAAGTGTAGAGGGACACGGCCAACTTTGATCACGCTCTGTTCGCGCTACTACGGCCAACACATTCGTCGAAATTCCGCGAGCAAGGATTTTCCCCCTATAAACTGTACTAAAATGTGTAGGAGGTCAGCGCCACGCTCGGTTGTTATATTGTCTTCAATGTAAAAGCTATTCTAAAAATAATAATCCGCTAGGGGCGCTGACGTCATACACATCTTTTGCTCATAGGTTAACACAGAAACGTCAACGAATGAGATGGCCGCTGTAGCGCGAGAGATACGCGAGACATCAAAGTTGGCCGTGAGAGGGAGTAATCTAGCTATGTCGTCTGCTTAAATTTCGTTTCACGAAAACATGACGGGCAAGCTTTTTATAAATAACCTTTAACCTTTAACTACTCCCTGCTTACTCCAAATCGTTTATTTCGTCAAGACAGAATTGAAGTAAAATGACGTCATATGGCTACACTTTTTAACCTTCTCAAAAAACCCAGAACAGGCGGAAAAAAACCACATAATATCAGGACACTATACAGGGTGTCCACTAAAAAACGATCCAGGGCGAATATCTCAGAAACTGTATGTTACTCGTGCAGGGGGCCAAAGAAGAAAAATTCCGATTAGAAATTATAATTTCCAAAAGTATTTCAAGTTATTATTACATAAAATGTGACGAAGAACAACTTTCTAATTGGATTGTTTGCTCTAAATCTAATGGTTCTCGAGATAATTTTAGTATGACCTTGAAGACATGGTTCAAGGTCATTCAATTTTCTGAATATTTAAATCTCCTACCATGATGCGATTGTCTAGCAAATTTCGATTATGTAGCAGAACTTGTTTTGGAGTTATTAGCGCTGTCTTGCAATTTTCCCTTTTACGACCTTTGTGATTTTGGTAAAAGTTTTCTCGACTTACTATTGGTCGAATCCGATCATGTTTACGTTATGTAGGCATAAAACGTGACGGGGAACACTTTTCTATTTGGAACCAACTTTCTAACACTTAATTACGGTTCTCGAGATAGTCCTGGTATAGGTATACACTTCGAATGTCTAAGGAAGATTTTTACGGCCGTGATGAAGCTCGTAGAAACGGGCGTGTCTTAAACAGTGGCGTAGCTGAAGAGCAAAGGGCCCTCGTTCGTAAATACGTGCATTTACCGAATTTCTCCACAGTATACACTCTTTTATATCCTTATTTGTGAGTGCTGCCATGTTATTACAGGTCTGTTTTCAAAGTGCATGCAAGGCCGCTTCACGCGGTCGAGTGCACGCGACGTCTCGAGCCGATGAGCACGTGCAGGCGCCCTTGCCTGTACTATTTTAAATTAGGCCTGTAATGAAATGGCCGACTTCGTAAAAGAGTGTATAGCCTAGGCTTAGGGCCCCCTGAGCTATGGGTCCCCGGCACACCCACCGCCCAACCCCATGATAGCCACGCCACTGGTCTTAAAGCGGGAAAACTCACGAGAAAAACTCTCGCGCCTCGCTACCCTAATTCGACGAAAACTCGTCATTAAGCCTAGTCATGGTTATTATATTATTAGCTTACCTGATTATCTCTTTTATAACCATAAAAATATCTGAAATTAGGTATCACTACGCTTCTTTCGCGAAGAACATTATAATTACTTTAAAATATTAAGTACGATAACAAATTGAGGTTTTTAAATCCATTGTTTTAAGCCTTTTTTGCGCGGGAAGATCGCCTATTTGTTACCATGACGATGCATTCTTTTCGCGTCAAACCTCGAGCCAATGAATTTGAAATGTCGTGTTACGTCTAACACTTGACGTAGTTAAGCCCCGCCTTTTTCTCGACGCGCTTTCGTATCACCGTCCCAATGGAACCCTAGACATTCCTAGTGTATACCTCTATAGTTTCCTAATATTATCTTTGGTGCTACAATGGTCCCTAGATGTATTCTAATTATCAAGTATTTCTAGGCCCCATGGCTTCGTCCCATAGAACCACACAAGTACAATAAAAATTATAATTTAATAACTTCTCTTTTAAAAACATTTTATATTATTATTATTGTTAATAATAATAACACATAGGAAATATATATACATATTTACAAAGCGATATCTCTGATACTGTGAGTGTCACTTAAGTCCGATTCTTCCCTGTACGTAATAACCCCAGGCCGATGGAGGTACTGGAACGGCTGCTCGTGAATCCTTTCTAAATAAACGTCACCGGGTATTTGCGACATCATAGTCCTGTGCACGTCTTCCAAAGACTTCGAACGGCGACTGATATTACTGTATAAATGTGGTTGCTGTTGGTGTCGGAATCGCGGTCTTTCCAGACTTTGCGTCGCGTACCCCAGCTCGGATGGCTCCGAATCGCCCCTGTCCCACCCGCCCTCGAGGCTGAACACGGTGGTGGGCAGATCCGAATGAGATCGCGAGTTGCCGGCCACGATGCCTAATTCCGACAAAGGCCTAGGGCGGTTGATTATATAGTCCGTAAAGGACGCGGCGTCGAACTCACTCCGACTAGCCGCGCTCCAAAAGGCAGCTCGTGCGTTGAATAGTTCCCGGGGACTGGTGGGAGTGTTGCCGTTGGCGTACGGTATAACTGGCACTTGGGCGCCCGTCGGACCCCGAATGTTCGAGGACGGGCTTCGGGCGGACGCGTTTTTCGACGGCCCGTATAAATCGGGTTCGATCGGCAAAGGGTTAGTGTAGGCCATGGTCGATCCGTGGCCGTTCATGTACTCTCCATCCGATTTGCGGTGGCCGTGCCCGTTTGTGTCACGAAACACTGGACCCTGTAACGAAATCACTAGTTAGCACCAACAACATCACGCGATTTCTATTACCATTGAATTGGGAATAGTACCGCTAGAATTACAGTTTCAATCTGCTATCCGCGAAACAAATTTTACGAAATTGAGAACCCTATCATTTGTCGGTGGCGCCATCCGCTGTTAGCGGCGGAAACTACATCCTATGAAAATGACTTTTTCCAATATTCAACCTTGAAAGTGATAGATGGCGCCACCGTATAATGATAGAGATGACGGCTGAGTGCGTCGACTCGGAATTTCAGAATTTGTTTCGCGAAACCACGAGTCCACGACCCCCGAACGCGCCTATGTAATTCCAGCGGTACTATTCCCAATTCAATGGTTATTACTTACAATGTTGAGGAATTCGAGTCTTCTCATTACGGCCTTTTCTTGTCTCCAGCGCCGTAGCAGAGATTGTATGCAAACGAACGCTAAAACCTTTTGCATAATGTAATGGTTATGGTTTATTATTATATCAAAAATACGAGAGACTTATCCATCTATCTATACTGTTAATGTACATTCGCAGACTCCGCTGATTTGTTGAACCAAATACGTTATATTCTGATTAACTACGACTATTACGCAGTTTAATTTATACATTTTATCAAGGATTTCGTATCCTTGATTTTATACTGTTAGTCGGAGCACGGCCAACTTGAATATAGCGCGAGATCAAAGTTGGCCGTGGTCGGAGCATAGACAAATAAATGATTGTCCAGGACTGTTATCTCGTACTTTTCTCTTTACTAAAAATTGTCGTCTGCTCAACGTAAAGCTCCATTTGGTTGTGGTTAAGGAGATCAGGGGAGATTAACCGAAATTGGGTTTTAATACGTCTGTGGCGTAAGTTTTACCGAAAGTGACGTAATTCTGCTTTTGCAACATTTTTTCATAAGTAATAATAAAATCAGCACCACCTTAATCGTAAGTCATCAAGCGACTATTAATGTCTTTAAATCAGGTGGCCGGGTTACAATGCGTAGGAGGGTGGTGGCGAACCCTTCATTCCACGCGAGCCAACAACTCCCTACATTAACTACTTTTGTCTACCGTTAACCCCAAAAAGTTTTTATGGAAGGGGCAGCGTTTTTGGAAAGGATAGCTATCCTGTATAATCATTTGACTATTGTCTCGAACCTGCGAACGTACATATTTCATTATTATAGACAAGAGGTGTACTTCTTTCGTAAATAAATATATTATACTTTTGGTGATATGTGCCAATTTAATTGATCTTACATTTATAACTGCTCGGCAGATATAAAAGGTTAGCTCCGTAATGCCATTGATGTGAGATAAAGTCTATTGGGAGAAATTGTAAAATTAAATCTGGCATTTTGATTAGTAGAATCTGTGTGGGGTGCGGTGTTTGTTGCTCCTAGGTAGAATCATGAAACACAATGACACATAAGTATGCCATAAAAGCTTTTTTAATGATACCTTATTAACGTTATATGACGTAAATTACGTCACTTCCAACTCCGTGACGAAAAACGCGTCTTCAACTTTATTAGCGACCGAAACGAGCGTGTTAGGCATGATTACCTGGGAGGCTCTACTGTACAAATCAAAAATTACAAAACAATCATGACAATGCGCGTGTCTAGAAGCGGTTGCTATTGAAATTTCAAACGTAAGTGATATTAATGAAATTCTTCGACATACGGTCGATGGTGTCAATTTAACCCTTGGGCACCAAAAAATAACAGATTAAGCATTTAGTTTATGATTTGACTGAAATTCCGGATAAAGAGTAACATACTGTCCTAATCGAAGTTGAACTTACAAAATCGATAGTTTGATATTTCGATATCCGCCCCTTCTTCACACGCGCATTGCCATTTTTGATGGATCGAGATTTTTTTTTAATTTTCGATTTTTACAGAATAGCCATCCTGAACTAACCGTTACTTTTTTCAACAAAAGTGGCGTGGGGAAAACTAAGTGGCAGAATGTACTCAAACTGCACCTTGACACTGGCGAAAGGGGGAAAATGTGGCGTGATTTAGTTCAAAGAAAGTCCGCCCGTGGCGCTGTCGTATAACGCAAAAGGTACAAGGTTCAGCGTCTCTGTGAAGTTTGATCTGTTTCTGCCATTTAGTTTTTGCCATACCACTTTAAATCAAGATTAACCAACGGTAGTCCGGTCTATCATGTCCGATTAGAGGGCAGTAATGGAATAGTATTTACTTACCCAGAACCTCAGCGTCATGTAGAGCACCAGACCGCATTCTGGCAAGAATATGATCCCCATGAAAAATAACCATACGAGCAAAAATCTAGTCTTTTTCTGTGAAATTAAATATACTATTAGACCATTTTTACCTATTGCTTAAAAGGGAAACAAACATACGGGGCGATGCCATTAGAGATTGGATTTTAAATGATTTTATTTTATTTATTTATTTTTTTCCGAAAGGGAATTACAAAAACAACACCTAATACTATTTTAAGCGTAGTTATATGTAAAAACTATAGGACATTATTTTAGCGTTATTTTATTTTAAAAATTTACGTTTCACACTGTTGGCGCCATCTAGTTAGACTTCGAATGTATAAAAATTGCAATCTCATGGCGTTACCCCTGTGAAAAAATCTTTAAAATGTAAAGGGTTGTTCAAAATGCATTTTTAAAAAGTATTTTGCATTTAACATTTTGCATTTTGAGTTTGAGTTTCTAGGAAACTATTTGGCATTTTACATTTGGCATTTGGTGGGTTTTTCAAAATGTTTTTACTCTAGTACCATCATCGCAGCAAAGATAATTTAAACTCGTACCCTAGATTCGAATACTGGGAGCTTTCCCATTGACGATTTTGTTACGAAGCGTTTACCCTTTTCCGGCACGTGACCTCAGAAAAATCGGGCTCCATCGGTTGTGGTAAGGCGCAAACCATGGAGCGAATTTTTTCTGAGTTCCGGCGGGAAGTGGGTAAACGCTATCGGCAACGCGCGAGAGAGTGATTTTGAATCTAGGGTACGAGTTTAAATTATCTTTGATAGCAGTTCTTGTAGAGAAAGTTCGTCTACTATTTACTGCAAAGTAATCATAGATGGCGATACTCAGTCACTCACTTACTCAGAAGCAGACGAACATTCGTACAGTGCCACCACTTTATTTTCCACGCTGGCTACGAGGATGTTTTGAAATCTCTACATACTTATTAATTACTAATTAATAAGAATAATTAGTTATTAATGATTAATAATTAAAAGTAAACAGAGTGCATTTGTAAAAACATTTTGCATTTTGAAAAACCAATTTTTAAAATGCGTTTTGTATTTTGCATTTTGAATTATGTAGAAAGTATTTTGCATTTTGAATTATGTAGAAAGTATTTTGAATTTTAATTATGTAGAAAGTATTTTGCATTTTGAATTATGTAGAAAGTATTTTGCATTTTGAAAAAAAAAAGCATTTTGAACAAGAACATTTTCAAATGTAAATAATTAATTAAATTACTCTGGCGATTCCAACTAGCAAAACCGCTGATACCACCAAAGTGAAAAAATAAGCTCCCGCTAGGATAAAACTTGGCGGTGGTAGTATACCTAAAAATAACAAAAACGGTTCATTTGTAAAACATTAATCAAAATAAATGCCGGGCTTATGTCCCTTTTTCATTTCAATACTTCTTTTGTCTTATTTGGGTGTAAATTTATCAATGCTATTGGGTGTGTTAAATATAAGATTCGTTAGTCCAATAATGTCAAATCGTCACCTAAAAATAAATCTCCAAACACTCCATTCTCGAAACAATGGAAATAAATTGACGTTTTTTTCGTAGAGTCTTAACTGGAACAATAACGGTTTATTAATTCTAATTAATTATTCCAATCATAGCCTAGCACCTCCTTTATATACCTAATTATATTTGGATAATGGTTTTTATTAATTTGTGGGAGGCTTATTTGGAGCAAGTTCAGTCATCTCTTAAATTGCTATTTTAGAATTAACTGCCGTTACGGACCATTTCTTGTTTTGAATCTATAATGAAATTTACACCCCGACACCGGATTTGATCCGTTCGTTGATCTATATATTTCCTCCGAAGCATATGCGTATTATTACTGTTTTTCGAAATGTTTCATTGATATGATACGTGCTTTATGCCACAAGATAATGACCTTGATATTATTTGACCCGTAAATTGTTTCGCTCCCGATTTTCTCGATGATTTACTAATACAGGATTTATATATATATGGATGTTTTGTCTTAAAGCTTCTGGCGCATTCTGTTATTATTTGTTTCAAGAAGTTCAAGAACCCAGACTTTTAGATGTTTTCCTATTTTGCTATTAGAGGTTAGAATATTATTCACAGATGGCAGTACTGGGCGCGTTTCTTGATATTTTTTTGCGATTGGAAGGGTTTCTGAGCGTGAGCTAGAGAGTGACAATCTCTGGAAACTAGGAGCAACAAACACAACACCCCACACAAGGAGAACGCAACCCGTCAAAAGTCGTGGATTTTCTTGTGTACGTTTTTCATTGGCTAGACGCTTTAGCGCCTGCTGCCCTGCCATGCAAAGCACAAAAGCATTAACGACCAAAACCAAAATATGGAGAAAACCCGCGAAATTCAAATTTTCTTAGCCTTAAGATACCCCAACTTACTTCTTTCAAGATTATATAGTAGACTTGGATTTTTCAACTCAAATTAGGTATATTTTGGCACTAAACAATTTACAGGCCTAACGATATTTCAGAAAAATCATTAAAACCATGTCTTAAAACGCGAAGAAAATGCGTTATGATTTGACATTTAAAGAAAATAAACATATTAATGCGTTTTTGGTTTGAAAATAATGCAACAAGTCATATCTCTAAAGCTGGTTTTCCACTGGCGCGCGTAACGACGCGTTTCTCAGCTTAGAAACGTTCAAACGTTTTTACGCGCGTAAAGAAAATAACATTATTACGCGCGCTAGTGGAAAACAAGCTTTAGACCAAAAATTTTAAATTCGAAAAATTGTTCAAAATTGAATTTAACGCATAAAATAAGGAGAAATAAAACCAAAATCTGTAAATCGAAAATTTGGTCGTTAATGCTTTTGTGCTTTGCACGGCAGTGCCGTCGGAAGGGAAAAATTATGAAATTGTCTCCCCCCCCCCCCCCGCCCGTAAAACGTTCAGCGTAAAGGCTCGTGACGCTCGTCCAATGAAATTCGTACACAACCCTTCGTTAGCGTGTTTAAAGGCTAGCTGCGTTCTCCTTGTGTTTGTTACTCCTAGCTGGAAAGAAAGGGGAGTTTTCTCTAAATAAGTCTCAGCTTTTTAAAAATAAACTGACAAAACGTTTCTAGAAACTATAAGCGAAAAACAACTCTTCTAGGCTACGTCCGCCCTGTATTCATAATAAAATATAGAATATCCAACATAACAAAGGCACCATAAACATTTGTAGAGTAATTATACAAATTATACTATAATAACTGAACTTTAACCTATATTATATTTCCAGTATAACAAATATGGTCAAAGGTTACTGTAATTTATGTCGACAAGACATTTACATGTACCGTTAAAGAACGTGTAAAAACGAATAATAATATTGAGCTTCTCATTGCATTACGAAAACCTTTTGTGGTACTAGGAATTTACCAAAATTGTATTTATCAGAAGCTTGAATAAGTCATTGTATTTATGAATTGTCGATGTAGGCTAATTTCAGGGCTCGCACGAAACCTTTCCGGGTGGGGGTTAAAACTCTAACCCTGTAGTTTCTGTATACATACATTCCGCATTATGCAAATTTAGACGGAAGTCATGATATTCGTCCATTAAAATGAACCTTTGTGCCGCACCAAGAATATGTTTATTGACTATTCCAATCCCCCTCACGCTAAAACCGTAAGCTCCTCTCCCCTAAACAAACTCAAATCTGCCCGGTACGAGGGGTCGGTCATTTGGCCAAATGCCGTACAAAATTTGTAAAAAAATCCACAAATCCAAAATCCAAGAATTTTGCTCCCATAGACTTTGTATGACAAATCCACAATAAAAAATCCTGGATTTTTTAAAAATCCAAAATCCCGTACACAAACAGGCAAATGTCCGACCCCTCGGCCCGGTATCTCGTATCTCGGTTGGCTTTAGTAAGTTTAATCGGGGCTCAAATAAAATATCTACAAGGAAATCGCATAGAAGTAATATATCCGAAAGCGACGACCTGCAAGCATAATCCATGCTGCAAGTTACTTGTTAAAATAATGGAAACTTTTCCACTGTAAACAGAACGTCGTGTTTTTGCTAAGCCTTACTTAATATGTCAAAAAAAAGCTACCTGGCTAAAAGGAAACACTTGTTGCATACCGAACAGGCGAAAAGTTTCCATTATTTCCACAAGCACGATATAAACAGTAACTTGCAGGTCGTGGCTCTCGGAAACATCGCTTCTTGGCGATTTGATGGGAGGATGATTTATTGAAGCATCCATTAACCAAGGATCCTTCCATCTAGGAGCAACAAACACAAGGAGAACGCAGCTAGCCTTTAACACACTAACGAAGGGTTGTGTACGAATTTCATTGGACGAGCGTCACGAGCCTTTACGCTGAACGTTTTACGGGCGGGAGGGAAGACAATTTCCGAATTTTCCCCTTCCGACGGCAGCAGGCGCTAAAGCGTCTAGCCAATGAAAAATGTACACACAAGAAATTCCACGACTTTTGACGGGTTGCGTTCTTCTTGTGTGGGGTGTTGTGTTTGTTGCTCCTAGCTTGCATTAACTATTCAAAATTATTTTAGATCAAAGAATTAAGATGCTAAACCTTGTTGAGGTTAACGGTAATAGTTAGTGTAGGGAGTTGTTGGCTCGCGTGGCATGAAGGGCTTGCCAACACCCTCCTACGCCTTGTAACCCGGCCACCTGAATTAATGGCTTTAAAAGTCGCTGGATGACTTAGGCCTAAGGTGGTGCCATTTCCCACTCTCGGGTGCTCCGAGATCGCCCAAAACCGATCTTCCGATTTCGACAGATCA
The DNA here is from genome assembly GCF_980474605.1 of Leiobunum rupestre. Classification (NCBI taxonomy): domain Eukaryota; kingdom Metazoa; phylum Arthropoda; class Arachnida; order Opiliones; family Sclerosomatidae; genus Leiobunum; species Leiobunum rupestre. The sequence goes on from NC_143388.1 coordinate 26,570,624, forward strand.
ACGGATCGAGATCGAAACAATTTTTTGCTTGTTCCTTTTAGATTTTTTTGCAAAATGGCAGACCAAGACGCGAAAATTTAAATTACTAGCAGACGAAATTCAAACAAGCTCAAAAACTGACGTTTTCCGACGCCATAGAATGGTTATTCTCGTTAAGTGTAAATAAATTCTTGGTCCCTTACAACATATCGAGACTAGAGCCTAGCGCCGCCGATCCAACGGCGCCGTCGCCGATATTTTCTCTAGCGCCAAATCACCGCCGCCGATTAACGCCGCCGTCGCCGATATTTTCTCTAGCGCCAATCACCGCCGCCGAGTCATTTACTATTGGGCGCGCCGCCAAAACCGAATATTTTTTTTGAGCTTTTCTGCGTAATTTTATTTTTTCCCTTCAAAAATATTTTGATTTTTTCCCCAAAGTTTTCAAAAGGGGGGAGTAACTTTTGCCACCGATGATCGCGAACTTCGGTTCTATCGGTAGCGACCGGTAGGTGTTTCAGCTAGGGTTTAAGGTCGGTAATTCGTCAAGCGGGTGTTTTTACAAACATGTCTGGGTTGTTTTTATTTTTCTCACTCGCTCTGTTGGGAAACGGGATTGGCGGGGGGTTGTCCGGAAAATCTGTTTTCCGTTCATAGTGACTGATGATTTTAAATAGAGTCTTCTTGGCAGTTGGCACAAGACGAGTCATGCCCGCGTATAATATATTCCCATCCTCATCCTTAATTATATACAGTCGGCGTATTCATTGTAATTAGACGATGCTAGTAGCGGTACATTTAGTGGATGCGTTCCGCATCACCGAATTTTATAGTCCTCGATTTATAAACGTAAGTTGCAAAAGACAGCAGCTGCATTTATCATAATTTGTATATGGCTCACTTCCTTGATTATTAGGGTACGTTGCAATGATCTACAATGGCGGATAATTACAAATAACGGTCGTAAAAGCCGCCGATAGGTTTAGGAAAATATTTCAGCGCCATATTATTAAACGTCCGCCATTTTCGGTGTGGAGAAACAGGGCTGCCAGGCAAAACAAAAACATTGCCGCCCAAAAAAAAAGGTAGCAGTGTTGTCAGAATTATATTTTTTGCAACAAAACGAGAACCACCGTTGGTCTAAAGATAACAATGAACACGGTCGGAGAGGTAAAAAAGACCAACAACGTTTGGGGAAATTAAAATATATTTATTTATTAAATTAAACCAATATTACTATTATTATTATTTGGTTTGTAATAATATACGAAAAGGGCCTGTTTCCGTTTTCCTGCCAAAATGTGGAGTAGAAACTAATATTTTGCTGTGTGGTATCCACTAGGAGTACAGACTGAGTAGGTATACCCCTAGGGACCCGGAACTTTGCCTAAAGGTAGGGGTCCGAGACAAAACTAGGGAACGAACAGCAATGACCCTAATAAAGCTTAAGCCTAGGGGCTCTGGACTGGTGGTAGTTAATTTACAGGGTTGCCACAGCTTTTCACTATCAATTTTCCAGGTTTTCACTGCTCATCTCCGGCGATTTTCCCTGACTTATTTTGTATTTTTTAACCTTTATTATAGAAAAAGTTTCCTATTTGCAAACGAAATTAAATTCCCTGACATTTCCCTGATTTTTTAGACTAATTTTTAAAATTCCATGATTTTTATACCCATATTCAGATTCCCTGGCTTTTCCAGGAACTGTGGCAACCCTGATCTACCACTATGGCCACTAGGGTCTCTCGTTTCTGGACTCCGTTTCCTAGACATTTTCTAGAGGCAAGACCTACGAAATAATATGGTGTTGCAAATTCTGGCATTATAACCAATTTGGCATTTAATTGTCTATATTTTAGCTCTTTTTAAGAAGTTTAATTCCCAGAATTTAAGGAAACTAAATGTGAGTACATGTGTTTTATTAAGTAAACTTCCACCTTGAATAATTTCATATCGAACTTCATGAACTCATTTTAATAGGTCCAGATCAAAGAGTCACCTCTCGTGAATCAGAAGCAAAGAAACATCTAGTCGCGTTTTTAAAATGTGCACAGGCCTTTATAATAGGGTAGGCATCAATCTCGCAGTGCTGCCGGAGAACCAAATTTATTTTCCCTACTTCATTCACAGGCAAGCTGCAGTATAGTGGCGTTAAAGATAATATGAAGTTTCATATTATAAATTCGTAATTTCACATTTCTTTCACTAGGGGTGACTGGTGCTAGTTACGTACGTGTTAGCAGAAGATTTTTCGATTTAGAACATATACCACTTTTAAAGGTAGTACCCGCAATTTCTAAAGGGGAAACAAATTTGTTTAAACATTACCTTGATATTTATGTTGCAAAAATAGTGAAAGTAGTGTTAAAATATTTTTGATTGACTTGTTTATTTTTGGGTTCAAAATTATAAAATAGTTAACAGGGACCACAAATTTAATAGCCTAACACTATAACCCCTTTTAAATATTATCAGACGTTTATAATAATCGTCTTGGAGGGGAAGTTTTCCTTGTATCATCCTTTTGACAAGCTGTAAGCAAACCTAAAAACGGACGGAAAATAGTGCGTCTACCAATCGCACGATTAAAATTACACTATTGACTAGCAGAAGACGGAAAATTGTCTTCAACAACAAAGAATATTGGGTTGTTGATTTTTTGTATTTTTTTAAATAAAAAAAATCGATTTATTTGATTTAAATCGGATTTTAATTGATTTTATTGAATTTTTTAGGTTTTCTTGACAAATTGATAAATAATTTGAGTGCAGTGATAACGCAAACTATATTTTAAATTAATCTTTATTAAATTGAATTATTAATTAATAATAAAATTTAATTGCATTTTCTCTGAATTGAAATTTCTAAAGAACCTACTTTAGTACATTTTCATAAATAAATTGATTTAAATCTATGATTTTTTTAAATAACTTGATTTGAATCAGACATCCTTATTGGACAGTACATTCCCTCGAAGTTAATGGTTTAATTTTGGTAGTTAAAAGTATGTTAATCTAAATACTTTCCTTGAAGGGGTTTTATCATACACTTCTGATATTATTGAATGAAGGATTCTAGTTAAGCTCTCTCGGCGTACGATGGCGCCACTCAACACTTGGGGATCCCTACGCGTTTTGCTTAAACAGAGTATGGAAGATCAAAGAATTTAACATTTCTGCCACCAGGTTTAGGGGTGATTGGCGCTAGTTACGTTTATTAACAAGTCGTAGCGCGTGTTATAAGACGATTTTTCGATTTAGTGCATATTCCCTTTAAGGCAAACATGACGAAGTGGAAAATCCCTTTAAAAAATTGAATTTATGCCTTGAAAAATTAAACTTTACCGTATATTCAATTTCATAACCTAAATATTTTCGTATAAAATTATATATTTCTTGGAAAATTATTCGCCAACGAAAGCTAAACGTACATTATCCCCTCCCCCCATTTACGTGAGATCAAAGGTTAATATTTAAACTCATAAGCGAAGTATTTGTCGAGGTAACGCTTTCCTGCGTAATATAAAGTTACTAATGGGAAATTGTATCCTATTTTCGCCAAAAAAAAGGAACGGTTGTATTGGGTTTAAAACGAACGTGAGCGAATTCAAAATTACGTGAAAATATTTATCTCTAAATAGTCACAAAAATAATAATTGAAATTCAGATGCCCAGTGTATAAAGATACGCCCCAATAGTTACGTTATCATAAAGCGTTTCTGTTACTAGAACATTTCATTCAAGTTTTTCCTTTTTTTTTCCAAAAAAAACTTGTTTGAAAATAATTGTTATTCAATCTTTTTTTTTACTACCCGTACCCTGAATTTTGAAACAAGTAGTCACACGTATAACGATTCTTTCTAACCCTATTGTGATTTTAATTACAATTTTGACATTGTGTTTTCAACTTACCATCATATTCGACTAGCCATCCTATTTCCATACAGCATGCCGCCAAATAGGCTGCCTGAAAAACAAAAATAATTAATTAATTAAAATTATAATTTAAAAAATATATTTTTTATATTTCTTATATTTTGTTCTAACTCGATAACTAAATTTACAAAAACTCATTTATTATGTACAAAACAAAAAATATGTGCTTATATGCACATAAATGTTTTATTTCAATTTTATTTATTAAGTTTTTGGTGTAATTCTGCAAACATACTTTTTGAAAAAAAGTGCAGATAAGCAACTCTAAAATATTTTTTACATATAATTTTTTGTTTGTAAATTTAATAATAACAGAAGTTAATAGCTTAAAAAAAATATTTTTTATATTTATTATAATTTTTTTCCTAACTAAATTTACAAAGGCTTTGGTCCCATTCGACTGAAATCCCATTCGTTCGAAAACGATTTAACATTGAGTCCCAATCGAACGAAAATAGCCCAATTGTGCGGTTTACAGACCATTTTGGACGTTTATATTATTTTTATAGTACATCGTTTTTATGAGACGTTTTTTAAATAGGTTTACTTCTTATATAAATAAGTGTTGATAGTCTTATTGGAGCCAGTTAGCTAAAATGGAGAAAATAGCTCACAAAGGAGGGTTTTTGTACATTAATAATGATTATTTGTTTCGCTTAAACAAAACGGTAAATAAATCTAGTTATTATTGTATTCTTGATATAAATAAAAAGTTCAAAGCATAAATATATTTATAAAAGCGCGCCACCCTAGGGAAGTGAGAGACTAACCTAACCTAACCTAACCTAACCTTACCGTTAGTACACCTGTAGCAATTTTGTTTAGGTATAACGTTTTTTGCGTACCCTGTTATATCTCGGGGCAGAAGTAAAAAACAAAACAAAAGGTCCCAATGAACCGAATCCGCTTTTTGGGCTATATTTCGGAAACATATTGAATTCGGTCGAATGGGATTTCGATCGAATGGGAATATACCTTTACGAAGAGTCATTTATTATGTAAAAAACAAAAAAATTTAGGTGCTTATATGCACATAATTTTTTAATTTTAATTTCATTTAATGAGTATCAATTTTGGTGTAATTCTGCAAACATACTTTTTTTTTTAAAGTGAAGATAAGTAACTCTAAAATATTATTTTTTTACAAAATAATTTTTTGTTTTGTAAATTTAATAATAACAGAAGTTAATAGTTTATTCGTAAACGTGGTGTATTTTTTGCCATTAAGAAAATATGACTTCTTAAAAATAGTTTTTTGAAATTTAATAAACTTCTTCGTCGATAGTGTAGTATGTTTCAGCTCCAACAAAATTATAAATTTAATTATCTTCTTCGTCGATTGGTTAAGATCAAAGTGTAGTACTTTTTAGCTCCAACACGTCGTAAATAAAGTTGTCGAAATTTAAAAAACTTCTTCGTCGATTGGCTAAGATCAAAGTGTAGCATATGCTTTTGCATACATATGTCACCATTAAAATTGAACAGATCTATATGATATACACTCCACTCAATAACTATTATAGATTCAACTAAAACTTATTTTTTCATACAGGGTTCTAGCCCATAATTTGAATGTGAAGTAAGATAATTTCTTTATTATTTTTTTAAAAGAAAGAAAAAGTACAAAGCCGGGTTGACAGACTAGAATAAGTCCATGAAAAAGTTGTACAACGTCGCAAAATATTGAGGAATGTCGTTTGTCCGGTAGCCCAAAAAAATCGGAATTTTGAAACAATGGCTTTAATTTGAAGAGAAAGCTTGAGAGACAATTTGTGGAACTTGTTTAAATAGGTCGTTTTCGATTGGACAAAGTTATTCTGAGATTTTAAAGCAATTTCCGGCTCGACGTGAAGTAGCTCTTTTTCAACAGGTGTCGCTATCGTCGTAATCAAAACAAGATAGCTAAGCTACATTTTGACCCCAAAGGCGGGTACTTATAGGTACCCCGCGCGTTAATTGAATCGTTTGTAAATTGGTCAATAACATAAATTACAGTAATTTTAAACAATATTTTTTACATGGGATATATAATTTAGGTTAAAGTACACTATTTAAATAGAGTATTTTAAACAATATTTCTTACATGGGATATATAATTTAGGTTAAAGTACACTATGTAAATAGAGTATAAGTGGTCTAAATAGAATACTATACAATGGCTCTTTGATCACGTAATCATTCCGCTATATATAATTTTAGCTACCTTTGTTACTAATAGATGGCACCACGCTCACCACTAAATTAGCTTTTTCTCGAAGAATCAGATAGATTCATGGCCATCTCTAATAACAGGGACCTTTTCATTATACAGGTGGCAATGATAGAGCCAACAGTTGTTTTAAGGTAAAACTGCTCGAAAATGTGTTTTCAGATTGAAAAATAAAATATAACGGTTTTTGAGAAAATGTTAAAGGGGAACGGCCAAGCTTTTCCAAATATGGCCTTATTTCCGTATCAAAAGATTAACAAGACGTTCAATATACTAACACGTACCTTTTTTTGGCCCAAAAACTTTAAACGAAAAATAACGCCAGGTGTTTGGGTTTGAATTTTCGCCGCCATCTTAGAGGCTGCGGCCAGCGCCCCTAACCCCGTACGAGCGATTTGCGAACTATCTTAACTTTTAAAATCGCGCAATTTAGGCTTAAGTCTCTTTTAACTGGAACGCGCCGCGCGTACAAAACAATTTTTTTGCGTCTTCAGCAGCGAGCGCTTTTACGTTGTTTTTCTTTCTCACCGACTTCTCACCAGGTGTCGCGGCGGACGCGCGCTTTTCGATTTCTCGAAATTTCTTTACTTTATTAAAAATTAACCACTCAATATTTTTGATGCGGTTTTCGCCATAAATTTTTGTTTTTAATGGGCTATAGGGCTATCTAATTGGTTAAAGCTTGACCGTTCCCCTTTAAATTTAATTTAAAATTTGTAAGAGTGTATAGACGTATCTTTAACGTGTACAATACAATCCTGTTGATAACTTTGGAATTCTTAACCTATCTAAGGATCCCAAATGTTTGTAGAAATAAAATCATAAATGTTAATTACAATTGTTCATATTTGCATTAAAAGCTAATCAATTCGTAGTATAATCTAATGACTCAATCGTAAATTAAGTGAGCAGATGTTAATCAGTTACTGGCAGGTTTTACGACTGAGATAAAAAGCTTAATAAGGAAATGATGTCCTAGGAAATCTTTTTCTCCACGAGGGTGTAAACTTTCGTTTTCATTTTGAAATGGGGTTCAGCCCAATTGTTGTAGAGAAAGGCGATTACTCGTAATATTTTGTCGATTGTTGTTGGCAGGATGACACAGTGACTCATAACTCTTCTACCCACTAAACCGTATTGTTTCTGTTAGCGTCGAGAAAAATATAGTTTTTCCAAACATGGATGGACGCAGTCTAATAAACAATAGGAAGATAAGACCCAAAAATTGCCCGCACGAAAAATAATAACGTTGTAATCATCGTAAAAATGAAAAGGAAGTCCTTGAAAAATGAAATGATTTGAAGAATTTGGGGGAAAAGTCAGTGTGCGAAAATTGTTCTACCAAAATAGAGCATCGCGTGGATTTTATGGAGCTATATAATTTAGTTTTATTTCTATATTTGAGCATTTTAAAGGCTTATTTTTAGCTATATGTCTACCAATCTGTTCCCTATATAAAGAGGGAAAGGGCCTATTGTACCAGATAGCCTATATCTTAATCATTTGTAAACGTTCCAATAATTTTTTTTAAAATTGAAACCTAACCTAAAGAACTACCTTTATACTAACCAAAGAATATAAAGCCCCAGGAATGGAAGGATTGATATTATTGGCCGCGTTTTTTGGTTGCGTTAGAAACTTCCGGCAAAGCAAATCAGAGTAACCGGAAACGGTTTCGCAACCCGGTCTATCTTTGAAAACGAGAGGCGCAAGAGTTCCACTAGACGGAGCTACCTACACCTTCCATTCCTGGGGCTTTATATTCTTTGTACTAACACAGAAGATAAAAATTATTTTTTTATATACCTAATTATAAATATTTGAATTACATTTTAACAAATCTTACGATGGTTATAAAATATCTAAATTTATTTATATACTTAAATTATAATTTAACATTTCTTGTACAAATAATCAAGAAATACCAAGCAACAGTGATAAAACTCTGTCACATTCGACACGGAAATAGAACGCTGCCATACCTGTCTCCAGGCATGGCACCGTACGCAATATCACCAACCGGTTAATGACAATTTTAACCAATTATACGTTGATTACATAATAATTTACCTTTTGTTATACGGCCTAGTGTCTATAGAAGAAGGTTTTTAAAAAAAAAGCAATAATTTAAGCTTTGTTCGTGTGAATGCCTAAAGAACTAAGAAACTCGGTATTTTGGCTAAGATCAAAGTGCAGTATCTTGTATATAGCGGATATCCCTAATTCTTTAATTAATTCAATTAATTGAAGTTGTTTTGCCGACCGTAACCGTCGAAAACCACAGTCAGGGTACCATGAGATAGTATACCAAATGTGGTCGACCAAAGTTAAAACTGTAGATTCCTATAGCGGAAAAACATATAAAACTATTGGCAAACCGATTTCCCTGATTTTTCCAAGTGCAAGATAACCTCGATTAAAACTAAGAGGTAAACAGTTACTCATTTCATGATTAACATTTAAACTAAATTAGTTTAAAATCAAATATTTACGGCAAACTTTCTGAACCATCATAAATTACCCTTATTTTTCTGTCTACATTATAGTTCCCTGATATTTCCAGGTCTGTAAGAACCCTGCCTAACTTCTGATAAAAAATAGAAAGTTAAAAATGGTCTAATATTGGTCTTAAAAAAGGTGAGTGAAAATCTCTAAAAATAGTCAAGGGAAACCAGGAAAAGTGGGTGAAGTTTGCATCTGTAAATATTGTACAATCCTGACGAATTTCGTATTTTTCACAGCGGTAAACAAATGGTGTGAAAAAAACACTTGTAGTTTACGCTTTAAACAAGAGGAAAAATTTCCACCTTTTAAAATTAGTCGTGACAAATTTCGTGGCAAATCGATTTCTCGGATACTTCATTCGTTGATCCGGGTGGCGTATTTGGTCGAATCGTGTACGATAATTGAAAGCGCTTTGCCATTCAAGGGCAAGTTCGCTGTTGGTCCGATTGCATAATGAAAACTTGTTTCCCGCGGAATTTCAACAATGGAACACTTTCTCCTCGCGAACAATCGAATTTTGTTTCTTTAGTTTGCCGGCTCGCAAAACACTGATTCACTTGGATTGTAAAAAAAGGCGTGGTTTTGGGCTTGACGCTTTGATTTCTAACTACGGTTGACATACGTAGAAACAACAATAATTGCATTATTACAATCGCTTTTTACGCAATAATTGCATTTGAATATTAAATTATTAAAACCGTGAATTTCCTCGTGAAATTCTCCACGAATCCAATTGTAAAACAATGACATTTCGTCATTTTCTGCAAACTTTAAACTTTCATTGCACAGTGGAGAAATATTCCTTGTATTTAGATGAACCACAGTTTCCACAACTTTATAGACGCTTTCACATATTGCCTACAGGGAAATATGCAAAAAGGGGCGAAATCCCCCCGAGGTACCTTCCTATTTAATAATGTTTGAGGTAGATGGCGACACTATAAAGTTTATGAAAAATAAACTTTTTTAAAAAGTTATTAATTAATTACTAAATTATAGTACTTTAAATTCTTACTAAAATATATAATTTTTGTAATTTAAATTAACAATTAATTTTAACAGTAGTTGACACTCTCCGCCATAGATGGCACAATAATACAATTTTAAACTATCTAATCAGAGAAGAGAATTTTGTATTTTAAATCTCAACAAAACCGTTCTCCACTAAAAACTGAAAACTTTCGACCAATCGTTGAAAATCAAATTATGACGTCATGTTGCTATCAGAGCGCCATCTACTAACAAATAACGCCATCACCACGTTACCTCGCATGAATTTTACCCCTTTAAAGTCGTCTTTGCCCGTTAAAAATTGTAAATCGATCTATAGTTACCGTTTATTACTTTATTGCCCCCCAAAAAGTTGTAAAAACCCCTCTTTGAACTTTGAAACAACGAGGATTGAAAAAACAAATACTCGACGAGTTTAGAGAGCAGCTTATTCGAGTAATCGGGTACCCGAATATGCAATTTTTTGGTACTCGGTAATCGACGAGTATTCTCCAATTACTTATTTGAGGTTGAGTTCGAGTACTCGACCTCAAAAAATGCCAAGTAATCGATGATATTCGAGTACTGGCACAGCATTAAGAAAGGTCTATTTTACCTAAAGATACTTTTTTACGTTAAATCCTTATTGGCAACTGTTTCGATAGGTGGTGCTACCGTTGCGTCAAATTTAGGAATGTGGGTGAAACAAAATGGCGGCTCCATTCGAAGATGCGTTATATTTTAAGACGGAGCAAGCATTGAATTGGGAATAGTACCGCTAGAATGAAAATTTCAATCTGCCTTCCGCGATACAAATTTTTCAAAATTGAGAACACTATCATTTGTCGGTGGCGCCATCCGCTGTTAGCATCGAGAACTATATACTATACAATTGAATTAATAGTACTAACTCGAAATTTCAGAAATTTTTTCGCGAAACCACGAATCCCGAACGCGCCTATGTCATTCTAGCGGTACTATTCCCAATCCAATGGAAGCAAGGCACTCAGGAATACATATCTCTACTTGGAATGCTTATCGCGGCAGATTTTCGTCTCGATGTGGCTGACGATTTTTTTGACGTCACTATGTTAACTTAACAAACAACAACGTGAGAGGGGAGCGCGCGCAGAGGGGATTTTTCTCTCGTAGGCGGGGCCAAAGCCGTCAGAGTGATCTTACCATACGCGATACGCCAGGATAAGCATTCCAAGTAGAGGTATGGATTCCTGAATCTATTGATTGATTGCTTTTTAACATTGTAAGTTTATTTTTCCAACTATGTAGTTATATTTTTTTCGGTTACACCTTTTTCCTTAAATCGCCAAAAGGCCTTTATAATAAAATTAAAATTTGGTAGTGTGTTCTTCTCATTTCTAAATAAACGATTACAAACCATTCCGCAATATGAACATATAGTTGTTAATCAATATTAATATATTTATTAATATTTTATATTAATATTATATTTATAATATAAATTTGGCCATTCGTTACGTAATAATCAATTAAAGGGCGTATCAATTATCCTCCAATAAGCCAAAAGTACACTTGTAAGTTACTATTTCCAGCACATAATTTAAAGGCCTATTGATTTTCCTACATCTGTAAGTTCCTCTTCATTTAAACGTCCATTTGTTAATAACGTAATCTCAACCCTCGCGTAACTTTAAAAAATTAAAGAAGTAAATTCGGGAATTGTTAAGCCTTTGAGACTTTTCTTTCAAGACGCGAAAATCTTCTTCGGAAAATCAGCTGATAACCGCTTTGACTACCTGGCTTCTGTTCGTATTTCCCCTCAAATAGTTCATATAGATTCCGCTTGGTGGCGCTATTGCAGCTTTTGGTTGTGAATAGAGTAATTACGGTACCAATTTAAAATTACACTGCGTATTAATGTTTTCCTTTTGCATATTTTCCAGTAGTTTTAGAATTTAATTATATATTTTTCGCTTGTGTTGTAAGTTCCGGAAAATGAGCGAGCCTTTTTTTCCGGAAAATTTTCCGTATTTTTCCGAAAAAAATAAAAAAAAGTTTTCATTCCATGATTAATTAGTCTAATATATAGTTTGAAAATTTAAATAAAGCGGCATTTTCGCCTCATTGTTTTGAATCTAAAAGTAAAACTAAACCTCTAGACTAGTTTAAACTGATTAACAATGTAACAATATTAATGTTTGTTAGTATGTTTACTGTTATTAGACATTTTATATCGATAAAAAGTTTTAAAAAAAAACCCTTAAAAAGTAAATTATGTTTAAATTTTTTATTTTTCTGGAAAATTAACAACTTTTCGCTATTTTTGAATAAAAAGGAATTAACCTAACCGGTATGCGCTACTTATTTCAAAGATATATATTATGTACTTCTGTTAACAACTTTATTATGATAAGCATTAATTTTAATGATACCTGTCCATTTTTGGAAAAGTGTATTGATATTCGAACAACTCAGTCCCCAAACCCTTGTAAAACGGGTTACAAGAGATACAAAATTAAATTAAAATGACATAATCGTTTAGGCCATCAAGTCGGGATGGGTTAAAAAAAAGTCCTACGTAAGTGTAATTACAGGGCGGAGGATAGTAATTAAATTCAAACAGTATCCAAACCCTTTCCCATATTATTCTCGCCAAGTTCTCAGGGTTCGCCTTGTCCTTGTTTAGGAAAGAAACAGGACAGTATTTAGTACTGGTGAACATATCCTTGAAAATATTCTGGTGTCGAACTGGGCGTTTGCCGTCAAACCAAGCGCGTCAAATGGCAATGTTTTACCTCCGTTTTTGCGTCGATGAGCCAACGTGCTAGCTCGATTATTTGTCCCACTTCTGATCGCCGGTAGTATAGGGTCCGTAACTAACGAAGCATTACCCAATGACCCCCAAGATAAAAGATGGGTTTCTTTAGAACGAACGCTAAATAGGGAAATTTAGAGGCGCATAAAGGATCTCCGATTAGTCATTCGAATCGGTAAATATTTACTATTTAAATTTTAAAAACTCCCGGATACAACCTGTACGCTTTGATATATATATATTTTTTTTAAGATAAAAATATATTTTTGTTTAAAATATTTATTTATTTTCATATGAAATTTTGAGATCATTCATACGTTATGTTACGAATCAACAAAGAAAATTGGAGTAACGTTTAGTGAACCAAATATTTTATTATTATAAAATGAGTCTAAAAAATTAACTTAAGTACTTTAAAGTTTATAATTTCGATACTTATAAGTTTCGTCTAAAGTTTTAGTTTATTAAAAGCTGTTTATAAACATCATTTGACTCAAATTTTAAATTTTTTTATAGGAGAAATAGGATTATATTTCTAAAAATATAGGAATTTATAAGACTGTTTTTTTAAATTATAGAATTTTATAGGACTATATAGGCTATTTCATTTACTAACTTTATGCATTTAAATACAAAATCTATAGTTTGTGTAATAAATCTTTGAATTTCACTTAAAATAGAAACTGTTTAACCATTTTATCGCAAAAATATACTAGTAGCTAACAATGTTAACAATAACAAAAGTAGAGACTAGAATGACTTTGTATAGGAATTTATCCTATGCATAAATCTGACAATTTAAATGACTTGTGAGTGGCGGGATTTGAAATGAGCAAAAATCCAAATTATAGGATTTTATAATACTTTTCGGGAATTTTGCTAAAAATTTAGGATTTTATAGTACTTTTCGGGAATTTTGCTAAACAATTTAGGATGTTATAGTACTTTTTGGGGATTTTGCTAAAAATTTAGGATGTTATAGTACTTTTTGGGGATTTTGGTAAAAATATAGGATGTAATAGGACATTTTTGAAAATATATGATTTTATAGGACATTTTAAAAAATCTAGGATGTTATAGCAAATTGTTTTAAATATAGGATGTTATGGGACATTTTTAAAAATATAGGATGTTATAGGACATTTTTGAAAATAAAGGATTTTATAGGACATTTTTAAAAATACAGGATTTTATAAAACATTTTTAAAAATATAGGATGTTATAGGACATTTTAAAAATATAGGAAGTTATGGGACATTTAAAAAAAATATAGGATGTTATAGGACATTTTTAAAAATATAGGATGTTATAGGACATTTTAAAAAATATAGGATGTTATGGGACATTTTTAAAAATATAGGATTTTATAGGACATTTAAAAAAATATAGGATGTTATAGGAAATTTTTAAAAATATAGGATGTGATGGGACATTTTTTAAATATAGGATGTTATAGGACATTTTTGAAAATATAGGATTTTATAGGACATTTTTAAAAATACAGGATTTTATAAAACATTTTTAAAAATATAGGATGTTATAGGACATTTAAAAAAATATAGGATGTTATGGGACATTTTAAAAAATATAGGATGTTATAGGAAATTTTTAAAAATATAGGATGTGATGGGACATTTTTGAAAATATAGGATGTTATAGGACATTTTTGAAAATATAGGATGTTATAGGACATTTTTGAAAATATAGGAGGTTATAGGACATTTTTAAAAATATAGGATTTTATAGGAATTATAGGACCTCTGGGGGGTCCTGCTATAGTCAAGTATACTTAACCAAAATTCGGTGGGAACTTTAATTAGCTTATTTGATTTTAAAAATAGATTTCAAAAATGGAAAATATTTGGAGATCCACTTTCTTATCTAATCGGACTTCCTTTCCAAGAAAGAGCGCCGAAACATGATTGAGATGATGGTTTCTTTGACCTAACCCACAGTCAGCTTAAACATGGGCTTAAAAATGTTGAAATTCGGGAAAATAAAAAGCTAGCCAGGGGCGACCCGCCGCAAACTGGTTACGGACCCCTGTTCGGCCTTACACATTCTCGATATTCCCCAAAACACCGTTCGGAATGGTAATATTCTTTCACCGCGAGTTCCGCAACTACACTAATCCTTTATCAGTATTTCTTTACATCCTTTTATGATACAGTTGATTAATGACGTAAACTTGATTTAGTATTCTAGAGCGTATTATGATTTTAATTGATATTTTTTTTGGGGGGAAACGTTTTTTTTTTTTGAAACATCGGTGTCGACCCGAGGCCTTAGACACGTTTACTTTTCCGTACGCGAGGCCTTCCATTTTTATCCGACCGATTAAATCTCGTTATAATTTCATCGTGGCCTCTTGAGTTTTTCCACTTAAAAATACGATCAAACAGCACGGTGTATGAGAGACACGACATTAATGGATAGGTTGATATTATTTTCAATGCGCCCCTTCGCTGGCATCCGAGGCAGATGATCGGACAAAAATATCAGGTCCCTATAATAAGGGTTTAATCCCAATTGAAAAGAAAGGTTTTAAAACGTTCCTTAAGGTTGGAGAAATTTGGCTCTCAGCTTGTCCCTGGAATACCTAAAAGTTCCAATATATCTTCTAGGTTCTTAAACCACCCTAAATTTTGGGATTTGCTCCCTAATTTAACATATTTGCATAAATTCCGCGTAAAGCGCCATTGGCTGAAAATATTTTTATATTTATCTTCAAGGGCAGTTAGCAAAGTGGTCAAAACTTTGTTAATTGGTTTTCGATGATTAAGAACTAAGTCAGTTGTTGAGATCCGATAATTAATATTGGACATATTTGGTAAGTCAGTTTTCCCATTAGACGTCGATATTATAATTAGACATATTTTTGTAAGTGTATATTCCCATTAGACACATTTTTGTAAGTGTATATTCCCATTATACATATTTTGGTCAGTCTATATTCTCATTAGACATATTTTGGTAAGTCTATATTCTCATTAGACATATTTTGGTAAGTCGAGATTCCCATTAGACACATTTTGGTAAGTTGATATTATAATTAGACATATTTTGGTAAGTCTATATTCTCATTAGGCACACTTTGGTAAGTCTATATTCCCATTAGACATATTTTGGTAAGTCGGGATTCCCATTAGACACATTTTTTAAGTGGAGATTATAATTAGACATATTTTGGTAAGTCTATATTCCCATTAGACACATTTTGGTCAGTCTATATTCCCATTAGACATATTTTGGTAAGTCTATATTCTCATTAGACACATTTTTTTGAGTGGATATTATAATTAGACATATTTTTGTAAGTCGAGATTAGAATTAGACATATTTTTGTAAGTCGAGATTAGAATTAGACATATTTGTTAAGTCTATACTCCTATTAGACCTATTTTGGTAAGTCTATATTCCCATTAGACCCATTTTGGTAAGTAATATTTGAACATAAGGGTTGTTTATAAAATATTTCGCCCCCGCCTGAACGGATCTGCAGTCGATTATGAAAGCAGCATCCTTTAACTGACTCGCGAGTGGAACTATTTCCAGGGTTTCCGCGTATAATGGACGCAAATAATGTCGATTCCGTTCCACGCATACCTCCCCCCTTCCTTGGCGCTTCGTTTTATCTATAGAAATGATGCCGGCATATTTCGAGCGTAGAAATAGCGTGAAAACAGAGAGAGAAGTGTCTTTGACCGAAAGTATGTATAAAGCGAATAACGCACCGCTTGGAAAAATTTACTCAACCGTCAAAAGAAACCTATCTTTTCTCGCGTCATAAATAATCCAATTGCTAGCGTATTCGGTAGCCCCCGGTTTTTTTTTGTCAATTAGTTCTTCTCTACCCGGTTCATTCATTAAACTTGTTCGCTAATTGTCGCGTCGCCTTTAAGCTTTAGCCGAATTATGACAACGTATATCCGGGGGTTTGAGTTTTGAGGAAAAAGAAATTTTACTTGTTCTCGAATTTTCTCACGTGTGTTTTGAATACGCTTTGTTTGTTGAAGAAAAACATAAAGTAACATTTGTCTACAGCAGATTCTTTGTCAGATATACTGCTTTCAAATTTGAAATTCTTCCAAACCCGGTGTATACACTTTTCAGGCTATACTTATCAAACCTGGCTTTTTTTAATCGAAAATTTAGTGGCTTATAAAGATTTCAGTATAAAAAGATAATTCTGGTTTTATTAGCATAGTAACGTAGTAAATTTAGGTATGATTGTAAGTAAAATAGTAAATTTAGGTAGGATCATAAGTATGATAACAGATGAAAGTATGATCATAATTAAGATAACAGATGAAAGTATGATCATAAGTAAGATAATAATGAAAGTATGATCATAAGTAAGATAATAAATGAAAGTATGATCATAAGTAAGATAACAGGTGAAAGTATGATCATAATTACGATAACACATGACAGTATGATCATAAGTAAGATAACAGATGAAAGTATGATCATAAGTAAGATAATAAATGAAAGTATGATCATAAGTAAGATAACAGTTGAAAGTATGATCATAAGTAAGATAACAAATGAAAGTACGTTCATAAGTAAGATAACAAATGAAAGTAAGTTCATAAGTAAGATAACGGATGAAAGTATGATCATAAGTAAGATAAAATTGGACGATTACTGTTAATGATAAGCTATCATAAAGCAATAAGGGAAATTGAAGTTTCAGAATTGTAATTTCGTCACTTGCTTGGCAGAATTACTGCTAGATTAGTTTGATCGAGATCTCATTACTTAGCGACATAATTATTTTCGTGGTCATCGGTGAAATTACAAAAATACCTTTCGAAGAATAGCTAGTGTCATCCTTATATTTATTACGTTACTTAAGCAAAGAACTTATATATGTATAAGAACGTTGAACAAAAGGCATCGCTTGGCCCATGATTTAATCGGTTTCAGAATAACTCCGCCCTAAAATCCGCGTGCAGCGCGCTTTGAACTATAAACGGTTTTAACCTTTAGCGCGCGCCGCACGCGGTTTTTTGGGCGGAGTTATTCTGTAACCGATTGCATCAAGGCACCAGGCGCCAATTTGATCGTTCAACGTTCTTATACATATAAACGTTCTTGCTTATGGTGTGATGTAATAATTGCACTTTGTTCAATTTCTAATGGTATACAGTATGGAAATACTCTAAAATCCAGGAAATACGACATATTAATTTCTGTCTAACTAGACAGGATGAGAAATGGTTTGACAGTGGCTTAACTACAATGAAAACAAGGGAACTCAAAAAATCTCCCTTGTCTACGCCAGTGTGTCGGTACACATTGGATTTTCACCGCTACCCTCTTTCAGAATTGTATTCATTTTTCATTCCGAATTAAAATTTATTAGTTTGAAAATAGTTTGATTTGTAGTTTAATTAGCAAAAATATTCAAAGTTTAATTCATGAAGTCTTTAAATACATAGAAGTTTAATTTATCTGAGATCGTGTTATATCCAAAATTGTACAGATCCAAATTCTACTTGGATCGACATTTACAAATTAAAATGTGTTATATTTGTACCAATTACAAAGCATAAAATTCAAATTTATTTAGGGTTGCATCGATATGGGTACAGCCGATATATCGGCTATTCGTGGCCGATATTAACAAAGTTATCTATCATAAAAGTAGTGTATATGATAAAATCATTGTAAAAGACGGTTCAGAACACTGTCATACCATTTTATTCCAATTTTTAACGATAAAAAGTTTGCAAGAGCATATCCGAATATGTTTCTTTTCATTTTACGTGATACATATTTTCTATCACAAATCAAATATCGTTGATTTTAATTGTTTACACTCGTAACCCCCTGTCTTAAAAAGGAATGATCTAGCTTCTGAAGTCTGGCGTACGCGGCGCGACCAATCAAATCAAATATATTCATTAGTTAGTTAATCGATCATTTTCCTATTTTTAAATGTTTTTCTGAAAATATTTCTCTAATACCGGTATCGGCCAATATCGACTTCGCTTAAGCTGATATTGTCCGATACCGATATTATAAAAATAGGACGATATATCGGTGCACCCCTAATTTAAATCCAATTTGATCAAAATCATTTTATCGAAAGAGAATGAGATTTAAACTGGATATGTTTCGATTACGATTGGATCAAAATTTGAACATTTTCGTCGGGTATTTTCTTAAAACGTTTAGTGGTTTTCAATCTGACGTGACAACATTATAACTAAACAAACGTGTAAGTGACACTCAACAAGATAAGAGTAATGTACTTACGGTAGCGTAAACTCCACTGACGACCCCACCCGCGAAAATGGTGCAACATTTGGAGGACCCCATCGACCGTTTCTCCCCGAGAAGTCAAATTCTTCAACCCCGAAGGCGATCTGTTATTGAGATGTCACCTTGAACTGTACGTGCCTTCGCATTCTGGTGGCCTGATCATTCGCTGTTTTATTTGGAGAAATCACCGGCACTAATAAATATCGAACTCCTCAATTCTTCGGCGATGGCAAACTCTGACAGCGCTAACTTTTCTCGTAGGTGGACTTCGCTTCGATACGGATCGAACTGATGGAGAATTTCAGTTCTGGAAAGCGGAGCGATATCCACCCGTACCTCCGACTTCATTCTACGAAGTGAAACTAAATTAACTCGTGAGTCGTAACTTTTCGTTATTTCTACAGGTAGGAGTTGTTGCCACGACGTGAGGTGGAACATTTTTTTGCGTTCTGCGTTGAAGAACAAAGATCGGCGCATGCGTGAAGTTTCTCTCTACTTCCTGGCTTTTCGTCATATTTTATACCTGTTTTAGTTGTCTTCCCCCTTTTGTTTGTAGACCCTCCCCAGAGTTGCCAGATGGGCGGTTTTCCGCCAAAATTGGTCTGCTTTGCGGAGAAAAAAAAACCTTTGGGCGGGTGGCAGTTTCTTGGGCTAGTTTCAAAAATTCGAGCCCCATCCTTCATTACGGGAACCCATAGCGTGGATGCTATTCCACGCTAGATCCCCGCTAAGGACAGACCCGTCACAGAGGCAGGGCCCCAATAATCCCTCTCCTGGGATTTATTTTGCCGATATTTGGGGGTATTTCCATGACCCGACACCTGCGGTGTTTTCTTTGGAAATGGTTCCATTACCTATCTATCCAAAATTATTTTAAAATAAAGCGCCAATTCCCGTTCCATAGCAGAAATCGGTAATTTATGTTGGGTGGGAATTTGGACCATTTTGGGGTTAATACGATTTTGGCTTGTGCGGGAATTTTTGGCTGGTTTTCTAGTTGGTTTGTGCGAGATCTAAAAACATATTCTGGCAACTCTGTGTCCCTCCCCCGTTTACGGATAGTTTTAACACATTGAAGTACATTGGGTCATCCTTGGATAAATAATCCAAGGACCATCGTTCTGTAGCGTTTATATAAACTGTATCAAGAATGAATTCTGGTATATAAGAAAATGAAAGTCTGCTTTTTAATCACAAAACGTAATCATAGATGGCGAAAGAGTGCCCACGAAAAATCGAAAGCTACAAAGTATTGGAGCATCGACAAACAAGTTATTTGTCGATGATTGGAGGGTGGGGTTGAAGTTTCTGTATGATTATTACCGAAGCTTCATTTAAAACAGTTTTACTTAATTTTAATTAATTATTTTAATTTATAAATTAAGTATTTTAGAATTAATTCATGTTTAGTATTTATTTTGGTTTAGTGATAATGCTTTGATGTTTAATGTTTTAAACACATAGGGATTACTATTTTGTTTCGTGACCGAAAACTATCGCTACGCCCCCTTTGGTTCACCATTGTAACGGTAGTGGCTAAAGCAGACACTAATAGTTTTTCCTCATCGTTATTCGTAAATTTGACTTTATAAATAATGATACTGGCAATTTAATATTATTATTGCATCGTTTGCTTATATTTTGATAAGTTTATTTAAGAAAAAACGTTGTTATGACTTTTTAATTTGCTAAAAATAACAAAAATAATAATAATAAAATTTATATTATTCAAACGGTATAAAATATTTCTAACCTTATTCTAACTCCTTATTTGAATGGAAAAGACATTTTCAACCTTCAAAGAGGGACTTTAGTTTCGTTAGGCATTTAATTAATTTTTAATAAAAACTACTGTGTCCTTTCCAAGTGCTATTCAAATTGCCCGCGGAATGTATTGGATATCTCATAGATGTCGCTAAAAGGCGATAATTTCTTTTTCCAAGAAGTTACGTCAGTTCCGTATTAAATGAAGATTTTCTTTCGTATTTCCGGTTATAGAAAAGCCCATCAACGCGAGCTGTGAGGTAGTGTGTATGCCAATTTTAATCCTCTTAAATCTATTTAAAATTTGTATTTATTTAATATTCTTCGGCTAAATAATTTTTGGTTTATACTTTAAATTAGTAATATAGGCTTATTTCGTTATTTTTATGTCAACGAATGTTTGTTAAAATAGTTTTATTCTTAAGCCTAAGCCAAGATGGTGAAGCGAAAAGGAGAAAAGAAGGGAAAATCAGCCCTGAGCGAAGTCGTAACTAGGGAATACACCATTCATCTACATAAGCGTCTTCATGGAATGTAAGTACAAAAAAAAACCTTTTATTAATATTGCCTTCCTCCTATAACCCATAAATTTTTTATTCCAGAGGCTTCAAGAAAAGGGCACCAAGAGCCATCAAAGAAATCAAGAAGTTTGCTGAGAAACAAATGGGTACCATAGATGTCCGAGTTGATACCAGATTAAATAAATTTATTTGGTCTAAAGGCGTTAGGTTAGTTAAAAAAAAAATTCGGTAAAAAAAAAATGATATATCTAACGAAATATTTTTCTAGGAATGTTCCGTACAGAGTCAGGGTACGTCTAGCGAGGAGGAGGAATGAAGATGAAGATTCTCCTCATAAATTGTACACCCTAGTAACGCACGTAGCTGTTCCAACATTTAAAGGTATGGAAAAACTTATTATGTTGATAACGTTTATACATAAAATTTTATCACTTCTTTAGGACTTCAAACGGAAAATGTTGATGCATCTGATACATAAATTCCAACTTTGTATAATATTAAAAGAATATAAACATTCTTTCCCATTAATTGTGTTTTTTGTTGCACTGTTTGTAAGGCTGGGTGAATAGCACTTTTAGCCTATTGAGATGAATATCGCATATCCAAAAATTAGTTTTCAAACCAAATACTGAATAGTTACGCTTAATCCAAATACTATCTTGCTGAATATAGAGGCCCAAATATTTTTGGGTTGCCACATTTCAGGGAATTTTAAGAATTTGTAAAACGTCTGGGAATTCAATTTTCTTTTGGCACTTTTTGAAGGCAATTTAACTGATGACAAATTCTATGATTATCATTTATTTCCTTCGAAGTTTGGTAAATTTTTTCAACATTGCAATAACCTTTTTACCATTAAACTTCTAATAAAATAACATTTTTGGCCTTAGAAAAATCGGGAAATTTGAAACTGAAAAAAATTTGATTTCTGCGGAGGGCAAACTGACCAATAACGTACGCTCTTAAGTGGGAGCTCTACCTTAATATTCCCCCCCCCCCCCCCACAACCGGTTTTGACCAGTGTTGTAGTCCTAAAACAAAAGGGGGGGGGGGTGCTACCTGGGTACAGCCAACTTCGATTTCGCGCATAATTGAAGCTGGTCGTAGCTAAGTAGTTATTTGAAATTGTTGTGGTATTTTCCTGGGGGCAAAATTTTTATTTAACTCACACACTCTTTATTCGAGAAAAATGATTTACGAAATAGAAGCAAGGCGCGCACTGGAAAGTTGAAAAAAAGAGGCAGGGCGCGCCTAGGCAAAATAGAAAAACCAAAGCGGGACAGCGCCCTGTCTTTGAAAAAAGCACTGGGGCGACGCCCTGGCCCGACTACACCACTGGTTTTGACTTAACCATTTTTTTTTTGCTCCTATTTCAGTAAGAGCTAGGGCTATATAGAGGCAATTATTCGTCTCGATATTCGACCGAATTATTCGGTTATTCATCCAGCTTTAACTGTTTGTATAATGGAACAGTTTTGCATTAAGCTTAAACATTAATCAATTATATTGAAACCAATACACAACAAAAAACTTTCATAATTAAATCATACAAAGAAAATACAAATTAAAGCGAAACAAGGAACATTTTACTCTTTCACTGATACTTCAACTTAAGCAATATCTTTGAGTTTTTCAGGCGGCTCTTCATCAATTATATTTGCGGACATTTCAACTTCATTTACAGGCACTTGAACTGGACAAACATTTTCAGGCTCTAAAACTTGGTCATTACTTGTCTTCAATAATTCTTCAAGTTTTTTAATTTGTATATCAAGTTGTTGGCTTTTCTCTTGTTTCTCAATCAGTTGTTCAGCCAATTCTTTAAACCTCTCCATAAAAGAATTTGCCAAATTCATACCAGTCATTAACTGGGACTGCCCAGCAGAACGTTGCTCGCAAGACTGAATAACTTGCTTAAACGTTGCACCTTGTCGGTTCAATGCTGTTGAATTGTGATAACAATAAGAGGAATTCTCCACACTGTGTAAATTTGCAGTTTTCCATTTTAAAATGTCAAATGTGTTTCCATTTTGTTTGAAAAATGCATGCTGGTAATCATGAGTATAAGGATTACACACAGTAGTTGATGTAAATAAGCCAAAGATAAAATTTTTATGCCCAGCAATCTTGGAGAGATTTTTATGGATTTGTTTTTCTCTCACCGAACTTTGCAATGTACTTTCCCGTCTGAGTTTGTACCATCCTACAATTTCAGAGCCTCTTTCTTTTAAAAGTTCTGTCAAACGTATTTCATCAATATCTCCTATATAATTATAGAAGTAAAACAACGAAGGGCTAGGAACAAAGTCATAAATATTCACGAACACATTTTCTTCTCGTTCACCTATATGAGAATCACTTATCGTGTCAACAATTGAATTTTCAACTTTCCCAATGAAAAATCCATCTTCATCACTCAATGAACACACTTGCCGATGCAAAATTGAAGCAATTAAGGAGCCACTAGTAACAACAATTGGATCTCGTTCTTGTGTAGCCATTTTAGTACTTAACTTTATGAATTATAGCAGAGTTGCCAGATGTAAAACAAAATTATTGCACCAGCACTTGTACAATGTGTAGTTCGGTTGTGTTTACGAAGTTTATCGGTACATTAAAATTTAAAATAGTTTTTTAAGAGGAATAATTACAGTCGTGGACGTAAATGATGGAATGTCTCCCAACGCTGAACTACAAGGTCAAAGTTCCCCGATGTTCTGATTCAAAATTTGAAATGGCCGCGCAGTGCTGATTTTAGAAGGACGACATGAACCGTTTTCGTCGGGGTACTGGAAATCTTTTGCCAAAAGAAAAAGAAATTATATCGCAGAAAAATGTGGCAATATACGATGGAGAAGAAAAAGTACGTCTCTAACAATCTTTTTTATCTAAATGAATCATTACCTGCTTAAAATACGATAATATTTTCTATATGCCAAGGCTTAGTAGTTGTCAAAAATTGGTGTTCACAACTTCGCAACAGTGCGCAATGATAATGCTAAAACTTTTTTTACTAGACAAATTTTGAAAAAGGAATCTTGGTTCTAACTAATTTTAGGATTCTATGGCGAGAACAAAGCCAGTACTCTAATGTAAGTCCATTTCTAATTTGTTATTCCTTTAAATTAATTATTCTAGTATATTAGGAATATTTTTCGGAGAAGGTAAATGAGTTAGCGCTACAACTTCAAATGATATCTTCACTGGAAGAACAGCCTGGAAGCTTTAGCAAAAGGTACAAAAATAATTTTTAATGATATCTCTGTTTTGAACCAATGTGAGTTATTTCATGGTTGCATTAAAATAATAGTGCAAAGATAATGGTTCACCTTAATGTGACTGGTGAGAAAGTGGAACCAGAGGTTTTTTATAGCACAAATCATCATGTAAAACTATCTTTTCGCAAAGGTGGCTTAAACGAAGTAAAAATTTATCTTTTAAAATGAATTTTAAAATGTGTATATTAATAGAATTTTTTTTAAATAGTTTTTAAAGAAACTCAATGAAGCTATAGCTAAAAAGGAATGGGAAATTGGGGTACAAAATTATAAAATTAGAAACACTTATGGAAATAATATTAAGTCTAATTTGTTTTTTAGATTCCAAAATTTCGCCCAGGAATTTTGGGAATAGAAAGGCAAATTCAAGCAAAAAATCAACAGGCTGATAAACATATTTCAGTAGCTTTTGAGGATCTTAGTAAACTTATGGAATTAGTAAGTAATTAGTAAGAAATGTAGTAATATTTAAAAAAAAATTCAAACCATTTATTGCACAAAGGCCAAACCAATGGTATCTATGGCCAAGAGCATATCACAAAAAATAAGAGATAAACAGGGAGAGATATCAGATGATGAAGTACGTTTCACTAATACCTTCTTTATGTATGGAAACTAAAAGATTAATGTTTATTGATAGACGTTAGTTTTCAAGTCTCAACTATTAAGTTTGGGTATAAGTGACCCAGTTACTAGGGAAGGTCATGGTTCATCCAACTCATTTTACAAAGAACTTGCCAAACAAATTGCTCAGGTTTTATTACAACCAGTTGAAGAGGCTGGAGGAGCGCTATCGTTAACTGATTGTTATTGCCGCGTTAATCGGGCCAGAGGGCTTGATGTAAGTGTCTATCTGAGAAAAAAATCTACCAGTACAAAAGTTAACATTTTGATTTTTCAGTTAATTTCTCCTGAAGATCTGCTAAATGGTTGTCTCATGTTTGAACAACTAGCATTGCCGTTGAGGCTTCATGTATTTGAAAGTGGTGTTAAAATTGTCCAGTTATCAAAACATGACGGAAAAGCTGCTGCTATTGAAGTCACTGAATTGGTAATACTGCTTTTGAATAGTTAAAAAAGTAGTGTAACATTAAAGGGAGAATATTTATGGTGGATCAACGAATTTAACATTTCTACTATCAGTTTTAACAGAAGCTAAGAATGGCTGCGTTCAATAACGCTCAACGAATTATTTTTATTGAGATTGTTGCTAAACGTGACGTAGGATCTTGTTGAAAGACTACGTTTGTTGTAAATTTTCTGTTACGGCGTCTGCAGCTAGCCTTGCTCCATGCTGCGACGACACATGACCGTTGAGCAACGGAAAAACCTGCTCTTACAGCCGATAACTTCGTTGCTCAACGAACAGGCAACGTGACATCAAAACACTAACAGTAAATAAAAAACTGGTCCAGTAAAAAATCACTGACCGTTGAGCTCAGCGCTGAGCTTTTTTAGAGTTACTGAACGCAGCCCAAGATTGGTGCTAGTTGCATTCAAAATAAGTTGTAAAGTGCATTCACAGATGATTTTTTAATTTAGTTCATACTCCCTTTAATAACTTTGTTATTTTGGCGTATTTATAGCGTTTTCCATTTGATTGCTCTAGATTCGCTCCGAATCTGTCTCTGATGTCATAGATCTTTCCCCAATCGACTAGAGTAAAACCGCAAATGGAACACCCCATTAGCATATTCCCGCGCTTTGTTGTTTTTCGTCCGCTAGAAATTTGAATTTTCGCGTCTTGGTCTGCCTTTTGGCCCAAAAATCTAAAAGGAACACACAAAAATTTGCTCCGATCTCGATCTCGATTCGTTGATCTGTCAAAATCGGTAAATCGGTTTTGGGCGATCTCGGAGCAACCGAGAGCGGGAAATGGAACACCCAAAACTTGAGAGCAGTCAAATGGAAAACGCTATTAGACTTAGTCTTTAATTTTTTTAAATAATAATAATAATATTTTCTATTAGATGGAGACTAGAGGATCTTTAAGTGCTGATGAATTATCCGCTCTGATTAGTACAACTGTAGTTTTAGCCAAAGAAAGGTATTTTATTTTATTTTTTAACGCTTTGATATAAATTATCCCAAACGTTTGAGAAACAATTATTAATTAATAAATCGCTAAGTGTTAAGGCACCATAAAATTTTTATTAGAAATTAATTATGTTTTAAATTTTTTAATGGAAATATTTATAACTTTGAACATTCATTAGTTAGTCCATAATATTTTTGCCTATGAATGATTTCTAAAGTTTTACTTAGAGCTGTTCCTAAGAAACAGGGTTATTCATCTTTTAGGAGGTTGAACTATGGCTTATTCCCAACCAAAACGAGTAAGTGGCGTAACGGCGCTAGCTTCTCTGAGGTAGCGCCTATGTTTTAGCGTCTGCTACAGACAAATTAAAAAGTCTTAATTTTTTTCTTAAATAAACTTATCAAAATATAAGCAAACTATGCAAAATTATATTAAAATGAAATTATCATTATTTATAAAGTCAAATCTACGATTAACGATGACGAAACACTAATAGCGTCCGCTGTAGCCGCTACTTATCTAGGTTTCAATGGCGAACCAAAGGGGCCATAGCGATAGTTTTCGCTCTATCATAAAGGTCCCCATATAGACGATATTAGACAGTTTTTGCACTCATAAAATGACGTTTACACTAACGTCTACAAATGCAACCAAAGTTTAACTTGTAGCTCAATAATGGATTTCACTTGACATTGTAATAAATAATGATAGATAAGCAAATATTTCTGTGAAGGCAACCACATCCTTATCTATAATCTATAAAACTTTATTTTAAACCAGTGGTTATAATTAAAACAATCGGTATTAAATAAACTTTTCCAATTAGATTGTTGCAACTTGAACGACAAGGACTTGTGTGCCGGGATGATTCCTTGGAAGGACTCAGGTTTTATGCAAACCTCTTCCTTTCACAACCAGTAAACTAGATGCGCTTTGTGCTTTGTTAACTTATTATAGCGTATAATAGATTTTAAGTGGGGTAATAATGTATGAGAGTTTAAGAGCTTATAGACTTAAAGCGAGATTTGTCAAATTTCTCCAAATTAGTTTTGTATAGTATTTACAAATGTTGTAATACTGTGTATGAAAGATTAGGCTTAGAATGAAAACCTTTATGGAAAAATTTCACTATATAACTATTTCAAGAATTAATTACCAGAGCAAAATTAAGAATTTATTAGCTTAAAATTTAATTTTCATTAAACTTGGGAAACAAAATTAAGTTTTAAAATTACCTTAAATATTTTGCTCAAATTTATCTCTTCAGTATTAATTCACTTAACTGCCAATAAGATAACTGTGAATACAGTTTAATTTGGTAATATTCATTTCACAGTTAAATATGTATGCAAATACATTCTTGAATTATGTTTAGTCACGGCTAACTTTGATCTCGCGCTATAGCAGCCAACCCATTCGTTGAAGTTTCCATGTTAATCTTGTAGTTCCTTACAACCTTCGAGCAAAAGATATCTGTAATGGAATTTTTTTAGAATAATTTTTTGCATTGAAGCTATCAAAAACTATAAGAGTTAAGCACCACGCTCGTTATAGCTGGAAAACCCTTAGGGCGAGATCAAAGTTGGCCGTAGTATAGTTTTAACTTGTTAATTTAATATTGAACTTACTATATTTTAAAACTAACCAAGTTATAAACCTTATGACCAGAGTACTGTCTACATTACCCCAGAAACAGCAGTATGAATGTTGAAAGTTGTTGTAAAAACGTTTTTTTTTTTTTTGCCTGTTTATTAAGTACGTAAAGAAAATTATTCTTTTATACTATAGAAATTATCAGAGACATAATAAAAATGTCTTTATTTGGTTACAGTTTTTCTTGCATAATTTCTTAACTTCAATTGATATCACAACATTGCACCAATTAAAAAAAATAAGAAAATAATACTTCATGTAGGGGTAACATTACAGACCTCTTATTTAATTATGTTACAGAGCTATCATGAGTGAAGTATCGCAGTATGTCTAACTCTAGTAATTGATTTTTAACCGCCTGTTCCCATCCTTTATTAGCTGCCGGATTTACGGGACTAGGGTGCATAATAGAATATACCTTAATGTGATTTTTGCCACGTTCCTTTAAGGCATGTTCGGTTCTCTGTGCTGCAAATTTTCCTATGCCGATAATAGTATGTACACATAAAAGGTCAATAATTTTGCATAAATATTCATCACAAATGCTTAGTAATGGGTTTCTAATGTCAACTTTGAGATCAGGTGGCGTTATATTTTTGCCACTTTTAGCGAGAAAGGCTAATGGGCAATAATTGTGAACAAATATATTTTTAAAGAAAATTTCTGGTTCTTTTGATTGCTCTTGAATGAAACCCCAAAATCTTCTACCGCTTACCTAAAAATGTAAAACAGTAATCTGAGAATATTATTTGATAACACTTATTCGGGAGCCCAGCCAAAAATTAAAATTCCTTATAGGAAAAATAGGATTATGTATGTCAATTGACTGATTCCAAAATTACACTTTTATGTGCAACAATACTTTTACAATATAAGGTCTAGTAAGGTTTTTAGGCCCTAAAAAAGCGACAAACTTTCATGCTAAAAATGAATTTTGAGATCAACCGATTTGTAGGAATATACACAATTTTATTATATTAGATAATATAGCACTAAATTTTTCACAATAAAGGATTTTAACGGCAAATTTCTGATTAATATATGTAATAATGCTTCAAAAAATTAAGTTAAACTATTGAACAATATATTTTTGTTCATTTGTTAGTTCTCAATAGTGGCATCAGCATTCGATTATCGACAACAGTCAGGAACCGAAAGGACATAGCAGTAGTTTTCAGTCACTAATTATGCATTTCATAAGTAGGAAACATAAACTAGTTAAACATAAGATTTTATAAGATGTGTCAAGAAATAACAGTAGAATATAGGATGGGTCTTAAAATATAGGACTTATACTTGCATACCTCGCTTCTTGAACAGGCGAGACCCTGTACAGGTCTATTCGGGTGCTCCTTTTCAGGTTTTTCAACAACACCATCAATTTTCAACCAATTTCTCACAGCATTACACTCCCCAAATGGAACCTAAATTGACATGGCTGATATAAATAAGGAAATATCGTATCCATAGGTAAATTTTGATCTTACACCATTTTGAACCATTCCGAATGGGCCAGGATTCATACCCAGGAATAGCACCCCTTTCTTCCCATTACAATATTTGTTTACATAGTTCTCATGAGTATTCCTGGCGTACGTTAAAGGATTGTAAACGTAACACACAGGGTCTTTAAACTCTAAAAGCGAAAGTTCATCACAAAGTTTGCTTTCTATTTCCAAAAATTGCAAGTTAATATCAAAGTCAGTTGAAGGGATGTTCATTTTGGTTTAAGTTTATTTATTACTAAAGTTGCTGGGATTTTGGTGTAATTGCACTCTTAGTTTTTTATCATTTTGATAGTTAACTAAATTAACAACTTTCATTGGCCGCAGGCTGTACTTTTTATTTCATGTGTGAGCCAAAAAGTTTGGACTATCCAGTGGGCAAGAGCATCGAGCATTAACCAGTGCAGTTTAACCACATCCATAGAAAAATTTTACTTTATGGGAACGGGTCCAGTAGAACACGCAACGGACGAATTCGGACGCAAAGAGTGTGCAAACAATACTAAGCTTTCTGGGGACAATAGTTCTACTACAGTCGAACTATTGTCCCCAGAAAGCTTAGTATGGTTTGAACACTCCTTGCGTCTAACTACATCCGTCACGTGTTCTGATTTTAGGATTAGGGATTAGGCTGGGAAATAATAAATACCGACGTCAATCTGCCAGAATCCTGAAACTCGAAAAAAATAATATTTTCGGTGCGGTGGAATACCCGACGAAACAGAATTAAGCTATGGTCATAGCTACCGCGTAAAACATTAGAAACTGCTTTTAAACTTCAATAACTTTACGGAAAAAATTATCTAACCAACTAAAAACTTTACTAATAATAATAACCAAAAAAGCCAGAGTTATCTAAAAATACGAGGAAAAACATAAATTACAGTGAAAACTAAAACGGATGGCGCTGCAGATGTCTTATATTTTCCTTTAATTTACAAAAATTTTACATCGGATATGTGATTGAAATAAATTATAAATAAATTAACGTCAATGATACTACAATATGTGCTTAATCAAATGAATAGGAAAAGTGATTGAAATTAATATTATAACGGTATAACGATAAATTAATTTGGGTGGACGGATCTCCTATACAAGATTAAAGACGACGGGAAACGACCGATGTCATGAGCTTGGTCCCCTGTGTAATCCCTGGTCTGGGACTTTACGTGCACCGACCCTCTAGCCCCGTCCTTCTTCCTCTTCAGCCGATATTGGCTGATACCGGTATTCGAAAAATACTCGCAGGAAAAACATTTAAAAATAATAAAATACTCTATTAACTACCTTATGATAATATTTTATTGCCACAACCCTACATTTCCGTTTAAAAAAGCAAGTTCTTCAACAAGGCTTGGTTTTAGTCTATTTCTTATTTTATTTTTATCTCTATAGTTGGAATCATATATTCAAAACCCTCTATAAAACCACATACTTTCTCCCATTCATTCTCCACAAAATAAATAAAGTCAAAAACCTTTGAAATCATAACAAATATGTTTTACATCCATTCTAAACTTCAATTAACTCATTAATTTGATTCAAACTAAGATGAACAATTTCAATCAAGCCAAGCAGAACTTATTGAAATTGGTGGTGTAGATGAACAAATAGTAGGAATAAAATGGGCCCCTGAAATTAAAACAGCAAGTGCCTGTTTTATTGAAGCTGTTACAATATGAAAAAGTACAAATATGAAAATGTATCTTTGCATTTGAATTTTCCCCAAACATAACAATTACGGCTCCTTACTAGATGGCCGTTTTTGAGAACAGTCCAGAAGATAAAATATACTTAAATACAAGAAAGTTTTCATGGTGCTATTCAACCATTTCTTGATACATGCAAAAATGATGAAACACAATTTCATTTAATATAACATAATATTCAGTTTTCGTAAAAATTTTATTTCACATATGGTATTTCTATGATAAAAATACCTACAGCAGCCTTCTTAGCCTTTGGCATTCTACAGTGTTTAATCTTGTAACTTATTTCATTGTAACTCTCTTCTCGAATATTTTGTAATATGTTTGACCAATATTAGAGTCAGGGTTAAAATATTGTTCCAATAGGTCCTGGATGAAATGGAATCACTTCATAAAATTATAAATTGTTAGAGAAATATTTCTTTAAAAAAGGTATTTAAAATTTCCTTTCTAGAGGATTATAAGGATTTCTAATTACTTGTTTGTCTCAATCCAGATGAAATTTCTCGGGTGAGCATCATTTATTTTTGGCTGATCTTGATTTGGCTTGATTCTCAACTGATTGTTCCCATTCAGCCAAATAAACTAAGAATTCATTTTTAAGCCATTGAAAATAGTGTATTAGTTTTATTATACATACTGTAGGACATGGTTTAAAATTTAAATGGACATACCTCAATTAGTGAATCATTAACCCTTTGAAATGGCTGAAGGTTTGGACTTTTGGAATGGATGCATTTTAGTAAATGTCCAACATTCATTAGATCAAAAGCATTCATTGAAAATTTTCAGAAATTGCAGTCTCTGGATATTCATCAGGAAATTCCAGCTTTATACAGTCACAGCCAACTTTGATCACGAGCTATAGCGCGAACAGCTCGTGATCAAAGTTGGCTGTGACTGTATAAAGCTGGAATTTCCTGATGAATATCCAGAGACTGCAATTTCTGAAAATTTTCAATGAATGCTTTTGTTCGCGCTATAGCTCGTGATCAAAGTTGGCCGTGGTACAGTTAGTGACACTTTTGGCTAATTAATTGATTAGCTAGTTTACTTCTATTTTGTTTTCCATACTTTTATGGTCTGCCGTTAGTTTGTATTATTTCCTCAACACACCACCTTTCTCCATATATTTGTAATAAATCATTTTTATAGTATTCCAAGCGAGATTTTCTTCTCAATTTTTGCTTCTAAACGTTTAAGCTTAGCATTGAGTTGTGTTCCTATCACTTTGGATTCCCTCAATTCATTAACCAATTCGGTCTTGCTCAAATTGTGAAACCGTTTTAGCGCGTTTGGTTTTTTATTTTTTTTTGATATAGCCACTCTAAAACTGGACCTTTGCTTGGTGCAGTAAAAACATCTCTTTCTACTAGTAGTTTTCAATAATAAGCAACACTTTTCACTGTGGATTGCCCCTGACAAAGTACTTTTAAATCCAGCTTGATGAGTACGATTATCAAATAAAGCGACAAATTTAGGTTCAGGACTACCGTTGCAAAGTTTCCAAATTGACAGAGAGAGAATAGCTTTCCTCAACTGATCAACAGAGTTAATTCTTATTGGTAAGTCTTTGATAACATCCTCGGACAACAATTTTTTCCCCGCAACTTCATAGTGAGCCATAAAATCTTTCCCAATATTTATTGAGCATATTGGACTGCTAGTTCTTTCATTTATCTTCATTACTTTAACATGCTCCAAAAAGAATGTAACACTCCAGCCCAATGGATAAGTTAGATTTTGAAAAGCCAATCGTAGATCCTTTAATTCCTATATCCAAAGATGATTTATTTGTGAGCACTAATCACTAGTAGAATAGAATATCCTATAAAATATTACATACTTCAAAAATTTTCCCAAAATTTTGTTCACAAATACTTTTACTGGATATGTCACAGCTAGTTTCGTTGAACAGGCAAACTGGGTCACTAGTGTTGTTAGACCAGCAAACTGGGTTTCTGGTTTCATTAGATGGGCTAGGTACATCACTGACTGCGTCATCCATAATTAAAATGGATTGGTTCTTTAAGAAAAACATTTAAATAAGAAGAAAAAAAATAATAATTCTTAAACTATACCTCAAGAATGGCAGATGTATTAATTTCCTCTAAACGTTTGTTACTGCATGGTTTCAACGGAACTTCACTCTCATCAACCTTCAATAATTTTAATTCTCTTAATGAATTGAATTATTTTATAAATAAACAACACTGTAATTACCACTTTCTTGGTAGTTATAAAACCAACAGTGTTACAACTGCTTATTTGTCGTTGTTTATCAACATTCAGCGTTTTACTGTTGTTTGGCAAGCAAATGGTAATCTTTTGAGTTGAATTCAATTTATTGACGGGCTTAAGTATAGACACATATTCCTAGCATTGGGAAAACATTAAATTTTAGACCAATAAAATCAACTATTAACAAATTGATACTTACAGAAGGCCCCTGGTGAATAGGATCAGGGAAATGCATAGTTGGACCTTGGCCACCCACAAAATGCTTAGAGCATAAATATGTATTAGCATTTACCCGCTCAATTGGATAGTCATCTCTTTGCAACCATTTAAGCCACTTTTTACACTTCTCTAAGTTTGTTTTCGCTTTAGGGAATGGTAAGAAAAAAACTCCCCGCATGTGATCTTTGTCTAAATAGCGTGAATCACTGTTGCATTTTTTATAAACACATATTTTAGTTCTCATTTTTTACAAATTATTTATTAATAATAATACTTATAATTAATAATACTTAATTATAATAATACTTATAACAACAATTATAATATTTTATCTAGCTTACGGCAATGAAAAACTACTTAGATCTTACAATGCACCAACGGAAAATAAATCAAATGATCAAATCGGCAAAGTTCAATGAGTTCAAAATATTTGGGGCAAAGACCAAAGAATATATTCTTTGCAAAGACTATATAACGCTTTGTTAAAGGTTCAAAGGTTTTTTATTCGCTCGTACAAAGTACACCCTTTTGTAACAGGGCGGCTCCAATGGGAGCTCAGCATTAATTATACAATAATACACTAGTAATAAAAATAAAAGGTAATGGTAATGGAAAATTAACCAGGAAAACGTAAACAGGAAAAAGTAATATACAACGTTATGTAATAAATTTTAGGGGGAAGTACTATGTAGACCGGGAAACAGAGAAGTTAGGGTAGTCAAATAAGTTAATTTTTCTTCTTCTGCCAAGTCTCTAACACCTTTTTTATCACCTCGAAGTCCCAAACATCCCCTGCAAGACCAAGAATATTTTCCAAGGGGCACCCAAAATGCTCTGCCCGCCAGCTGTTACACGCTTGGTCAATTTCCGTTTCTGTGCATTCTAGGAGAACATGGTAAACATCCTCATTCACTTGACCACATAGCTTACAAAGCGGGGATAAGGCTTCGGAACCCAATAATTCCACTTGACGTTCCCTGGTTAGTAGGGCACCCGTTCGAGCTTGAAAGAGTAAACCGCTGCCCCACGACCCAGTATAACATGCCTCTTTCATCGGTTTTTCTTTAGCTTTGTAATAGCCGAGGCTTGTTTTCTGACGTAGTTGGGACTTCCATGATATCAGTGCGGCTTCCTGTACCTCTTTCTCCACACATGTTACCCATTCCTTATAAGAGGTAGCCTTGTCTCTCTTTGAGCTCAGACATAATTGCCGGTCCACTCTTTCTATTGCTCGAGACCAGTCCGTTTTAGAGCCATTGTCTCGAATGTATGTGTATACTTTCTTAGCTATCCTTCTAGCATCC
This sequence comes from Leiobunum rupestre, assembly GCF_980474605.1. Lineage (NCBI taxonomy): Eukaryota > Metazoa > Arthropoda > Arachnida > Opiliones > Sclerosomatidae > Leiobunum > Leiobunum rupestre. The sequence goes on from NC_143388.1 coordinate 26,605,541, forward strand.
ATAAATTTGAGGCGTCCCAGAAATTTCAATTTGCTGCGAGCTTCTCTGGTTGTCATTGTACTCCATCCCATCTCACCATCTATAGCGGCATTAGCCGCAAATGGGCCTGCATTTAGAGCCGTTCTGCCTACCGCTCTCTGGCATCTCTCCAGCCTCTCCCTAGTCATGGCTGAATAACAAATGACCTCGTTTGCATACGTCATTGTTGGTACGGCTACACTCTTCCAAAGTGTACGGCTGACCGAGTATTTGTTGTAGGACTGCTCGGCTAGGTTACGAACTACCCACCACATCGCGTTTCCCTTTCCAGCCACTATCTTTTCCATGGTACTCAAAAAAGGACCATTACTATCAATGGTAATGCCCAGGTATTTGTACTTGTTCACCTTCTCCATTGGCTTCCCGTCGAGAAGGTACGACCACTCATCAACAGGCTGTGTAGAAAAGGACATTGTATTTGACTTATCCATGCTAAATAGTAAGTTCCTACACTTGGCAAAGGCCGAACAAATGTCAAGTAGCTTCTGCAGGTCGTCAGGGTGATTTGCGAAGAGTACAATGTCGTCCGCATAAAAAAGGCAAGACACACAGAGGTCCTTATTTTTTGGAGGATACCCAGGAAGTTTAGCTCCATACCCAGAAACTTGTAGTGACTGGGCTAGGTCATCAAGGTATACTGTGAACAGGGTGGGAGATAACGGGCAGCCTTGGCGTATACCAACCCTACTCGATAATTCAGTCGTCGCAATCCCCTCCAGATAGTATGTGTAGTTACATTCCTTGTACAGACTCTCAATTTCTGATCTCAGGGTAATAGGAATAGCCTTGGAGGAAAGACATTCCCACAGTTTAGACCTATCGACGCTGTCATAAGCTTTCCTCAGATCCAGGAAAGCAATTTCCAGGCGTAGAGCCATTTTCATGGTCAATTCAATTAATTGCATGATGACAAACAAATGATCGCCTATTCGTCGGTCCTTTCGAAAACCTCCTTGGGGCTCACAAATTAAATTATTTTCCTCCAGAAAGTTATTAAGGCGATTCTTCAGTAACATTGCATACACCTTATACATTACTGAGGTGACAGCAATGGGGCGGTAGGAGTCGAGCTCCAGAGCATTTTTGCCTTTCCCTTTATAGATTAGAGTCGCTCGTGCACAAAGCCAGGATAGTGGTGCCACTTTACTTCTCTTAATAGAATTCAATATACTACACAGAGACAGGCGAGCGTTAGGACCAAGAGCTTTCAGACTTTCAGAGTAGACTCCGTCCGGGCCTGCTGCCTTCCCCGTTTTTAAAGTACCAAGCACCTTATTTAATTCCATAACTGAGAATTCATCGTCACAAAGGGGATCTTTCGCTTCAGTGCCCGAGCAGCTAGTTGAGAGGGATGGAGTGGTGGGACCGACTGTGGGGCTGAGTAGTTCATTCTCTAGATCTTTGATATACTCTGTGATTCTCAGAGCCACCGCCTTCTTTTCCCACAAGAGGGACCCATTCTTCGCTCTAACTCCTTTAAAAGCCTTTTCTACCACCACCCCCTGCTTCCTCAATTTTTTCACGTAACGCCAGAACTTCTTTCCTTTGTCTTTGGCCGCCTTTTCGATATCCCGTTCCATTTTTAAGTTCACCAGTCTAATTTCACGTGATACTACGTATTTCGCGTTGGCTTTTGCGGCTTTATAGGCAAACCAGAGGTCTCGTACAGAGTTAGTATCTGCTCCTCTAGCAACAGCTAGTCTGTGGGTCTTTGCTGCCCTTTTTCTAAGTTTTATTGCTTCCCCAACTGACTTGTTCCACCACTTCTTTGGCAGTATCTTATTCTTAATGAGCGGGGCTGGCTGTCTCTTTTTTAACGTGCCTTCCATTGACTTTAGCATTAATTGAACGAAATTTTCATACGACTGATCACTCGTTCCCATAGCCTCTTCCATGGCCAACTGGAATAGTTTCATATTTTCTTCATTATCCAATTCCCAAAAAGTCCTTGGGTTGGGTTCCAGGGCGAGGCAATTGGGTTTTGTAACTTCAACTTGTGGTGACTCACAAATTGCCTCCAAAAATAGACTGTTATGGTCGCTACCAACACTCTTTACACCAAGCTCATCGATTTCCATTTTCGTAAAGAAATTTACTAATTCTTCGCTATAGAGAAAGTAGTCTACTGTTGTACGATATGCCTCATTGTGCCATGTATACATTCCACTACAAATTGGAGCCAAGTTACCCATTATTAGGCCGAAACTTTCAGCAAACAGCTTCACCTGCCGGCCCTTTGAATCTTCCTTCCCACACTCCGCAATATGGGCATTGAAATCGCCCATTATACAGACTTTGTAACCGTTCATGACTGCTTCTGTGACGTCCCTACTGAGGCATTCATAGATAAGACTGTTCAACGTTTTGGCTGCTGTAGAAATTCCCACAGCAAAATACACTAGAGCAAAAAGAATATTTGGCAAATTTTCAAAGTAGAACCACATGTGGTCTGTGCAAGTTTTGTGTAGCGTAAGGGGCACAGAAACAGGGGCCATAACGCCAATCCATCCACCTTTCTTCTCACGGTCCTGGCGGTTATTTCCTAGCCATTGCACACCTTTGGGTAAGTTAGGATTGGCTCCGTCCCGTAGATGTGTTTCTGCTAGCGCAAAGAAAGTCAGCTTATCTCCTGATATAATAGATGATAGCTCCTGCATCTTTTGTTCCGATGCCCCACCCTGTATATTCAGATAGCCAAAACGGAAGAAAAGGAATGTTTTTGTTTTCTGGCTGCGCCTTTTCCCTCTCTTCCTAATTTTTCTCTGAACAATTTTTTTTGCTACAGGAACTTCAGCACTATGATCTCGGTCCACAGGGTCATTCACAGACATATTAACATTTCCGAAAGAGCTATTTACATATTTACACATTGTTTCCCTTGCCCTAAAGTTCAAAACTTGTGCGCGACTTATCTTCGTGTTGAAAGATATATCGTCTAGGGCATCCTCCTGCACTCTCATTGGTTGCTGGGAAGAGTCTTTTCCGTGTCCGTGGGTGACATCACCGGAAGGGCCTGATTCCCAGAATTCAGGCCCACCTTCAAGTTTTTTTAGCATTGGAACCCTTAGCAGTAGATTTTGGTAAAGCCCTCCGCTTTTTCCACATAAGCATTCGAGAAAACATCCTCTGCTCCAAGGATCGATCGGGGGCCAGCTGAACTTTACTGAATTCTAAGACTTGATTAGTCTTCAACTTAGGAGCTGCTTGTAGTATGACCTGTCGAGATTCGTGGCTATCCAAACAAATAAGTACCGGTTTCTCCTTTCTTTCTGTGCCTCTGCCAAAGCGCGTGCTGGTTTTGACGGTAAAAGAGAAAGTCTCCTCTAGTTCCAGATTCTTTCTTAGCCAGTTTTCTGCCCCTTCTGGCGTGTCCATGTCGTCAAAATCCACTCCGAAGGCCACTAAGTTTTCTACTGGGGCCTCATTTAGTTTTTGGCCAGCAATCTCCAGACTTGACTTGTGTTGCAGAGTAGCAATTAGTTTATTTTGTTCTTCAACCTTTAGCTGAAGGGAATCCAGCTTACTAGCCAGAAGTCGAGCGTTCTGTTTCTGGCCTACGGCCTCTACTTTACATAGGTTATGTTCTTTTTCAATATCTTTAAAACGCTTATCAAATGCCACATCTCTGGCCTCCAGGTCTCGAATAATGCCATCCCGCATATTAGCTACAAAGCTCTGCATATTCTGAGATGATAAACGATTAGCTTCGTCCAATAAATCCAGTCTTTCCATGATCTTAGACTGTTGAGTGCAGATCTGTCGGGCAACGACCAAATCTAAGGCTGTCATAAGACTGTCAAAAGTTAGATCTGTTGGGAGACCACGCTTAGTTTCCACCTCCAAAGAGGTATCCTTCACCCCCACAAGTTCAAGAGAAGCCACCGGCTTCTCGGTAGGCCCACTTCTACAAGAGGGACAGCTGAAAGAGTTGACAATTTTACGCGGGATTTTCCTAGTTTCCGAGAGTTCAATTAGGACGCATTCAGCATGATACCACCATTGACACGAAATACATCGAATCCAACTGTTGTCTAGATTTTTACCCTTATTTGCAGCACAGTCCACAGAACCACACACACGGCAGACGTTCGAATCATCTCTGTGTAACTTGCCGCATTTAGCGGTCTTTTGGCTTGAGTTCCCAGGCATTGCTTATTTTAACGTTTTCAACAAAACGAAAAAGAATTCCAGGTCTTGGGCTTCGGCGTAGAATTGCAAGCGATTCAGAGAAGATAATATATAATATTTATTTTTGCTAAGCCTAACTTTTATAAATTGATAAATATGAACGAATTTGAAAAAGAGCGCGAGAAAAATTAATGCGACTGTGCGTGACTGCACCACGGCCGACTTTGATCACGCGCTGTTCGCGCTACAGCGGACAACACATTCGTTGAAGAGAGATCAAAGTTGGCTGTGTCTAGACAGACGTGATAGCATATGTAACATAATTAATCATAAGTATGCCACTGTACCTTTATTTCATTCAAAAATCTTCACTAACGGTTTGTTTCACCACGAACCAGTAAAAAGGTGGACTACGTTAGATTTTAACCTTTTTATTCATCCTAGTAATTTTGGGAGTCACACTATTGGCAAGTAACATATTTATTTAAGCCAATGGAAAACCTCGAAATTGATAAGGAATTTTTGGTGTTGGAATTTTAGTCAGCCCATCATGGCCCAATGTAGCTTTATTGAAATTTATAAACTCGCTCGGTTTGTGCGGATCAAGTTAAATTATGAGTAATTTAGAAAAATAAACGTTGGGGAAAATGACCAATAAGTGATCGCTTTCCGAAAATGAAACAAGTCGTCGAAGTGGAATATTCCACCAGCGTTATCAGACGTAGAGCTAATTATACGACGGCATTATCGGCATTTGAGATTCGATGACGTCAAATATGACATCAAATATGACATCAAATATGACGTCAAATATTACGTAGGGTACGGATGACGCAATATCTGTGAAACAAACCGTTAGTGAAGAAATAGAGCTAGTGGCATACTTATGAGTAATTATGTTACATATGGTGATAGTGTAAAAAACATGTTAACACTTTGTACCCTAGCGCCATCTATCCGTCAGCCCAATTGCTTACCGACAAAGACTATTTTTTTTAATTTATAGTATATTCTTTGCTGGTTTTTTTTCGCGTGAACTTTTGAATGCTGGTAAATTTCAAAATAGATAAGCAACTCGATTCCATAATCGACGAGCCAAAATTCGAAGTGCACTTAATACACTTCTACCACGATGAAAATGTATAACGCTGAAATGTCAGCCTTCAACTCTGACATGATACAACGCAACACTGACATGTCAGCGCAATTAACTACCCTTGAAACCAATATGAGTGATCTAAGGATCAAGCTCCAAAAGACTACTTTATCTAATGACATTAACCAACGCATCCAAGACGCACTGGATAAAGCAAACCAAGACCTAGACCTCACAATAACCAAAAAAGTCCTGGATTCAGTATTGCCTATCTCCAATGATCCTGGGTGCCAAAGTAGACCTTTTAATGCTATGATGTTCAACTTCGCTAACCCCAATGATGATGCTGCGGACAAGCAAGCTATCTTGGCTTTGCTACTGGATGTCGGTATTAACGAGAACAGTGTACCACTGGTTAAGTTCTCCCGATTGCGATCGTCCCAAGCTGCGGCTACCACTGCACCTCGCTGCCGCCCCATTAAGATTGAATTTCCATCACTCGAACTAAAACACACTTTCCTAAAGGGTGTGAAAGCCCTTAAAGCCAAGGATGCTACCATTAAATTATCGTGCGCTTTCGACCGCTCACCAGCCCAGCGTTTAGCCCATAGGGTTGCGCTAACTGAATTGAAAAAACGCCTTGATAATGGTGAGAAAGACCTCTGCATCAGAAACGGCAAGGTGTTGTCTCGTACGGACCTTGGGGATTCTCCTGCAGCTCAAAACACAAAAAACCATTAGACCGTCAGGAGCTAACGCTACCTGACCCACGTTCAATACCTGTAAATATTGTAAATACTAATAATACTACCTCCTCTTCTATTGCCACTAACTCTCACGAACCAACCTATCCACTTGACCCGTTGGTTAAACCGTATGTCCCTATTCAATATTTTGGTGCCATTTCTTACACTAATACGACGCCTAACCATTCGGATGGCATAACAGTCCTAATGACAAACGCAAACACCCTCACTACCTATAAGCGCATGGAATTAGCTGCAGTAGTTAAATCTACAAATTCCAACATTCTGGCAATTACTGAAACTGCGCTCAAACCAGAGGTCATGGACTGTGAACTCAATTTCCCACAATTCCACATATTCCGGCGAGACCGCCATGGTCTATCCAAAGGTGGTTCCAGCCAACCTGTCCGCCCAACCAGTTGAGGGCATCTCCTCATCCGTCTCTAATAACCTCTCTGAGTTCTCCGGGCTTGATTTTCTGACAGTGCTGTGCACTCTTCCGACTACTGACGTTCTGCTCTGTCTCGTTTACCGCTCCCCTTCCTACGACAATCATGGCGACGTAACCGATATCATTTGCGCTATCTCCCAGTACTGCTCCTCTCATAACTGCGCTATACTGCTCCTGGGAGACTTTAACTACCGCAATATCTCTTGGCCCTTGGGGATTCCTCTACCCTCAGCCGATAATGCCACCAAACAATTTCTGGAGGAAATCCACAACCAAAATCTGATCCCATCCGTTCATGAAATTACCCGCACAGATCATCTCTTCCAGAGACCTAGTATCCTTGACTTGGTCTTCACAATTGATCCCCATTTGGTTTACAATGTCCTCCAACATCCACCACTAGATAAAAGTGACCACAATGTAATAACGTTTAAATTGGCTTCCCCCAATCAATCAACCCTTCAACCTACACGCATCTGCCGAGACTTCTTCAAAGGTAATTATGACAATTTTGCGAGCTACCTTTCATCCCTCAATTGGAACGAAGAACTAGACCAGAATGATGTTGAAACCAGTTGGACTGCTTTCATAGACGTATTATATCACGGTATCATTCTCTATGTTCCCTTCCGCCGCCTGAAACAACCCCGTCCACCTCAAGTTAACGCTAGGTACGCCAAATCTCATAAATTCAAAACTGCTGTCTGGAAAAATATACTCGTGCTAAGACCCGAAAATACGCAACCCCCCAGCTTGAGTCTGCCCACGATGAATATAGGAATGCCCGTAATGCCGACACCAATGCGTCACGTAAAGCTAAAATAAAGTTTGAAAACAACCTCACTAAACAAATCGCCTCCAATCCCAAAGCTTTTTTTAGAAACGTCAGTAGCCTCCGAAAAACAAAGTTTACCATGACTGAAATGAAAACTCAGGATGGAACCACAGCTACTGATCCCGTCCGTATAGCTGATATCCTCAACGACCACTTTATCGCAGTATCCTCTAACCTAGCCTCTTCGTCACCAACGACACTTCCGCTTACCAGCGAGCAAACACAAGTACTTTCCGAATTCCGTTGTGATACTGGTTCCGTTCTTCGCCAACTCCTATTGCTAAACCACAACCAAGCGGCTGGGCCTGATGGCTTACACCCCTACCTGTTAAAACGATTAGCCCCTTATCTTTCCCACCCGCTCGCCACAATAATCAACTTAAGCTATAACACGGGAATTGTGCCAGGCTCCTGGAAACAAGCCCCTATTACACCTATTCACAAAGCCGGAATTCGTACCAACCCTTCTAACTACAGACCCATTGCTAATACTAGTCACGTCAATTCTTGAATGTGACTGACTACCTTCACCCTTCGCAGCATGGATTTAGACCAAAACACTCGTGCACAACAAACCTACTCTTGGCTACCAATGATTGGACATCGTGGCTCGATGAGGGGAAATCAGTCAATGTCGTTTACCTAGATATTTGTAAAGCTTTCGACACCATTCCCCACCAAGAGCTCATAAATGCACTATCAGCAGCTGGAATTACAGACAAGGCACTAATGTGGATCTCTAAGTTCATAACTAACAAGCAACATTCTGTGGCTCTCCAAGGGCACGTGTCTCACCCCTTAACTCCCATGAGTGGAGTCCCTCAAGGGAGTGTCCTGGGACCAATTCTTTTCTCAATTTTTATCAATTCCTTACCCGGTGCTGTTGCGCACTCTCTTTGCGGATGACTCCAAAGTAACCCATACCGCCCAAGATGACCTTCTCCTCCAAGAAGACCTAAATGCCATTTCCAACTGGGCTGATGACCATCACATTCTATTTAACATCCAGAAGAGTTGTGTGCTCTATCTCGGTAAATACAATCCCTCTACCACCTTTACACTAAATGGTACTGCGCTTCCTAAGGCTGACTCTCCTGTTCGGGACCTAGCCTGAACTATAGCTATCATACTTCCAAGGTTGTAAAAAAGATCAATTCCCTCACGGGCCTCACCAGACGGAACTTCTTCTTTCGGTCCCCACGACTTTTTCGCACTATATATACATCGCTGGTTCTTCCTCATATAAACTTCGCCTCAGAAGTGTGGAGGCCCTCTCTACTTGGTGACCAAGATAGCCTTAGGAAAGCGCACAATCGATGTACCAAACTGACTCGCGGTCTAGAACATTTATCACCTGATGACCGTGACGCTGCGCTCCATCTTGACTCCCCCAAACTCAGACATGTCGTGAACGATATTGTACAACTTTGGAGTCTGTGGCATGGTGCCTCATCAGTCGACCCAAACTCATTCTTCCGATTTGACTCTCTACATCGAACCCGGGGACACGACGCAAAAATCTTTAAACCTAGAACTAGAACATCCCTGCGCCAATGGCATTTCTCCCACCGAACAATTGATCTATGGAATTCTCTACCAGCTGATGTTCTCTCTTGTGGCACTCGTTCTGCTCTCCGACGCTCTGTTCGCGAGATTGTGCGTCCTAAACTTGACCAACTAGCTTAACTTTTATTTTACTCCCCTTTTACGTTTTCCCCAACTATACCATTTATACTATTATCTGTGACTTCTGTTTTACTCTAGTTTCAAATGACCCTTTTAATCGCTTTTAGCTCGTTGTACCGTATGCACCCCTTTTATTTCTATTTTGTAAGTTTTTGTTGTTTAATTAATAACCTGTAACTATTTTGATGTACTGTACGGGACAGTATTTTTACCAACCTTGAGCTAACACTAGCTTAGTGACCCATTTCTTTATTATATAAATAAAATAAAATAAAACAAATAAAATATTATTTTGGATGATAATATTAGCGAATTATTTTAATCCCCTAGTCAACCTAGTCTTATTCAAACGCGATTTAATTACTTAAATCGCATTTAAAATATTGCCGATTATCAAATCAAATCAAATAAAAAATAGTATTTCATTTTCTTAGTCTAATACAAATATCTAAAAAATACAGTAATTCTAAAATAACTTGCCATTTGACTTGAACAATGCTGGGTTTTAGGAGACAAGCAGATGTTCGTCAATAGACGCTTCAATCAAGGATCCTATATGTTAGAAGGATATGAGGCGAGGGACGAAAAATGGCAGCGCCGTCGGTGGGTCATGCGCGATAGAGAATCCCTCTTTAGATTCCGTCAAGGACAAAACACGGAGGAAGCACCGCCAAAATTTGTCCTTGAGGGAATAGAAAGAAGACGTCCCACTTTTAGAGGCTCTCTTAATATCGGCGGCGCTGCCGGCGTTTTGAAAACACGGGCTGGCCGGAGGGCAACCTATCCTTCTAACATATAGGATCCTTGCTTCAATAAAACATCTTCAAGGAAATCACCTGGAAGTAATATTTCCGAAAGCCAGGACCTGTAAATTACTGTTTATATAGTGCTTGTGGAAATAATGGAAACTTTCAACCTGTCCCTTATGCTACAAGTGTTTAATTTTAACCCGGTAGTTTGGTTTTTTTTTTGACGTATTAAGTTTTTTACAAATAAAAAGTTTCCATTATTTCCACAAGCAGTAACTTGCAGGTCCTGGCTCTCGGATATATTACTTCTTAGCGATTTCCTTTAAGATTTTTTATTTAACCGTCTATTGGATACGTCAGAGGTTCGTGGTCTTGAGGACCAATGTATTAAACAAATACTTTTACAGCCTCTTACTCTTAGGGATTAAAATTATTTTCTGGCAATCCTAAGAAAAACGAGTAGCAGACTACTCGAGCCATCAGTCCATGACTGTCGTCTGCTTAAATAGTTTTTTTTAAACGTAATGAACCCTCAGTGAAAAATTTATTCTTATTTGAAGTATTTTTCATTATGAGTGGAATAAAATCAGATGATATTTCAATAACATTACCAGAAATAGAAATTATAAACTCTCAGGAAGCAATAATAGTGGCTTTCCATTCATTTGCGAGTGAAGTTGGTTTTAGTTTAAGCGAGTTTGACAAGATAGACTGTCAACTTAATTATATATTAATCAAAAATAGAGCTAATGCTGAAGAGCCTTACGTTATCAGATACACTCATCCGACTTGTGACAGTATTGTTTGCCGTGTTAAATCTGTGGTCTTCAACTCTAACCTTATGATGCACATTTTTGTTGACGATGCCTACATCAACTGTTCATCAATTAACATCTTTCATTTTATCAAGAAGAATGCTGATTTTGGAAACTTACAAACTGTTTACCAACATCTTCCGGAATTAAAAAGGACTATTCTTGATGAATGTATTTTGAAAATGTTAGCTGAAGCACAATATATTCTAGAGGTTCCTCAGTCATTTGGGATAACAAAACTTCCATACGAATCCTTACAGCAGGTTCTGTTATACATTAATCCTACAGACATTTCATCGTGGGCAAAGGTAAACAAAACGTTTAACGTAGTTATGGATTCGCAGTTATTCTGGCGTAAATTTTATATCAAACATTATGGAAAACCGAAAAAGGAAATTACTGATTGGAAAATAGCTTTTAAAAATAAGGTGGAAGAGGAATTTGCAAAATTAAGACGTATCAGAGAAGCCAGACGTGCCAGTGCATTACTCCATTATTGCGGAGGTCACCATGCTATTCCCAGAATTAGATATATGGATGATTTCAATCGTTTTATATAAATGATAAATATTTGTGGTGTACATCAATACTTTTTTATTAGTAAAAATCGACATATTTTGAATGATAAAATTTTTTATGTAAAATATTATTATTTTATGTATAAATAAATAAGAACCAAAGAAATTTATACATCCACAGTTTAAAATTGTTCAGGAAGTGACAATTGGTCTGAGTCGGAACCATTGAGTTGGGAATATTAATCTAGAGGTCCAATCAAAACGTCGGATTTCAGTATTTCGCGAAACAAGTTTAAAAAAAATAAGAATGCTGCCGTCTGCTGAGTCACGGCCAACTTTGATTTCGCGCTGCCGCGCTATAGCGGCCATAACAAAATTTTCAAAAACCATGTAAATAAGCGAAAGAAAATTGTCCCGCTAGAGCGCTACGTCTCCTCACAAAATATGTAAATTTTATTACAGGCAAAGGCGGGGGACTCGAATTAAATCCGGAAAAAACGTTTTCTCTCGTAATAACATAATTTTTTCGGAAAAAACACGTTGGCATAAATGAAATGAAAATAACACGTTTTAGAATTATGTTCGGGTAAAATTGCCAGATAAACTAAACTAATTAAAGGAAATGTTTTTTAGTCAAAGAGGGGAGAATTTCATATAAAGAGACGCGTAATTGATACAAGGCGCCATTTTTGAAAATCGGGCTTAGAAACGTCTCGGTAATTTTTGATTTATTGTTATTAATAATAAAACGTATATAAATATGAAACCATACCGTCTTGTACCTCAAATACAAAAAATATAACAGATTTGTCTTTTCACGAGTTCCCAAGCAATGAAAATCTTCGGTTATTATGGTTAAAAATCATTAAATGAAAAGATTTTCAAATGAGTGAAAATGGTAAAGATGTAGTCTACATTTCAAGGACGACGATTATATTTCAGGTTTGTATCTTTATTTAAAAAAATATTTATCAGTCATGTTGAAAGTGCTAGTGCAAGTTCTTCAGGAAAAAATATTTCTGAGGTGGCTGAAGATGAAATCGAAAAAGAAATTGTAGAAATAAAAAAACTCAATAAAAGTCACCATAAATAACTTGCAATCAAAATTTGGCGTCAAAACCTAAAATTACAGGTTAATTAAAGGTTACGAATTTTCAAGGAAAAATGGTTTCCTCAAGCTCCCATCAAAGATGACACTGAATAGATACGTTGGAAAAATTAATGGTGAAACGGGAGTTACAAAAGCCATCTCCTTGGTGTGATACAAGACCTTCTAAATTGTCCGACAATCAAATTCCTGAAGACTATAAAAATATTTTAGATGCCCTTTTGATCACTCCTGAAACTCAATGTTCTACTTTAAAATTAGCCTGTGAAGCATACTTAGCTGGGTATGTTTTGACTTTTGAGGGAATTACAAAAGAAGGAATTTTGTGGCTGCTGCGTTGTAAACATTTCCCAGCCATGTCACAGCTCTCCACTATTGGATTTGATTAAAAACCAAGATAGAGGAAATCTTAAATATCCAAGTCTTCCATTCATATTAATTGTATCAAGAATAGTCACCTTTGTGCAACATTTGCGGGTCTCAAGGTGTTTACGATGAACTTGAGAAATGCATTTTGCCAAAGCACGAACTCTGTCCACTATTTTATAGTTGTGATCCAGAACCTGCCAAATTAATTGCAGGAATAGTCTGTCAGAAAATAGTCCCTCCGGTTATGGATAACATAACGCGCACAATTTCTGCTAAGCATGAAAAAAGCCAATATCTAGAAAAGAATACAAACTTCAGTAACATTTACTTTGTTATTCAAAGATTCACTTTACAACTATACTAAAAATATATCTATTTAATATCAAGAATAATTATCAACAACATTATTTTAAAGATGTAGGTAAATAATTACCTAATTTAAAATATTTGAATTATTGGTTTTATAAAAAATACTATTCATAATTACCAGAAGAAAATAGGGGGAAGTACGCTTCTAGTCAGCTTTGGAAAGGCGTCACTTTTCACGAATTTTCGCGCCAAAACGGTTTGGCGGGAAATCGCGGATGAATACATCGTTTAAAAAATCAATTTTTCTTAAATAGAACAATTGTAACATAATGTCCTTCTCATTCTCTGCTAATTGAGCTAAGGCGTATTTGCTTTCGTCGTTTATAGCCGAGTTGAATCAAAACAAAAGTGGAACTACTTTTTCAGTTTGGTTTATTATGCGTAAAAAGGCATTTTCGTGGGTCACACGACGACTTCTATGGCTCAAAGCTACAGATACGTACTTCCCCTATTTTCTTCTGTAATTACGCATTACCGTGATAAGGTGTTGACCACATCTGCCGGAGCAGAGCCGGAGATACACATTTTTTATTTTATTGTCGTAGAATATAAATAGAGTATTAAAAATATTTCAAAGCTAAATTATAATTTAAATATAACTAAAATATTAATTTACTTTTTCGTTAATAAAATAAAAATATAAAACCTGGGAAAAAACGACTTTTTCTTTGAAGAATAACAGCTGATTGCACTGGAAGGCGGCAATAAAAAGAGAAAATATGTGAGGAGTTCTAGCGCTACTTCTCCCTGGCGGGAAAAATCTTATTTTGCAAAAACACGGCGATTGTTATGGCCGCTATAGCGCGGCAGCGCGAAATCAAAGTTGGCCGTGGCTGAGTTCTGCTCCCAAATGCAGCCTAAGCCTTGCAGACTTGGAAATAGTGATATTTTTTACGGGAGCCCTGCGGGCCCCAGACCCCCCTTAAGTTTATTTTTATTGAGAGCCACTGGGGGGGAAATTTTAAAATTAGGTAGGGAAAATACAAAAATAAAAATTGGTTACGTCACTTACATAAACGGCGTACAAATCATGTTCCAGAAATTTTCGTAAAATGTTTAATAAATAAATTGAGAGCCATGGTGGCCCGCAACCCCCGTTCGAATGATTTATTTTAAGAGCCCACTGATTTTTATTAAGAGCCATTGGCCCCAAGACTCCCGCTAATTCCAAGTCTGCAGCCTTGGAAATAAGGTTTTTTCTTAAACTGATCCTTATGACCAGTGACCCCCTAGCTTATGAATTATTAAACTGGTCTCATATAAAATGTTCTAATGTCATTTATAAGCCTAAAAAACCTATACTTCATGTTTAGAAGTTAGATTATGTTGGTAACATTAACTTTACACGTATTCAAAATAGTTAACGTTATTTTATGAGTACCACAAGAATAGTACAATATAGTACTATCTCACCTAAGACTAAGACCCTCGTAATTTACCGTATTATCTCTTTCTCAATAGGCCCCGTAATTCCAGAGTCCCCGGTCCCTTACCGCGTAGCCACGTAGGTATGAATGAATGAATGAATTTGAATGAATTTTATTTACCCATAAGATCCCTTTTAAATCAGGGAGGAGCAAAGGCGCGCAGGTACATAATGGTAATACAGAAACAACAATAAGAAACGTTGATAGCCTATCGTACTCGGGGGAAAGCGAGACTAGAGGATTGAGGGTTTGAGGCCAGAGGGGGGTTAGACAGTTCGACTCGTTCGAGGGATGCGAGCGAAGGGACTCTACATAAAACATCGACGTGCGGCCGCGGCGGTAGTAAGCGGAATCGCTGTACATAGAAATCCAGTGAATAGGGAAATCAAAATTGATATAAACCTTGAATTAATAGGTCATCTCCTATTATTTGGAATTATTAAACTGGTCAACTTCTGTTTTTTTGTTATTATTTCGAATTAATAAACTGGACACGGTGACCAGTGACCCCCCAAATTTTGAATAAAGATAACGTGTGATCATATGGTGTGATACAGTGTCGGTTGTTCTTACGTTAATATTTCAGTAATAAGTGTTTGAATTGTTTATGTTATATTTGGGTATGAATAATTCCAGTTATTCAAAGCAGTTCAGTTAAACTACAACTAGTATTCGTCAGGATTAAATGTATCTTTTTTTACTACAGCGGGATACACGACGAGAAAATAGTAAGAGGGTTTGATGGGATTTTTAAATTGCTGTAGCATCGTTCAATCTCTGTTTTCTTCTTCGTGTATCTCACTTTATATATAAAGAGAGTACGCAAATGCTTCACTCAATATAATATTGAATTGGGAATAGTACCGCTAGAATGACATAGGCGCGTTCGGTAGTCGTGGTTTCGCGAAACAAATTCTGAAAAATCCAGTCGGCGCACTCTATCATTATACGGGTGGCGCCATCTATAACTTCCAAAGTACATTAGTACTATTAATTCAATTGTATAGTATATAGTTCCCGCCGATAACAGCGGATGGCGCCACCGATTAAAATTTTAATGAAACATTGAAATTGAAATCTACCGTAACAATCCAAACTTAGACGACTTGACAAACTTTGTTTTTTACTTGGCAAATTTCACTTACCTCCCCCCCCCCCCCCAAACGTACTCTCTTCGGTACGCCCCTGTGTTCGCGCTACAGCGGCCAACACATTCGTCGAAATTCCGCGAGCAAGGATTTTCCCCCTATAAACTGTATTATAATGTGTAGGAGGTCAGCGCCACGCTCGGTTGTTATATTGTCCTCAATGTAAAAACTAAACTAAAAATAATAATCCGCTAGGGGCGCTGACATCATACACATCTTTTGCTCAACGAATGAGATGGCCGCTGTAGCGCGAGATATCAAAGTTGGCCGTGGTAAAAGCCTCACGAGAAAACGCGCTATCGAGAAACGCCGTGATTTAGAATCCAGGGTACGTAGTTATATTATCTTATAAGCCAGCGGCCTTCGGCGTCATTTTCTAATGATCTTAGACCAGCTTGTTTTCAGTCCTATTACATCGCCATCTCGTATTAAAAATAAAAGTTACGAGCTCATTGGGCTAAAGTGGTAAAAATTAAAAAAGTTTATCTCGGCGCCACGAGCTCATGCTTTCTTATCACGTATGATTCGCACGTGGGCTTCAAAACAAAGCCAAAGCCCCTCGCGACTCCAGAACGTGCTCTCAGATATTAGGCTTAAATTTTTTTCAAAAAGTAGCCTTCCAAAACGGTAAGTCGCCAGTTCAAGTCACAGCTTGAAGAGATTATCAGGGCCGAAAAACGGTTCGGTTAGAAAATTAGCATTAAAACAATAGGAAGTGTCATAATTATTGTTATTATGTTACTTATGATCTTATCTAAATATTGCGGTTTTAAACTTTCAAAATATTCTAAGCCCAACCAAACCTTTCTCGTTCTTTTTACATTTTGGGTACAGCTTAGGGAAGTTAGGGGATCCATTTCAAACCAATAACTAAAATGGCGCCAAAAACTATTTATTTTTAAAAATTAGCCAGCGCGAGATGGCGCTGTGAACGGTGCAAAAGCATTAAAAAAAGTGTTACGTCGCATAACTTTAAAAAAAGAATTAAGTGAAAGAGCTCTATAGAGGGGTTAAATGGGGAAAGCGAAAAAGGGGGTTGAATGTTTTTTCCCACAGCGCACATACAATTTCCAGAAAATGGGCCTTTAACTGTTTCATTTTTGAATCGGGAAAATATTTCAAAAAAATTCGATTTTGCGGGGCCCCTAAAGTTCTTCGCTGGCGCAGTGTTGCCAGATTGTGATAATTTTTGGGGTCCATTTTGAATCTGTAGGGAAAACAAAAACGTAGATTTTGTGGGAATTTTAATGTTTGCGGGTATTTATCCTGGGTTTTTTAAATTTGACTGTCAATAGAAAGCTAAAATTATCTAGAGCTGTGTATTTTCGTGAATCTTAGGATTTTAGAAATAATCTAAAAGAGGCGCCTCCTAATACTTCTATCAAAATGTTTAAAAATTGTAATTTCAATAAAATTTATTTTTAAAAAGTTAATTATAAATTTTTTTTAAAAGTATGGTATGCTTTCTCTTGGGGCGAGGCTAAATAGGGGGTTCATGGGAATTTCAACTTTCGAACATTGGCAGCACTGCGTTAGTGTGGGGCCGAGTGCGGCTGCACCCTTTGCACCCGCATCACGTCGGCTGAGGTCTGCTTGCAGGTCCTGGCTCACGGAAATATTACTTCTTGGCGATTTCCTTGCAGATGTTTTATTGAAGCGTCTATTCCGTTGAATTATTATTTTTTTTTTAAAGAACCCACCTGCTATTTCAGCAAACGTTTTCGCATTCTGTGTAGCTGGTTAGTTTAAACCAGTTCTTCTGTCATCCCAAAAGGGTTCCAAAGTGGTCAACTCCTTCCCACGGCTTTTGACATTTTCGGCTTTTCTTACAAATTGTTAGGGGTTTCTTGTGGAGGTAATCACAAAATATTTTCGAGTCTTCCTTAAAGGTAATATAATTTATATTTATATTAAAAATAGAACCTCTGTTATTTGGTATGGAACACCAACACTTCCAATATTGGCCGCTACATTATATGGCTCTAGTTAGTGAATTCTTGCTCAAATTGTTCGGGCTCTTCCATAAAGAATACGTTAAGGCCTGAATTTATTCATATTCAACCATGAATATAGATCTCCTATGATACTGGCGCCATCACGTTCAAAAAAAGGCTGAGCTTTTAAACCCCGCCCACAGTAGCGTCACCGGATACAGTCGTCTGCCTAAAATTTCGCGTCCATAAATATTTTGAGTCCGTTTGATAATAAGAACAATTATGTGTAAAAAAACGCGAAAGTTGCGCGTGAAATTAGTTTTAGTTTATCGAAAATAAATGAAGCGAGTGAAGAATTAACCCAAAAGGTTATTGCTAGGTTAGCCCTGGATAATGACCTCGGAAGGAATTTTAAAACCACATTTCGGTTAACAGAAGTGAATGATAAACCCAGTCTTGTCTGTGATCAAGTTTTTGACTTAATTGTAGGGGTGTGCAAAATATTTGGTCACAACAAATAATTCGATCGAATACCAAATCGAATATTCGATTCGTCGAATCGAATAGCGCTTGGAAAAGTTCGCGAATAATCGAATTTTTGGATCAAATAGTCGAATATTCGAAAAGATAGGGAAAAAGTATTTGGTATTTTCAAATACTTTGCAAACTGGTCGAATAACCGCGGGTGTTTTTCTAATTTGTTGAAGTTCAAGGCCATCCCAGGAGAGCGTAGTGAAATTTCCGAATTAGTCCTTATTTCTGGCACCTCTCTTTAGGCCGCAGCGCCAAGGACCATATAAAGAGTAGCTTGCACGTCCGTTATTCATATAGTTTGTATTAAAACTTCTTAGCGAAAGGCAGAAGCTGTGTATTCTAGCGCCTATTGGCTAGATTACTCGCGTGTTCTCTTTTGTTATGGAATTTTCTAGAATAGCAAAGTAAAACTAAAATTGAGTCTAAAACGTAAACAGAGTCTAAAACGTTAACCAAGTCCAAAACAAAATTAAAAACCGGGAGGAAAGTTGAAGTAAGTAACTTTATGGATTTTTCTGTTTAGAATTTTTGAGTTAACTAAATTAATAATTATTGATTTAAAATTAAATAAATGCAATTTTTAATTTGTAACAAAAGATCTGCTCCCTCGCGTTTTACATAATTAAAATTCAAGTTTTTAAATATAAGTGTTTGTAAACTATGAAGTATGTAGCATGTCCTTTGATTTTAATTGTAGTTAGTAGTTACTAAAGGTTAAAAGTCGCTAGAAGACTGGGTCCTGGAGTGGTACCTTGGGTATTAGCCTAGTTAATTATTATTATTATTATTTTGCCATGGTACCCAATTAAAATATATATGATAATTGATAAGTTGATATGCTATATATTTTTGTAGGTTACGATTAACTCATTTTGATCAAATCGAAAAAATTGTTCGAAGGAAGGTTGAAAATAAAGACATTTTGTACAACAATTAGAATTAATTTGAATGGTAAGTTAGAGTTTACCACAGTGGCGTAATATAAAATTCTGGGCCCACCTGCAGCCTGAGACACCCAGGGAACTTTGTTCTAGGCTATACTGTATTTGGTTTAATATTTTACTATTTAAGTAAAACGAACAGTGATTTCAATTACTTTTTTTTTACAAATATGCAAACTATTTGGCTATTTGAAAACCAAATACGTCGAATAATTTGATATTAGAAATACTATTTGGTATTTGATCAGTTAACTGGTCTAAATTTTTGCCCTAAAAATATTCGACCAAATTATTTGACGTTATAAATATTCGATTTGGTATTTGCCGTGCTTTGAAAAAAATATTCGATATTCGATTCGATCCCCAAAATATGGTATTTGCACACCTCTACTTAATTGAAAATTAATTCCAAAAATTCGAAAATAATTCCTAGCTGTAGCCAAAGATATAAAAAATTTTCAACCTGACTTCAATTGATGCTAAGCCTAGGTCTGATAAGTTACCTAAATTAACTAATGATAGATTCTTAAAATTATCACAAGAGGTGGAAAGAATGGCTTTCAAAAGTGAATATTTTCAACTAGTGATATTGGTAGAAACGGACATTTTAAAAGCACTTTTTAAAACATAATTAATGTAAAACTTAGAAAGTCAAAAAACGAAATGCAAAATTGACTCACTGTAACTCCAGAGCGCGAGAGGGATTTTTCGCGTGATTTGCTTTCACCTCCGATTGACTCGTTTAAATAGTCGATGTGACGTAAATCGGCAGGAAGTCCAGCCTTTAATAATGATGGTACCAGGTATAATAATAATAATAATAATAATAATAATAATCAGCTAGGCTAGTACCCAAGGCATCACCTTAGGCCCAAGTCATCTAGCGACTTATAATGATTTAAAAAGGTGGCCGGGTTACAATGCGTAGGAGTGGTTAAGGTTATATACCCTGTAAAGACCGAATTGGACGTTATATTCCCTTTAATCGACTGTTCTTACAGTCGTTGATTTTGTTGAGCAAAAGACGAACAAAAGTTTTCCCCCATATTGGTGTTTTTTACACTCTTCTTCGCTTTTCATGTCAATTGTGTCACTGACATTTTTTTAAGCGGTAAAAGCAAATGCAAAAAACAGCAAGATCAATAACCTAATATTACATAACGACAAATCCTGATTACACACCATTGAAGGGTGTAGAATGTATCCTCTCATTTCTTTGTCTTGTCGGTAGAATCATGCTGTCGTCTACTTTGGAAGAAATGTACGGCAAGGTTAAAACGAAGAACGGCCATCAAGCTTTGGTCTTGGCCACTTATTGCGCTGCCCTTGAGATCGGATTCGAACAGCGTATAACCTCAACAGACACAACCATTCCAAAACACTTGGGCAACTCGGAGGACTTCGAAGACAGTTACGTTCTAAAATTTTCGCACCCAAGTTGCCCGGTAATAGTTTGCCAAGTTAAATCCGTCATGCTAGACTCCCAAGCCGTGATACACGCCTTCGTAGAAGAAAACTTGATCAACTCGATCTCGTTAAGAATTGAGCAATACGTCCACGAAAACGCTGACTTTTCCAAGGTTCAAACTGTTTTCAGAAACTATTCAGAATTAAATCGCGCCGTCAAAGACGGGTGTCTGCTGAAGATGATAGCCAAGGCTCAGTGCGTAGCTAATGTACCGCAGACGTTCGGTATCACCACTATACCGCTCGATTGCTTAGAGTTAATCCTCATGTTTTTGGACTTGAGTGACATTCCGGCTGCCGCTCGTCTCAACAAATATTTCAACGAAATTATCCGGTCGAAACTATTCTGGAAAAGGTACTACGTCCACTGCTTCGGAGACCATCTTCCGAAGAGATCGGAATCTAGGAATTGGAAAGCCGCTTTCCACGTGATGAAGATACATTTGAACTATAGCAAGACCTTGGTGCTCGCCAAAGACTGTGATCTTGTCTATCGCGGGGTAAACCGGTTCATGTTCTATCAACAGAAGTTCGCGAATGTCATCCACGAATTAAAAGTAACGAATTAATAAGAGCAGCTAGTTTTGATTTTGATATATTGCAGTCATTAAAATTGTCTTGTGTTGATAAATATTAAGTATTCTTTTAAAAAATGTACTATCTTTTAATAAATTTAAACCATTATGTTTAGTTTTAATTTCATGTAACATGAATATATTTGAAATATAATGTAAAATAAAATATTAATGCTTTTTGCATGATAAATTTACAGGTCTATCTTTTATCGTTAAAAACCTAAAGTTAAGTTTATGAATATTGCCGACTTTACACCATAAGATGGTAGGTTAGAGTGCTAGCAGTTGATGCGTTTTTAAAAGTTAGTGACGTCACAGCCGTAGCTTCCATTACGTAATGGTTGTCATGAAAACTAGCGTTTTTTCTCAATAGACGCTTAACATTGGTGACGTCGCAGGGTTTCAAGCTGCTGGCACTCTATAAGTAACATGATAAAACCCTAGGGGGCTGTTCACAAATTACGTAACGTGGTAGGGGGGGAGGGGGAGTTTTCGCAAGCGTTACGAATTGTTACGGGGGGGGGGGAGCGG
Source organism: Leiobunum rupestre (assembly GCF_980474605.1). Taxonomy (NCBI): domain Eukaryota; kingdom Metazoa; phylum Arthropoda; class Arachnida; order Opiliones; family Sclerosomatidae; genus Leiobunum; species Leiobunum rupestre. The sequence goes on from NC_143388.1 coordinate 26,627,007, forward strand.
GGGTTCACTAAAATGTTACGTAACACATCTTATTTTTAATATCGTAGAATAAAATTTTCATCACTTTCAGAAACAGTCGCAATGATTAAAAACATAAGCATCTTCATTGGTTTACTCAAGTTTAAAAGAATTTCATACCCATGGGTATGAAGTGTTGCGTAAAAATACAGTTGTAATTTCAAATGTAAATTACAAACAATAAAATTTAGTACCTGATCTTATTGTAATTTATTACCAGCATATTAGTTGTTACGTACTATAATAATTTAAGGGGGGGGGTTCGAAATTTGTTACGTAATTTAGGAAGAGGGGTCCTTCCATTTGTTACTCTTTGTTACGAGGGGGAGGGGGGAGTCCAAAAAGTGGTTTTTCTGCGTTACGTAATTTGTGAACAGCCCCTAGGAGGTTAAGTCTAAGACACAAAAATTTGTACTAGGCCTAACGGATTTTGTTTCCGTCGGCGCTCTTTTACAGGGACCTTATTACTGTTAATTAATAAGGTCCCTGTAAAAAAATCCCTGTTAGGCCTAGTACACATTTTTGCGTCTTAAGCCTCAATTTCATGCTCGCTGGTAGCGGGTAAAATCGTCAAAATCCGCTTCAGCTATACACTTTTTCACTTTCCGCGTCGATCTGTTTCAAACAGATATTTTAGCTTTATTTTCACGCTTGCGAGTGGCGGAAGCGAATTTGGACGATTTTTATCCGCTACCAGCGAGCATGAAAATGGGGCTTTAAGCTTGTTTTCCACTGGCGCGCGCAACGACGCGTTTCTCAGCTTTGAAACGTTCAAACGTTTTTACGCGCGTAAAGAAAATAATGTTATGACGCGCGCTAGTGGAAAACAAGCTTTAGGCTTAACCACGGCCAACTTTGACACTCGCGTAATAGCGGCCAAACCATTCGTTGAAGTTTCTACGTTAACCTACGAACCAAAATATTTCTCGGCGTTGAGTGGAAAATTATTTTTCGAATAGTTTTTGCATTGAAGCCAATATAAAAACGAGCGTGGCGCTGAACGCCGATAGTTTATTGCATGGTTTATAGCGGGAAAATCCTTGTTCATGGAATTTCGGCGAATGGGTTGGTCGCTATTGCGCGAGTGTCAAAGTTGGCCGCGACTCAGAAAAAGTTCTTCATAGTTACCATGGTCACGGCCAAATTTGATCTCGCGCAATAGCGGCCAACCCATTCGTCGAAATTCCGTGAACAAGATAGTCCCACTATAAATTATCGGCGTTCAGCTCGTTGGCTTAAGTGCAAAAACTATTCTGAAAAAAATATTCCGCTAGGGACGCTCAACTCCGAGGGATCTTTTGTTCGTAAGTTAACCCTGAAACTTCAACGCAAGGTTGCTAGAGACGCTAATATAGGTGTGCTCAAACAGATTTTTTTAAAGCCTTCAAATAAGAGACGAGATGAAAGTGGCAGGGTCTGACGACGACGTCAATAAAACATTCGATTAGCGCCTCAGGAGTAATTAAAAATGCTAAAAAATATATCAAAAATACATTGCTTGGGTACGGCAAAAGTCAGAGCAAATATAGTCCGAGGACATAAAACAACTTCTTAAAATCGTGACGTCGGTGACAGACCCTTGAAACATAACGGCAAAAAAATTTACCATTTCAAATCAAGCGTGAGCACCCCTTGACTTCAACGAAGCGGTTGGCCGCTGTTGCGCGAGATCAAAGTTGGCCGTGAGATGGTAAACATACGGCAATCGGTGGAGGCCGATTTTTGGAGATCACGTGCCGGAAGTGGGAAATCGCTTCGTTACAAAACCCTCAATCGGAAAGTTATCTTTTTTCGAATCTAGGGTACGAGGTGAATATTAATATTATGATTTTTTTTGTCTACGCTCGAAATCGCGCCATTTTTAATTATAATGGCATGACGGGAATGGTTGACTAGCGGATGGATTCTAGTTGACAACCTAGGCTAGTGTGGTAATCTGGTAACCGACCAACCGGAGTGAAAAGAGAGGGTGCTTTATTGAAGAACCTATTAATGGCCCAATGCTTGTTGATATTAGATATGGTAGCATTGATATTCAGACTAATCGCGATCAAAAACTATCGCAACGCCCTCTTTGGTTCGCTATTGAAACCTAGATAGGTAGCGACTAAAGCAGACGCTATTAGGACGTTTTCTTTGAATTCTTACCCCTTGAAAGATTCTTTGCCGTACGTATATAATAAAAAGACGAGTTGGCTCAAAATTCAGAGATAAATATGCTTTGTTTTAAGCTTCTTTTAATATAGGCTTCGAGCTTAGGAAATATAGCGCCATCTGCTTTAATATCCGTGAACTAAATATGTGAAGAAATGTTTTTCGGTTGAAATTTTCAGCTGTTGTGCTGAGAGAATTTTGAACGAGCAGACAGCTTTCAAATATTCAGTTTAACACGCGGTCGGTAGGCGGCGATACTTGTGAGCAAAATTTAAACTACGCACGAAGCTTATATTTCAATTTTATCTCAATTATTAGATTGTTATTACCGATTATTAGTGGCTTAGCACTTACGATTCGCAGCAAGAGGAACCGGGTTCGATTCCAGCTTGTGGCACTGGGTGAGAACTCGGAACCATTCCTTCTGCATTTAATTTGCAAGTTCTCTTCCCACTGAGCTTTTAAGTTTCCCCTTTCATTAAAACTTGTTGAGGTTAAAGGTAGTAGTGTGTACATTAAGATATATCGACCATGGAACAAAATTTTAGTATTTATAAGTATCTACAGGGAAATGATAAAAACTGTTTGATGACCATTTGTCGGATAACGAAACGTGATAAATTTATGGTTTCTGGGATTTTTTTCGACATAATTTTAACGTCTTTTGGGCTTGGCTCGGGCTCACCTCGTTCTTTTAGGGAAACATCTTTTGGGCTTGGCTCGGGCTCACCTCGTTCTTTTAGGGAAACATCTTTTGGGCTTGGCTCGAGCTCACCTCGTTCTTTTAGGGAAACATCTTTTGGGCATGGCTCGAGCTCACCTCGTTCTTTTAGGGAAACATCTTTTGGGCTTGGCTCGGGCTCACCTCGTTCTTTTAGGGAAACATCTTTTGGGCTTGGCTCGGTCTCACCTCGTTCTTTTAGGGAAACATCTTTTGGGCTTGGCTCGGGCTCACCTCGTTCTTTTAGGGAAACATCTTTTGGGCTTGGCTCGGGCTCACCTCGTTCTTTTAGGGAAACATCTTTTGGGCTTGGCTCGGGCTCACCTCGTTCTTTTAGGGAAACATCTTTTGGGCTTGGCTCGAGCTCACCTCGTTCTTTTAGGGAAACATCTTTTGGGCATGGCTCGAGCTCACCTCGTTCTTTTAGGGAAACATCTTTTGGGCTTGGCTCGGGCTCACCTCGTTCTTTTAGGGAAACATCTTTTGGGCTTGGCTCGGGCTCACCTCGTTCTTTTAGGGAAACATCTTTTGGGCTTGGCTCGGGCTCACCTCGTTCTTTTAGGGAAACATCTTTTGGGCTTGGCTCGGGCTCACCTCGTTCTTTTAGGGAAACATCTTTTGGGCTTAGCTCGGGCTCACCTCGTTCTTTTTGGGAAACATCTTTTGGGCTTGGCTCGGGCTCACCTCGTTCTTTTAGGGAAACATCTTTTGGGCTTGGCTCGGGCTCACCTCGTTCTTTTAGGGAAACATCTTTTGGGCTTGGCTCGAGCTCACCTCGTTCTTTTAGGGAAACATCTTTTGGGCTTGGCTCGGGCTCACCTCGTTCTTTTAGGGAAACATCTTTTGGGCTTGGCTCGGGCTCACCTCGTTCTTTTAGGGAAACATCTTTTGGGCTTGGCTCGGGCTCACCTCGTTCTTTTAGGGAAACATCTTTTGGGCTTGGCTCGAGCTCACCTCGTTCTTTTAGGGAAACATCTTTTGGGCATGGCTCGGGCTCACCTCGTTCTTTTAGGGAAACATCTTTTGGGCTTGGCTCGAGCTCACCTCGTTCTTTTAGGGAAACATCTTTTGGGCATGGCTCGGGCTCACCTCGTTCTTTTAGGGAAACATCTTTTGGGCTTAGCTCGGGCTCACCTCGTTCTTTTTGGGAAACATCTTTTGGGCTTGGCTCGGGCTCACCTCGTTCTTTTAGGGAAACATCTTTTGGGCTTGGCTCGGGCTCACCTCGTTCTTTTAGGGAAACATCTTTTGGGCTTGGCTCGAGCTCACCTCGTTCTTTTAGGGAAACATCTTTTGGGCATGGCTCGAGCTCACCTCGTTCTTTTAGGGAAACATCTTTTGGGCTTGGCTCGGGCTCACCTCGTTCTTTTAGGGAAACATCTTTTGGGCTTGGCTCGGGCTCACCTCGTTCTTTTAGGGAAACATCTTTTGGGCTTGGCTCGGGCTCACCTCGTTCTTTTAGGGAAACATCTTTTGGGCTTGGCTCGGGCTCACCTCGTTCTTTTAGGGAAACATCTTTTGGGCTTGGCTCGAGCTCACCTCGTTCTTTTAGGGAAACATCTTTTGGGCATGGCTCGAGCTCACCTCGTTCTTTTAGGGAAACATCTTTTGGGCTTGGCTCGGGCTCACCTCGTTCTTTTAGGGAAACATCTTTTGGGCTTGGCTCGGTCTCACCTCGTTCTTTTAGGGAAACATCTTTTGGGCTTGGCTCGGGCTCACCTCGTTCTTTTAGGGAAACATCTTTTGGGCTTGGCTCGGGCTCACCTCGTTCTTTTAGGGAAACATCTTTTGGGCTTGGCTCGGGCTCACCTCGTTCTTTTAGGGAAACATCTTTTGGGCTTGGCTCGAGCTCACCTCGTTCTTTTAGGGAAACATCTTTTGGGCATGGCTCGAGCTCACCTCGTTCTTTTAGGGAAACATCTTTTGGGCTTGGCTCGGGCTCACCTCGTTCTTTTAGGGAAACATCTTTTGGGCTTGGCTCGGGCTCACCTCGTTCTTTTAGGGAAACATCTTTTGGGCTTGGCTCGGGCTCACCTCGTTCTTTTAGGGAAACATCTTTTGGGCTTGGCTCGGGCTCACCTCGTTCTTTTAGGGAAACATCTTTTGGGCTTAGCTCGGGCTCACCTCGTTCTTTTTGGGAAACATCTTTTGGGCTTGGCTCGGGCTCACCTCGTTCTTTTAGGGAAACATCTTTTGGGCTTGGCTCGAGCTCACCTCGTTCTTTTAGGGAAACATCTTTTGGGCTTGGCTCGGTCTCACCTCGTTCTTTTTGGGAAACATCTTTTGGGCTTGGCTCGGGCTCACCTCGTTCTTTTTGGGAAATATCTTTTGGGCTTGGCTCGGGCTCACCTCGTTCTTTTAGGGAAACATCTTTTGGGCTTGGCTCGGGCTCACCTCGTTCTTTTTGGGAAACATCTTTTGGGCTTGGCTCGGGCTCACCTCGTTCTTTTAGGGAAATATCTTTTGGGCTTGGCTCGGGCTCACCTCGTTCTTTTAGGGAAACATCTTTTGGGCTTGGCTCGGGTTCACCTCGTTCTTTTTGGGAAACATCTTTTGGGCTTGGCTCGGGCTCACCTCGTTCTTTTTGGGAAACATCTTTTGGGCTTGGCTCGGGCTCACCTCGTTCTTTTAGGGAAACATCTTTTGGGCTTGGCTCGGGCTCACCTCGTTCTTTTTGGGAAACATCTTTTGGGCTTGGCTCGGGCTCACCTCGTTCTTTTAGGGAAACATCTTTTGGGCTTGGCTCGGGCTCACCTCGTTCTTTTAGGGAAACATCTTTTGGGCTTGGCTCGGGCTCACCTCGTTCTTTTAGGGAAACATCTTTTGGGCTTGGCTCGGGCTCACCTCGTTCTTTTAGGGAAACATCTTTTGGGCTTGGCTCGGGCTCACCTCGTTCTTTTAGGGAAACATCTTTTGGGCTTGGCTCGGGCTCACCTCGTTCTTTTAGGGAAACATCTTTTGGGCTTGGCTCGGGCTCACCTCGTTCTTTTAGGGAAACATCTTTTGGGCTTGGCTCGGGCTCACCTCGTTCTTTTAGGGAAACATCTTTTGGGCTTGGCTCGGGCTCACCTCGTTCTTTTAGGGAAACATCTTTTGGGCTTGGCTCGAGCTCACCTCGTTCTTTTTGGGAAACATCTTTTGGGCTTGGCTCGGTCTCACCTCGTTCTTTTAGGGAAACATCTTTTGGGCTTGGCTCGGGCTCACCTCGTTCTTTTAGGGAAACATCTTTTGGGCTTGGCTCGAGCTCACCTCGTTCTTTTAGGGAAACATCTTTTGGGCATGGCTCGAGCTCACCTCGTTCTTTTAGGGAAACATCTTTTGGGCTTGGCTCGGGCTCACCTCGTTCTTTTAGGGAAACATCTTTTGGGCTTGGCTCGGGCTCACCTCGTTCTTTTAGGGAAACATCTTTTGGGCTTGGCTCGGGCTCACCTCGTTCTTTTAGGGAAACATCTTTTGGGCTTGGCTCGGGCTCACCTCGTTCTTTTAGGGAAACATCTTTTGGGCTTAGCTCGGGCTCACCTCGTTCTTTTTGGGAAACATCTTTTGGGCTTGGCTCGGGCTCACCTCGTTCTTTTTGGGAAACATCTTTTGGGCTTGGCTCGAGCTCACCTCGTTCTTTTAGGGAAACATCTTTTGGGCTTGGCTCGGTCTCACCTCGTTCTTTTTGGGAAACATCTTTTGGGCTTGGCTCGGGCTCACCTCGTTCTTTTTGGGAAACATCTTTTGGGCTTGGCTCGGGCTCACCTCGTTCTTTTAGGGAAACATCTTTTGGGCTTGGCTCGAGCTCACCTCGTTCTTTTAGGGAAACATCTTTTGGGCTTGGCTCGGGCTCACCTCGTTCTTTTTGGGAAACATCTTTTGGGCTTGGCTCGGGCTCACCTCGTTCTTTTTGGGAAACATCTTTTGGGCTTGGCTCGGGCTCACCTCGTTCTTTTAGGGAAACATCTTTTGGGCTTGGCTCGAGCTCACCTCGTTCTTTTAGGGAAACATCTTTTGGGCTTGGCTCGGGCTCACCTCGTTCTTTTTGGGAAACATCTTTTGGGCTTGGCTCGGGCTCAACTCGTTCTTTTAGGGAAACATCTTTTGGGCTTGGCTCGGGCTCACCTCGTTCTTTTAGGGAAACATCTTTTGGGCTTGGCTCGGGCTCACCTCGTTCTTTTAGGGAAACATCTTTTGGGCTTGGCTCGAGCTCACCTCGTTATTTTAGGGAAACATCTTTTGGGCATGGCTCGAGCTCACCTCGTTCTTTTAGGGAAACATCTTTTGGGCTTGGCTCGGGCTCACCTCGTTCTTTTAGGGAAACATCTTTTGGGCTTAGCTCGGGCTCACCTCGTTCTTTTTGGGAAACATCTTTTGGGCTTGGCTCGGGCTCACCTCGTTCTTTTTGGGAAACATCTTTTGGGCTTGGCTCGAGCTCACCTCGTTCTTTTAAGGAAACATCTTTTGGGCTTGGCTCGGTCTCACCTCGTTCTTTTTGGGAAACATCTTTTGGGCTTGGCTCGGGCTCACCTCGTTCTTTTTGGGAAACATCTTTTGGGCTTGGCTCGGGCTCACCTCGTTCTTTTAGGGAAACATCTTTTGGGCTTGGCTCGGGCTCACCTCGTTCTTTTTGGGAAACATCTTTTGGGCTTGGCTCGGGCTCAACTCGTTCTTTTTGGGAAACATCTTTTGGGCTTGGCTCGAGCTCACCTCGTTCTTTTAGGGAAACATCTTTTGGGCTTGGCTCGGTCTCACCTCGTTCTTTTTGGGAAACATCTTTTGGGCTTGGCTCGGGCTCACCTCGTTCTTTTTGGGAAACATCTTTTGGGCTTGGCTCGGGCTCACCTCATTCTTTTAGGGAAACATCTTTTGGGCTTGGCTCGAGCTCACCTCGTTCTTTTAGGGAAACATCTTTTGGGCTTGGCTCGGTCTCACCTCGTTCTTTTTGGGAAACATCTTTTGGGCTTGGCTCGGGCTCACCTCGTTCTTTTTGGGAAACATCTTTTGGGCTTGGCTCGAGCTCACCTCGTTCTTTTAGGGAAACATCTTTTGGGCTTGGCTCGGTCTCACCTCGTTCTTTTTGGGAAACATCTTTTGGACTTGGCTCGGGCTCACCTCGTTCTTTTTGGGAAACATCTTTTGGGCTTGGCTCGGGCTCACCTCGTTCTTTTAGGGAAACATCTTTTGGGCTTGGCTTGGGCTCACCTCGTTCTTTTAGGGAAACATCTTTTGGGCTTGGCTCGAGCTCACCTCGTTCTTTTAGGGAAACATCTTTTGGGCTTGGCTCGAGCTCACCTCGTTCTTTTAGGGAAACATCTTTTGGGCTTGGCTCGAGCTCACCTCGTTCTTTTAGGGAAACATCTTTTGGGCTGGGCTCGAGCTCACCTCGTTCTTTTAGGGAAACATCTTTTGGGCTTGGCTCGGGCTCACCTCGTTCTTTTAGGGAAACATCTTTTGGGCTTGGCTCGGGCTCACCTCGTTCTTTTTGGGAAACATCTTTTGGGCTTGGCTCGGGCTCACCTCGTTCTTTTTGGGAAACATCTTTTGGGCTTGGCTCGGGCTCACCTCGTTCTTTTAGGGAAACATCTTTTGGGCTTGGCTCGAGCTCACCTCGTTCTTTTAGGGAAACATCTTTTGGGCTTGGCTTGAGCTCACCTCGTTCTTTTAGGGAAACATCTTTTGGGCTTGGCTCGGGCTCACCTCGTTCTTTTAGGGAAACATCTTTTGGGCTTGGCTTGAGCTCACCTCGTTCTTTTAGGGAAACATCTTTTGGGCTTGGCTCGGGCTCACCTCGTTCTTTTAGGGAAACATCTTTTGGGCTTGGCTCGGGCTCACCTCGTTCTCTTAGGGAAACATCTTTTGGGTTTGGCTCGGGCTCACTTTCACAAGGAATTTGAGGATTCGTCTCAATCTCAGTTAAATCGTTAAAATTTCAAAGGCCTCTCCTCGTACTCTAAATCATTTCCATTTCCAACCAGACTCAAATATTTAAATATTTTTCGTGTGTCTCAGAAACTAAGGACCACTAAACCTCGACTTCGTCAAATCTCAAGAAAATTCTGAGTCTGAGCTTAGTTCATATTAGACCAAATATTTGTTATTATCAGTTCGGGATCAAAAGTTTTTTTATTTTTTATGATTTTACGAAATATATAGTATGGTCTTGTCTCGGGCTCGTGGTATTTCACAGATATATTAAACCATAAGTAACATAATAACAATAAGTATGATACTTCCTATTGTTTTAATGATAATTTCCGGACCGAAATTATTTTCGACACTGACATTCTCGCCAAGCTTCGATTTGAACTTGCACTCGAACTGAGTAGCGTGTTATCGTCCTTGGTAGTAGAATATTTCAGTTTGGACAAAATTGGACACTAGGGGGCTCTGTGCTAAGAACTAAATCTAGATTACACAATAGCTCTTAAAATCAGTTATGTTTTAATTTTTTCTAATTGACATACTTAATGATGTTATACTACTTATGATCAAAGGGAATCCACGAATTTCGTATTTCTGCCACCAGGCTCAACAGAAGTTAAGGACGATTGGTGCTAGTTACGTTAAATACCAACTGTAGCGTAAGTTAGCAGACGATTTTTTGGTAGAGTACCTAGTCCTTTTATGGTCTCGGTCTCAAACTCACTTTTCGGCTCAAATTTGAGACAACCCCGTGCAGCTATGACGTTATGTGTCGAAAATCGATTTTGGACAGATTTGCAAACTGTTAAAGTCCTTAAGGTTTTATAACAGCGGACGTTATTTCCGCAAACTATTGCATTTTTTTAGTTCTCAATGACCTCATATTTAAAAAAAACATGGGAAATTTAATTCAGGTAAAAATCTCGATCCATCAAAAATGGCAATGCGCATGTTGAGAAGGGACGGATATCGAAATATCAAACTGTTGTTTGTGTAAATTCAATTTTAAGTTGTGGCAGTAAGTTACGCTATATCCGGTATTTGAGTCAAATCATAATTTTGATGCCCAAGGCTGAAATTGGCATCATCGCAGTGGCGTAGCGAGGGGGGTGGATTGGCGGACCCCCCCGGGCGCCACCATTAGGAGGGCGGCAAAATTGCCCCTTTTTACAAGGATGATTTTGGCGCGTTCATCCCTTCTACTTCGCCTCTCTTCCTATCCTCCTTGGAATTATGATTCCGCCCCGGGCGACAATGGCCGACGCTACGCCACTGCACCATCGACCAACTAGTGGTAGTAGTTTGCCCATGATCGACCTAGCACCTCATTAAAATCCCTTACAGACCGCCACGATTTTCAATTTGACCAATACTATAGATAGTTTGATATTTCGATAGCAGCCTCATCTGCACACGCGCTTTGTCAATTTTGACAGATCATGATTTTTTGTCATTTTTGATAGCCTCCCAGTAAAGTAGCATTTCAAAAGTTGGCATTTTTCAATTGGACATCTTAAATTTTGAGGCTGTAATCAAGCGCCGGTAGGTCACGCTACGCCGGTTACAAAAACCGATAAACGCTTCTGGAAGGTGCCTCTAGGTGGCAGCACCTGCAAGCGACTCTTCTAACTAAAACTTCAAATTGCCGAGTTTAAGATATAACACTTTTCATGACGCAAAATTTAAAAAAAGGCAAACATTTTATCTGAGTTTCCATAGATATATCAACGAATTTCGTATTTCTGCCACCAGGTTGAAAATCGGAGCTACTTACCTTCAAAACAAGTCATAGCCAGTGTTACCTTATTTTCAGTATCGAAATTAGCTACAGCCACTTGTTTCCACCCGATCACGACGAAAAGCGTACTGTAGAGTTTTCTGGCTGGTGGAATAACTTTTACAATGGCGCTCTTTCATCACAAATAGGCTTAACAAGGTCTGCGCATGCGCGAAAACGGGCGACAGTTAAATTAATTCCATTCCTCCTTTTTCGCGCTTTTGAATTTTCGAGTCGCTAGAGCGCCATTTGCCAACGTTTTCTGGTTTAAGCTGAGCCAGAATATTTATCCGCGTTAATTAATCCATTCTTGCTTTATGTAAACCCCCTAAAGACGATGAGCCCCCGTGGGATTTGGACCACCTGGCTCTGATTTCGAAACGAAAAAGCGCTTGGATTCCGCGATGGCTGAACGAAATTTTATTTCTAAGTTAAAGCATGGGCCAAATAATGATAAATCCAGGACATGACTCTGGTACCTCCACACGTACGAAATCAGTCGTCCACCAAAAGATACAGGCGGCTATTTTAGTAAGAGGGGGGGGGGAGGAGCAAATAAAACAAATTGGGAGCAAAATCAAGCAGAAATTTCCGGTTTCCCGAACGCCATCTTGTGTTGACTAAGTCGGAAATCGGGAATAAGTGGCCGTTGTAATTCGAAAATCCTGCCATATTTGGCCCCTTATTTTTAGATTAATGTTAATGATTCTAGGAAAGTATATGTTTAATATTATATAATTATAAATATTATACTAATTATGAACTTGGTACGTATAAAAATAAGTACTTACTTTAATAACCACACTGTATATGATAACTGTGAATAAATATTCCAGGATATTTACTACGACCACCACGTGTATTATTTTTGAAAATTACCCCTAAAAAATTTGCCCCAAAATGACGTAGGTCCGCGATCGCGTGCCTTTCCCAATAGGGGGAAATAGTGGTCGGGTGTTAGCGCTGTTGGACGGGTTTTTCGCATAGAGTCATGTCCTGGATTTATCATTATTTAGCCCATGGTTAAAGCGATGCCTATTGGCTAAAGAAGGGAACAAAATAAAAATCGATTAGGACTAAAGCTATAGTTACATATTCTATGTACGTTGATGCATTCTTGCTTTGGAAGAATATGCTAGGCTCTATACCAAGAATGTATGTTTCTCTATTTAGAGAGAATGACTCCCTCGCCCATTTCTCAAAAATAGCCCTAAAAAATCCCACGATATGGGATTTTCCCTACGATTTGGCAGCACTGTCTCATACTCGAACAATAGGCTCCTCCTCCTTAAAAAAAAAAACATTTAGTTCGGTATCTCATTGTTTCCTAAAACTGACAAGCTTTGTTACTATGACCATATGTAACATAATTACTCATAAGTATGCCACTGTACGTTTATTCCATTCAAAAATCTTCACTAACGGTTTGTTTTACCGCGAACTAGTAAAAAGGTTGGTTACGTTAGATTTTAACCTTTTTATTCATCCTAGTAAATTTGGGAGTCACCCTATTGGCTACTAGCATATTTATTTAAGCCAATGGAAAACCTCTAAATTGATAAGGAATTTTTGGTGTTGGAATTTTAGTCAGCCCATCATGGCCCAATGTAGCTTTATTGGAATTTATAAACTCGCTCGGTTTGTGCGGATCAAGTTAAATAATGAGTAGTTTAGAAAAATAAAAGGTTGGGGAAAATGATCAATAAGCGATCGCTTTCCGAAAATGGAACAAGTCGTCGAAGTGGGATATTCCACCAGCGTTATTAAAACCCATACCAAGCCTAGAAGAGTTAGGCCTAGGCTCAAAATAATCTGCAAAGACTCCCAACGTTGTAGATGCCCCAGAAAAGCTCAACCTGAATTTCGACTATTTTTTCCAATAAACCTGCTTCTTTTATTTGACAATGCAAATTTATTTTAGAACGTGAGTCTCCGAGAATTACATTAACAGAACTTGACACTATATTGTAGTTCATTTTATTTTCCTAAGCCTTGGTTGTTCAAACCGGTTTTTTACTAAAATAATGGCCGTCGGTTTATCAGACGTAGAGCTAATTATACGACGGCATTATCGGAATTTGAGATTCGATGACGTCAAATATTACGTAGGGTACGGATGACGCAATATCGGTGAAACCAACCGTTAGTAAAGAAATAGAGCTAGTGGCATACTTATGAGTAATTATTATGTTACATAAATGCTATGACGTTGGTCATGCGCCGCGGCCCCGCCACTGAAAAATTCTTTTGGTTGGGCTATGTTTTGAAACTTTGCTAGTTTCATTTGGCAAACGCTTATAGGCTTCGAGCTTAGGAAATATAGCGCCATCTGCCTTAATATCCGTTAACTAAATATGTGAATTTCGGTTGAACTTTCAGCTGTTGCGCAGACAGAATTTTGAACGAGCAGACAGCTTTCATATATTCAATTTAAAACTCGGCTGGTAGGCGGCGATACTTAGGACAAAAATTTAAACTACGCACGAAGAATATTGGGAAATTTATTTCGGAAATTTTAATACGCATCTTTGGCATTTCCTGATTGGCTTTAGTGATTACGTATATAATTTTGTAAAATATCGTCTATTGCTTTATATTTTAAAGTGATAATTAATTAATAAATAATTTAAATTTCGTTGGTGTTTCCCCTTTCTTAAAATAAGTAATAAATAAAGATTTAAAAACAGTTTTTATAATTTTATTTTATTACTAAACAATTCCGTTTGGTGAGTCTAGGGTAAGTATAGAACAGGTTATGTCGAGATTAACATCGCGTACGTAAAAGTGCGATTTGATGATTGTTTAGAAGTATAATACTATAATAATACTATATTAATTTACATTAAATATTTATATATAATTTAGAAATTTACGGAATAGACATTACTAAAATAGATTAATATAACACGCGTAGGAGCCTGAAATTCGTGCTAGCTAGGAGCAACAAACACAAGGAGAATGCAGCTAGCCTTTAAACACGCTAAAGCAGTGTTGTGTACAAATTTCATTGGACGAACCTTTATGCCGAACGTTTTACGGAAAGGGGGGAAGACAATTTCCGAATTTCTCCCTTCCGACGGCAGCAGGCGATAAACCGTCTAGCCAATGAAAATTGTACGCAAGAAAATCCACGACTTTTGACGGGTTGCGTTCTACTTGTGTGGGGTGCTGTGTTTGTTGCTCCTAGGTGCTAGTATCTTTCGGCCAAATGTACTAGATGTTTAGCCTTTCTTAACCTGCAACTGAGTATATCAGACTTTTTTTTCGCACCAAAATGTGGTCGTCGACATTTTGTAAAAATCATGACAGACAACAATGCTATCATGGTTGCGTATAAGTTAACCGTATAAATGGTAGAGTAAGAAAAGTACTATTTAATTTGGAACTTTCTAACTCAGTAGCCAGAAGGTCGATATTTTGTATACGTTAATATAATATTTTTCGTTATATATTAATATTATAATGTGTAACATAATTACTCATAAGTATGCTACTAGTTCTATACTTCTATTTCTTCACTAACGGTTTGTTTCACAGATATTGCGTCATCCGTACCCTACGTAATATTTGACGTCATCGGATCTCAATGTCGATTATGCCGCCGCACAATTAGCTCTAGTCTGCTCTACTTCTGATAAACCGACGGCCATTATTTTAGTAAACAAACCGGTTTGAACAACCAAGGCTTAGGAGCTAAAATTAACTACAAAATACTGTCAAGTGCTGTTAATGCAAGTAATTTGCAAATTAATGAAGTTCTCGGAGACTCACGTTCTAAAATAAATTTGCATTGTCAAATAAAAAAAGCAGGTTTATTGGAAAAAGTAGTTGAAATTCAGGTTGAGCTTTTCTGGGGCATCTACAACGTTGGGAGTCTTGCAGATTATTTTGAGCCTAGGCCTAACTCTTCTAGGCTTGGTATGGGTTTCAATAACGCTGGTGTAATATCCCACTTCGACGACTTGTTCCATTTTCGGAAAGCGATCACTGAACCGAACCGTATTGGTCATTTTCCCCAACCTTTTCTTTTTCTAAATTACTCATTATTTAACTTCATCCGCACAAACCGAGCGAGTTTATAAATTCCAATAAAGCTACATTGGGCCATGATGGGCTGACTAAAATTCCAACACCAAAAATTCCTTATCAATTTAGAGGTTTTCCATTGGCTTAAATACATATGTTAGTAGCCAATAGTGTGACTTCCAAAATGACTAGGATGAATAAAAAGGTTAAAATCTAACGTAGTCCACCCTTTTACTGGTTCGTGGTGAAACAAACCGTTAGTGAAGATTTTTGAATGGAATAAATTAATTAAGGTACAGTGGCATACTTATTAGTAATTATGTGACATATGATATTATGAATGGATTAATAACTCATCATTGAAATATCGTCTTTGCAAAATTCCCATACACAATCACGCCAACTATTTTAATAGTGGTCAACTAAATATGTGACAACTTTTGAAATGAAATGTTTAAAGGTTGAAATATTCAGTGGCCTACGCGTATGAAAATCTTCTTCAGAGTTGCCACATGTCAGAGAAAAGTCAGGGAACTTTAAGAATTTGTAAAAAGTCCGGGAATTCAATTTGATCTGAACACTTTTTGAAAGTAATTTTACTCTAGTTATCTGACAAATTCTATGATTATTATTTAGTTCCTCTAAAGTTTTGCTATTATTTTAACGTTGCAATAATACTTTGGTACTTAAATGTAGGTTGATTTCAATTTATAAACTTCTGATAAAAGTAAATTTTAAACCTAAAAAATGTCTAATTTTGACTTTAAAAGGTCAGGGAAAATCTCTCAAAATTGTCTGGGAAAACAGGGTATATCCAGGGAATTTGAATCTGAAAATATGGTGGCAACCCTGTTCTTGGAAATAGGGCCTACAAAAGTCTTAGGACGGCACTAAATAAGGGGATTCATACAAGGAGCCAATAGGACCATTCAATCAAACGGGAATACTGTATTATCTGAAACTCCCAATACACCAAAATGCTGCGAAGCACTTGCTGGTCAAAGGCTTGAAAGCGACCACACAGCTCCATCTCTACTCGTTTCGTTCGCGATAATACTTTCCATTTGCAAGTCAGTGGTAGACAATTTGCCCCTTTAGAGTCGGCGTCTATTTTAATGACAACGGGGCCTTGGTCGTATAATTTCGTTCATTTGTACGAAGCGATACTAGTAACAAAGGTATCAGTCGAGTAATATACATTTTGGCAATTAATTCTGGTATTTCTGAAGAGCAAATTTAACTCTCCTCGGCTACAATCCGGGGTCCAAATGCGGACCATTTGGCTCTTTTTAACCGCGAGAGAACAATTAAATATCGCGAGGCAGTCGTATATTTGGGAATCGCGGAACGCCGAGGCTTAGTTTGAAAAAGGTTTAAAATGAAACGGAGGCCTTCTTTATAACCTTCATGAATACGTAATAAGGTTTTTATAACTTTTATACTTTCTCTAATTCGCGAATAAAACGGGCCCGGAAGAAATTAAAGAGCCTCGGCTGTTGGCGGCGGTATAGTTTTGGCGGGAATTCTCATTTGCATGGGAAACGAGCGATTACCGGGAAGATGGAAGCCCGAGCCGGACCCCGAAGATCAAAAGCGCCAGCCAGCCTCCTCCACTCGGCCGCTCTTTATTTTATTACCAACTTCTCATTGTTGAAGAGGAGAGCCTTCTTTCTACGAACAATACCAGCAGCGCAGTTCCGTAATTACTTCGGTGTCGGATTAGTGTCCGCTTTTTTTGCCCCTTCTCTCCGCGGGAGGGCGCTCCTCTTTCGCAGCCGGTGCAATCTTCTAAATTAAACAATTTTTCTAATTGCGTTCGCCATCTAGGCCTTCTCCTACCGCCCTCTATCGGGTATGAGTGGTAAAGGCCGTTTTTCGCGTCTCGTACTTCGGAAATTGCTCGATGCGTCTTCCTCTCCCTCCCCTGTAAGGTCCGCTCTGTTTCTATCAGGGTTTTATTCCCTTATTATGGTTTTTGAGTGCCTTATGACATTTTAAAAGTGATTAGATCGTAATACCTAATACGGATTGATTTTAAAAATGTATTTGGTTATGACCAAAGTGAATCGAATTTTGTCTGGTAAATTAAGATGTCGCCACTTTCGCGTAATTGTTTGTTATTGCGGAGGATAGGGCCCACGAAAAACTACATCAGGACTAGTAATGTAAGCCTATAAATTTTGGTCCTAATAAAATTTATGACAACGCGCAGCGCCACCCAGGGTAGTTTTTTGGAATTTAAAAATTCTGTAGAAGATGGCAGCTAGGAGTAACAAACACAAGGAGAACGCAGCTAGCCTTTAAACACTCTAACGCAGTGTTGTGTACAAATTTCATTGGACGAACCTTTACGCTGAATGTTTTAAAATTTCCGAATTTTCCCCTTCCGACGGCAGCAGGCGCTAAAGCGTCTAACCAATGAAAAATGTACGACTGTCGCGTTCTCCTTGTGTGGGGTGCTGTGTTACAGTGTTTGTTGCTCCTAGATGGCAGCCTTCATGGAAAAGGAGCTTGAATTTTTAAAAGGGGAAGCTAGCCCAGAAAAAATTACAATTTACTTAATCCTTAACTTTAAACCTTAATACTAAATATTTTTGATCTTCTAGGTATTCTGCAAAATAGGTTTCAGTCGGTTCTTTGCGAATCGATTGATAAACTAGGTGATACTTTACAAAGGCCAAAAAATTATAATTAAATAAATCGTAATTAATATCACTTTTTCGGTTCCACCACTAAAAATTAATAAACAACTCGTAAAATAACACTACAGCAATATTCGCCATCTTGTACTAGATTTTTAAATCTCGAGAATTACGCACATTTCATATCTCATATAGGTCTACATTACGGCCGACTTTGAACAAAATCGGCAATAAACACCTCGGGTACTCTCCTTGTTATTATAGTAGGGATAATTTGTACAAGGGTGGTATCCGTGAAATTGAAACGTGTACTTTCGTAAAAAGTTAAAGTTTCCAATGAGCGCGAATTTCCAGACAAACCGCGGATGTCTACACCGCATCACGACTTAACATTATTTGTAATATTTTGCCTTGAACTATTTTTTTAACATGTTTCAAGCTTGATAAGGGTGATTGAAACAAGTTGGCAAGCCAAAATATACCTCTCCTCGGAAGAGTTTTTAATTTTCAGTAAAGCGTAACTGGATCCGCGGTAGAACGCTCACCTGTCGTGCAAGAGGGTTCAGGTTCGAATCCCGGACGATTAAAAAATTATACTACACCCAATGACAAAAAGAGGGCGCTTTTGGAAAAACCTTTTCCCGGATTCTAAGAAACTGGGTACGCAGTGATTACCCTTTGCCCCGAAAATGCGAACGCGTTCGCAGGCCTGACTGACAGACCCACCCACAGACAGACAGACAGACACGGTGGTTGTATAACTCCTCCTAGGGTACTAAGTCCCCTCGGAGAGGTAAAAATGGTGAATAATTGAATCTGGCCCAAAAATTGATTATTTAAAAGTAGTAGTTTTTGGATTTTATAACCGTAAGCATTTTTCAACCTGCAAAGGCTGCAATGTATTTACTTATTATTTAATATTTATGAAATAGCTCTGATCGTATTTACCTTTGGCACAAGAAGGGGGGGGGGGGGAACGCCACGTCAGTTTTAGAGAACCAATGAGAACCTGGACTGATTTGATTATTTTCAGGGGAAAGAAGTTTACTCTTCAAGCATGAGGGGGGTTTTGAGCATTATCGTTATCAGTATTATCATAAGCCTATCATAAGGTCCCCATAAGTAAAGGTCTAGCATAGAGCCCCATTTTTACGGCATTGTCCATGTGAGAAAAAAATTATCGTACGACGATGGGGAAGTAAAAATTTCTACATCTAAAATATTATCTTACTAATTGGTAGAGCAGCCACGCTCGGGTTGATAAATGGCCCACAAAACGCGCGTAAATCTCACATTTGAAAAATAAATACCTTCAGAAACGCAACTCTTATTTCTAATAGCCAGTTTTAGGTCCCGATGAATCATTTTGCAAAGATAAGTCTTAATTTTCAGTTTTAAAGCGATAAAGTTATGAATAAGTCTTGGCTACGGTGCTAAGGGCTCGCGGCGCAGATTTATCCGGCGTGGTTCTAAGTTTAAAATCTTTCGCGAACGGCTTGCGCGCATTCATCATGCATTTCGCGAAATTAATTTCAGAAATGCAGAGTTGAGGACGTAGCCACTAGGAGGGGCAGATTTTGAATACCTACCTTTAAATAACGGGTATGTGATCGTCAAAAATTTGGCCTAGACCTTTGCTTATGGGGATCTTATAATAGGCTTATGGTATTATCGGTCTGGTAGAATTGCAATTTGCCTGACCTGTATTAACTGTTTTTAATATTTAGTTTTAGCATCTGACACTAGACGGATTAAAAATTATCTAATAATTAAATAATATTCTTTTAAATAATTCATATCTCTATTGTAAAGAAAGCAAATTAAAATAAAGGCTTCAAAAGTCGCTTGATGACTTAGGCCTAAGGTGGTGCCTTGGGTATTAGCCTAGTTAATTATTATTATTATTTTATTATAACATGATTGGAAAATGTTTTAAAGCGATATAAATATCGATAAAGTCATAAGTGTTACATTTACATGTCTATATAAAATATTTTATAAAAAATTATTAAGGGTTTAAATTGAAAATGTATTTATTTTATGATCCTAGTCTAATATTTATTTAACCAAATAAACGTTGCCTCAGATCAGTATCTCACAAAGTTATCCGTAAAATTGCCAAATATTTAGTTTTTGAAGAATTTTGTCTATGTTTGGGATTTTTTTAAATAACATAATCAAATAGCTTATACAAATTCGGCTTGCTTTGAAATCTATAGTGCATATTGTAGTACGGGTCCAAAAAACTAAACAATTTTATCTTCATTCAAACGCCTTCAAATGGTTTGCAAAATATCAGAAAACACAATTTTCACACCTTAACCCCGCTAGTGAGTAGTACCGCCGTTTGACACTAGATGGGGTAATATCTCCCTCAGCTGCGCGCTTTATGGACTTGTGGGGTGAAATAATTCTTTTCAACCATAGGCGAAAAAGAATCTGTACGCGACTAAAACCTTATATTTCCATGGTAAAGAAAGTAAATTAAAATATAATGAAAGCTTTAATGGTAATATAAAATAATTTTTTCTTTCATCGAAAAAGATTTTAACATTTACAGGCCGGTATAAAATGTTTCATAAAAAAATACTTAAGGTCCTAAATTGAAATTGTAATCTATCTTGATTCTAATCTAATATTTTATCTTAAACTAGTCTATCAGTAAAATAATATGTAACATAATTACTCATAAGTGTGCCTCTGTTTAACATCTCTGTATTAAAAATTTCAATGAGACCTTGTTTCCCAGCCACCAAAGAAAATACGGACTAACGTCGCGTACAACCAGTTTCCCTTCCCGCCAGAACTAGTTTTGATGACTATAAAACCATTATCGACTGGGAAGTGACGTCAATTACGTCATATCCTTGCAACAAGGTCTCCTAGAGAAAAAGTTCTTTCTGGCACACTTATGAGTAATTATGTTACATATGGTAAAATTAACAAATATTTTGTTTTTGATTATTTCCCAAATAAAATAATAATTAAACGGTTATTCAGAATATACCAAGATTGTCGTTACCTACTGGCTTAATTATGTATATATAAAATGTGTGTATGTCCCCTGGTTATTGAAAATTATCATCTGTAAATTTCACCCTGAAACACGAACATCTCAAAGTAGTTGTTTTCCCGGAAATTTAGTTTAAAAACATAGCAATAGATAGCGCTATATTTCTACGTTCGAAGAGTGTAATTTTCAGCCCCTTTATAATAGTATACAGGGTGTTAATTAAAAAAACGATACAGGGACAATAACTCAAAATGGGTTTTAGCTAAATATCTTTATCCCGATGCAAACCACCACGATGAAAACCTTTCAAATTGGAACCATATCTCTAAAACCATTGGCTCTCGAGATAAACTTTGAATGACCTTGAACCATGAGTTAAAGGTCAATTTCTAAAGACGCCCTACCAGATGAATATGTCTAGCAAATTTTGATACTCTAGCATGAGTATTATTCGAGTTATTAGCCCTTCAACCTGGTCTCTGGTCCATGATTTTCATCAAGACCTTCATGTTTTTGTCTAAATTATTTCGACTTGTTATTGGTAAAATAAGGAAGGATCAAAATTATTTACACCCAAAATGTGAAGGGGAACACTTTTCTAATTGAAAGCAACTTATTATCTCTAATGATTCTCGAAACAAATTTTAAATGACCTTGAAGACATGGTTCAAGGTCATGGAAATTTCCGTTGTCAAGTGACCCCCTTCCTTTTCTATGTGTCCTGTAAGTTTCAAATTCCTAGCTAAAATACATTTGTAGTTATTGTCCTTGTATCGTTTTTTGTTTAACACCCTGTATATTCCTTTAATTACAGATAGCGATCCAAATCCTTTGATCATAATAGAAGACATTTAATTAAATTCCTAGGGTTGTAGAAGTTGTAAACAGTTTAGATTAGATATATTTTACTTTGTGTTCGCTAAGACCTTTCACAAAAATAAGGCATTAGTTGCTAATTAGGCAGTTTTTCCAATGTCCACCAATGTCCATGAGGAGTGTAACCAACTCAGACTATTTATTAATGAAATTGTGTCAATGTTTTGTAAATATTTAGTAAATAATTTTACGGTCTACAGAGAGGTCGTAATTACGGCATAATTTATGTATAACATGATTAAATAATTAAAATTTAATGTTAACGTTAAATATTACATTAAACGCGATTAATATTATGATTTATCGTTTGAAGTAATTGTTTAATGGCTTTTAAGAATTAGAATTTGGCTAAATTCTTCGGTAGTAAATGTTGCGAAGGCTGGATAGGCTTCAAAGCCACCCTTTAAGCAGCGTGAGCCGAGCGTAATAATAAATATCTCGTTTCTCTCAACCTATCATAGATGTCTCTAGTGGGCCGATGAAAATTAGGTATAATAGGAACGTAGCGCGCGTGCGCGGAACTTTTTTTTATTATTATTATTCTCTTATCTTGAAACGCAGGGGGCGAAGTGAGAGATGGTAACTGAAAGGGGCGAGGAAAAGGAAGGGGGGACGAAAACAAAAGCATCGAGCGCCGGCGATGGAGATAGCGCGCTCCTGCTGGGAGGGACGTTTTCCGCGGGCGGCGGGGAAGAGGGCTGGAGGAACATTTCTAATCTTTCCCCCATTCTTTTCCCTTCTGCGGCAGTGCCCCCTCTGGCGCTCTTCTAATGGATACCGCTGGCTCTTTCAAAAAGCGAGACTGGCGATCGTTCATTCCTTCTAACATTTGGTAAAAGGCTTCCTAGCGAGGCCAGACCGTTGTTTCTTTGCCGTTCACTCCGCGCGATCCTACACTCCGAACGGCGCGGCCCCGAGAACCGCGCCAACACGCAAACGCGACGTCTTCGAATTATAATTACTAACCGTCGCGTGATTATTCGTACTTTTCGCGTCTCCCATTAGCCTTTACGAAATTCAATTGGAATTATCGGAGGCAGCTACGTTACGAGTGAACGGCTCCGTCGGACGGACAACGAGCGAGGATCGGCGCCGGAGAACAACTCGAATTCGCGGCGGAAAGCTGTCGGAGGATCCGAGAACGCGTCTTTTTCTAAGCCTCGGAACAACGAGGATTTTTCAATTTACTTTTACACAAAACGATCATCCAAGGCTTAACGGGGGAGACGATCAATTCCCCGCGGAATAAATCCGACTTTTAACGACGAAAGATAACGTTATCGGGATTTTTGTCGCGTGTCTAAACCAACTGAGGATTGTTTCGAACCGCGACGTAACGAATTGTGATCAAATTTACGTGATGGGTTATGGCATCGAAGCGTCGTCGGTAAATCATCAGAGGCCTAGCATCCTCGCGTGGGGCACGCTGCACTAGCGTTCTTACAGTTTCCTCACGTAAGTGACAGTTATTTTTAATGTTGTCCAATGCGTTTTGCGGGGGAATTTAAGCCTTATACTAATTTAACCCCAATTATTTTCGTAGGATTGTTTAAACTAAGGGTAATGACGCGTGCTAGGCGAGGCTTAAGCTAGAAATTGCGGCCAGCTAGCTGTCATTGCCAATTTCATTTCGCGTAAATACCCGTATTAGCTCGCTACTTCCGTTTAGGACGCAAAAAGTAGGTTTTTTGGCGGTGTAAATTTATTAATAACTAGGCTCTAGGCCCCTTACGCTTAAATCCCCCTTTTTGGCAAGTGATCAAACTAGTTTCTGCGTATTATAGCCGCTAATATTTTAGAGATTTGAGTTATTTCGCCAGGTTTTTTCCCGTTGAAATGTGGAGAATCATTGATTGATTCACGAATACCAGTTTGCAAAACGCGCGCCTTTTAAGTAATAGTCCTCACACTTACCTAAGTAACTAGGGCTATATTTTAATTACGGAAAGTGAGTTTTTCATAATGGATTTTCGCAATTAATTTAAATATAGCTCAATGTAGGTGTAATTTTATCTTGACTAAGGTTTCCACCGCGTTTCCAGCATACGTCAATATAAATTGAAATTGGTACAATTTACAAACGTATAACTTACCCTTCTAGCGCGTTAATTTTTAAACTTGGGTAAAACGCGCGCCAAATATTTCGTACAACATGGCCCATTACGTAACTGAATTTTTTAAAGCATAAACTCATGACTGACTATATATTAATTTGGGGAAAAAAAAACCTGTTTTATGGTCGCGCTTATAAAATTGACTCCGATGTCTGTCCGTTAAATTAACGATAAACATCGTAAAACCATGATTATTTTTTAACATAAAATGATAAATTTAATTTTAAATTAAAAAAAAAACAAGTAAATGTGATTTAGAGTTTATAAAAATTAAGTTTGTACAGAAATTTTAACTTAGTTTTTAAAAATCCCGAATATACAGGTATATTTTTCATTAAGACCCCAACGTTAATGTAATCCGTTAATGGTGGATTAAAACTCGAGTCCGAAATATTTTAATACCGAAATATCGGTACCCCCCTAAAGCATGACGTCACCGCGTAAAAGGCATAAATAATATGCAAATTTTAATATATCGTTAAAGGTCCTGTAGCGAACACCGCAGGCCTAAGCTTAACGCCGGTACATATCCGTCGGTAAACACAGAAGCTGCGACAGAAAAATCTAATTCTCTAAATTACATTTATAGCTTTGAGGCCCGCAGCGAATAACAAATATTGGGAGAGAGAGAGAGAGAGCTGGCGCAGAGAATGAGATATTATATAGAAAGGTGTGCTTACCTATTATACATATAGACTGTTATATAGATAATATAATATATAATACTTTATTATCGCTTCAGCCCCGATTCGGGAAAATTGCGAATTTTCATTATAGCTCTATGATCGATAGTAATGGCGTTATAATAAGAGGTGAGGCGAGGGGGGAGGTAGGCAGGAATAATATGAAAGACTTTTATTACGTGTATGTGTGACGTCAGCCTTTTGAGAGGGGGAAATGAAGTTTTTTTTGGGTAGTTTAATAGTGACGTTATGTGTGACCGAATGTAATTTAGAATTTTTTCCCTATATCATGGAACGTCTTCATAATTACATTATTTTCCTATTCTATTTTTTTGCTCAATTTTTCGTAATTTTCCCGTTGTAATAACGTGTTTGAAAATTGCAATCAAAAACTACAAAACGAATGACGTCGGCTGTGACGTCACGCGGTTTCAAACCAATTTTATTTATCCATCAGGGTTGCCACACGTCAGGGAAAAGTCAGGGAATTTAAAGAATGGGCCTAAAAAGTCAGAAAAAGGTCAGGAAATTTTAAAATGGACCTATAAAGTCGGGAAAAAGGTCAGGGAATTTTAAATGTGCCTAAAAAGGTCAGGGAATTTTAAAATGGGCCTAAAAAGTCCGAAAAAGGTCTGGGAATTTTAAAATGTGCCTATAAGGTCGGGGAATTTAAAAATGTGCCTAAAGGGTCTGGGAATTTTAAAATGTGCCTAAAAAGGTCAGGGAATTTAAAAATGGTTCTAAAAAGTCAGAAAAAGGTCAGGGAATTTTAAAATGGGTCTAAAAAGTCAGAAAAAGGTCAGGAAATTTTGAGAGATTATAAAACGTCAGGGATTTCAGTTCAATCTTGACACTTTTTTAAAGTAATTTTACTCCAGATCTATGGTAAATTCGGCTATTATTATTTAGATCATTGAAAGGCTTTTTGAACGTTGTAAAAACTTTTGTTTAAATTTATTAACTTCTAATAAGTGTAAAAGTTAAAAACTGTCTAATTTTGGCCTTAAAAAGTCCGGGAAAATAACTTAATGGTCAGGGAAAACCGGGAATAGTCAGCGAATTTAAATTTGATAAATTGTGGCAACGCTGTCCATGCTATTATAAATTGTCGCTCGCTTTATTATAATCAATTATTTAACTAAATTTCGTTGAAATAATTCATAAGCATTTTAAACTTCTATTTATCTATGATTTCAACAAGACTTATCTTGTAATTTTCTATAAAATCCTATAAATCGTACTAGACATTTACTATATTTTTTTTACCTCGGTCTGAGAAACAATTTTTTTATCAACTGGTCCCTACTACCACTACGTTACTGGTTTCAAAAAAACGTATTAAAATACTGGTCCCAGGAATAGGTACACTATTGATGGCCTGGACCAGTTTATTTATCCAAAAACTGGGAGCCAGGGGTTCCTAGGACCACTTTAATAATTCAAAGTTTTCGCAGCGGTGATCACTGGGCACAAGGACCAGTTTGAAATTTGTTTTACGAGGACTAGTTGGGAAAAAAATATCTTATTCCCAACTCTGTCTAGAACTCCTCCGAAAGTGTTTGAATAATATGGGCCAAGTAATTAATTAATTAACCTAAGGTATGGGGGATCAGACTTTATATACCGGTGCGCTTGGCTAAAACCGACCTTTTGACCATTAAAACCGCCCCTTTTGCACCGTAACCTTTTAACCACGTCCGTTATCTCGTTATCTTGAGCTAAAATTTCTTTTTTAAGATAGAATAAATATATACCTTAGAAATAATTTCCCAAATCCAATTTACGTAATCGTCGCGTTAATTTATAGCCCGAGAATACCTGAAATGATTTCACGCGGCCCGGGGGGGGACTAAGGTGTTTTATTTTGAGGCGAAGGGGGCAGGACCCCGTAACGCCCCTATTTCTTTTAACGGGGGGGGGGGGGGTAACAGTCGTAAATTAGGTTTAATTAAAATGGCCTATAGGCGTGTGTATGTACGTAATAAGCGTAGCGTCTCTTTTTGATGGCCCTAATAAGCGCTATTTCTCGCCAAGGCCCGGACCTAAGCCTAATGAATGTTATTTTGGCCGCTTATCAGCGCTTGTTTATTGAAGGAGCTGGCGAGAGGGCGCTGGCGTCGGTCCTCTTTAGATGGCGCGCGCGAGGGGGGGGGACTTTAATTTCCGTTGTAAGCCGCCTATTTATTACGTAGCTTGCTTATAACAATTACTCAGCCTTTCTCGGCTTGACTGGCTACCAATAATTGGACCATTGTTGAACCCGTGCTAGTTACCAATAGCGCGCGCCGCCTAAATAGATTCTCTCCCTGTTTTTAGATTTTTCGACCCCCGCCTACCATATTTTTAATCTGGAAGGGGAGTTTATGGAATGTGGTACGACGTAGTCGTTGTTGTAGCGCGTGTTTGATTTGGAAAATAGTGGTTGGACGGTCGTATCATTGTAATATCCACTTCGGTATAACGACATCTGGTGAATAAATGCCATACTTATGTATTTCTGTGTAGTAGAAAAACTGGCCTAATTGGAATGGCAAACTACGTTGATTTTCACCGGTATGAATAATTTATAAGAAAACCAAATTTGAATAATTTTTATTTTTTCTATTAACAAAATTTAAAAATTCTTCACCGCAAGTTCTAACCATAATTTGGTTTGTAAACTATTTATGTGAAATTATTAAAACAGTCAAAATTTCCGAATTCCCAGTGTTTTTTCCCGGACAGTGTCAGGGTTCGTACACGACCTGGAAAACTTGGAAAAGTCGGGGAATTTGAAAATGTTTCCCAAAAGGTCAGGGAAAGTCAAGGAATTTTCAAAGGTTTCCAAAAGGTCAGCGAATTTGAAAATGTTTCCAAAAGGTCAGGGAAAAGTCAAGGAATTTGAAAATGTTTCCAAAAGGTCAGCGAAATTGAAAATGTTTCCAAAAGGTCAGGGGAAAGTCAAGGAATTTGAAAATGTTCCCAAAAGGTCAGGGAAAAGTCAAGGAATTTGAAAATGTTTCCAAAAGGTCAGCGAAATTGAAAATGTTCCCAAAAGGTCAGGGGAAAGTCAAGGAATTTGAAAATGTTCCCAAAAGGTCAGGGAAAAGTCAAGGAATTTGAAAATGTTTCCAAAAGGTCAGCGAAATTGAAAATGTTTCCAAAAGGTCAGCGAAATTGAAAATGTTTCCAAAAGGTCAGCGAATTTTAAAAGGTTTCCAAATGTCAGGGAATTTGAAGAAAAAAAAATCCAAAATGTCAGGGAAAAGTCAGGGAATTTTAAAATGGTCCCAAAAAATCAGGCAAATAAATTTTTGAAAGAAAACATTTTCAAAAATTTTTACTTCAAACCATTCATTTATTCTACAAAAATGGTCAGAGAAAATTTGGCAATTTGGTCGGGGAATTTAACCCGGAAAATTTGTACGTTGATTTTCACCGGTATTAAAAATTTAGAAGAAAACTAAATTTGAATAACTTTCAATTTTTCGTATTTTTTCTATTAACAAAATTTAAAAATTCTTCACCGCAAGTTCTAACCATAATTGGGTTTGTAAAATATTTATGTGAAATTATTAAAACAGTCAAATTTTTCGACGCAAGTTCTAACCATAATTTGGTTTGTAAAATATTTATGTGAAATTATTAAAACAGTCAAATTTTTCGAATTTCCAGTGTTTGATTCCAGACAGTGTGAAATTTGTAACTTCCCTTAACCAACTTGTAAATTTTCGCTGAGCGCGCGACAAAATCTGTCGATGGGGGTGGGCGGAAAACTCAAACCCCCTCCATTTTTTTGTTATTCCTTGTCGCTACTTTCCCCCGCCAGAGGGTCTCCGTAATAGCACCCTTTTACGCGTCACCCAAGCCGCCCCCACCTCTCTAAAACTATATTTCTCCCCATCCACGCGAGCTCTCTCTCGATCCAGCTCCTTGTGTGTCCCGTTTGGGCTCTCTCTCTCTCTCGTTAGGCTTAATTACAAGCACCGGAAATAAACAGCTTTCTGACGCCCGCTAATGCACTTCCGGTCACGTGACGAACCCATCTTACAAGACGACGGGATTAAGTCGTATATTCGGGCTTCCCGTCATTACCTTCCCGACTATCCCGGTAATGAGACTATAATTCCTGAATTTCCTCCCCCTGGTGGACGGGGATGGAAACTGTACCTTTTTATTATTTATGCCACCCATTCGCCTTCACCGGGTTCATTTCCGAATTTTCTCATTTAGAGTAAAAATGCTTAGTTTCGATAATAAGATGTAGGTGGAGCCGCGAGCGGAAAGCACTTTGGCGATTGTGAGGTTTTTTTTGGCCCCATCATATTATTAATTTTTGCCTAAATGTAATTGTCATTTTATTAGGATATAGGTAGTCAGTCCCCCTCCCCCATCTCCCTACCTAGCCAGTGGTATTAGATAGTCTAGACCTAAGTATTTAGAAGCTCGTATCTAGGTTTTATCCCATTAGGCAGATTGACTTTGGTTCCTCCCCGGGCTCGTACCCCCCAATTTAATCAAAGTGAAATGCCTTTTTGGCACAGCGAATAAATACTGTATTCTAATCTTAATTTTTCCGAGGAAACTCTTAGTATAATTAGTTCGTTTATTATAAGTTCCCAAAAGTTTTGTTCTAATATCGACTTCCTGGGTGTGTTTTCGCTATTTTCAGTTTAGGTGACTGTACGAAGGGACGAGAGTTTAACGTAGTTAGTGGGTTAAATATTTAGATATAAGTTGGAAACTATAATCGTATATCGAATAAATTTTTAAACGAAACATGGTATGCCAATCAATAAGCATATCTCATTGATTGTGTAAGTATTACATTTATTATATTGTTATATTTGGCAAAATAATACAGTCACGTAGATTACCACAGCTATAAACAAGAAATAAATATTACTCTTGGCTTTTGAAAAGTATTAATTTAAAGTAAACGGGTGGACCATAAGTCTAATCATAAGTTTATCATGGAGAGAATGATCCACTTATGGTCTAACATACCACTACGAGTGTTTCCTCCCTTTTCTGTATGAAGGGACGAGAGTTTAACCTAGTTAGTGAGTTAATTATTTAGATAGAAGTTCGAAACTATACTCATTTATCGGATTAAATTTTAAACAAAACATTGTATATACATCAATAAGGATATATCATTGATTGTGTAAACATTACATTTATTATATTGTTATATTTTGAAAAAATACTATAGTCACATAGGTTATCATAGCTATAAACAAGAAATCCATATTGCTCTTGGCTCTTAGAAATAATTAACTTAAATTAGCCGAATTTTTAAAACAGTATTGGCATTTGCAAGTCTTCTATAAAGTAGTGTTTGTAAAGGGTTTTATCCGGTTAAGTTAAATAATTTTTGTCAGTAATTATTTTTCAGTATATTTTAGTTTGTTTATTCCGAGAACATTTTCGTATTTTAGTGGGGTAGACCATTACTATGGTATCTCAAAAGACGGTGCTAATAGAAAAGGTTTCTTAGAGTTTGATTTTTAATAATTAGCATTCTTTAAAATATCCCAATAAAAAAATTCTGTTTTTGTGAATTAAAAATTCTATAATTTCCAATTTATAAAGAAGTGTATTTACAGTTCTACGTGCGTATTTCCAAGATCCACACCACTAGCTTAACCTAGTTTTTCATCAAAATTTAAATGTGTCAATATAACGAACTTTTGGTTTTAAATGTCTTCTAAAATTTTCAAATCTTAACATAATTTATAAGTTAGCATTTTATAATTCCATTTGTATATTCCATAAGTATATACCAAGATATATTTATATTTGTAAAGAATGACGACCACGAGAAATGTTAATAATCGATTATATATCAATAATTCTTGAAGATACTATTTACAAAGGCTACTTAGGGATAATGACTTTGTTGAACTTTGGTAATATTTGACAATTTATTGAGGTGTTTAAAGTGTAAAATGTTTTTATCAGCGTCACGAGCTCGTGGATTAAACACTAGTGTTTAATCTATGACGAGCTCAAGCTTTTTAGTACTTTATTGGCACGCGCACATGGAATTCAAATTCCAAAATCTCTATCGACTCGAGCGCGCGCTCTCTATCTTGAATAACTATAGCTAGTGACGTAGGAAAAACATTTTTTATTATTATTATTATTATTATTTAAATTTATAGAAACGCCTATTATAATTTAATATTATCCAAAAACATATAGGACTAGGCGAACTTGTTGACCACAGGCGTAAATTTAAGGGCGCCAGCGTGGTGGGGTCTGTCGACCATACCCGAAGTAATCCCCTTTGTATATATTTCTAGAAGAATCTCTAAATATAGTTGCTTTTTATAAAGTAATATTGGGCTTCTTGTTTTGATGTTGTTGCGTATCGATGACGTTTTACTACGAAAAGCTCTGGAAGGGTAAATTCGACGAGGCACCCTGATTTTAAGAATAAACCGAATTGCACTTCTAAGTATTTCGTGACGAAATAGCTACATAAAAACAAGTTCAGCAAGCGTAGCTTTTTTTATAGAAAGGTCTATTACGGTTTATTCCCAAAGTGATGTAGATTGTGTGTGCGCGGGCCGGTTGAATTACAATTAACAATTAAAAGTTAGTTAAATTAGACTCGCTTAGCAGTCTTCACTAATAAATTTAATTTTGGGTTCAACTTCGTGTTGAAACTTCATTTATTTCCAAATTCCGCGAATTATAATTTTTGGTGTTTAGGTTTTGAATTTGAATGAACAATATCGGAATTTTGATTTCTCAGGGTCGCCATACGTCAGGGAATTTAGAAATGGGCTTAATAGGTCAGGGAAAGGTCAGGGAGTTTTAAGCATTGGTAAAATGACAGGGAAAAGTCAAGGTAATTTTACTCCAGATCTATGACAAATTCTGTGATTATTACTTAGTTCTTTGAAAGTTTTGCTATTTTTTTTCAACATTGCAATAACCTTTTTACTGAAATATAAGTGGAATTAAATTTATTAACTTCTGATAAAAATCAATTATAAAGTTCAAAATTGTATAATTTTGGCCTTGAAAAGTCAGGGAAAATCTATTAAAATGTTTCAGGGAATAGTCAGGGAATTTAAAGCAACTGTCGGCTCTATCATTGCCACCTGTATTACGAAAAGGCCCCTGTTATTAGAGATGGCCATGAATCTATCCGAATCTTCGACAAAAATGACTTTCGTGGAGAGCGTGGAGCCATCTATTTATGGGAACGGAAGCTAAAATTCAAATTAGCGAAACAATAACGTCGTCAGAGAGCCATTATAGAGTATTATATTTAGACCACTTTTACTCTACTTAGTGAACTTTAACCCAAATTATATATCCCATATAAAATATTTTGTGCTACAATTAATATAATTGAAGTTTTTTTTTTGACAAATTTACAAACGATCCAATCAACGCGAAGCATACTTTTATGTCCCGCCTTTTGGGTCAAAATGTAGCTTCAGCATCTTGTTTTGATTTCGACGCTAGCGACAACTGTTGAAAAAAGAGCTACTTCACCTAGAGTCGACACTTGCTTTAAATCTGAAAATATTGTGGCAACCCTGTTTCTAGTTTTTAGAAATAAGAGTTCTACAAATAAAGCCAAGGCCGAAGTTAGGGTTTCCCCCACGTGAATAAATACTCAAGTAAATGTTTAATTAGTAATTACGCGAAAAACAACTTTTTCCCACCAAAAATCGATCACTGAAACTTCCGTAATAATTTCGTACGTAACAATACAAACTCGTTCCGCTTGGTGGCGTTAATATCGTAACGTAAATATAATATCCCAAGCTTAATTTTTCGTGCCGAGCGCCGTTAAAGAACACAAAACAGTCCGTGGGAGTTTTCTCGCTCGTGCAAAACTTGGTCCGTTAACGATATTTGTCTTTTCCAATCCCCGAGAAAAGAAAAGAGGTTCATTAAGAAACTGGCGCCCCCCCCGCAGCCACCAGAGGGCGTCGCGCGCCCATTAAACGCCACCGAGGAAACAAGATGTCACGGACATTTAAGTGTACACACAATCCCCCCGATGTTATAACTGGTTATTAAATTTAAATTGGAACAAATTTTCAATCATCTTGTACATCAAGTTAATAATCCCAAGATAAATTTTATCAAAAATTAATTTTTCGAGTTACTAAGTTTTGGAAATAAGGTAGCGAAACGCGAACACGCTAATTCAAATTAAATTTTAAACAAACCGAATTTTTCGAGTCACCTGGTTTTGGAAATAAGGTAGGGAACACGCTAATTTAATTAATTTAAAAAAAAAACGAATTTTTCGAGTTACCTGGTTTTTGAAATAAGGTAGCGAACTTTATGCCATATTCACCACTTTTTGCCACTGACATGGACTTTATTCTAAAAAAGTGACATTTAGGTAACACTGAACCTCAATAGACGCATTCACATATGCAAAAAGGGGCAAAATCCAAACGAGGTACCTTCCTATTTAATAATGTTTGAGGTAGATGGCGACACTATAAATTTTATGAAAAATAAACTTTTTTAAAAAGTTATTAATTAATTACTAAATTATAGTACTTTAAAAAAATATTTTTTGTAATTTAAATTAACAATTAATTTTAACAGAAGTTAACACGCTCCGCCATAGATGGCACTATAATTCCCTTTTTTAACTATCCAATCAGGGAAGATAATTTTGTATTTTAAATCTCGACAAAACCGTTCTCCACTAAAAACTGAAAACTTTCAACCAATCGTTGAAAATCAAAATTATAACGTCATGCTGCTATCAGAGCGCCATCTACTAACAAATAACGCCATCAACACGTTACGTCGGATGAATATTACCCCTTTAAAGTCGTCTTTGCCCCTTTAAAAATGTAAATCGATCTAGAAGTTTTTATGGATTCCTGCCCTCACTGGTAAAGAGTTACGTACGACACGGCGGCATCGGCTACACTGTACGTGAAACCAATACATTTGGATTTGCGCGTAAAGGACCAACGACAAATAGTACACCGTCCTGAGGACTTGAGGGGCGGGGAGGCGGCTGGTCACGGTAACGCTGTTATTGTTTGATATAGAGCCCCTCATTTTTCTTACCTTCATCAAAGCGGCGTAATTTCTTTCTAAAAACAGACTACGTATTTCGTTCCTTCTTTCGATTTGCTTGGCTACTTCGAACTCTCCCCCCTGCTAAAACTATTTCCTACGCAAGAGGACATTAACTCGTGTTTTATGTAACGCCACTTATTAATGTTATTAGTATTGAAATGGTATGTGCTATAATGGCATTTTATTCTCTTGTTAATAGTGGGAGGTTCGTAAATGTTACGGCATGCGAGTGTTTGTTATTTATATTTAGCATCTATTATAAAGTTGATATTTCGCGAAAAACATCCAATTGTTATAACAATTTTATTTTACCAGCTGTGTATGTCGTAATTATATAGTTTATTTTAATAATAATTTGTTTACCAGCCCGTGAATGTGATAGGGTGGTATTGTACTGTATAATAGTTTAATAGTAATCGAATTGAAGTTTAGAATCTAGATGAAATAATTTAAAATTCGTGTTTGAATTCAGCGATAATGACTGTTGAGAATACCGGGCCACCAGAGGTCCTATAAAATCCTATATTTTCCAAAATGTCCTAAAACATCATATAATTTTACCAAAATCCCTTAAAAGACCTATAAAATCCTATAATTTTGATATTTTGCCCATTTCAAATCCCGCCACTCAATGAAATTGCTTGATGCCTATACACTCTTTTACGAAGTCTTCCATTTCATTACAGGCCTAATTTAAAATAGTACAGGCAAGGGTGCCTGCGCGTGCTCATCAGCTCGAGACGTCGCGTGTACTTGACCGCGTGAAGCGGCCTTGCATGCACTATTTTAAATCAGATCTGTAATAAAATGGCAGCTCTCACAAATAAGGATATAAAAGAGTGTATACAAAGTCATTATAGTCTATACTTTTGTTATTGTTAACATGGTTAGCTACTAGTATATTTTGGTGATAAAATGGTTAAATAGTTTCTATTTCAAAAATCAAAATTTTCAGCCAGAGATTCCAACAGTAGACCGGTTTCGCCCTTTTGGGGCTCATCAGTACTGTGTAGGAACTCTGGCTATCCTCGGAAATCTGCCGATATCAGTAAAACTAATAAACAATTAGTTTCTATTTCTTAAGTGAAAATCAAAGATTTATTTCACTTAATATAGGTTTAGTTTTTAAATGCATAAAGTTAGTTAATGAAATAGCTTATGAAGTCCTATTAAATCCTATAATTTTGAAAAACTAGTCTTATAAAATCCTATAATGTTGGAAAAATAGTCCTATTAAATCCTATAATGTTGGAAAAATAGTCCTATTAAATCCTATAATTTAGGAAAAATAGTCCTATTTAATCGTAAAATTTTGGAAAAATAGTCCAATAAATCCTATAATTTTGGAAAAATTGTCCTATTTAATCCTACAATTTTGGAAAAATTGTCCTATTTAATCCTACAATTTTGGAAAAATTGTCCTATTTAATCCTACAATTTTGGAAAAATTGTCCTATTTAATCCTACAATTTTGGAAAAATTGTCCTATTTAATCGTAAAATTTTGGAAAAATAGTCCAATAAATCCTATAATTTTGGAAAAATTGTCCTATTTAATCCTATAATTTTGGAAAAATAGTCCTATTTAATCCTACAATTTTGGAAAAATAGTCCAATAAATCCTAAATTTTTAGAAATATAATCCTGTTTTTCCAATAAAAAAGATTTGAGTCGGGGCCCCGAGAAGATATTAGCATCACGCTCCTCCCATTGAACGCCAGTCAAATGGACCCGATATCTCATTGGTTCCGCAAAACGGACGTTATCCCACGTGATTAATACAGTTTTAATTTAACCGTAATAAAAAATTAACGGCTCATTTTAAGACCGGGTTTAAAAAAGGATAAAATAAGAATATACGTAACATTTAATGACTTAATCAAAAAGCCTAATTAAATTTTAATAAATTAATTAAAACCGTAATTTAATCCGATAGATAAACAATACACAAAACTTCATTAATGCCATTACGGAAAACATCCTTGAAAAGTCAATTAATTTTAATTAACAAAAGACAGGTATATTGTAGGGTTTATTTATTTTATTTTTTTGATACGGGTCGTGTTATAACTTTCGATAACGCCTTGTGGACAAAATTTGCATTTTCGATAAACTTCTATAATTGCGTCCATTCATGCGAATACTGCCCTGTAGGTGGCGCCTATACTCGTTACACCGACGTGTATAATATTTCTATCGTGTAATAAATTGTCAACGCTGATCGCC
Source organism: Leiobunum rupestre (assembly GCF_980474605.1). Taxonomy (NCBI): domain Eukaryota; kingdom Metazoa; phylum Arthropoda; class Arachnida; order Opiliones; family Sclerosomatidae; genus Leiobunum; species Leiobunum rupestre. Next base: position 26,662,220 of record NC_143388.1, read on the forward strand.
ACGTGTGAAAACGATCGTTTTTTTCGTCGCAAGTATGCGGTTGACCTTCAATCTCCTCTCATTAAGTTGCCCCGAGCTGGTGGCATTGAAAAAGAACTCGCCGAGGCTTAGCGGAGCTGGGCACATCTGCTGCAGATTCTGTACATTTCGTGGGAGAGTCTGAGAGCCGCTTCTATTTCGGCGCAAATTTAACTCCGGAAATAAATTTTAATAAGCCCTTCCAACGAAGGTCCAAATTGCCTTCAGTTATTGTTGTAATTTATTCCTGTCATATGATTGTGTGTGCCGAGTTTTTTTTTATACCTTTATCCCCCACAGGGACATAAAGGAAGTTTGCTATAATGATGCTTAATGTAAGTGTGATGATGTAGAACCAAGGTTAATAACGGTTGTATTTTTCCCCCATTTCACTTGTGTGGGTGACGTCAGTTCTTCAAAAATAGTTCTTTATAGATGGTAGTTGGATTAATTAAAATTATAGCGTCCATTAACTAAACTTCTACACCCGATATCGTTGCTCTAACAAGGAGACGACCCGAGGTGTAACACACCGATTTAGTTCAAACTCGGGGGTTTAGTAGACCTTCATTTTACTTGAAAATCCCAAAAGGGAAATGTCTCCATAGGCAACCGTTTTGCCATGGCAACCAAAAATGCTTTTGACAACTCAAAATGGAAATTTTAATATTGAAAATAACATGTGAATCTGACCAATTTTAAGGGTGTATGTAACCCCTGTAAATGCTAAAATTAGAAAATATAATTAAAAAAATAATGAAAAAGTTCGAAATTAATTAAAATTTTTACAGTGGAAGTTGGGATCGAACCCGGTTCCTTTTGCTGCGAGGCGAAAGTGCTAACCACTCCACAACCCCACTAATATTAATTTTTCGTACTTTTCGCTTTGCTTTCAATTTAGCTTGTTACTAAAACACTAATATCATTGGCATTTACGCCTGGCTGGTTTTTTAAAAAATGAAAATGTAATATTACTTTAATCATAAGTTAATGATACCTTATTAACTTATGCTTTAATAAAAAAATTATCTAGTCACGACGTCTGTGATGTTTTCACGTTAAATGTAATATTTATTTTTAACCAAAGTTCCTTTAAAAGCATTGGTTTTATCTTTATTAAAAATTTTCCTATAATTTGGTATAAATTCACCGGAACGTTCCTATAATTTCATATATTTACATAAAATTACTGCTATAATTTCCTATAAAAATGACTAAATATTCACTATTTTTTTTATAAATAATTGGACTATGGTGGACTCAACATTTTCCCTGAATAGAAATAAATCAGTTTATTATAAATTTAAATAGGAAATAGGGTATTGATTTGAATTGATTTTATTGATTTTTTCCTGTTATTTTTGAAAAAAATATAAGTAATTTGAGTACTCCTATAGTTTAAATTAATCTTTATTAAATTTAATTAATAATAAGATATAATTGCAGTTTCTCAGAATTTCAATTTCTAGATAAGCTACTTTCGTACATTTTAATAAATGTTTTAAATACATTGAAGTATAATACGTAATTTTAAATCAATGATTTTTTTTTAAATTTTAGATTTAAATTCCTGATATAAATCAGACCACCCTGAAATAAAAACATTATTGATTAAAGAAACACGCACTTAATTAGAAAGAAAAGTATGATATTGAGTTAAAATGCATTGCTACAAATTACTACTACTATCGAAGACAGGGTTGCCACAGTACCTAAAAGTCAGGGAATTTTAATATTGGTATAAAACTTGGGGAATTTGAGAAATTAGTCTAAAAATCAGGGAAATTTCAGATAACTTAATTTCGGTTGCAAATATAAAACATTAACTAAATTTTGTCAGAAAATAAGCCAGGGAAAATCTACGGAGATAGTCAAGGAAATCGTGAAAAATTCAATTTCAATTTATTTACCATAATTTTAGTTTACATTGGTGTTCGAGGGCCAAGTCATCTTGCGACTTATAGCTGTCGTAAGTATGTATTTAAAAAAAATTAAAATGGTAAAATTATACATTATTAATTAATTTATTAATTTTAACAATTGAAAACATAGAAAATAACAATTAAAACCAGAAAAATTAAACAAGAATTTACTTATAATTAGTAGTTTTCTAAAACTAAATTTTTGAGAACTTTTTAGTGGATTGTAGGGATTTAATTTTTTTTATACTTTCATAAATACTGTTATAAAGATTCACGCCATAGTAGAAAATTGAGTTAATTTTTTGACGTTTTGCTTTGTGGCAGTTTTAATAAATTTTGGGATCTGGTGACAGTTACTCTATCATCAAAAGTAAATAAATTATCGGATACTGTATTGGTATTTTTATGTATAAATAGAAGACACGCGTAATTATAAATTTGACAAATATTCAGTATTTTACTTTTTTTGTAGAGTGATTTGGTAGCAGCCTTCCAGTCTACACTAAATATATTTCTAATCGTACGTTTTTGTAAAATTTTGATTCAGGGAATATTAATCTAAAAAACTGGCAACCCTGATTGTAAATCTAACTTTTAAGCTTTTAATTGCACATTCTTCGAATTGACAACCGAAATAGGCACATTGTCGCATTTTAAACTCCTGACGTAAACTTTGAAACTTTTTATCGACAACACTTTAGTCACGTTAGTAACGCCGTGTAATTTCCAAATATCGCTACTCGGATGCACTTTCAACGTTGTCAACACTTAGCTTTTTGTTCAACATTTTCCGCCGAGTTCGAAAATTCCGGAAGCGGGAAAGCGTATCGATAACTGGTAAACATTTACAAGCTGTTACGCCAGTATAGTTTACCGAGGGAGAGAGAAAACTGTTATTTTTTACGTCAGTTTTACTGTAAATTTGTTAAAAGTAGTCGGCGGAATGGGTAATGCGCTCGGTCGGTGGCGCCCTAAGACGCCCGATGTTGTAATGTCAGAAAAATGTCCCGAAAATGGAGTTTGTCAACACAAAAACATTTGGAGAGTGCAGTACTCCTTTTTCTCGCGGCGAATGTTCGTGAGAGCTTTTTCAGTAAGAGAAAAAATATATAGAGCGAAATTGAATTGGATACTTTTAAGATTTTTGCAGCACTTTCTTTTCGGCGGAAGTGCCGCGTCCGAGAAAACTGCGAGCGCCGGGGAAAAGGATATAGAGAAAATAGAGAGTTAAGAATTTATATATCTTCTTTTACAGTTTTTATTCGGAACAAACAGTTGTCCTTCTGCCCTCTTTTTTTCGACCGTAATATTCCACTGGCACAGTTCAAACTGGACCCGCCAAAACGACACGGAAATCGGAAACATTTAGCGATGTGTTTGAATTTTGGCGACTCGGATTAATTTTATAGGTGGACGGGTAAAAATTGATTTTAAAATAGTTTTTATTGCTAGTGAGTATGGATTCGAATTGAGGGGTCGGACATCCAACAAAAATGTGTACGGGATTTTTAAATCCTGGATTTCTCGTTGGATTGTGGGGTTTTCTCGTTGGATTGTGGGGTTTTCTCGTTGGATTGTGGGGTTTTCTCGTTGGATTGTGGGGTTTTCTCGTTGGATTGTGGGGTTTTCTCGTTGGATTGTGGGGTTTTCTCGTTGGATTGTGGGGTTTTCTCGCCGGATTTCGGTATATAGTTTTAATATTAATAACACGGCTGTGGATTCAAATCCATTCTCAGCAAAAATAATTTTAAAAATAGATTAATTTAATTAATTAAATAAATTAATCTTCATTTAAAGTCTATTTTCAATGCTTTATTTAAAAATAATTAATTTGAAAACTAATTTTAAATAATAACCATCCGCTGTTACTACTATTTTTTCTAAAGATGGTCAGTTTGTTTTTTTTTGATAAAGTATAAGGGCCAATAGCGTGTGCGCATGCGCAAAGAAAGCGGAGGTGACGGGGGGGGGGGCGATAGTTGCTTATGGGAATGAAAACCCGGCAAAGCAAAGCTTTTAGGCATCTCTGGATCTGGAGGGGGGCGGTAAACACTCACTTCGGCTCCTTTGACCCCCACCCCTTCTACAAAAGCCCATTCCGATATAAAACCTTTTTCGCAACCTCTCTTGGCTCGCCTCCCACCCTCAAAGTTCAATCCTATCTCAGTGTTCCCTCATCTAGCGCCTCGACCCCAAACCCACGTTCCATCCTTTCAATACACACACTCGTCCAGTTTAAACGTATACTGTCCGTACATTGAAGTTGCACCCTTTTAAAAATTTTAAAATCCATCTTATGAGAGCGCAGCTGCCGTGGTGTGTTCTTCAAATGGCTAAATACAGGGTTGTCACACGTCGAGGAAATCAGGGAATTAAAAAATGGGACTAACAATTCCGGGGAAAGGTTAATGAATTTTAAGAATTGGTAAAATGTTGGGGGAATTTTAAGAATTGCTAAAAAGTTGGGGCACTTTTAAGAATTGGTAAAAAGTTGGGGGAATTTTAAGAATTGGTAAAATGTTGGGAATTTTAAGAATTGCTAAAAAGTTGGGGCACTTTTAAGAATTGCTAAAAAGTTGGGGGAATTTTAAGAATTGGTAAAATGTTGGGGGAAATTTAAGAATTGGTAAAAAGTTGGGGGAATTTTAAGAATTGGTAAAATGTTGGGGGAATTTTAAGAATTGCTAAAAAGTTTTGCACTTTTAAGAGTTGTTAAAAAGTCGGGGAATTAAATTTTATCTTGACAAGCTTTGAAGGTAATTTTACTTTAGTTCTATGAAAGAAAATTGTGCAATTTTGGCCTTATAAAGTCCGGGAAAATTTCTTAAAACAGTCAGGGAATTTGAATCTGAAAATGTTGTGGCAACCCTGTAATTTCAAGGAAGTTTCAAAATAACTGTATAAGGAATTTACTGAACTGGTAATCTGAGGTTAAATGGGTTAGATTTAGGGGAAATTTCACACTTACTAGAGATCATACGTCAATTTAAGATAAAAGTTTTAAATCTATGGGGAATGAGTTATTTGGTTACGTGGAAGAAATTAATCTAGTGCTAAGATTACAGCCGGGTTGTCACACTACCTGGAAAATGGGTATTAGTTTGGCTTGCAAATAGAAAGTTTTTAAAAATATAGGTTAAAAATGTCAAATATTTGCTTAAAATAAGTCAGGGAAAATCTCCGGAAATGATAAGGGAAAACCTGGAAAAGTCAGATAGGTTTAATCCTTAAACTGTGGCCACCCTGTACAGTCATTTAAAGATAACGTTTTGTAATTTTTTTGTTAATAACCTTTTTTAAATTTTGTTATCTAATCGATTTTTAGGGTAAATTGTAACAATTTTTCGGTAAAATAAGGAAAAAATCTTATTTTTCTTATAAGTGGTCAAAACCATTTTCGGTTGCCATGGCAAATCGAATGGGTAGTGCAACGTCTCCTTTTGGGAAATTTCATATCTCCTATAGGTCTACTTTACGCCCGACTTTGAACCAAATCGGAAATAAACACCTCGGGTACTCTCCTTGTTAGTTATGACGTATGCCTGCGAAGCTACGAGCAAGCACCCAATATCGAAATTTCAAATTGAATAATTAAATTTAATTAAATCAAAAATATAAATTTTGAATTTATCCTAACATATTATATATATATATATGGAATCTCAATTTATTTCAAATAGGTAAAAATAAAAAAATTGCTTCATTATTAACAATAAAATAACATCGCTTAAATCTAGCTTGAAGATATTTCTAATTTACACGAAATAGTTATAAATTGGGCGTAATCTGCTAAACACTAGCCAAATCAATATATTTAAAAGGTAGAGCAAAAAAACACGAAAATATTCCCAAGTCATACTTAAGCCTTAGCACTTAAAAAAATAAAAAAATCCTCAAACTCGTTTAAGCCTTAATCCTTATTATAAATATTTCTATTTTTTAATAAAATGCTTTTCTTTGTAGTTTTTTCCCGTTCTCAGGAACGAGTGGTTTTTTAGCCGAAAACGGTAAAGAGGGGGGCCGACACCGCTGTCTTCCCCCCGTGTTCCATTAGGCATTAGTGGAAAGGTCTTTCAAAGCGCGGCAGCCCCTTATTTCCCTCCCCCCTGGACGTCTCCTCGGAGGCCCGCAGCCCTGAAGGAGGGGGGGAGTGAACGAGGATTCTTCCCCCCCCATCTCTGTCGCTTTATATATAGTTCTTGTACCTGTCATAAGCAATCAGGGCCTATGGTACCGGGCTGTATGCCCTCATAAAAGACTAGCTTTTAGGGGAAAGGGGGGGGGGGCACCAAAGTGAAGACTAGCATATATATAAGCCATTAAGGGGTTTCCTTCCCCCCCTCCAGCCTTTCCGTTTCTTCCCGCCACCACTCTAGCTGATTGCTCGGATGCTGCCATAGGGAGCAGCCACCACTTTATCCGCAGACTGTCTTTGAGTGCTCCCTTTTCGCCGCTGATGTTATGTCTACCGCGACAGTTTAAGGGTTGAGTAATGTAATGGACGGTAGACCTGGCCGCGTGTAAAGGGGGGGGGGGCACTAATGGAAGATGCTTCTTCCCCCTCTTATCGTCCTAATTAATAAAATGTGATTAAACTTGAAAGTGAATGTAAGAGGTTTTTGAGGATCGGGTTCTATTCTTGGGATGCCCGAATACGGGCGTAACGCCATCTTACGTTTTATAAGCGTCCTAATTTAAGGAATATTTATTACGGGTTTTTTGTTGTAGTGTTGGAACTCTTATAATTGTACTTGGAAACTTTGATATTTGTTTTGAGTAGGGATGCACCGATATATCGGCTATTCGTGGCCGATTTATCGACCGATATTCAGTACTGTCATACCATTTGATTCTACAGGGTTGCCACACGTCAGGGAATTTAAAAATAGGTCTAAAAAGTCTGGGAAAAGTCGGAATTCAATTTTGTCGTGGAACTTTTTGAACATAATTGCCCCCTCTAACTTTTGGTTGGTTTAAAACTACAAATTGACTAAAATATTAGAGGCTAAATAGAGATTTGGGGAAATAATATAGGGTGATCACACTTACCTCCATTGGTCAATACTCGTCAATACTTCAAACTTACTGAAATCGTTCCTATTTTTGTGTTAAAGATCAACTTAATTCCATCTATTAAATTTCGAAATACAAATGATTCTAAATCTTATCCGTTATTTGCTTATTTTTTTTTAAATATTTACAGGGGACTGCTTTGCCCCTCCCAACTTGTCAAACGTTCCTACGCCACTGGTACTGACGGCCTGGCAGACATAGGTGGTTCCTTTTCGTCTGTTCTCGGACTAAAAGTGTACTCTTTTTACCCTGAAAACATTTCATTCGCCTGTTCCAGGGATGAGATATACTCTGTTCCATAAACTATTCGCTTGTTCCGGAGAATTAGGGCTACTCTTTTTACTCCTTCTGAAAAGGAGGTGTAAAGGAGTAAATCGGATTTTGCCGTCTGCTAGCCCGAATTTATCTGCTAACAAGGCTACAGGCAGCCATGTTGGAATAACGGTTTAACTCAGACCAGTGGCGTAGCCAGGGGGTGCACAGGGGGCACATGCCCCCCCCGAAACGTATGGTCGTACGTACAAATATTTTAATTTTTTTACCTTTTTTTTTCAATGGCGTGCCCCCCCGAAACAAAATCCTGGCTACGCTACTGACTCAGACTCAAACTATTCGCCCCCACAAAATCGGAGTGAAATGACGTCATACAGGGTTGCCACACGTCAGGGAAAAATCGGGAATTTTAAAAATGGGTCTTAAAAGTCAGTGAATTCAATTTTATCTTGAAATATTTTGAAGTTAATTTTAATCTCGTTATCTGAGAAATTCTATAATTATCATTTAGTTCTTTTAAAGATTTGGTAATTTTTTTAACGTTGCAATAAAACTTTTGTATTGAAATGTAGGTTGATTGCAATTTATAAACTTCTGGTAAAAGTAAAATATAAAGCTACAATTTGTCAGGGAAAATCTCTTAAAATGGTCAGGGAAAACAAGGAATTTGAACTGAAATTATTGTGGCAACCCTGTCATAGCTTTACTCTTCTTAACCTACCCCGAAATCGCGGATCAAGCAAAAGAAACCACCTAGTGTGGGGGCCCTTGGAACTAGGTCCCTTTTATTTAGAATATCATATCTTTCACATGCTCTAAAAGTAAGCTCCTCCCCCCTGAACAAAATCAAATCAGCCTGGTATCTGATTCGTTCCCTAAAACCTATGTCATCCCATACGTTCCAGTAAAATTTGGACCGCTATGACCGAACCAATAAAGAAAATTTTGAGAAAAGGGCCCTAGACAACGTCATTCGGGGAAGCCCAAATTTCGTCGCAATGCCACTGATCAGGGCAGGCCTGTTGCTGAGTTTAAAATTCTGTCACTAAAAGTCACTTTTTCAAAAATTAGTAACTATTTAGCACTTTTTTAGGCTATTACGTTTTTAATATTATTTGTCTTCCAAACTATTTAAAAACCAGTGAAAATATATTTTTTCAAAATTCCCCAATTTACTAAATAATTTAGCGAAAAAATATATTAAAAAAAAATCCGTCAGTAGCGTTTGGCGCTGCAGCTGCGCTTGGAAGGACCCTCAGCATTTAAAGGGAATATAACCTGCAAAGCAATCTTTATGGAAGACCCCTTCAATTTTTAAAATTTCCCTGTACAGTGGCGCCAAACATTTCGAAAGCCCAAGGCAAGAGCGGGCAAAGTTGCAAACGTTAGTGTTTCACACCAAATACCTGAGGTTATATTCCCTTTAAATTCGTCTACTTGTGTGTTTTCGAGCGTCAAAACATTTTTTTAACTTTTAACACCTGGTTTTTTTTTCACTTTTCAGTCACCCTTTTTAAAATTGTTATTCACTTAAGTCACGATTTTTTTTCTGTGTGACTCAGCAACGTCTGGGCCGCGCAGAGACATCGGGCCCTGGGGCAAGTGATGCCATTCTGGGCCCTTCTAACTGAACATTTCAAGGGGTGAAGAGCAAGGCAATACGCCCCTATCGTACCGGGCCTTTAAATACGCTACTTCTGGACCCGTTTTATACGGGCCCCTGGGGATTTAAAATGTCAAAGGGGGGAAGGGCAAGGCAATGGGGCCCTATCGTACCGGGCCCTTTAATACCATGCTTCTGGGCCCTTTTTTCTTCGGGCCCTGGGGATTTAAAATGTCAAGGGGGTAAAGGGCAAGGCAATGGGGCCCTATCGTACCGGTCCCTTTTTTCTTCGGGCCCCGGGGATTTAATATGACAAGGGGGTGAAGGGCAAGGCAATGGGCCCCTATCGTACCGGGCCCTTTAATACCCTGCTTCTGGGCCCTTTTCTCTTCGGGCCCCTGGGGATTTAAAATGACAAGGCAATAGAGCCCTTCTAACCGGGCCCTTTAATAACCTGCTTCTGGGCCCTGGTTTTCTTCGGGCCCCATGTATTTTGCCCTCACCCTTTTGCACGCATTACTATTCGTACATGAAATCAGTGTTTATGGTATAGCCGAACTGTATAGCAAATTGCAACACTTCTCATTAGTAGCAGATTTTCTATGTCGAAAATAATCTGTCATGGCGGGGAAAAAACTTTGGCAGGAGGATGAGATTTTTTATCTCTGGCAGCGTCTGGCGTGATGTCCTTATCGCGGCTTTGGCAGCGAGGCAGGGATTAGCCAGCCAGAGAGAGGAGCTATTTTTGCCAATTATCGTCGCTCATTATTTTAAAACGTCAATTAATAGTTGACTGGTTGCGTAATTGGCCTCCGCTCTGTGTGTAAATAAATGTTTTAATGAGCGAGCAATTAAAATCGTTTTTCTCACGACGCTTCTTCCATTCTCTTTCTTTGACCTTTCGCTCTTGGCGCCTGCGTTTTTTCCTTTTCATTAGCGAAAGGTGAAGTTCCCATTAGCTTACCTTTTTTATTTTAATCTTCCACAATCAATTTGTTGCCAAAGTCGAAGGCGCGCCCGGAATTAACGATCGTATATTTTGCCCCGTGTTACGAGTGAACGATATTTCTTTTGGAAAAAAAAACATTGGACGTTTAATTAATTACGCGTAATTTGGCCTTTTAACAAATTTTCTTTTCTAATAACTATTCCAGAATGTTTTCTCAACCTTATAAAACATAACCCTAAAATATTTCTCAGACGTATATGACAAGTATCCAAAATGTTTTCGTAGTTGTATTTGCAAAAGCCTAAAATATTTGTCGTATATGACAATAATTCTGAAATGTTTTTCAGTTTTTCAGTAGTATATAACAAGAATCCCAAAATATGTATCGACCGTATATGACAAGAATCCTAAAAAAAATTTCAGTCACAACTTACAAGAAATCCCAATTTTTTTCAGTCGCAACTGAAAAGAAAACCCCAATTTTGTTTCAGTCGCAACTGACAAGAATCCCAAACAGTAGCTTAGATCTGACAAGAATCCCAAACAGTAGCTTAGATCTGACAAGAATCCCAAACAGTAGCTTAGATCTGACAAGAATCCCAAACAGTAGCTTAGATCTGACAAGAATCCCAAACAGTAGCTTAGAACTGACAAGAATCCCAAACAGTAGCTTAGAACTGACAAGAATCCCAAACAGTAGCTTAGAACTGACAAGAATCCCAAACAGTAGCTTAGAACTGACAAGAATCCCAAACAGTAGCTTAGATCTGACAAGAATCCCAAACAGTAGCTTAGAACTGACAAGAATCTCAAACAGTAGCTTAGAACTGACAAGAATCTCAAACAGTAGCTTAGAACTGCAAGAATCCCAAACAGTAGCTTAGAACTGACAAGAATCCCAACGAGTAGCTTAGAACTGACAAGAATCCCAAACAGTAGCTTAGAACTGACAAGAATCCCAAACAGTAGCTTAGATCTGACAAGAATCCCAAACAGTAGCTTAGAACTGACAAGAATCCCAAACAGTAGCTTAGAACTGACAAGAATCCCAAACAGTAGCTTAGATCTGACAAGAATCCCAAACAGTAGCTTAGATCTGACAAGAATCCCAAACAGTAGCTTAGATCTGACAAGAATCCCAAACAGTAGCTTAGATCTGACAAGAATCCCAAACAGTAGCTTAGATCTGACAAGAATCCCAAACAGTAGCTTAGATCTGACAAGAATCCCAAACAGTAGCTTAGAACTGACAAGAATCCCAAACAGTAGCTTAGAACTGACAAGAATCTCAAACAGTAGCTTAGAACTGACAAGAATCCCAAACAGTAGCTTAGAACTGACAAGAATCCCAAACAGTAGCTTAGAACTGACAAGAATCCCAAACAGTAGCTTAGATCTGACAAGAATCCCAAACAGTAGCTTAGAACTGACAAGAATCTCAAACAGTAGCTTAGACCTGACAAGAATCTCAAACAGTAGCTTAGACCTGACAAGAATCTCAAACAGTAGCTTAGACCTGACAAGAATCCCAAACAGCAGCTTAGACCTGACAAGAATCCCAAACAGTAGCTTAGACCTGACAAGAATCCCAAACAGTAGCTTAGAACTGACAAGAATCCCAAACAGTAGCTTAGAACTGACAAGAATCCCAAACAGTAGCTTAGAACTGACAAGAATCCCAAACAGTAGCTTAGAACTGACAAGAATCTCAAACAGTAGCTTAGAACTGACAAGAATCCCAAACAGTAGCTTAGATCTGACAAGAATCCCAAACAGTAGCTTAGATCTGACAAGAATCCCAAACAGTAGCTTAGATCTGACAAGAATCCCAAACAGTAGCTTAGATCTGACAAGAATCCCAAACAGTAGCTTAGAACTGACAAGAATCCCAAACAGTAGCTTAGAACTGACAAGAATCCCAAACAGTAGCTTAGAACTGACAAGAATCCCAAACAGTAGCTTAGAACTGACAAGAATCCCAAACAGTAGCTTAGATCTGACAAGAATCCCAAACAGTAGCTTAGAACTGACAAGAATCCCAAACAGTAGCTTAGAACTGACAAGAATCCCAAACAGTAACTTAGATCTGACAAGAATCTCAAACAGTAGCTTAGACCTGACAAGAATCTCAAACAGTAGCTTAGACCTGACAAGAATCCCAAACAGTAGCTTAGACCTGACAAGAATCCCAAACAGTAGCTTAGACCTGACAAGAATCCCAAACAGTAGCTTAGAACTAACAAGAATCCCCACATTTCCCCTGTCTTTAATACAAGAGAAATCTCAAAATATTTATCAATCGTCTATGACCGAAATCCCAAAGGTTTTCACTCAAGTCTTGTGACCGGACTGAATTTGGTTTAATAACAAGAATCCTTGTTTATTCAAATGCTTGTCCTAATAGTGGAAAAAACTAACATAATAAATTCAAGGTTGTATTTCGTTTATACGTATAATCTTAAAATTTAAATTCCGAATGCTTTACGTTTGTTATTTTACGCATCTATGTTTTATTAATCAGTACACGGATTTAAAGCCACACTTTAATCGTAAGCGAATGTTTTCCTGACGGTAGTCGTGTTTGATTTAAATGACCAAAAATAAAACTCTCCAAGTGCCGGTATCGTTTTTTTTGTAGCGGAAATGGGGAATAAATTTAACGCGAAGATTGAAATTGATGTCGTCTCCATGTTGCCCCGAGGTTGATACGTAACCATCGCGGTTATTCCCTGTCGAGGTAAAACCGTTTCGGGACATTTTCTTTTTGTAACGGAAAAAAAAGGAGCCGAGAAGAATAAATAAAAATGGGGAATCGACGGAACCGGAGCACTTAGCCAAAAACCCTGAACGTAACAAAACACAATGGGTCCAATCGCGCCCCAATGGCCAAATCCGACAGAGCTGATCTCTAGCTCGACTGCTCTCTTGTATGCCCAAGGAAATGGCGGAAAACAAATCTACACCTTACCGAAGCGATATGCGGGTCTGTCTGTTTCGCCGAATTCCTATATTTTCCTAAATTCTGAAATGGACCTGAAAAATTCTATCGTTCTGAAATGGCCATGTTAAATTCTATCGTTCTGAAATGGCCATGTTAAATTCTATCGTTCTGAAATGGCCATGTTAAATTCTATCGTTCTGAAATGGCCATGTTAAATTCTATCGTTCTGAAATGTCCATGTTAAATTCTATCGTTCTGAAATGGCCCTGTTAAATCGTACAATTCTGAATTGGCCCTGTAAAATTATATTTTTCTGAATTGGCCCTGTAAAATTCTAATTACTGAAATGGCCCTGTAAAATTTTTAACCCTATAAAACTCCTTTAAATTGATAATATAGTCCTATAAAAAGGCTATAATTATCCTATATAATATAGAAATTTTTATTTTATAACTCCTAAATATTTTCTAGCACTATTGGCGTTGAGCCCTGATTTTATTTAGATTAATAATTTTAATTTGGAAATTGACTTGAATTTAAACATTGATCTAAAATGTCAGAGTAATTTTAATAAGGGGTGGACACAGGCCAGGGAAAAGTCGATTTAAAAACGTTTACAAAAATATAGGTTGAAAATTGTAAAATTATGGCTTAATAGTAGTCGGGGAAAGTCAGGAAATTTTTTGACCGGGGAAAAGTCAGGAAATTTTTTAAAATTAGTCTAAAATCAAATCAAATATACGTAGAAAAATACAAAATTTTGGCACCAAATAATTAAGGAAAATTCTCCATAATTTCCATAGATGGCAATAAAGTTCTTCGTAATTGTTTTTGAGTTTATCCTGCAAAATCACTTTTTATACTGAAATACAAACTGCGGTGAAATTAATGTATTTCAAATAATAATTATTAATTAAATCTAATCAGTTATCCGAGTAGAATATTTTGGCAAGTAGTTAAGACCACAAGTAAATAAAGTTTTTTTTATTAGAAATTAATCAAGTTAGATAATTAAAGCAATAAAACAGTGTCGTTAAAGTCACTAAGAAAAAACCATAATTGATATTTATTCGGGACACCTTGTTGATTCGTTCCCCTCAAAATATGGGCCACTTTTCGCAGACTGCAAAAAAGCAGGGCGAAATTTTGGGAATAAAAACTGTAGGAGGGGTGTCGTAGGAACCGTTTTCGCAACCCTCCCCTGTTATTTCTGCCCTTTCGCGTTCCCCGTTTCGCGCGCAAAATGGAGAGTATCTCTATTGTTCACCCCTCATTTTTCGAGGCGAAATCCGCGCACCATCACCCCCGTCACCTGAGGGGATGCTCTAAATGGGATCGTCCTTCTAATAGCAAAACATACATAGTCCCCGCTTCGCCCTATTACGTTTTTATAAGTAAGTTTGCGGTGTCTTCCCCCCACACCCTGCCCCTCATTTCCCCCCAATTCTCTACCCCCCCCCAATTCCTTTTCGTTCTATCCCCCCCTTAGTCGCTACCCCTCCATCTGTGAGAAGTTAACAGCTAGACTCCAAAGTGTTCTCCTTTTTTTCGCCAGAAAATCTTGTAAAATAGCTTTAGGGCATCCTCCTTATGCCCTTGAAAATTCCGAAATTTTCTTACTTTTTTAACTGGGACTCGTACCCTTTGCGTATTAATAATTTCTTTTATGTAATTCTCATTTTAGCGAATTAAAGGCACTATCAATTAAATGGAAAATATATTACCCCTGTTTTTCTTATAAATATTCATACCCTTTCCAAATGAATTGACGAACTTGTAAAATGTAATTTTATAGAATTTGATGCACGGTTTTTCGCAACTTTCAAAAGATGAAGAGGTGCTTAAAAATAGGTGTTCTGGATTCCTTTTTACAAATTGCTTTAACGTGTTTTTGAGGACAGGTTTAAATTAATTTTACACCTATCCAGAAAGAGTTTAACGTTTTTATCGGTTTAACATTTTCATGGGAGGCCGGTTCGGGTGGTTATTAAGTTAGCGGGGACACCCGTTCTGTGGGATTCATTTTGGCCGTCTGGCGAAGATATTTTAATTAAAATAATGGATTTTTAATTAAGATTGGTGATGTGGAGTTTTTTTAATTGATGTTTCTTTAGGGAAATTTAATATTTTCGCACTTTCTTCCCAAAAATCCCGCTCGTTAGGCGGCGCTAAATGGTGTTGGGTCAGTTGCTACGAACTTGGTGTGCCGCAAATTATCTTGTGACAATGATTTTTACAGCGATAATATTTCAATATTAATGTTAAGTTGACTAAAAGTCTAAAATACGGTTTTGTGGATTTTGTAAGAATAATTCTTTTCGAGGGGCAGGTCACTTCCTTGATTAACGACGCACCCCTCAAAAGATTAAATCTGATTTAATCGTGATTATTTTGATTACATTCAAGTTAATCACGATTAAGTTGATTAAATCACGTCTAATCATGATTAGAATGTTTAAATCTGATTTAATCATGATTTCATGATTAAATCTGATTAACATGATTAAATCTGATTAACATTATTAAATCCCGATTAAAAAAATTATATCGTGATTAGTATGATTAAATCGTACTTTAAATTTGATTTTAATGATAATTTCTCGACTCGACCGATTATATTGATTAAATCGTGATTAAATCTAATTAAAAAGATTAGATCATGATTAGAATTATTAAATCGTGATTAAATCTAATTAAAAAGATTAGATCATGTTTAGAATGATTAAATCCTGATTAAAATGATTAGATCATGATTAGAAGGATTAAATATCGTTTAAATCGTGATAAGATTTTCTAATCTTGATTAGATTTTTTAATCTTGATTACCCTGATTTAATCATTTTACTATGATTAAGACGCACCCAAAATGGAAGTGACCTGCCCCTCGATTCTTTCAGCAAGAATGTTTCAATATTAATGTTTTGTAAAAAAAAAAATATACAGTACGTATGTTTAAATATTAATTAAGTTGACTAGAACAAGATTTTGGTAAGATATATTCTTACAGTAAAAATGTTTCAATATCGATGTCAAGAACAGAACAAGGTTTTGTTGTTAAGAAATATTCTTACAGTAAGAATGCTTCATTTTGTTATGTCAAGTTGTCAAAAATAACTTCCTCTATTTGAGACTGTACCTCTTCGATATTTTTAAGACTTTTGAAAAGTACGGCTAATTTTAATAAATAATTAAATAGTATTAACGTATAAAAATAGCTATTTAATTCAAATTTTTAGTAATCTTACATTGAAACTTGAATCAACCGTAATTTATGTATAATATAAATCGGAATTTTTAACTTGCCATCTTCAATTCTTGTTGAATTGAGCGAGGGGTAAGACACTCTGCGAACTCGGTGTACACTGCCGTACCTTTGACAGTGCTAAATGGAACTCGCGAACTCTTGAAAATATGTACCTTTAAAAGTGCTAAATGCACGAACTCGGTGTACAGATTATTTGGGACTGTCTTACCCCTCGACTTCGAGAGCACTTTTTTCAAATCTTGCAAGAACAATGACGTCCGCCGTTTTTATCGCGAAAAATCTGGTAACTTTGCATGTGACGTATTTAAGAGTATTTACATCTAGTGAAAGATTTATATTATCCGTCTTTTCCGCCATTGCGGTCTGCCTTTTGAGCGATGGCCGCCATTTTGACCAATTATTGCATGAAATCACCCTATACATTCGTTCTTGATATACAATCTTAAACCACGTAATTTCAATATTTTTCCTGGTTTATTAGAGGAAATTTTTTAAAATTGAACGAAATATTAGAGTTAAAACTAAAAATTGTGGAAAGATATTTGTATTATAAGTGCACGAGGAAATCTTTTTACATTTATCTAAAAACTCAAAAACAATTATCTAATTTAAATTTATTTGCATATACCTTAATAAACATGAAATCGAAACTCTGTATTGCATACAAATACGGTCTTTTTAAGGCCAAAATAAAATTGATTTAAATATTGAATAAATTTGAAAATTACATTTGTGAAAAATTGGAAGTAAAATTGACGTTTAACACTTGTCCAATTTATTGATTTACGTCAACATCGTATCCTCTGGAGAGACGACGATCTGTCTCGCGTCTTTGACGGTTTTAGTGGGTCAAAATAAAGCAATAAGGCCTTCTGAAATGTTCAAAATCTCCATCCCCCCCACCCCACCCCTCTTGTCGCGCGCAGCAACTTTCTTTGTTGGCACCACTGGGATGATATGTCGGACCACCCAAGCCGAAAACTCTTCAAAATAAATGTAAACATTCATGGATTCCTAAGTTAGCATTTCTAGCGGTTTTATGAGGGTTTAATATTTTACGATTTGATTGAAATTTGCCAATAGGCGTTTTCATAAATGCCGCTCTTTTTATGCGCGCGAGTCACTGAATAAAATAGTTAGGTGTTTGTTAGTTTTATTTGTAAGGCTAAAGATAGCGCGCGCTGCTGAAGACGCGAAAAATTTGTTCCAGTTATAAGAGACTTAAGCCTAAATTGCGCGATTTTAAAAGTTAGGATAGTTCGCAAATCGCTCAAACGGGGTTAGGGGCGCTGGCGGCAGCCCCGAAGATGGCGGAGAAAATTCAAACCCAAACACCTGGCGTTATTTTTCGTTTCAAATTTTTGGGCCAAAAGCTAATTTTTCAAGACAAAAAAAGGTACGTGTTAGAATATTGAACGTCTTGTTAATCTTTTGATATGGAAATAAGGCCATATTTGGAAAAGATTGGCCGTTCCCCTTTAAGGAGTTGTAGGGTGTGAGTTGAGAAGTATGCCTGTTTTTTTCCCATTTTCCTACGATGAGTTAAAAGAGCGCCAGAGAGCTTCGAAGTGTGGCCTACTAGTCCCTGGAAGTAGGCTGCAACGAGCGCTAAACCAAGCAGCAGGGACTTTAAATACTGTTTAAGTTTCTTTTTTTGGGCTGGTTACCTCGATTTGTTTACAAAGTCCTTTTTTACCTATTACACGAACCCAAACCTAAATGTTCGCATTTCCCCGCTGCTTTGTTTTACCTTGGATTAATAATATGTTACATATTATTAATCCAAGGTTTTACGCTTGTTGCAGACTACTTCCAGGGACTAGTAGGCCACACACGACTAGTAACTTACGTGTGCATTCTTTATTCTGAAACAAGTTACCAGCGCTACTTTTCCATATCTTACGAATAAAGTTTGAGATTTAAATTTTGAAAAATATAATCTCATTGGGAAAACGGAACAGCTCGTTAGAAAGAATACTAAGTTCGTTGGCCAACTTCGATCGGAAATAATAGCGCGTGCTGTGAAAATATATATTTTGGCCATAATGTACGACAGGGCTCCCAGATTTCCTATAATTCCTATAAATTCCTATAATTTCAATATGCCCCTAAAATTTCCTATTTTTTCGAAATTGTTCATAGAAATTTCAATTTTTACCTAAACTTTTCCTATAAATTCCTATTTTTTGGCTAAAAATCTTCCTATAAATTCCTATATTTTCTATGAAATTTCCCATAATTCCTATAATATTTAAAAAAAATCGCTGGGAGCCCAGGCCTGTGTACGATAATGTGTATAATTTGGTTGAAAACCACTTAAGACTGCAACTTCTATTCGCAAAATTTCACAAGTTTAACGTCAGTACGTGGACTAATTTATGTATACAAACTTAACTACTGTAATTAGTCCATGTTTAGTATTTAACACAAAATTCAAATGTACCGACTTTTTTCAAGCGTACGATAATATTTTTCCGAAATCGATTCTGGTACGATTATTTAATTTTCAGGACCTGGCAACGCTGTTTCTGGTACTTTCTTTAAGCCCAATCGGCAAGGAGGATATAAAGAGTAAATCGCACGTCCATGCTATACTTCTGTTGCCATATCGGTTATATTGAATATTAGTAGCTCGTTCTTTACTTATATCTCCTTGTAGGTTTAACGCGGGTTTCAAATGGCAGGAATTTATTCAGCGATTCGCTAAGAAGTAGTAATACAAAGTCTGGACGTGCAAACTACTCATTATATGGTCCTTGTTCTGGCTGGTTTTTGAAAATGACATAAACGCCGCGACGGGGTGGGATATTGCGTATCTGTTATTAAAGCGTCCATTAAATTATTTAAATGATTGTAAAATAAAAATTTAATTCTAAAAACGCAGTTGTAAAATTATCATTTTGAAAAAACCTTTACAAAAAGCAAAAGTTTACAGATTTGTTTTTTTGTGATAATTGTCGGTTTTTTTAAATAAATTAATTTCTTTTAAAGTATTTATGATAAAAATAAAAATCCAATATTGTGTCGAATATAAATTCTGTTTCAATAATTTAAATTTGTTTTTCGTTTTTAGAAGTTATTAATTTAGATTTGCTTCAAATCCAACTGAGAAAAATCAATTAGAATATCATATCCTTCGAAAGATAAAATGATTTAAAAAAAGCTATTTGGTGTATTCCTAAAAAGTAATTGAAAATATTTCGAAATCCACTGAAGAAACTTCGGTTACTTCATTTAAACGGGGGGAAAAAGGTTGCCTTGAGTAAATAAGCCTCGTACTTTGTAGTTGAGCGATGACCTGTACCGTTTTCTGGTTCGGCGTATAAAAGATGGCGCCGGAATTATACTCTGGTAAAGGATAAAATTTCGTTTTGGTTGACACCATCTCCAAAGGTAGAGCGACCCTTGGATATCTGCAAACTGACTCCCAAGGTATAGAGGGATAATATAAAGGTAGAGCTTCGTCTCTGTCTCTTCTAGTTATATTGAGCCCTCTCTCTACCTAGTGTGGCTGCAGGTTAAACTTAAAAGCGTAATTTTAAAACTAATATTTATATAAATATTAAATTAAATTTATATTATTATTAAAAAATTATATTAATATTAAATTAAAATTCATATGCATATTAAATTATATTCATATTCATATTCATATTCATATTCATATTAAAATTATATTCATATTCATATTCATATTAAATTAAAATTATATTCATATTCATATTAAATTAAAATTATATTCATATTCATATTAAATTAAAATTATATTCATATTCATATTAAATTAAAATTATATTCATATTCATATTAAATTAAAATTAAATTCATATTCATATTAAATTAAAATTAAATTCATATTCATATTAAATTAAAATTAAATTCATATTCATATTAAATTATATTCATATTAATATTAAATTATATTCATATTAATATTAAATTATATTAATATTCATATTAAATTATATTCATATTAATATTAAATTATATTCATATTAATATTAAATTATATTCATATTAACATTAAATTATATTCATATTAACATTAAATTATATTCATATTAACATTAAATTATATTCATATTAACATTAAATTATATTCATATTAATATTAAATTATATTCATATTAATATTAAATTATATTCATATTAATATTAAATTATATTCATATTAATATTAAATTATATTCATATTCATATTAAATTATATTCATATTCATATTAAATTATATTCATATTAATATTAAATTATATTCATATTAATATTAAATTATATTCATATTCATATTAAATTATATTCATATTCATATTAAATTATATTCATATTCATATTAAATTATATTCATATTCATATTAAATTATATTCATATTCATATTGAATTATATTCATATTCATATTGAATTATATTCATATTAATATTGAATTATATTCATATTAATATTGAATTATATTCATATTAATATTGAATTATATTCATATTAATATTGAATTATATTCATATTAATATTGAATTATATTCATATTAATATTGAATTATATTCATATTAATATTGAATTATATTCATATTAATATTGAATTATATTCATATTAATATTGAATTATATTCATATTAATATTGAATTATATTCATATTAATATTGAATTATATTCATATTAATATTGAATTATATTCATATTAATATTGAATTATATTCATATTAATATTGAATTATATTCATATTAATATTGAATTATATTCATATTAATATTGAATTATATTCATATTAATATTGAATTATATTCATATTAATATTGAATTATATTCATATTAATATTGAATTATATTCATATTAATATTGAATTATATTCATATTAATATTGAATTATATTCATATTAATATTGAATTATATTCATATTAATATTGAATTATATTCATATTAATATTGAATTATATTCATATTAATATTGAATTATATTCATATTAATATTGAATTATATTCATATTAATATTGAATTATATTCATATTAATATTGAATTATATTCATATTAATATTGAATTATATTCATATTAATATTGAATTATATTCATATTAATATTGAATTATATTCATATTAATATTGAATTATATTCATATTAATATTGAATTATATTCATATTAATATTGAATTATATTCATATTAATATTGAATTATATTCATATTAATATTGAATTATATTCATATTAATATTGAATTATATTCATATTAATATTGAATTATATTCATATTAATATTGAATTATATTCATATTAATATTGAATTATATTCATATTAATATTGAATTATATTCATATTAATATTGAATTATATTCATATTAATATTGAATTATATTCATATTAATATTGAATTATATTCATATTAATATTGAATTATATTCATATTAATATTGAATTATATTCATATTAATATTGAATTATATTCATATTAATATTGAATTATATTCATATTAATATTGAATTATATTCATATTAATATTGAATTATATTCATATTAATATTGAATTATATTCATATTAATATTGAATTATATTCATATTAATATTGAATTATATTCATATTAATATTGAATTATATTCATATTAATATTGAATTATATTCATATTAATATTGAATTATATTCATATTAATATTGAATTATATTCATATTAATATTGAATTATATTCATATTAATATTGAATTATATTCATATTAATATTGAATTATATTCATATTAATATTGAATTATATTCATATTAATATTGAATTATATTCATATTAATATTGAATTATATTCATATTAATATTGAATTATATTCATATTAATATTGAATTATATTCATATTAATATTGAATTATATTCATATTAATATTGAATTATATTCATATTAATATTGAATTATATTCATATTAATATTGAATTATATTCATATTAATATTGAATTATATTCATATTAATATTGAATTATATTCATATTAATATTGAATTATATTCATATTAATATTGAATTATATTCATATTTATATTGAATTATATTCATATTTATATTGAATTATATTCATATTTATATTGAATTATATTCATATTTATATTGAATTTATATTCATATTTATATTGAATTTATATTCATATTTATATTGAATTTATATTCATATTTATATTGAATTTATATTCATATTTATATTGAATTTATATTCATATTTATATTGAATTTATATTCATATTTATATTGAATTTATATTCATATTTATATTGAATTTATATTCATATTTATATTGAATTCATATTCATATTTATATTGAATTCATATTCATATTTATATTGAATTCATATTCATATTTATATTGAATTCATATTCATATTTATATTGAATTCATATTCATATTTATATTGAATTCATATTCATATTTATATTGAATTCATATTCATATTTATATTGAATTCATATTCATATTTATATTGAATTCATATTCATATTTATATTGAATTCATATTCATATTTATATTGAATTCATATTCATATTTATATTGAATTCATATTCATATTTATATTGAATTCATATTCATATTTATATTGAATTCATATTCATATTTATATTAAATTCATATTTATATTAAATTCATATTCATATTTATATTAAATTCATATTCATATTTATATTAAATTCATATTCATATTTATATTAAATTCATATTCATATTTATATTAATTTCATATTCATATTTATATTAATTTCATATTCATATTTATATTAATTTCATATTCATATTTATATTAAATTAAATTCATATTAACGTTAAATCTAAGCCTATCAACCCTCCCCCCCTAAGTTTGAATTGGGCATAACGGTACATGTATTCAGCACGTGACAGGCGCGGGAGAAATTAAAATTGGCATCTACGCTACCTGGCTGAGAAAAAGAACAACTCCTACCAATCCCCTTCACCCCTACAACCAATACCACCTCTTGCTATCTACGAAGTAGTTTCCGGTAGCATTTATTGGGGGATTTGTTCACAAGTCTCGGTTATTCACCACCAGGTGAATTCAGGTAGCTAGTTTGGCCAGTCAATAGCCTAACGTTAAAATCCCATTCGTTGATAGTCTTATGGGTAAGCTCATATTAAAATACTAGCTGAGAAGCCCGCCTTACAGGCGGGCCCTCAGTAGAACCACCCCAGTAAGGCCCTTACTCCCCTTTTTCCCCATGTGATAATTACCGTGGTACCCCCTCCCCTCTTTTCCCATGTGATAATTACCTTGGTACTCCCCCCCCCTTTTCCCATGTGATAACTACCGTGGTACCCGCTCCCCTCTTTTCCCATGTGATAATTACCTTGGTACCCGTTCCCCCCTTTTCCCATGTGATAACTACCGTGGTACCCGCTCCCCTCTTTTCCCATGTGATAATTACCGTGGTACCCCCTCCCCCCTTTTCCCATGTGATAGTTACCGTGGTACTCCCCTCCCCTTTTCCCATGCTAGAATTTCCGTGGTACCCTTTTGCCCGGAAAAATAACTCAAAAACTCGCCGCCGTCCCAAACCCCTCTGTACTCCTTTAAACCCCCTGTGTCCAATGGCTGATTTACTCTCATGACGAACAAATAAAAATAAGATCGTCCTTGAGTCCCGATTTACAGTGCGAAATTCGATCCGAAATTCCACAAACAAACTTAATGACCAAAATAGACTTGACCTAGTATTAAGGCGAAGCGCAACGACCACGGGTTATACACAGAGAAATTACCTTCGGCGATGTCACGTTAGACCCGATTTCTGAAATATACTCAATGAAATAGTATTAAGGCGAAGCGCTAGGGAGACCTTTGGTGTGTACCTCCGTGTACCTTCGGCGACGCCACGTTAGAGGCGCGAATTAAAGTCAGAAACAATTATGTAGATGACCTAGTATTAAGGCGAAGATCTAGGCATACCTCGGTGTGTACCTCCGTGTACCTGCGGCGATGCCACGTTAGAGTCGCGAATGCAAGTCAGAAAAAAATGCGACGAAAGGGGGTTAGTTTTATTATATAGATTTGATGACGACTTAAGCGCCGAACTAAATTGCGCGTGCGTGCACCTTGTTTCTCGTAGTATTGTGGCCCTAGAGGACGTCAGTGGGCGAAGTAATGAAATATTTGTCGGGAAGAAGATAATTGGTGGCGTAGGTGGAATCGAGAAAAGGAACTATTTGAACTGCCTCGCTACTAATATGAGTCACGGCAACAACTTCTAAAAGTTCGTTTCTCTCCGGGCTGATGCTAATACATGGGCGGTGGCCGCTAATTTGAAGCCGGAATAATGTCAATGTGGAAGACGTGTTGCCACTCCCTCCCGCGCTAATTT
Source organism: Leiobunum rupestre (assembly GCF_980474605.1). Lineage (NCBI taxonomy): Eukaryota > Metazoa > Arthropoda > Arachnida > Opiliones > Sclerosomatidae > Leiobunum > Leiobunum rupestre. Next base: position 26,686,612 of record NC_143388.1, read on the forward strand.
CCGATGGAAAACTTTGTTATTAGTTTCCAAGATGCCCCTATACGTGTTTCCTATAAAGTGCTGGGAGATTGCCATCCTATACTAGGAACCTATTATATTTTACCTTTTTTGCTATGTATTCCAATTTATCGTGTAAATCACCTATTTCAAATTAACCTACTAATTTTGGGATCTGTTAATCTTATAAATTTCTTTAATTTTTTGTAGTTGATTAATGTTTTAATCGAATACCATATCGTCAAGTTAAGAAAAATAATCGAATACCATACTGAAGAGTTTAGAAAAATAATCGAATACCATACTGAAGAGTTTAGAAAAATAATCGAATACCATACTGAAGAGTTTAGAAAAATAATCGAATACCATATCGTAAAGATAAAAACAATCGAATACCATATCGTTAAGTTTAGAAAAATAATCGAATACCATATCGTTAAGTTTAGAAAAATAATCGAATATCATATCGTCATGTTTATTTTTCTAAACTCTTCAGTATGGTATTCGATTATTTTTCTAAACTCTTCAGTATGGTATTCGATTATTTTTCTTAACTTACCGATATGGTATTCGATTATTTTTCTTAACTTACCGATATGGTATTCGATTATTTTTCTAAACTCTACGATATGGTATTCGATTATTTTTCTTAACTTAACGATATGGTATTCGATTATTTTTCTAAACTTTACGAAATGGTATTCGACTATGGTGCTCGATTGTTTTATTTTTCGACTATGGTGCTCGATGGTTTCAATTTTCGACTACGGTGCTCGATGGTTTCAATTTTCGACTACGGTGCTCGATGGTTTCAATTTTCGACTATGTGCTCGATGGTTTCAATTTTCGACTATGGTGCTCGATTGTTTCAATTTTCGACTATGGTGCTCCATTATTTTACTTTTTGATTATGGTATTCAATGATTTTGTTTTTCTCGAGGCTGTATTTGATTAAATTTGAACCTTCTATAGTACGCTATTACATTTATTTCGTTCCCTTTCGATTAATTTTGAGGCTTATCGAGTATACTAGAGGTACTCGATTAATATTTAACCTTATCGAGTATTTTAGAGGTACTCGATTAATATTGAATCTTATCTAGTATTTTCGAGGTACTCGATTAATTTTGAAGCTTATCGAGTATTTTAGAGGTACTCGATTAGTTTTGGAGCTTATCGAGTATTTTAGAGGTACTCGATTAATTTTGGAGCTTATCGAGTATTTTAGAGGTACTCGATTAATTTTGGAGCTTATCGAGTATTTTAGAGGTACTCGATTAATTTTGGAGCTTATCGAGTATTTTAGAGGTACTCGATTAATTTTGGAGCTTATCGAGTATTTTAGAGGTACTCAATTAGTTTTAAAGCTTATCGAGTATTTTAGAGGTACTCGATTAATATTGGAGCTTATCGAGTATTTTAATGCAAATACATGTTGTGAGATGATGCTATGAAGTATTCGTTCATTGGTCTGTTCATATCCTGGTTGATGACTTTAGAGGTAATCGACTAATTTCAAATCTTTTCGCGTACGTAAAGCGACTTTAAAAATAATCGATTTATTATCGTTTGATGATCGATTTCAGGGAAAATAAAACTTGATTTCTCTCCCGAAATGGGGTATACAATAAATTTGGAAAATCAGAGATACAGTTAGACGGCGAATTTCGAAGAATGGGAAGACCCAAAAATTCTTGCGCGTTATATATTATATCTCGTGCATGTACCGCATTATTCTTAACACCATTTGTCCATTTTTTTTCCGCCGAGTAGCGCAGCGTTATAAATCTTTGTCAGCCACGATCGATTAAATATATTTTTCTTTATAAAAGAATATCTCCACGAATTCAACGCTCTGGTCGACTAGAATGGTCAAACTAAATTCCTCTAAGAACACGGGAAATGATAGCAACATCGGTTGAAGGAGGGGGGGAGGTCAGTAACTGCTTATGTGCGGCGGGGGGGGGGATAGTAAAGAATTGGGTTAGGGCCAGCTCGCCTGTTGTCAAATGGCGCCGGTCACTCCAATTAGGAGCGGGTGGAAATGTGGGGGAGGGCTAATATGAAAAGGGGTGGACCTCCCACCCACATCAAATCTACGACCCCTACCCCCTACCCCTTAGTGCAGGCCGCGCAAAATCTCCCCCAGGGACCGGTCCTAAATGGAACCTCTTTTGTCGTTACTACGGCTCCCCCCCCCTCTGCTGTATCTATCGAATCAAACGTCATTGTCTGTTGTTGGCGATCGGTTTGACAGCGATGCTACCAATTATAACCCTTAGCTGGGGACCTTACGCTATAGGGACTACCCGTTGCTATCTTTAGAAGGTTAATTTAGATTTAATTGATTTTATTATTGGGCGTCTAGATACAGATTATGTTTATGGTTAATAATGTTAAGATATTTAGCTTTACACGGTATTTACAAAGGTTAACAAATATTTCGACAATATTTATGAGGTATCTTCGTTTAAGTTTCGCATTATTTACATTGTAGCCTAAACTTAGTTTGCAGGATAAACGAGCCAAAAGATGTCAAACTCATATTCTACATCGAGGTTAGACCTCGGGTTAGAACTTCATTATTAATAACTCGAAATAATGCGGGGGAATCTGGAAATTATGCGGGGGAATCTGGAAATTATGCGGGGGAATCTGGAAATTATGCGGGGGAATCTGGAAATAATGCGGGGAATCTGGAAATTATGTTGGGAATGAGTTGGAAATTATGTTGGGAATGAGTTGGAAATTATGTTGGGAATGAGTTGGAAATTATGTTGGGAATGAGTTGGAAATTATGTTGGGAATGAGTTGGAAATTATGTTGGGAATGAGTTGGAAATTATGTTGGGAATGAGTTGGAAATTATGTTGGGAATGAGTTGGAAATTATGTTGGGAATGAGTTGGAAATTATGTTGGGAATGAGTTGGAAATTATGTTGGGAATGAGTTGGAAATTATGTTGGGAATGAGTTGGAAATTATGTTGGGAATGAGTTGGAAATTATGTTGGGAATGAGTTGGAAATTATGTTGGGAATGAGTTGGAAATTATGTTGGGAATGAGTTGGAAATTATGTTGGGAATGAGTTGGAAATTATGTTGGGAATGAGTTGGAAATTATGTTGGGAATGAGTTGGAAATTATGTTGGGAATGAGTTGGAAATTATGTTGGGAATGAGTTGGAAATTATGTTGGGAATGAGTTGGAAATTATGTTGGGAATGAGTTGGAAATTATGTTGGGAATGAGTTGGAAATTATGTTGGGAATGAGTTGGAAATTATGTTGGGAATGAGTTGGAAATTATGTTGGGAATGAGTTGGAAATTATGTTGGGAATGAGTTGGAAATTATGTTGGGAATGAGTTGGAAATTATGTTGGGAATGAGTTGGAAATTATGTTGGGAATGAGTTGGAAATTATGTTGGGAATGAGTTGGAAATTATGTTGGGAATGAGTTGGAAATTATGTTGGGAATGAGTTATAAATTTAAATTTTGGAAACCCCGTCTGTTGGAAATATGTTTCTTTTAACTTTTGAAATGTACAGACGATTGTGTTGAGCTGAAGCCACTGACACACCGTCATTTTCCAGTTTTGACCAATGGAATTTAGAGAAACTGACCCTGAAATCCGATACTGTGACAGTGTCCAGATTGATCTCACGGTAGATGGTTCAGATCTGTTGATTAAGCAGCGTTCTCTAAGGGCGCGCCATTGGTCGGCACTCGGCAGTTGGTTTCCGGTAAAGAACATTTAGACGAGCGTTAGACGCTTAGCGGTAGCGTGTCGGCCGCCGCTGTTATTTCCAATCTTTGGATGTCCTGGCGGCCTCGTAATGATGTAGCCCTTTATCGCCTCTTTAGACGCGGATGGCACTGGGAGGGAGGTCCCCGAAACAGCCTGGAAATTAGGTGATTGTATATAAAGTCTTGGATCGTCGCTAATTGCATCCCTTCTAGGGACGCTCCCTTAAAAGGTTTGCAGCGCATTAGTCCCGAGTAAAGGTGGCGCTCTCTGTTGGAGCGTTTTCAAGCTCGCGGCTAATCACGAGAGAGACGCAATTTGCAGACACACTCCAATCTCTAATCTCTCGTCCCCCGCCCCCCTCGAATTCCCACCCCCACTTTCTTTCCCCACATTTATTCCCCCCCTCCCCTCTTAATTTTGAACCGCGCGCGCCCTCTCTCCGCTCCGTACGTGGCGCCCTCTACTAGTCCGAGCGGAATAATTAGGCTTGTAATTTTAGCCCTAAAACGCTGACACTCGCGATATAGATCCCTCCACTTTCTAAAGACGGTCGCTTTGCCTGATTGGAATGATTCCTTGGAACTCCTTCGCTGCTAGCACTGGCCAAGGCCCGGTTTTCTAATGGCGATATGACGTCACTCCCCTCTGCCCCCTTTTCCCCTCCCCCGTCCTGGGGATCGTGCCCAATCGCGGGGTATCTAAGAAGTAGTTAACGCACGCTTTCAAAAGTCGCCACTCTGCTCATTAGGCGGATTTTTAGATCGAATTTCGGACTTTTCACTTCCCTAATTTAAATATCGAATTTTAGGGGGTAAGGGGACGTATTTCGATAAGGGTTTGTAATTATTTTTCGCGTTAGTGCGGTATCTTCAGGACTATTTTTAACGTTTTACATTCTTACCAAGAGCCATTTTTATCATGAATATAAATTTATTATTGGGAGGTTTTGGACAGTGTTGCCATTTGGAAAAGTCGAATTTTAAAATTGGTCTAAAAGTTAGGGAAAAATCAGAATTTTACAATGGGTTTTCAAGGAAAAATCGGGGAATTTTACAATGCGTTTTCAAGGAAAAATCGGGGAATTTTACAATGGGTTTTCAAGGAAAAATCGGGGAATTTTACAATGGGTTTTCAAGGAAAAATCGGGGAATTTTACAATGGGTTTTCAAGGAAAAATCGGGGAATTTTACAATGGGTTTTCAAGGAAAAATCGGGGAATTGTATAATGGGTTTTCAAGGAAAAATCGGGGAATTGTATAATGGGTTGTCAAGAAAAAATCGGGGAATTGTATAATGGGTTGTCAAGAAAAAATCGGGGAATTTTATAATGGGTTGTCAAGAAAAAATCGGGGAATTTTATAATGGGTTGTCAAGGAAAAATCGGGGAATTTTATAATGGGTTGTCAAGGAAAAATCGGGGAATTTTATAATGGGTTGTCAAGGAAAAATCGGGGAATTTTATAATGGGTTGTCAAGGAAAAATCGGGGAATTTTATAATGGGTTGTCAAGGATAAGTCGCGGGATTTTGTAATGGGTCTACATGTGGCTTGTATTCGTTGGCCTTTTAACGCGTTAGGTCGGCTATGACATTAGACGCCCATAGTGGTCACGTGATTAATTCGCAGGATCGTCATGGCAACCGTTGCAAGGCGGGGCTAAGATACAACGTATGCCTACGACGCTACGAGCCAACAACATCCAATAGATTATTAATTTCAACCATGACTTAATTATGTAATAGTATATGCATTAGTAAATACACAATCTATAAGTTTTATGTATTTTTTGTGCTATTGGTGAAGCCACAAAGTTTTAATTTAAAATTCTAGTAGGCTGATACAATATGTTCAATATATTTATTTATAGTTAAACAGTATGACTTTGACTATGTTGACACGTGGTTGAATTTTCCCCAGAAAGGGCAAGGTAAACGTCGCGTCGAAAGACTTCAGTTTTACGGAACCAATGACCGGGTTGCCACACGTCAGGGAAAAGTCGGGGAATTTAAAAATGGGCCTAAAAAGTCGGGGAATTTGAAGAATTTGTAAAATGTCAGGGAAAAATCAGGGAATTCGATTTTCTCTTGACACTTTTTGAAGGTAATTGTACTCTAGGTCTATGACAAATTCTATGATTATCATTTATTTCATTGAAAGTTTGGCTAATTTATTCAACATTGCAATAACCTTTTTACTGAAATACAAATCCATTTAAATTTATTAACGCCTGATTAAAGTGAAATATAAAATACACATTTTGGCCTTACAAAAGTCCGGGAAAATCTCTTAAAAAAATTAAAATGGTAAGGGAAAAGTCGGGGAATTTAAAAATTGGCCTAAAAAGTCAGGGAAAGGTCAAGGAATTTTAAGAATTTGTGAAATGTCAGGGAAAAATCAGGGAATTCGATTTTCTCTTGACACGTTTTTAAGGTAATTTTGCTTTAGAAATATGACAAATTCAGATTATCATTTATTTCCTTGAAAGTTTGGCTACTTTTTTCAACATTTTTAGTGAAATATAAGTCCATTGAAATTTAAATTTTTGATAAAAGTAAAATATAAAATAAACATTTTGGCCTTACAAAAATCTCTTAAAATGATCAGTGAAAACAGGGAATTTGAAACTGAACATTTTGTGGCAACCCTGGCAGATTTGATATTTTTAGGATGGAGGAGCTTACGAGGGGTCGGACATTTGGCCAAATCCCGTACAAAATTTGGAAAAAAAATCCAAAAATCCAAAATCCAAGAATTTTACTCCTATAGACTTTGTATGACAAATCCACAATAAAAAATCCTGAATTTTTAAAAAATCCAAATCCCCGTACACAAAACAGGCAAATGTCCGACCCCTCGGGAGTTTATTTTTCGAGCATTGGAACCAAACAATTGTCTCAACAGAAATCAATGTATCCATTTCGATATTTTTTGCGCTACGGTGGTTAACTTAACGTTACTTATGATACAGACCAAAACCAATATTGTGTAGATTTGGTAGCAAAGTATTTGAAATTTTGTTGTTTTCGAGATGTGATGGAGCGAAGTAGAACAGTCTATTTATTTAAGTTCTTTTTTCGGTGGGAAACTGTCTCTTTGTGTTTAAGGGGTATTTGTTCGAGTGCTTTTTTTCTCTTCGTCGGCTGCTCCAGCAGGGGGCGTTTTTCTTTCTATCGCGGCGTATTTTCCCCTCGGAACTCCCGCACTAAAATGGCCGGAAATGGCTTCTCCAATGTCAGAGTACCCTCATGCGAGCTTTTAGCGCGTTCTTGTGGCCATTATGATTTTGGCCCTACCCTGCGCGTAAGGCACACCCTAGCGTGTCCCGTCTGAAATTCTCCCACTCTTTCGTTAAGACTTTTTATCATTTCAAGAGGATATGGACCTAATTATTAAGGAAGATGTATATAATTTCATGTTTCATCCCTCCCTTCAAATCTCCTTCAAATCCTTCAGGTGTAACGTTCGAAAGTTTTTATAACGATCTTGGATAGATTTCGATTTTCATTGAGGTTTGCAAGTAGTTGTTTTTGTTACGGAAATCCAATTAAATTTAACTCTCCTTAATTACGGAAAATGTTAACGAATTTTGTAAATTATAAAAATAAATTAAAATTAATGAAATAATATTACTATCGTTTTTTATTTTTTTTTATTTGAAAAATATTTTGACATCGTTTATAACCAGAAGTATATGATACATTTTACGGGAAAAGTATTCCTTCGCGGGCTCAGAATGATTTTTCAAATAACGGTTTAGAACAAAAAATTTAATTTAATTCTGTTTTTATTGCGTAAATAAAGTTGAACATTTTAAAATTGTGGTTAGCAACAAATATATTGATTTTTTAATACTATTTCACAGTGCCGTCTTTCCCATTGGGCGAATAGGGCACTGCCCTAGGGCCCCAAGATTCTGGAGGGCCCTATTTTCAACTTTTGTAAGGTGAAAAAGATGAATCTTACAAATATTGTTTTTCACATTTTTTAAATTGTAGTATTGTCTATTTACATTTTACAAATTTTTAAACTATCTAAAACATGTCTTTTCGTGATATAGACGGTGTAGACCGTCGCATTTTTTATTTAAACCAATATTTGAAGATTAGGGCGACGATGGACTTTGCATTGGAGGTTAAAAGCCTAGTTTTTCTTCTGCCTGCCCCCCTTTAAATTAGGCCAACATGTTCAGCGGTTGGCCTACCACCGGGGTATTTGTGCTCCAATAAGTTAATTTAAAGGGGGACAGGCAGAAAAAAACCTAGGCCTTTAAGAAATTGTCTGGAATTATTAGGGGCCCCGCGTATCGCTTTGCCCAGGGGCCCCCAATCACGTAAAGACGGCCCTGCTATTTCATAGGGAAAATATGGTTTATCAGTAGCAGAAGTAAATGAACCGAAGTTATCAGACTGCTATACTGCCCATATTGGAGGCATTTTCCTTATGAAGTTACATTTTGACCTCGAATTGGAAACCAAAATTGGAATCTTAATTTTTAAATTTCATAATAGTGGTGGCGAGCAAATTTAAAAGATAAGGCGTTCCTATCATTCTTAAATTTAAAATAGTAGGTATAATTATTTAATTTTGTAAATTTATTTCTACGTCTTACCAGTTAAATCGGCAGTTTCTTTTAAAATAGTTACCACGGTTTCTTGAGGCTTACGTTGTCTTAATGAGCTATAAAATTATGTTTTTCTCTTTACTTGTTAACAATAAACCTTTATCGTGCTTTTTATAGTAACCTCTTGGGCTATTTAAAATATTTGGAGCTTCCATTATCGAACTTTCTTTAGCAAAATAATTCGGCTTTATTCAGTAATTAAACTCAGGACAACATGAAATTAAAAATAGATTCCAATTTCGGTTCCTAGATGGCGCGAAAAGACGATGAAAATCACGAAATTTTAAATTGACCGTAAAGTGGTCAAATTCAAATTTCGCGCGGTCGACTGGCCGGAAATGGTCTGAGGTATCCTTACGCCGGCTGTACTATATATTTTGTCTTTCTTAGCCTGCAACTGACTATAGCTTAAATTTAATAAATTAACTATATATATATATATATATATATATATATATATATATATATACCCACAATTCCCAAGTGCAATTTATCGCGTCAAAAGACGGGGATAGAAATTAGCTTTAAAAGTCGCTCGATGACTTAGGCCTAAGGTGGTGCCTTGGGTATTAGCAAAAGTGACATAAGACCCAAAAGTGTGTCAACTCTACCTTCGCGCCCGTTAAAATATTTACTGAGAGCTAGTCTCACAAAAGACTACATAAACTACTAGTTGGAATAGTACTAGCAACGTTATATTTAGTCTATGGTCTGCCGCGATTTCATCTCTTCGATTTATTCTCCCGTAGACATACGTTCTAAAACGCCTCACTCGGCGGCGCTGAAGTGGAGTAAATTTCAAATTTTTATGACGTATTTTCAACCCCCTCTTCCACTCCCTCTTTTTACTTCGCGACAAACTCTCATTAAACATTATACCGTACTGACACACTTTTGGGTCTTATGTCGCTTTTGGTATTAGCCTAGCTGATTATTTGACTCGATTTTCATAAGGAAAATGCCCTCCGATTCTGAGCGCTATTTCGATAACTTCGGTTCATTTACTTCTGTCAGTAGGTAAATATCCTTAAGCATTGTAACAGGGCCAATATCAGGGAATTCGATTGTCGACAGAAAAGTCGGGGAAATACCAGATAAATTAAATTTTTTTGGTAAAAATCAGGGAAATTTGAGGGTTCAGAAAGTTTGCCCCAATGAATACAAATTAACATCAATAAGTTTTCTGATTAAAGAATTGACTTTATTTCTTTTTTTTATTAATATTGAACCATTTTAACTTAAATGACAATCATGAAATGAGTTACTCTGTAAATCTTAGTTTTATTTTATCTTGCAACTCTAAAAATCTGGGAAATATCCGTGGGAGAACCGGGAAATTTCAGGGAAATCGGGTTACCAATAGCTGTAAGAAGCTTAACAATTTACACTGTGGTGTGAAATGCGTGCTTAACGGAATACGTGTAGAGCCTGCGATTTTTAATGACCTCGTTGGAGACTTCTCCAGTAATTATGAACTTCTGATATTTAACTAATCGTTAATTTGGCCTAGTTTTCTTGAAGAAAATTTCGAAATATTTCAAATGGTTTAGAGATATTTTTTTTCGATTTTGGGCGCAGACCAATAGCTTCAGCTTTAGTTTAAATATAACTAAAAACATAAGTAACTTAATAATAATAAGTATAACACTTCATATTGTTATAATACTAATTTTCTAATCGAACGTTTGTCAACATTGAGACAATCACGCAGCTCCGAACTGAGTAGTATATTAAGATCTTTGATAGTCTTTGGTTGGACATATTTCACCACTAGGGGGCTCTGTTTTGGACTAAACGTTGATTGTGTAATAACAAAAATCAGTTGGGTGATATAGTTACGGCTCTATTGGGGCCCGAAATTACCATTATTCCGGGGCCCGGGCCCGCTCTCTGTGGCCCTGAGTGTTATTATGCTACGTAAGCTATCAAGGTATTTAATATCGATTAAAATCACGTTCGCATTGTTTTAAAGATTTAATGATGTAAATAAATGTAAATTAATTTTTAAGATTGAATATAATATTTTGTGTGTTCTTTTTGTAGGTTTCATTGTGGCGAATTGGCCTTGAATTGGTACTTGTGCACATTGTCAAAGAAACAAATCGGATTCGGTAAGTCAAATTTTTTTCATGGTTTTTTAAGGGTATTTTTAACTGACAGTGTAGTAGGTAAAATCTTTAAAATTTAATAATCGATAAATTTTAACGAAAATTGGTGCAAAACTGTCATAATCAGCTATAAAATGTACTCTTTAAATCTCAATAAATATGAAAAAAAAAACACACTAATGTCAGTCTAAAATCTCAATCAGCACAAAAACAGGAAATCAACACTAAAACTATAGTCTAAATTCGAAAATCTCAAAAGCAGCATGCAAACAAGAAATCAACACTAAAGTCATAATATAAAATCTCAAAATCAGCACAAAAACAGGAAAACAATACTAAAGGCTCGACTAAAGTCATAGTATAAAATCACAAAATCAGCACATAAAAAGGAAATCAATACGTATTTATTACTCTAACATCTCAAAATCGGTATAGAAAATCCGGAATTCAACACTTAAATCGTACTCCATCGTGTTATTTTGTTGTCAGCATGGAATCTTGGATAAATAATAGTAGTTCCTACCTGGATATATCACTATATAGTCCCGCGTGCTAAGTTTGTTTGTTACGGGTTCTGCCTTGTAGAAGGCTACGTGTTACGGGAGTTTCGAAAATTCTCCGCTAACTTCGCCGAAGCGGCGGTGCTGTCGCAAAAGCCATTTGCTGGTCAGATTTTATTTAAAGTGATATATCCAGGTAGGAACTACTATTTATCCAAGGTCAGATTCAGTAATCTTTCCCGATGCCAATTTACCAAATTGGTCTAATGGGGTACTGGTAGCTTTTCAACGTTGGGATACCATGCACCATATTGGACATATTTACAACCTCTATAAATTGTAGTTGTCCAATTATTTAGTTTTGATTAACGCTGTCGGGGGCAGAGTGTAGCGCGGGGGTCGGGGGTATTCAATCCATTGTTCGCCACGTGGGAACTGAGGCGATTCGGCGCTGACCTTTTGACCCCGAACAAATATTGTAATTTAGCTTTGACCGGGGCGTTTTTTAAAGACCTTCGATTGTATTTGGCGAGAGAGAGATGGAAGGTTCAGATACGTTGGCGCTGGCTGCCGCGTGGTGGCGCTCCAGTCGCGGAATGAAAAGATATTACGGCTTTATGGCCGCTCAAATCGTGAATGCCGATCTCCGTTGGCCCGCTCGTGATTGATAGGTTGGTCCGATGCCCCCCCCCCCTTCGTCGCTAACCCTAACTACGACCCCCCTGACATCTAGCGGGGCTCCGCGCCAATTACTGACTCGCCACGATTTCTTACTCCCCCTCGCTCCCCCCCCCCCCCCGAAATAACCCACCGCAGTTTTAATTTTTTTTTTTCTCTTTTCTCTGATATTTTTTGTTGGGCCGCGCGCTAATAATGGATTTGGTGATATAGCCCAATTTTATAATATTTAATAAATGTAAATTTAATTCAATTTCTCGACACGATATATAATTATAATATTGATAGATTTTCGAAATGTTACACAATTTCCCGATTTCAAACAATGTTTAATTTTAATAAACGTTAACGTTATTTTTTTCTCCTTTCTTTGATATTTTTTTGGCCGCGCGCTAATAATGGATTTCGTTCTGCAGTGTTGTTCTATTTGGCGATTTGGCGCCCAAACTGGCGGTTTTGTTGGAATACATATTTGGCGATATAGCCCAATTTAAAATCTTTAACAAATGTACATTTCATTCAATTTCTCGATACGAATTAATGATAATAGTAGGTGGTTTCTGTTCGCTTGTTCCGAGATTTCGGAGTAGGGTACGAAGAGTAAGGCTATGACGTAATTTTACTCCGATTCTGTGGTGACGAATAGTTTGAGTCGGAGTAAAAACGTTTTTCAAAAACGGCTGCCGGTGGCCTTTTTAGCAGAGAAATTCTGGCTAGCAGACGGTAAAATCCGATTTACTCTATTTACACCTCCTTTTCAGAAGGAGTAAAAAGAGTAGCCCTAATACTCCGGAACAAGCGAATAGTTTATGGAGTAATTCTCATCCCCGGAACCGGCGAATAAAACGTTTTAGGGTAAAAAGAGTACACTTTTAGTCCGAGAACAGGCGAAAAGAAACCACCTATTATTGGTATAGTTCTGAAGGTTTCTTCCAATTTTCCTATTTATAAAAATGGTTTTAATATAAATGAAAGTTAATGGTAAATTGGACTTGGCAGCATGACGTAAATAATAGCGAAGATAATATAAATTAGAGTTCAGATAGCTTTCCGATTGACGGTTTTGTAACGAAGAGATTACCCACTTCCGAAACATGACCTCCGATAAAAATAAATCGTTCTCTATCGGATACTGTATGGCGCTATCTATAGTTGCTTAAAAGGTGGGTAAAAATATCGACCCACCCTACGAAATTGGAATTTATATGGAGAGAATTTCCTGTCTTGCGTAGTTTCGTGTTTTCGGTTTAAAATCGTCTGGTTTTCAGAGGTACTATAATTCCCATTAAATCCTAGATTTTCAAAAATATCCTATAAAATCCTATAATTTTGTTATTTTGCCCATTTCAAATCCCGCCACTAACATTGTCAGTGAAATTGCTAGATTTGGCTGTAGGATAAATTCCTATATAAAATCAATGTAGTCTATAATTTGGTTATTGTTAACATGGTTAGCTACTAGTATATTTTGGTGATAAAATGATTAAATAGTTTGTTTTTTAAGTGAGATTCAAAGATTTATTTAACTAAATATAGATTTGGTTTTTAAATGCATAAAGTTAGTAAGGTTTTTAAATGCATAAAGTTAGTAAGGTTTTTAAATGCATAAAGTTAGTAAGGTTTTTTAAACGCCTAAAGTTAGTAAGGTTTTTTAAACGCATAAAGTTAGTAAGGTTTTTTAAATGCATATAAAGTTAGGAAGGATTTTAAATTGCATAAAGTTAGTAAGGTTTTTAAATTCATAAAGTTAGTAAGGTTTTTAAATGGCATATGTAGTCCTATAAAATCATATAAATTAGAAAAAAAAATCCTATAAAATCCTATAAATTAGAAAAAATATTCCTTTATAAGTTCTATCTTTTTAGAAATAGAATTTTATTTTTCGTATAAAAAATTTGAAGATTTGATTGAGGGGCTCTGAAGTCAATATTGAAGAGTCACTCAATAAACGAAAGCACGAAACTAAAACTTTCTGATTTGAGTTGTCCGCTAAATACATCAACACTAGGAGAAATGCATATTAGGGTCTGATATTAGAGATTTTAATGGTGATTTCATTCTGGACGACGTCAACTTGTTTTACTCGTTGGCGTCGCTGAAACGGATTCGAAACACGGGCGTCGTGCGTAACGCGTGTTAAAACTCTGTATGTGGCGAAAATGTGGGCTCCTAAGAGCTAATTGCCAGACCTTTTACGCGCGCCACCCAAACTAATGTTATCTCTCACGAGATATTGTTGCTGCCAGCCAGCCGGCCGGCCATTGTACAATAAACGTTTTAATATTTAGAGATAACTCACGAGTTTGCCCTTATTTAGTCGCGTAGTAGATTGCCAGACGCTGATTATTTGACGAAATGCGCTTCATTCTATTTGTCTCGATGACCAGGTTGATACACTTTGTTACTCTCGTTTTATCATAAGTAACGTACTAACATTACAATAAAAGTGTGTAGGCGGAGTGATTAACACTTGAGCCTGGCAGCAAGAGGAGCCGGGTTCGATCCCAGCTTGTGGCACTGGGTGAAAAATCGGAACTACTCCTGCGTAGAGTTTGCACGTTTTCTCCCCCACTTGTGAATGAGGTTTTCCCCCGACTTCTTCGGTGTTTTTCCCCCCGACTTCTTCGGTGTTTTTCCCCCCGACTTCTTCGGTGTTTTTCCCCCCCGACTTCTTCGGTGTTTTTCCCCCCCGACTTCTTCGGTGTTTTTCCCCCCGACTTCTTCGGTGTTTTTCCCCCCGACTTCTTCGGTGTTTTTCCCCCCCGACTTCTTCGGTGTTTTTCCCCCCCGACTTCTTCGGTGTTTCCCCCCCGACTTCTTCGGTGTTTTTCCCCCCCGACTTCTTCGGTGTTTTTCCCCCCCGACTTCTTCGGTGTTTTTCCCCCCGACTTCTTCGGTGTTTTTCCCCCCCGACTTCTTCGGTGTTTTTCCCCCCCGACTTCTTCGGTGTTTCCCCCCCGACTTCTTCGGTGTTTTTCCCCCCGACTTCTTCGGTGTTTTTGCCCCCGACTTCTTCGGTGTTTTTGCCCCCGACTTCTTCGGTGTTTTTGCCCCCGACTTCTTCGGTGTTTTTGCCCCCGACTTCTTCGGTGTTTTTGCCCCCGACTTCTTCGGTGTTTTTGCCCCCGACTTCTTCGGTGTTTTTGCCCCCGACTTCTTCGGTGTTTTTGCCCCCGACTTCTTCGGTGTTTTTGCCCCCGACTTCTTCGGTGTTTTTGCCCCCGACTTCTTCGGTGCTTTTGCCCCCGACTTCTTCGGTGTTTTTGCCCCCCGACTTCTTCGGTGTTTTTGCCCCCCGACTTCTTCGGTGTTTTTGCCCCCGACTTCTTCGGTGTTTTTGCCCCCGACTTCTTCGGTGTTTTTGCCCCCGACTTCTTCGGTTTTTTTGCCCCCCCCCCCGACTTCTTCGGTGTTTTTGCCCCCCCCCCGACTTCTTCGGTGTTTTTGCCCCCGACTTCTTCGGTGTTTTTGCCCCCCCCCCGACTTCTTCGGTGTTTTTGCCCCCCCCCCCGACTTCTTCGGTGTTTTTGCCCCCGACTTCTTCGGTGTTTTTGCCCCCGACTTCTTCGGTGTTTTTGCCCCCGACTTCTTCGGTGTTTTTCCCCCCGACTTCTTCGGTGTTTTTCCCCCCGACTTCTTCGGTGTTTTTCCCCCCGACTTCTTCGGTGTTTTTGCCCCCCGACTTCTTCGGTGTTTTTGCCCCCCGACTTCTTCGGTGTTTTTGCCCCCGACTTCTTCGGTGTTTTTGCCCCCGACTTCTTCGGTGTTTTTGCCCCCCCCCGACTTCTTCGGTGTTTTTGCCCCCCCCCCCCCGACTTCTTCGGTGTTTTTGCCCCCCCCCCCCCGACTTCTTCGGTGTTTTTCCCTTTTCATAAAATCTTTTAGAGGTTACCGGTAATAGTTGAGTGTGGGAGCTGTTGGCTCGCGTGGCTTTAAGGGCTTGCCACCACCCTCATACGTATTGCAACACTGTTTAAGGCATTAGAAGTCGCTAGATGACTTGGGCCTAAAGTGGTGCCAAGGTTGTTAGATTAGCTTAGCTAAATAATAATAATAATAATAATAATAATAATAATAATAATATAACCCGCATTGCAACAGGTCGGAGGCCCTTTTAACATCGATACAGAGGAATTTAAGCCCTGTCCGTACAACAACTATTTATTGCTTTAATCAAAATTCACCTAATTTATAGTAATTTGTAAGCTTTACGACCTAACTGAACTTGTAATCAGATTTTAGATTACTCTGTCGTCTTGGGCTTAAATTATTATTGAATAGTTAATTAAACTTAGCAACAACCCAACGATTACAGAATCGATCTTTGCCTGACTTCGGTTTAAATCACGACATTATATATCACTAATTAATTATCATAAAATTGCAAATTGTTTTCTTAAATATGCTCGATTAAGGATGTAGCAGTGGAATAGACGGATTCGCAAAATGCTTAGTATACAAGGTCCGAGAACGGGCCCGGGCCCCGATAAAAACATTAATTTCTGGGCCAAATAAAGCGGTAACTATTTGAGAACTAAACATTTTAGGGGATAACAGGGCCCCAGAGTTCCTATAATTACTATAAAATCCTATAATTTTGATTTATAAATCCCGCCACTCGCAAATTGTCAGTGAAATTGCTAGATTTAGCTATAGGATAAATTCCTATACAAAGTCATTCTAGTCTATAATTTTTTTTATTGTTAACAGGGTTAGCTACTAGTATATTTTTGTGATAAAATGGTCAAATAGTTTCTATTTTGTAAGTGAAAATCAAAGATTTATTTCACTAAATATAGATTTGGTTTTTAAATGCATAAAGTTAGTAAATTAAATAGGATTTTATAGGACTATATATGCTTTAATTTTGAAAAAAAGACCTATAAATTCCTATATTTTTAGAAATATAATCCTATTGTTAACATGGTTATCTACTAGTATATTTTTGTGATAAATTAGTTAAATGGTTTCTATTTTTAAGTGAAAATCAAAAATTTATTTAACTAAAAATAGATTTTTTTTCAATGCATAAAGTTAGTAAACTAAAGCTAAATAGGATTTTATAGGACTATATACGCTATAATCTTGAATAAATAGTCCCATAAAGTCCTATATTTCTAGAATTATAAACCTATTTTTTCTATAAATTTATTTAGAGAATTGAGTGGGGGGCCATGGGATAAGTATACCTCGTTGGTTTAAATCGGGCCCCCGAGGCTGCACGGGCCCTGGTAACTTGTACTGGTCTGCTCCCCCTCTGGTCGGGCCTGACAGGGAAACAAACACCCTGAATGTATCGTTCTATTTCAGAAAAAAAATCTATTTTTTTCGGCTTATAAAAACCTTCAATGTTTTAAATGTCTTTGTAGATGCGCTTGTAAGATCATCCTTTGGTGATTGCAGCGTGTTTCCCTTGGTTTATCAAGCTTGGAAAATTACATGATATTAGTGGGCAATTATTCCTCCCTTAATAACAGCCTTGTTACGGAGACGAGTATAATTTCCTCGTGGACGGAAACGCATCAAGGACTCTTCAATATTTCGCCCATCCTCCAACAAGTTTTCCCGACTATTTTTAGCGGGAAAGTGTTGAATGCAGTTTTAGGCGCACAGTGCTCTTGTTTTATTGAGCACTTAAAACCAGTGATGGGTGCGTTCTTCTCATTTTGAGCGCCATTTGTCATTTTAAGCGAAATTGAGCTGTGAAATGTTTTTTTTTTAAGTCCAAAACGGAAATGAAAGGTGCGGGGAATTGGTTTAAGGTTGGCTCCTTGCGGGTAATTCGAATCTTAGGGTTGGCTCCTTGCGGGTAATTCGAATCTTAGGGTTTGCTCTTTGCGGGTAATTCGAATCTTAGGGTTGGCTCCTTGCGGGTAATTCGAATCTTAGGGTTGTCTGAGACTCCTTACTGGTAATGGTTTTATAGCTAACTTCTTAACGGAAAAATTAAAACACCCCACATGACAGTTTAAATTTCGTCAAGCCATGGTAAAATACCATCTATTACCATGAGTAAACAACTGCGAGATACTAAGTCCGCGTTGAGGCTGGCATAACTAACCGCCAAAACACTTTTCATAGCGTAAATGCAATTTTATCATTATGGCCCAAAATGTTTAACGTGCGGGAACTAATGAGATCCTAAATATTTAACTAGCTGGCTGCTTATAATCTCGTCGCTTCTCGTATTAATTTGGAGCCTGGTATTTTTCCAGCTTGTGATAGCACTGGCAGGCGGACAAAATATAATTATGAAATTCGTGCGGTAATTTTTTCTCTCTCAGCCGAAATGACCTCTGTAATTTAAAACCTTCAAAATAATTCCGTCGAATCACGATTTCCAAACGTAATTGGTTGCGTGAACGCAATCATCTTCCTCCGCCAGATCCCGTCCTCTCGTTCTCTCTATATTTTAGGGATCACTGTACCCCCGTCTCTTCCCCTTCAATTCCCGTCCCCCCCTTGATGCATTTCCCCTCCATCAAACGCACCCAACGCCTATTCGCTTTTACATGTCGGAGGAAATACAGCGTGTGAAAACGAATGGTTTTCCCAAGGCGTCATTTCTACAACAAAGCTTCGTTAAGGAGCAAACTTTTTTTGGAATAGACGTTGAAAATGGTTCGATTTGGTGCTTGACTCGATAACGCCTTTTAAAAGGTGCAAACTGGTTTAGATAGTATAATCTGTAGGGTGTTTAGAGCATGTAGCATAAGTAACATAATTATAATAAGTGTGCAGTGGCTCACCAAGGGGGGGGGGGGGGTTGTATAATCTATAGGATGTTTAGAGCCAGTAGCATAAGTAACATTATTATAATAAGTATGCAGTGGCTCACCCAGGGGGGGATTGTATAATCTGTAGGATGTTTAGAGCCTGTAGCATAAGTAGAGGTCGGCGGAACAAATAAATTAACCGCAAAAATTTCTATTAATCATTAAAATTAGTATTATTTGTTTTATACGAATAAATTATACGATTAAACAACGATTTAACATGCAAAATTAATCATTTTTTCGAATATTTCTGAATAATTCTCGGCTATGGATAAATATAAGCAATCGTATAATTTCTTATTCAAACGCCGACCTCTAAGCATAAGTAACATAATAATAATAAGTGTGCAGTGGCTCACCAAGGGGGGGGGGGGGTATTGTATAATCTATAGGTAGTTCAGAGCCAGTAGCATAAGTAACATTATTATAATAAGTGTGCAGTGGCTCATTATTAAAGGTTTCTACCGTTTGATGGCTCTCTAATGGTTCCCGACATAAATTTACCCAGTATACCTTGCAATTTATACTATCGCCTATTAGGGGTCCGAATTTTTCGAACGATTCTGTGGACCATTGAATTTTCAAACAACTTTTTTATACGAAGCATAAGTAACATAATAACAATAAGTATGACTCCTTCAATAATTTAAATGCTAATTTCCTGAGCGAACCTATTTTTTACACTGAAATTATCTCACAGAAGCGTGTTTATCGTCGTTGTTAGTAGTATATTTCGCTTTAGGCATATTTAGACACCAGGGGGCTCTGTGTGGAGAACTAAACCTAGAGTGCTCAATAGTTGTGAAAATCAGTTCGGGGATAACTTTTCATAATAGACATATTGTTGTTATTTTACTTATGTTAGAAACGTATAATTATTTTACGCGTAAGTGGTACATTTTAAGTAACATTTTTTAGTGAACTTCAAACCAAGTTCTTTGGCTGGTCGTCATTGCGTATTAGTTGAAATCTATATTTTCTTAATAATATTTGATAGTAAGTTACTGGTATATGTCATCCCAGTTGATGTAAAATTCGAACTTTATACTTGAATTGACTACTAGCTCGAAATTTTGGAAAATATGCGTTTACTAGATTTTGCCTTTAGACAGCCGACTTTCTTAAAAATGAGACATCCTGTAATCTAAAAACCCGCTTATAAAAATAAGTCTAATGAAAAATTCTAAAGAATTTCTATAGAATATTGAAAAGACCCTTCTTTAACACGCTTAGTTGGCTATAATAATAGCTAATAATTGAAATTTACCAAAAAAATGATAAAGTTACATTTAGTAATTATTATCTCGGATTATTTTCAAAAGTCAGGTGCAGTGATGTAAGTCGGGTAAATACCCAGTGGGTAGGGTATTATTAAATAGGTATTTACCCGGGTATTTACCCCATGCACGGGTAAATACCCAAAACTAGGGTTTTTATGATTAGGGCGTTAGTTAGTATCGGGTCGAGTGGAGCTATCTGTTATCCTCCTTATCTTTTGCTTGGTTTGGACTTATTAGGTAGTGCAATTTGGGCAAACTACATTTTTAAAAGCAGTTTTATATTAGTCAATTTTATTTCTAGCCTGGGAATTATTCAAAGATAAAAATAAAGGTGTTGCTTTCATATGTATATTGCTGTAAGGAATACAAACATTCTAATGTCAACAAAATGACAAAGAATATCAGGAAATGTTTTAATGGCTCAGATGAAATGAATAAAATCCTTAATTGCTCATGTTACTGTTAGTGTTAAGCCGGGTAATAAGATAGTCATGATGAGGAGTCTGAGGAGAGCCAGGGGCAGCAGAGACTGAACTTTCAAGTGATCATCCAGATAATGAATAAATAATATTTAATAGTTATCTCATATGTAATGTTACAATGTAAAATTTGCAAAAAAAGTAAAAAAACAATAATTAATATTTAATATGAGAATAACTTGATGTGTTTGTGGGTTTTTCAATTACCGTATTCTTAATTGAATAAATTAAAAAATAATTAACAAAGAAATTAAAGGTGTTTATAAACACCTGGGTATTTATGTATTTTGGGTATTTACCCGGGTAAGTACCCAAGGTATTTACCCTGCGTTATAAATACCCGGGTATTTTACATCACTAGTCAGGTAGCTCTACACGCTTGCCTCTCGCACTCAGGAAGGCTATTCTGTAAAAATCAAAAATGATAAAAAAATCTCAATCCATCAAAAATGGCAATGCGCATGTGGAGAAGGGGCGGATATCGAAATATCAAACTATCGATTGTGTAAATTAAATTTAAAGTAGTGGCAATATGCTACGCTATATCCGGTTTTTTAGTCAAATCATAAACTAAAATATATTTTTATTTTTGGTGCCCAAGGCTTAAATTGGCACCATCGACCGTATGTCGAAGCATTCATTAAAATCACTTATGTCGGCAGTACCAAGGTTCCTATATGTAACAAAAAAGTAAGGGAATTTTAAAATGGTCCAAAAAGTAAGGGCATTTTAAAATGGTCCAAAAAGTAAGAGAATTTTAAAATGGTCCAAAAAGTAAGAGAATTTTAAAATGGTCCAAAAAAGTGAGGCAATTTTAAAATGGTCCAAAAAAGTAAGGGAATTTTGAAATGGTCCAAAAAAGTAAGGGAATTTTGAAATGGTCCAAAAAAGTAAGGGAATTTTAAAATGGTCCAAAAAAGTAAGGGAATTTTAAAATGGTCCAAAAAAGTAAGGGAATTTTAAAATGATCCAAAAAGTTACCTTGAGAATTTTAAAATGGTCCAAAAAAGTTACCTTGGAAATTTTAAAATGGTCCAAAAAAGTTACCTTGGGAATTTTAAAATGGTCCAAAAAAGTTACCTTGGGAATTTTAAAATGGTCGAAAAAAGTTACATTGGGAATTTTAAAATGGTCCAAAAAATGCGGTAAATAAATTTTGAAAGATGTATTAAAAAATCATAATCCATATTTTTCAAGATTTTACCTCAAAACATTAATTTATTCTACAAAAATGGTCAGGAAAATTTGGAAATTTGGTCAGGGAATTTAATTCCGGAAATTTTGTACGAACCCTGTATTCTGAGCCGTAGTAAATTCGCACTTATAAAAGAAAGGAATTGCTTGATTGAAGTCAGTTTGGTGTAATTGCGTAAATTCTAATTATTCCGGGGCTTCAATGGAGAAAGAATGGAGGAAAAAAATGCAGCCGGGCTGACTCTGAATCGATACTAATTAGGGGCGATTCAAAATCCTCTTACGGCAGGAACTCCTCGGCCTCCCTCGTGCCATTATTCAGCTCACCAAACAGCCGCCACTTGGGTCCCCAATTTTATTCCTCTGCCCTTACGCAGACAGTAATTAAACGCGCTTTTATGTAGTCTCGAGAAGTATTCCAATTTCGTTCTTGGAGAAAAAGAAACTGAAACTAATTGACCAATGAAAAGAAATATTGTTATCCAATTTGAGATATTAGCCTTAAATCAAATTCGAAAAGTTGTTGCAAAAAATAGGTTCGAGGGGAAAGAAATTAAGAAAAGCGTAAAACATATTGGGTTCGTTTGAAATCACTTTTAGGAAAATTTAGAGGAAATTGAGGGATACATTTTTTTATCTTTTCACCGTTTTTTTGAGCGGGCAAATTTTTGCTCCTCTTTTTTTGGGCGGGTTAATTTTAGCTCTTTTTTGAGCGGATAAATTTTAGCTCGTCTGTTTCGCTCTGTTTTTTTGAGCGGATAAATTTTAGCTCGTCTGTTTAGCTGTTTTTTGAGCGGATAAATTTTAGCTCGTCTGTTTAGCTGTTTTTTGAGCGGATAAATTTTCGCTCCTCTCGTTTCGCTTTGAGCGGGTAAATTTTGCTCATCTTTCTCGTTTGAGCGGGCAAATTTTTGCTTCTCTTTCTAGCTCTCTTTGGGCGGGTTAATTTTAGCTCTTTTTTGAGCGGGCAAATTTTGCTCCTCTCGTTTCGCTCTTTGGAGCGTATAATTTCGCTCTGTTTTCGATATTTCTTGAGCGGATAAATTTTGCTCATCTTTCTCTTTTTTTGAGCGGATAAATTTTCTCTTTTGAACTGTGAAATTATCTCTACTGCTTTTGCTTTTTCTTGAGCGGATAAATTTTCGCTTTATCCTCGCTCTTTTTTGAGAGGAAAATATTTGCTCAAAAAGAGGAAAAACCGCTCAAATTCAGGTTAGCGCGCTATGAAGGCTACATTCCCGGTAATAATATATTATTTCTAAGGCTTGTTACGATACGTCAGTATCAATAATCGGCGTCAATCTATCCTGGCAGTAGATTTTTGATGAGGGAGGTTCTTCGTATATACTAATTGGAAACACGTACTTCTATAACAAAAGCTCAGAGTAATTTCTGCTTAATTAACTTTCAATCGGCTTTTCTTTATCCTTCATTTCCAAAATGATAAAAGAAAAACCTCTTTAAATTGAATCACCAATTGCTTTTTTCCTTGCCCATTTAAATCAAATATTAGCGCGCGCGGCATTTTAATAATAAAAGGACATTTTTTATTATTTAATTTAAATAAGAAAGGGGGGAGTCTTTCAAACTGTCGCCGGGAGACTTCACCCCTCCCCCGCCTTCGGGCCTTTAGCCACCGAGAACTCCATTGTATTAACCCTTTCCCCTCCTTTATCAGCGAACCCCCCCCCCCCCTTTTGAAGAGAAAGATGGGTTGCCCCTAGCAACCAGCGGGAATTCTTCTCCTCCATCGCGGCGGCGGCGGCGCGCGCGATGGTCTTTTTCCGATTAATTCCCCTTTTCCCCGGTAGATGTCGCGGGCTCCTTCCCTCGAGTGTTTTCGCAGAGTAGTTCTTTCTTTAGTTATCCTAAGACCCTAACAATGGCGACGTTAATCTTTTAATTATCGCAACATCCAGCTATATATAGCGCACTCTTTTTTTAAGCCTCGGTCTCTTTTTTATTAGTCAAACGCAATCAATTAGTAGTGCCCCTTTTCGCCGCACGGTGGCGCGTCTAGTTGGGTTGTTTTGACCGTGATTTCGCCACAATTTCTTTAGCCGGAAGGTATTATAATCACAATTTTATCAATATTTGATTGGTTCAAAATGGTCTCAAATTCGGTTGTATGTTATCGCAAATTACCCTTAGTATTATCAGAAGTATATAATAGCAGGGTACAGGGTTGGCAAAAAACCGGCTTTTATTAAAATTTAAAAATCCAGTATGGTTAAAACCTGTTGTAACCGGTGGCACAATAAGGTTAAAGCCATTAATAAAAAATGTTCAAATTGCTTATATCTAGTCCTCATTGCTCAAATTGCCAGATTTCAAAATTATGTTTTGGCGAGTGCCAGTACCTTTACATTGTGAGGTATAGCAGGCACATTTACCCGCTTTTATACCCTAACATGGCGGCGTATTTTTTTTTTAATTTTAAGATCCCCCAATTGCAGGGCTGATACTGGGTTACTTTTTTTTAAATTGGTTACTAAAAGTTACTATTTGTCTAATTTGGTTACTAAAAGTTACTTTTTTGAAATTTGTTAGGTTATCTCTACGAAAAAATATTTTGCCATATTTAATTGTATCATATTTAATTTTAGTACTGCCCATAGAAATCAAAAATTCCGTCTTTTAACAAAATCCTTTATTCGTAACGAAGGGAAACGTGTTTAGCTACAAAACTAGCGGGAGAGGCCGCCACCGGCCAATTCCCTAGAAATGTAACGGCCGCTCCCTAAGCCAACTTATGTCTACTCCTATTTTGGCAGCCACATTTTTTTCTCGTCTTAAAGATCGTCTGCTTAATTTATCACAAACCTCGAGTGGTGGGTTTTTAAGTTATTTCTTAGTTACTTTTAGGTTACTTTTTGGTTACTATTTTTGAAGAGGTTAGTTACTATTTCCACTAAAATTAGTTATGAATTTGAGTATCAGCCCTGCAATTGGTTAGTATCTGCTCCATTGCTCCGAATCCCATTCGACCGAAAAAGCCGCACTTTGGCGGATTTAGGATTCGGTCTAATGGGATTGTCAGCCATGCAGTGTTACCTAACCTAAACTAACCTAACCTAACAGACTTAAAAATATCTTAAAACGCTTCCATAAAAAATCAAAAGGAGTAGAAAGAAAAACTAATTTTTTCTGCGGTCGCTCAATTGTGAATATTGCGTCGGTCGATTAGAAAAATATAAAACCCGCCTTTTGGGCTAATTTCATCAAAAACATTGGCGGAATTCGGTCGAATGGGATTCGGCGCAATGAGAAGATACCATTGGTTATATCTTGGACGAATTATTCGTCCAAGGTTATATCTAGCTCTCCTTACTTACGACAAAAAGTGAAGGTTAAGTTTAATTTTTTTCAATATTTCTAATTCATTTCTCAATATTGTTTTTAATAAAAAAAAAGTGGTTTTAACTATGGATTTTTTCGGTGGATTAATCCAGTCTGGCTGGTTCTTGCCAACCTGCATAGAAATTAAAAATTTTCCCAAATAAAAAATCGCTTTTCAGTTATTTATAATTTTTTGTATTTTTTAATGGACACCCTGTTGCCCTCCGTATTGTGATACGGCGGGTTTTAGTGTCGCTAGCTTCTTCCATCGTTCTCACTCTGTTATTACGAGCTCCGCTGACTTCCATCCAGGAAACAAGCTGGATACATGCATACCTTGTTTGGCCCGTTCACTGGCCTAAAGGGGGCGCTATCCGAACTCTAATAAGTATTTTCGCCGCCAGGATTATACCTATATAGGTGCGCGCAATTTTATTTGGCAGATTATAAATCTCGCGACGTCAGAGGTCGCTGCACGCTCACCCGCCATTGCCAAATGAACGATGTGTTTTCTTTTACACTGTCATTCGATTTGACGTCGGTGAATTATGGGTTTAGTTTTAGCGGATTTTAAAAGAAACTAAAACCAAATATAATAAACATTAATATTCGAGACTATAGTTTAGTGTTGTTAATTTTCCGGGAAAAAAATGCGGAAAATTTTCCGCAAATCGGAAAAATAAAAAATTTAAACATAAATTACTTTTTAAGGGTTTTTAATTTTTTATCGATATAAAATATCTAATATCAGTAAACATACTACAAAACATTAATAGTGTTACATTGTTAATCAGTTTAAACTAGTCTAGAGGTTTAATTTAGATTCGAAAATTTATTTAAATTTGGAAACAATATATTAGACTAATCATGGAATGAAAACTTCTTTTAATTTTTGAGGAAAAATACGGAAAATTTATCAGCTCCGATATTGGCTGATTGAAAAATAGTTAAATAAAAAAGAAAATTATCGATTAACTAACTAATGATAATATTTGATTTGATTGGCCGCGCCACGTACGCCAGATGGGACGTTTAAGAATTTGCAAAAATTCAGGGAAAAGTCAAGCAATTCAATTTTATCTTGGCACTTTTTGGAGGTAATTTTACTCAAGAGAAATTTTCTGATTATCATTTATTTCCTTGAAAGTGTGGCTAATTTTTTACTGAAATATAAAGCCAATTAAATTTATTAACATCTGATAAAAGTAAAATATAAAATAAAAATTTTGGCGTTAAAAAGTTAGGGAAATATTCGTTGGAAAACCTGGATTTCTCAGGGAAATCGTGTTACCAATGTCTGTATGAACCCTGGTCAAGCCATATTTACATCCAACGTTCACAGGGTTCGAAATAAAAAACCCGTACCCACTTAAAGAAAACCCTATAAGACCCCCTTTTTTAAAGTGGGTTATTTTTTATATATGACACTTATTTTAGTTTTTACACTTGCTTATTCGTATTTATTTAAAAAAAATATAAACCTTTTTACTAGAAATGTCTTAAATTTTATTAATATCGCGAGTTGAAATACATCGTTTTTTATAATGTTAACTTGTTATCCTAAATTTTAATGAAACCCAATAAAACCCTGAACCTTAAGCATATTTAGGTAAATGTGTGGTAAATTCATCCCGAAAGAAATATAATTTTCGAGAATTCGATTAATATTAAAGTGATCCAGAGTATTGTGGTCAAATTACATGTCATAGCGACGCAACTCCATCGAGGCGGGTGCATTTTTCGTATTAGGGCAGAGTGTGCGGCGGACGAAAAGGTCCGATAAAAGATTGGATGGAAATCAGGCCTCTCTTTGTTTTTGGTTTCACTCCAATCCATGCTGTATTAAATTGAGTAGTTGAGAGTCCCTCATGGCGCGGGGATATCTTTTCTTTCATATTGGAAATTGAAGAGAGTGCATCAAAGCGATTGATTTTGTTTCAAAATACAATCCCCGGAAGTTCCAAATTCATTTTTCCCCCTTCCCCCCGTTATCTACTGTCCCGGTCCTTGTCCCTCGTCCGTAGGCTATTGTTTTGCCTTTGGTTTACAAAACGCTCTTACCTACAATAATAATAATAATCCAAAAAGCAGCGGCCGGACGCAATCTCGCTGATAGCTCGTAGTGGTTTGTTTTTAGGCGAATTGAATTTTCCCTATATAGACATTATAAGGAATATTGTCTACGGGTTTTCTATCAACTTTTAGCCCCGCTTCTGATAGGATTCGAGACGTCGAGCCAACGGGGGGTGAAAGGAACTCCTCCCCCCTCTCCTTATCCGAAAATTTTCCATCACGATGATTGGTTGGTCGTGTATATAGGGGATGGCGGTGTATTTTTCTCTACCAAACTATAACGGACGTAAAACCTTGTTACTTTATATTATTTTCCCCCTGTAATAGTGGCAAACTCTCAACAATGAACTTCAATTCGACTAATGCGTCCGACCATGCACTTTCATTCCAACAACGCTTTTAAGCCTAACGTATCTGTTACACACTTCCTACCCCTCTACGGAATGCAAACCCCCCCCTTTGCTCTAAATTTCTTAAGGTATATATATTATCTAGTTATTTTTCTATCAAATTGGGCAGCCGTCTTGAACCACTCTGTAAATTTAAGCGTTCATATTTTTGACTCCTTTCCCGGGGACCTCTTAAGTTGGATTGGAATAAAGCGGATCCCCTCTTTCCAAATTGGGGTCTTGATGTTACTTGTTTGTGAATAATTTGGCTAAATGCCCGCCGCTACCGTCAGGGTGCGCTAGGGTGCACTTTGGTAATGAGGCTGCTTCGGGATACGGAGCGGAGTCACGAATGTCGGCCCTATTTTATGGCCCTTGGCCGCGCTTTCGTTCTGATTGAAAACGTGCATTTTCGGAGGCGAAACTTCATTTCGGAATGCCCCGTCGTTTTTATTGCGATGCCGCCAGCCACTGTCGTCGATATCCTATTACGCTATTGCATTTAGAAATTAAATATATACTCTTTCAACCCATCCACCGAATATACTTGGCTTCGAAGGGGGGGGGGCTTATATACTGATATTGCCTCCCCCCCGTTACATTATTTTAATCGAAATTGTGTGTTTTCCTAATTTACGCTTGGATGGTTGTTGTTATTGATGGCGTCGTGTTAACGGAAAATGTGTTCTCTCGAAGATATTCCCCGCCCACACAGAGAGACAGCCTATAGCGATTGTTTCCGCTTCTTTACGGCCAGAAAGGGGGATATATTACACTAGGGGCGTGGGTTTCTTACGTCAATCATTTGGTGAACGGCGTATTATTAGTCGTATATTCTCTGTTTTCATTAATTTATTTTTAGTGATAAGTTAAAGGGAATATAACCTACAAAGCAATCTTTATGGAAGACCCCTTCAAATTTTCAAATTTCCCTGTACCGTGGCGCCTTACATTTTTAAAGCCAAAGGCAAGAGCGACCAGAGCTGCAAACGTTGGTGTTCCACACCAATCACCTGAGGTTATATTCCCTTTAAGATTTTGCGGGAGCCGCCATTTTGTTTTAAATGTGACCGGCAATGATGTTTTATTTGTTGTTTATAAGTAGGAGCAATTGTAACATAATTCCTCATAAGTATGCCAAAAAAGCATTTTCTGTAATGAAACCATGGACAGTAAATTAAGAGGACAGGTTTTCGATAGCCTTCCACGGTGCATTTTATTTCTCCCCGCGTATCAATCAGCTCGAGAGGGAGTCTTACAAGGTCGTTTGTACCACGTGATCTTAAAATTTCAAAATGGCAATCTAATGCGGTTGATATTGTTACGTAATTTTTGGCGCTTTATATTTTAGTAATTTTTAATTTTGGTTTTTTAATTCAATTAAAACTATCAACTGATATATTTAATCTATAAAAACGTGAAAAAATACCTTTTGGCGTAAAAATGTACTTCGTGTTTATCTTTTTTCGAACAGTATCGTCCACTCTTAGCGATACTAATTAGTGCGATTGGTTTACGGGGGCTAAAAACCAGGCTTTTTACCGATCGTCTAAAATCTACTACCCATGATGAAACCTTGTTCACGGGATGTGACGTAATTTACGTCACTTCCAACTCCGTGACGAATAACGAGTCATCAGCAGTACTGATGGTAAACGGAAGATAGTGAAGTGGATTTTGAATCCATCGCGCGTTTCTGGTTTTGGCAATCTACAGTTTAGCTCTTGCCTGGCGATCACGTGATTTCGTTACCATGGTAATATTTTCAATAGCCCAAGGATTATGATAATTTTTGAATATTTGTGTCCGCTTATTGTATGTTCCGTATGAAACAAGGTCTCATTGAAATGTTGTATAGAGGCATACTTAAGAAGTATCATGTAACACCACCCTCCTACGCATTGTAACCCGGCCACCTGAATTAATGGCTTCAAAAGTCGCATGATGACTTAGGCCTAAGGTGGTGCCTTGGGTATTAGCCTAGCTGATTATTATTATTATTATTATTATTACATGATAGAGACTATCAATAGGTCAACGATAAAAATTGCGTTTTTATTGCCATCTTCTAAATAGCAAGACAGGATCAATAGTTTTATATTTTTTATATCTAGCTGAGGTTACCAACGTGAGGACAGTATTTTGGAAAATATAACAATGTTATAAATAGAGTATTAACACAAATTTGGGATATCGTTAATTCAGTGTAAACAATGATTTGTTTAAAAAAATAACCGGTAAATTAGTAGCGGTTTCACTTTCATATTTAAAATCTGGAATAGTTCTTGGTTAAACCTGGATACAAACGACTTTCGTCGAAAACACATCTCATTTCAAATGCGCATCGGCGGACCCGATGAAATGCACGCGTTTACTGTAGAATGATATAGGCAGGTAACACTGTTATCAGAAGTAAATGAACCGCAGTTATCAGACTGCTATATTTCCCATGTTGGAGGCGTTTTCCTTATGAAGTTACATTTCGACCTCGAATTTGAAATTCTGTGCGCTCCTAGTCTGAAAAAAAAAACGATTTGGTTTTTATGAAACCATTTTTTATACATAAAAATAGTTATACACCCACAATTACCAAGTGCAATTTATCGCGTCAAAAGACGGGGGTGGAAATAAACCATTCTATAAAATAATTTACTTTTGTGTATAGAGAGTCAAAAGGCTTAGTCCGATTTTCCATGAACCAGGGAGGCTCAAAAAAGGACTATCTGGCAAACCTGCCAACATAGTTGTCTGGATAAATAGTGGATTTTTGATCAAAATCATACTCATTTAACGGTTATAGTTTTATACAAACCATTATAAATAGTTAATTAACTACATCTCATTGATTTTGTAAATAGTTCAGTTATGGACTTACTATATTATAAAATATAGTATCTTCACGTAGGCTACCTTAGCTATATAAAAAAATATATAAAATTAAAAATTAAAGATACCAATGTCTGTACAATAAAATTTTATATTATAAATGTACAAGCGCCATCAATTAATGACATTCCATTTATTTCTCATTACCTTAGCTATATTTTGAAAATCGACTTTATAGGTGACGCGCATAATTTTTAAAACCAAAGAATAAATAACTTTGCAAGTCCTACTAAAGTAGCGCTATGTTGTCATTGTAGAAGTGTTTGACTTGATTAGCTAGGACTTTAAAGAAATGTCTATTAGCTTGTATTTGACTCGATTTTCATAAGGAAAACGCCCTCCGATTCTAAGCGCTATTTCGATAACTTCGGTTCATTTACTTGTGCTATTACTAATCCAAGATCTAACCGCATCCGCCATTTAAGTAGAAATTAGCACCTGTTCAAAAGTGTCTCGAGACGGCGAACACGCCTTACGACTTATTTTGAACGTAACTAGCTTCTGTTAAACCTGGTGGTAGTAATCGGTTGTTTTTTATCCACCGTAACTTTTTATTCCTTGTAATGGCCTAGAGGGATTGATAACCTTGACTGGAGCCAATGTGCTAATTTGGCTTCAACTGGAATACAATTCTTTTCGGATCAAATGGAAATAAAATTGAATTTCATTCATTATAAGCAGAAGTAAATGAGCCAAAGTTATCAGACTGCTATACTCCCCATGTTGGAGGCGTTTTCCTAATGAAGTTACATTTTACCTCAAATTGGACATTTTGTGCGCCCCTAGGCCAAAAAAAAACTTTTTTGTTTTTATGAAACCATTTTTTATACATAGTAATAGCTATACCTACAATTCCCCAGTGCAATTTATCACGTCAAAAGACGGGGGTGGAAATTAGCATTTATTTGACTCGATTTTCTCATCATTTTCATAAAGAAAACGCCCTCCGATTCTGAGCGCTATTTCGATAACTTTGGTTCACTTACTCCTGTTCGCTTACTCCTGTTCGCTTACTCCTGTTCGCTTACTCCTGTTCGCTTACTCCTGTTCGCTTACTCCTGTTCGCTTACTCCTGTTATAAGTGGTTCAAATATAGCACATTTTGGATTGTAATTTACCATCAAAGTCAAATTTGTATTGTTCAAATTTTGTTTAACATATTGGAACCAAATTTTATCCACCAATAGCTATAAGAGAATTTGCATTTTTTTCCACTTTTTGAAAGTTGCGTGTGAAACAAGGTCCCATTGAATTTTTCATTGAATATGCTATACGGAGGCATACTTATGAACTATTATGTTAAATATGCTTCTGTTAATAAGTAATAACCCGTATCAAAGATGGCGCCACACGCAATAAAAATAATCATCTATTTAATCACGTTTTCAATCAAAATATTTGTAGGTCAAGTTTCGTTTGCCAATATAAATACGCCGATAAATTGAAAAATTATCTTTTAATCAGTTCCTCCACCCTTTCGCGTTATATTAATTTCTTATTACAACCAAATAGTAGCAATTACTTCTTTTTTTACCGCACCTTCAAATTACGCTTTCGTTCCAGTTTCCACCGGACTACTTAATCAAAATTGACGTATTTATTAATTGAAAAATTGATTAAAAGCGGCGAAATTTTAATTTGAAAGTGGATTGGTAGTCAATTATTTTCTTTTATTACTCCCCGCCAAACTTTCCCGTATACTTAAATAATTGCGGATATAAATCTACCATTCCTCAGTGACACTGGCGCTTTCAAAGTACTAGTTCTTGTCGGCGATAAAAATGCTAGTCCCTCTGGCCTAGTTTCACGAAATTGAATGAAATAACTTGTTCGTGAGGAGTGTATATACGTTTTAACTTATATCTCAACCTGTTTTTCATTGCGGTCCGGCCACGGGCATTCTGTTTCGGACAATGACGGTTACGGCGCTACTTACACGAGTTTAGCGCCATCTAGTGTGAACTAATCATATTCAGGGTTGATACAGTATCTGGAAAAGTCAGGGTTTTGGAAAATTTCGCAAACATTTTACTAAACTTAGACAAACAAAATAATTGTTTTAATTTAATTCAATCTAAACCTTACCAGGGTTGCCACACGTCAGGGAGAAGTCAGGGAATTTAAAAATGGCCCAGTGTTCCGAAGTAGTGAATGTCAGGTGTCAAATAATGTGGCAAAAAGTGGTAAATACCGACATGGCGAAAATTATTTTACTGGCTAATATGCCAAATAGGGGCAAATAATAAATTTTAATAAAAATAAAAAACATAGCAAAGAAAAAATATATTTGTACTATTTTAGACAAATATACTGGATTAGTTACCAGGTTTTGGGCTAGAAACTCAATTATAGCCCAATCTAGTTATTTGTTTTGGCTATTTTTCAACGATTTTTCGTGAGTTTGAATTCGTCTGCAAATATATCTTTAAGGTGTTTTTAATGGTTCTTTTGTGAAAAACTGAAACGTTATATCATTTATATGCATTTACTGATTATTAGTCACTTTTTGCCACTGACATGGACTTAATTCTAAAAAAGTGACATTTATTTAACACTGGAAAGGTCAGGGAATAGGCGAAACTATAAAGTCCAGGGGGGATGAAAAGATGGTATTCACATGACTTTGTGGAGAACTGCAGCGCCATCTATCCTACGAAATTCGAACTATTATTCATTTTATTTTGCTAATGGTGGTTTGAATTTTCTAAATTATCTAATTATTATTATTATTTAAAACATTTTGTAATAGAAAAGTGTAAGTCTGCAGTATCTGGAAGGAATAATTTTTTCTTATGAACACGAGTTACCGAATCGAAGTTGGCTGTGAAATGGTAGTCACGTGATTTTGTTTTCCCATTTTAACAAGTTGGCTAAGACCAAATTTACTTTATAGTTTCGCCTATTCAATTTTATCTTGACACTTTTTGAAGGTTATTTTACTCTAGATATTATTATTATTATTATTATTATTATTATTATTATTATTATTATTATTATTTAGATATTTGAAAGGTTTTTTTAACGAAATATAAGTTGATTAAATTTATTAACTTCTGATAAATGTAAAAGTGAATTTTTTTAAAATAATTTTGGCCTTTAAAACCAGGGAAAATAACTTAAAATGGTCAGGGAATAGTCAGGGAATTTGATTCGGAGAATATTGTGGAAACCCGAATCTTAAGCAAAAACTCCATTCTTTAAATTATCGGTCTCAAGCGCTCCTAACGACCGAAACGGGAAACGTTTACACCAAAATAAGTTAAATGACGAGCTAAAAATATCGCGCACGTGTTTAATATTTGAGTGGAAATATTTGCAATATTTCACACAATGAGCACTTTTAAAGAATCAAATTTGGATTAAGTAATTTGTCTAAATATAAATATTTTTGCTTAAATTAAAATAATAATAATAAATAATAATAATCAGTTAGGCTAATACCCAAGGCACCACCTTAGGCCCAAGTCATCTAGCGACTTTTATTGCCTTTAAACAGGTGGCCGGGTTATAATGCGTAGGAGGGTGGTGGCAAGCCCTTCATGCCACGCGAGCCAACATCTCCCTACACTAACTATTAGCGTTAATTGCAATGATATCACGGTAGAGTGTTATCAATGGGTTAAATATAATTGAAGGACTTTTCAGTTTCAAACATCATAAATTTACTTGTGAAAAACTACACCATTATGCCAGATGATGGTCTGAACAATAATTAACCCTAAGTGTAAATAAAGACATTTTTGGGAAATCTTTTACTCTAACAGAGGTCCCATAACTCCTATAAAATCCTATATTTTCAAAAATGGTCTATAACATCCTATATTTTTAGCAAAATCCCCCAAAAGTCCTATAAAATCCTATAATTTTTATAATTTGCCAATTTCAAATCCAACCAATCAGTAAAATTTCTAGATTTAGCATTCTAGTCTATACTATTGTTTTTGTTAACATGGTTAGCTACTAGTATATTTTTGTGATAAAACGGTTAATTAGTTTTATTTAAGTTAAAATCAAAGATTTATTTCACTAAATATAGATTTTGTTTTTAAATGCATAAAGTTAGTAAATGAAATAGAATATATATAGTCCTATGAAATCCTATAATTTAGAAAAATAGTCCTATAAAGTCCTATATTTTTAGAAATATAATCCTATTTTTCCTATAAAAAATTGAAAATTTGAGTGGGGGCCCTGCGCTAATGAATTCGTTGTGATCTTAGTTTTGAACAAAATTCAAACGCATTTTTTCAAATATCAATGTATAAATTCGGGCTCCGCTAATAACTTTTTTCTGTAGTCGAATGTGGGTGTTGGCTGGGAATTGAAAATTGCCCCCTTCCTTTGACCTAGTGAACAATTTTTCATTTTTATTATTTCCGCTCCGAAAATCAAGTGTCTCAATTTCAATCCAGTTTGCTATTTATTAGCGTTGTTTTTGTAAACAAATGTCACGAATTAATTGAAAAATGCACAGCTCAAAGAACAAATGACTATATCTAATAACTTTCTTAAAAACAAACAAATTAAGAAATTTCCTAAATTACTTTTATTCGCGATGCATTTCTCAATTTATTTTCTTATTTTCCCTGAACCACCTCATTTACTAATATTTTGATATTATTTCAACTGTATTTCTTTATTTATAGATTACCCTATACTTAGCTAATATTTCCGATATTTATCCAATAGTTCCAATATTAATCTTGCCATTCCGATATTTAGTTGGCCATTGCGATATTTAGTTGGCCATTGCGATATTTAGTTGGCCATTGCGATATTTAGTTGGCCATTGCGATATTTAGTTGGCCATTGCGATATTTAGTTGGCCATTGCGATATTTAGTTGGCCATTGCGATATTTAGTAGGCCATTGCGATATTTAGTAGGCCATTGCGATATTTAGTAGGCCATTGCGATATTTAGTTGGCCATTGCGATATTTAGTTGGCCATTGCGATATTTAGTTGGCCATTGCGATATTTAGTTGGCCATTGCGATATTTAGTTGGCCATTGCGATATTTAGTTGGCCATTGCGATATTTAGCTGGCCATTGCGATATTTAGCTGGCCATTGCGATATTTAGCTGGCCATTGCGATATTTAGCTGGC
Organism: Leiobunum rupestre; assembly: GCF_980474605.1. NCBI lineage: Eukaryota > Metazoa > Arthropoda > Arachnida > Opiliones > Sclerosomatidae > Leiobunum > Leiobunum rupestre. The sequence continues at coordinate 26,721,785 of NC_143388.1, forward strand.
CATTGCGATATTTAGCTGGCCATTGCGATATTTAGCTGGCCATTGCGATATTTAGCTGGCCATTGCGATATTTAGCTGGCCATTGCGATATTTAGCTGGCCATTGCGATATTTAGCTGGCCATTGCGATATTTAGCTGGCCATTGCGATATTTAGCTGGCCATTGCGATATTTAGCTGGCCATTGCGATATTTAGCTGGCCATTGCGATATTTAGCTGGCCATTGCGATATTTAGCTGGCCATTGCGATATTTAGCTGGCCATTGCGATATTTAGCTGGCCATTGCGATATTTAGCTGGCCATTGCGATATTTAGCTGGCCATTGCGATATTTAGCTGGCCATTGCGATATTTAGCTGGCCATTTAGATATTTAGCTGGCCATTTAGATATTTAGCTGGCCATTTCGATATTTAGCTGGCCATTTCGATATTTAGCTGGCCATTTCGATATTTAGCTGGCCATTTCGATATTTATCAGAAGAAATTAACTTTATTTCTCGGTTACACAAGATTTCTTAATTGCTATAAACATTTTGGTTCTTGACCGAGTTTGAATAATTTCTTCATCTTCGAAACGTAAAAAACAAAGTTAAAGCTTTGTTTTTAATTACTAAAAATCGATTCGACACCGTCAAAAGTCTTAATAAAAACCAGACCTTAGTTCCATTAGATAAAGACTTTGGGTTTTTTCTCTCAATATATCTGAGGCGTACATCTCGCCTTCGGAATCGGGTTTCGTAAGACGGTGCTATTTAACGAAATTGGCCGCGTAAACGTCACAATCGCGGTCTTGAGAGAGAACGCGCTGTTTTTTTGTCCGGAGCCATCATTGATGACGCCGGAATAATGCTCTGATTAAAGGGACACAATTTCATAAATTCAATTTATGTTAACAGCATTGCCAACGGTAACAGGGTTCTTTGATATCTGTCAACTGGCTCCCTGGGTATATAGTGTTTAAAGGGGGCTTTTCGCTTCTCTTCGTCGCTGTTTGTTATAGTTATATGGAGCCCTCTGTCTAGTGGAGCTGGAGTTTAAACTTAAAAGTTGGAATTTTTGTTTTAAATTCGTATTAAATTGGAAATTAATATTTAAATTCGTATTAAATTGAAAATAATATTTCAATTCGTATTAAATTGAAAATAATATTTCAATTCGTATTAAATTTAAAATAATATTTAAATTCGTAATAAGTTGAAAATATTTTTAATTTAATTCGCATTTTAATATTTTCAATTTAATACGCATTTAAATATTTTCAATTTAATACGCATTTAAATATTTTCAATTTAATACGCATTTAAATATTTTAAATTTAATACGCATTTAAATATTTTTAATTTAATACGCATTTAAATATTTTCAATTTAATACGAATTTAAATATTTTCAATTTAATACGCATTTAAATATTTTCAATTTAATACGAATTTAAATATTTTTAATTTAATACGCATTTAAATATTTTTAATTTAATACGCATTTAAATATTTTTAATTTAATACGCATTTAAATATTTTTAATTTAATACGCATTTAAATATTTTTAATTTAATACGCATTTAAATATTTTTAATTTAATACGCATTTAAATATTTTTAATTTAATACGCATTTAAATATTTTTAATTTAATACGCATTTAAATATTTTTAATTTAATACGCATTTAAATATTATTTTTAATTTAATACGCATTTAAATATTATTTTTAATTTAATACGCATTTAAATATTATTTTTAATTTAATACGCATTTAAATATTTTCAATTTAATACGCATTTAAATATTTTCAATTTAATACGCATTTAAATTTTATTTTCAATTTAATACGCATTTAAATTTTATTTTCAATTTAATACGCATTTAAATTTTATTTTCAATTTAATACGCATTTAAATTTTATTTTCAATTTAATACGCATTTAAATTTTATTTTCAATTTAATACGCATTTAAATTTTATTTTCAATTTAATACGCATTTAAATTTTATTTTCAATTTAATACGCATTTAAATTTTATTTTCAATTTAATACGCATTTAAATTTTATTTTCAATTTAATACGCATTTAAATTTTATTTTCAATTTAATACGCATTTAAATTTTATTTTCAATTTAATACGCATTTAAATATTATTTTCAATTGAAAATAATATTTAAATTCGTATTAAATTATATTTAAATTCGTATTAAATTATATTTAAATTCGTATTAAATTATATTTAAATTCGTATTAAATTATATTTAAATTCGTATTAAATTATATTTAAATTCGTATTAAATTATATTTAAATTACTATTAAATTGGTTAAATTCATATGAAAATGATTTGTTGGTAAATGTCCGGTTTCACAAAGCGCCGGACTCTATTGGTTCCCTAGGTGAACTTGTGTGGGTCCAGTGGAATTAGGCAATTTGCCTCTCGGAGGTGACTGAACCGGCGGCGGGATGCTGTCTTTTACGCGCCAAGATCGTGTTCTTCTCTTCACTTTGCGCGTTTCGAGTTTCGTCTTTGTTTCCCTTTTTCGCGCCATTCTTTTATTAGCGACTCAAACAGGTTTTTATTTCGAGAATACACTTCACGAAAAAAAACGTATTTTCATCCAGGAACTCCCCAAAGAATACTTTTTTTGCTTTAAAAGAGTTTTAATTTTTTATTTTCGTCTCGCTTTTTTTGAATATTTTGTGGTCGGAACTGAAATGGAACTTGGGAAAAAGTAACGTTACATCGAGAGGTAGTCACGCCTGCAAATGTTGTACGCCTAATTGCTAATAATTTCATTACGATTACATTATTCCGGTACGATGATCTGATTAGTTAACCGATAATTCCGGTACGATGATCTGATTAGTTAACCGATAATTCCGGTACGATGATCTGATTAGTTAACCGATAATTCCGGTACGATGATTTGATTAGTTAACCGATAATTCCGGCACGATGATCTGATTAGTTAACCGATAATTCCGGTACGATGATCTGATTAGTTAACCGATAATTCCGGCACGATGATCTGATTAGTTAACCGATAATTCCGGTACGATGATCTGATTAGTTAACCGATAATTCCGGTACGATGATCTGATTAGTTAACCGATAATTCCGGTACGATGATCTGATTAGTTAACCGATAATTCCGGTACGATGATCTGATTAGTTAACCGATAATTCCGGTACGATGATCTGATTAGTTAACCGATAATTCCGGTACGATGATCTGATTAGTTAACCGATAATTCCGGTACGATGATCTGATTAGTTAACCGATAATTCCGGTACGATGATCTGATTAGTTAACCGATAATTCCGGTACGATGATCTGATTAGTTAACCGATAATTCCGGTACGATGGCCTGATTAGTTAGCCGATAATTCCGGTACGATGGCCTGATTAGTTAGCCGATAATTCCGGTACGATGGCCTGATTAGTTAGCCGATAATTCCGGTACGATGGCCTGATTAGTTAGCCGATAATTCCGGTACGATGGCCTGATTAGTTAGCCGATAATTCCGGTACGATGGCCTGATTAGTTAGCCGATAATTCCGGTACGATGGCCTGATTAGTTAGCCGATAATTCCGGTACGATGGCCTGATTAGTTAGCCGATAATTCCGGTACGATGGCCTGATTAGTTAGCCGATAATTCCGGTACGATGGCCTGATTAGTTAGCCGATAATTCCGGTACGATGGCCTGATTAGTTAGCCGATAATTCCGGTACCATGGCCTGATTAGTTAACCGATAATTCCAGTACGATGACATATTTACTTAAGTGATAATTCCACTACGATTGCCTTGAGCATTCGTTCCCGCTTCTCAAAACACGTTATCATGTAACTCCACCCAGTAGTTTTAACTTAGATTCAACGAAATCTTAGCTATTGTGTTAATTTTGGTAAGTTAATTTTTGGCTTTTCCAAAGGCAAAAACTAGTAAACACCAAATTTAAAACTTTTAAGTTACTAACAAATTTGTTCCTGGAGAACGCAGCTAGCCTTTAAACTCGCTAACGGAGGGTTGTGTACGAATTTCATTGGACGAGCGTCACGAGCCTTTACGCTGAACGTTTTACGGGCGGGGGGGGGGGAGAGAACTTCCAAATTTTCCCCTTCCGACGGCAACAGGCGCTAAACCGTCTAACCAATGAAAAATGTACGCAATATAATGCACGACTTTTGACGGGTTGCTTTCTCCTTGTGTGGGGTGCTGTGTTTGTTGCTACTAGCTACCACTCACATTAAAATAAGAAGTAATGCAAGTTAAAATAAAAAACTAAAATATCTAAAATTAAAAATATTACGTTTACTAGGTTTTGCCATGGAACAGCCACCATGTACTTAAGACATATTTGACTCCAAGTACACCGCTTTGACTTATCAAAAATATCTCTTATTCGACTACAAACGAATAAATTTATTATTGAAATAAGTAATTTTCCCTCAACTGTCGGTACAAATTTCGTGTCAAAAATGTATTCGTGATATTATTTTTCTAGTTCCGTCGTTAATAGACGCATTCACATATTGGCTACAGGGAAATATGCAAAAAGGGGCGAAATCCACCCGAGGTACCTTCCAATTTAATAATGTTTGAGGTAGATGGCGACACGATGAAATTTATGAAAAATAAACTTTTTTTAAAAAGTTATTTATTAATTACTAAATTATAATACTTAAAATTCTTATTAAAAATATATAATTTTTGTAATTTAAATTAACAATTAATATTAACAGTAGTTAACACTCCGCCATAGATGGCACTATAATACGATTTTAAACTATCCAATCAGGGAAGATAATTTTGTATTTTAAATTTCGACAAAACCGTTCTCCACTAAAAACTGAAAACTTGTCATGCTGGTATCAGAGCGCCATCTACTAACAAATAACGCCATCACCACGTTACCTCGGATGAATTTTACCCCTTTAAACTCGTCTCTGCCCCTTAAAAACTGTAAATCGATCTATAAGGCCTCTTCTACCGCAAAATAACTTTGTCGTCTCTAATAAGATGTTTCTCACGCGCGGAGCCAAAGGTCAAGATACATGGTTTTTCTTTCTTAGTTATTTCTCTACAAAGTAACTTTATCGCGGATAAAAAGGTATTTCCAAGCTTTTTTATACTTCTTTTATCTAAATGTGGGGCCTGTTGGGAAATCATTTCTCATCTTTGATGAACTTCGCAACCTACTTCCATTAATTAGAGTTTTCGCTTTCCCGCTCAAAGGTTATCTCCGGGAGTTTCGTGTTTTTGCACCCGATGGAAAACGGTAACGGTTGACGAATATTAACGAGAAAATCTAAAACTAATTTAATAACGTCGAAATGTTTTTGTCAGAAACGAGAGCACGGAAATATCGTGTTTTGCCATAACCTGCCGTTTTTGTCAGAAACGGTTGCACGCAAATATCGGGTTTTGTCAGAAACGGTTGCGCGCAAATATCGGGTTTTGTCAGAAACGGTTGCGCGCAAATATCGGGTTTTGTCAGAAACGACAGCGCGCAAATATCGGGTTTGTCAGAAACGACAGCGCGCAAATATCGGGTTTGTCAGAAACGAGAGCGCGGAAATATCTTGTTTTGCCATAACCTGTCGTTTTTGTCAGAAACGATTGCGCGCAAATATCGGGTTTTGTCAGAAACGAGAGCGCGGAAATATCTTGTTTTGCCATAACCTGTCGTTTTGTCAGAAACGGTTGCACGGAAATATCGGGTTTGTCAGAAACGAGAGCGCGCAAATATCGGGTTTTGTCAGAAACGAAACAACAAAACTGTCTTGTATTGATGAAACGAAAACATAAATAAAAATAAATTATGATTAGCAAAATAGAGAAATTAAGTATTGTAAATGTACCTTTAATAACTTCGCGGTGTAATATTTTCAATTGCTTTATTTAATTATGAAAAAAATGACATTTGCAAGCCATTATTTTTTTTAACATGGCAAATAAGCGTTCCCCCTGGGATGCCCAGCTGGAGTGCTTGGAGCGGAAGTGGGAGTCCCTCGCTTGATTAAGTATTCCAGGGAACGTGGCTCAGGATTGCTTTAATAACCAAAAGCAGTTCTTTTGTCGAGGGGTTGGACATTCAGAAAAAATGTACTGTACAGGATTTGCAAATCCAGTAGATTTTTACCTGGATTTCCCAATCTATCAAGACTCTTTTTGCATTTAAAAAAAATCCATTGATACGTATTTTTCCCTTAATATGTGGATTTCGCCTTCCCCCTTAATATGTGGATTTTCCCTTCCCCCTTAATATGTGTATTTTCCCTTCCCCCTTAATATGTGTATTTTCCCTTCCCCCTTAATATGTGGATTTTCCCTTCCCCCTTAATATGTGGATTTTCCCTTCCCCCTTAATATGTGGATTTTCCCTTGCCCCTTAATATGTGGATTTTCCCTTCCGCCTTAATATGTGGATTTTCCCTTCCGCCTTAATATGTGGATTTTCCCTTCCCCCTTAATATGTGGATTTTCCCTTCCCCCTTAATATGTGGATTTTCCCTTCCCCCTTAATATGTGGATTTTCCCTTCCCCCTTAATATGTGGATTTTCCCTTGCCCCTTAATATGTGGATTTCGCCTTCCCCCTTAATATGTGGATTTTCCCTTCCCCCTTAATATGTGTATTTTCCCTTCCCCCTTAATATGTGGATTTTCCCTTCCCCCTTAATATGTGGATTTTCCCTTCCCCCTTAATATGTGGATTTTCCCTTCCCCCTTAATATGTGGATTTTCCCTTCCCCCTTAATATGTGGATTTTCCCTTCCCCCTTAATATGTGGATTTTCCCTTCCCCCTTAATATGTGGATTTTCCCTTGCCCCTTAATATGTGGATTTTCCCTTCCGCCTTAATATGTGGATTTTCCCTTCCCCCTTAATATGTGGATTTTCCCTTCCGCCTTAATATGTGGATTTTCCCTTCCGCCTTAATATGTGGATTTTCCCTTCCCCCTTAATATGTGGATTTTCCCTTCCCCCTTAATATGTGGATTTCCCCTTCCCCCTTAATATGTGGATTTTCCCTTCCCCCTTAATATGTGGATTTTCCCCTCTCCTGAATTTGTTGATTTTCCCCTCTCCTGAATTTGTTGATTTTCTGAAAATTCAGCTTTATTTTATAAAAAAAAACCCCGCGAATTTGATTTGGGTGGATTTTTCCAAGAATTTCAAGAATTTTTCGATTGATTGTATGGATTTGTTAAAAATTCCGGATTTAAAAAAATACTAAATCATTGGCGTAGTTTTTCGGATTTTACTGTGGATTTTTCGGAATCTCGAACCCCTCGACTCCCGTACACACAATTATCCCCCAAATTGCACACTGCCTATGAATGATAGTTGCCATCTTAACCAAACTTCCCTTAATAGGCCTTTTTATAAAGTAACATTGGCCTTTTTGTTTCGATGTTGCTGCGTGACGTAACGATGACGTTTTTCTACGAAAAGCCCTGGACATAAGAAAAGAAATTCGACGAGGCAACTTATTTTTAAGTAAAAACTGAACTGAACTGCTACATATTTCGTGAGCTACATAAAAACAAGTTCAGCAAGCGTAGTTTATTTTATAGATCGATTTACAATTGGGCAGAGACAACTTTAAAGGGGTAAAATTCGTCCGAGGTAACGTGGTGATGGCGTTATTTGTTAGTAGATGGCCCTCTGATAGCAACATGACGTCATAATTTTGATTTTCAACGATTGGTTGAAAGTTTTCAGTTTTTGGTGGAGAACGGTTTTGTCGAGATTTAAAATACAAAATTATCTTCCCTGATTTGATAGTTTAAAATTGTATTATAGTGCGATCTATGGCGGAGAGTGTTAACTACTGTTAAAATTAATTGTTAATTTAAATTACAAAAATTATATATTTTAATAAGAATTTAAATTATTATAATTTTGTAATTAATAAATAACTTTTTAAAAAAGTTTATTTTTCATGAACTTTATAGTGTCGCCATCTACCTCAAACATTATTAAATAGGAAGGTACCTCGGGTGGATTTCGCCCCTTTTTGCATATTTCCCTGTAGGCAATATGTGAATGCGTCTATAGAAAGACCTATTCCCCCCCAAACGAAATCGGGTTAGGTCCTTGTATCTCTATAATTTCGGCTCTCACACGGTCAACGGTACAAACGAACAAAAATGTAATTTTTTTTTGAGAACGTTGACTACACCCTCGTGTAATGGAACTGGGCACATAATCAGTTTTAGTCCGCCCTGAGGCAACGGACCTAGGCATCTCGCAATCGACTACGTTCTCTTAGCTAATTAAAAGTTTTCTACTCTAATTAGACGCGAAATCAAACTCGCTAACATTAAACTCGCCTTAATAACAACCTTAATTAAGCTGGCTACAAATTTACTCGTAATTAAAATCGATCCTTCTACATCATTTTCTAATTAAATCCGATAGAAAGCTCCCCTCCTCCCCCCGCCTTCTCTCCGAAGCTCTGGCCATCTCCCCATTATTTTTTTTCGCGTCGTCCTCCGTTCCTTATTTCGCGTCGTCTCCAATTAAAATTATTTGTCGCCATCTGCGGCGATTTACAAGAACTATATATATGGAGAAAATTACGCGCGCTAGTTTGAGTAGGAATAAACGCGTTCCGTAAAAATTTTATTGTTACGAGGGCTGCTTTTGGAAAACGCAATTATCGATAGAACCAACGTCATTAACTTAATTAGTTCTTGGGTAATAATAGGCCTAACATGAGCACGAACTCTCCCCGCCCTCGCCTTCAAATCATCCAATCATTATAATTCGACTGTACGCTAAGAAGGGTCCAAATTGGAGAGGGGGGAGGAATTAGTTGTCGTACTAGGGGCTAGAGGGCGCGCGCGGGTAGCGATTTCGTTCTCCCCGACTCCCGGCGTCTCCCTGGTCCGAGTTTTCCATAATGGCCACGAGGGGGCGACCGGGAGTTTATACGTACCCGAAAGTACACGATCAGCCATGCGTGGTTTCGCTTCCTGGCGGAGAGAAAGAGAAAAATTTTCCTTCAAAAAGGCAACAGCTGTTTAGTTTAGACAAGAGTGTGGAAAGCTACCCTCGATTGGGGGAAGGAATTGAACGGGGGGATGTTAGCGTTTTAGAAAAATATGGAGGGTAGCTAGCGCCCCCTGACGCGAGGGTGGGGAATTAAGCGGGCTTAATAAGACTAAAAAACATTATACTTAAGACTTATTATCGCGCATGCGTGGATTTTAGGATAAATAAAAAAAAATGGTTGTATGGTCGAAACGATTCGTTCTTTCGCAATTAAGTTTCTATTGAAGGAAAATTATTGTTCGCCTTTTATCGCCGTGGTACCCCCCTATTTGGCCCCCTCCCCTCCTGAGCTATTCTTTACCTTTTAATTTCGGTGGTGTTTGGTTGGGAGTGTAGGTATTGAAACCGTTTCGTTTTGACGTTGGCTCCCCCCCCCCCCCCGGCTTTTCAATCAATATTTGGCGTCGTTGGATGGCGCTGCTACGGCGCCGCCCGCGTTTTAAATGCAAAATTAATAGAGTTTATAATTAGATTTTTGGGGAAATTTAATTAATTTTTGGGGGTTCCGCGTATCTTTTCCCGCAGTTCTCGATAGATTAAAATCTATTTCGTTTTCCCGGATGTGTCATTTTTTGAGGAATTATTATAAAACTTTTTTATTTCGCGGGGGCTTATAAATTATTTTGTCTCGCTTTTAATTCGAAGGCGAAATTTATTTTGAAACGTTTTTTTATGTCATTGTTTGACGTTACTGTATTATACAATGTAACGGTTTTTTTTACATAACATGATCTCATCAAATTCATTTTATTTACATAAATCACTAAGTTCGTATAAGAAAATTATAAAAAGTGTTATAAATCACTGGATAATTTGCCATTAGGGCGATAATTTGCCATTAGGGCGATAATTTGCCATTGGGGCGATAAATCATTAAAAATCACACGAAGGTTTAGAAATTTAAGTCTACAAAATGTGATAATTAATTATTATTATCAATGGCTTATTAACTTCGTTAAGGCTATTTTGTGAACTTATTACATAATTTAAATGTATAAAACATTTAAATACATTGTTTTGAATGATCATAGCCTGAAAGCTAACTTCTATCTGAACACCGATGCTCTGCTATTACAACCATTCTACAGACGCACAGTATAGATGAAAAATGTTTAAAATTATTAAATAATAAATGTAATAATTAAAGGTAATTTAATAAATGAAACTAGTCTTTATTATTTTTCCCCGAATAAGTTCCTGTAAAATATCTGTTACGATATCATTTACTACTAATATCTTCATGAATAATAATAATTAGTATTAATAATTTATTAATTTACTAATATGTAAACGATACAGCCAATACTAAACGGTCGGAAATTCATTCATTATTATACAACAAGTTTTCTTTACAAGACCAGTTCCTATAACTGGTAAATCCAATTATAAGAAACCATTAATTTCTGCCAAAAATAAATGCTTAATTATAAAAAATTACGTTGAAATCAGTCTCCCAATTACCCCCGAAACGAGTTATGTAGGATTCGCGACTAAATGATTTTATTTCTTTCAGTGCGCGTAATCCTTAATTAACGTTTTATGATTAAATATTTAACCAAAGAGGATTAGTCGAATAATTAGTAAACGCGTGGTTCCCAACGAAAGCTCAATAACCCAGATAAATAATTAAATTTCATTTCCGAAACAGGTTTATTGGCTTTTTTTTTACATTTGAGCAAAATGAAACTTCATTTATTTATCCAATTATAGAAAGAAGTCGGCCAACGTCACTCGGTACTTCGTCCTTGCTTGGAAATATACCTTTCACGGCTTGGAAAGAAGTATCGGGTAACGTGGCGTATTTAGTGAGGCAGGTGGCCAAAATTGGAATCAAAAATTTAAACAAGTTTTGGCACGACGTCTTCGGATGATTTTCCTTATTCATTTATTCTCGATTGCGCTAAGAAGTTCTCTTAATTTTTCAATCTGAGGAACGAGTTGTAGCAGCACCTGGGCATTTAATTAAAGGGAAAACTCGTATAATATTTAATTGGCCAGAAGCTGGAAAAATTCCCTTCGCCTACGAGTTACTCCCCACGTCCGAACTCGACCGACCTAAATTAATTAATTTTTCCACCCTCGCCATAATATTCGATACCGTAAGCAGGTATATTTTTATTTTTTTTATGTATTTTCAATGTGTTCCTATAACTTCCTATAATTAAAGTATTTTCATATTTTTCTTATACTTGTGGAACTTTTCAGACTTGACCTGTTGCAATTATGTCTTTTGTTATCAAACTCAACGAAGTTAGTAATAGTATCCTATATTTAATTGTTATTTTAATGGAATTTATCCTATATTTAACTAATTTTAATGGAATTTATCCTATATTTAACTAATTTTAATGGAATTTATCCTATATTTAACTAATTTTAATGGAATTTGTCCTAAATGTTTCGGTAATTTTAAAGGAATTTATTCTATATTTAACTGTAATTTTAATGGAATTTATCCTACATTTAAATGTAATTTTAATGGAATTTATCCTATATTTAACTGTAATTTTAATGGAATTTAGCCTATATTTTAATGGAATTTATCCTATATTTAACTGTAATTTTAAGGGAATTTGTCCTATATTTTCCTGTAATCTTTAGAGAATTTATCCCATAAAATCCTATAAATCGACTACCAATTGCTTATTTTTCCTATAAGATTTTTTCGAGAATTCTGTGGTCACCCAGCATAAATACAATAATATGGTGTTACTTATGTTGATGCCGTATTCATTAATATTAATAATAAATCTATAATATACCGTTTTCATTTCATGTTTAATTAATTTAATGCAAATTTGTACAAGATAATAATTTAGCCGTGTAAATTAGTGGTTGTTGTTTAGTTAAACCATAATTTATAGATTGTATATAAATTGATTTATTTTGTGGTTATAGTGTGGTGTATCTTATCCGTGGCAGATTTTGTTACGTTGCTGTAACACGGTGCATTCCAAATGCAATAGCACCCAAAAGTTTAAATGTTTTAACGCAGCCAACTGCAAAAGAATATAACAACAAGCAAAAGTATATAACATTGAAACCTGTATTAGGTAGCGGCTAAAGCAGACGCTATTAGTTTTTCCTCATCGTTATTCGTATATTTGACTTTATAAATAATGATACCGTCATTTTAATATAATTTTTGCATCGTTTGCTTACATTTTGATAAGTTAACTTAAGAAAAAAACGTTCTTATGACTTTTAATTTGCGCTACCTCTGAGAAGCTAGCGCCGTTACGCCACCTAGACTCGTTTCGGTCGCGAATTAAGTACACCAGATTTCTAAAGTGGTTAATTCTTCGTGTTACATTGCATAATTTAAAAAATATACCAGTCAATGTTTTATAAAAATGGCATTAAATATAATAAATAAGAATATTTACTAATTTCATAAAGAAAAATAATTTCCCAACGTCACAAGGCTTAAAATGTAAGTTCCTAAAGGCATTATGAAAGATCAACGGTTAGATGGATACTTTTCTCTGGTTATTGTTGAAGTGAGGTTACCACCAGCACAATAGGCGATTGTTCCTGGCACCACACTGGCGTAAGCTAATTAGATCAAACTCAAATTGTCAACTATTTCCCGAGCACTTGGGCATCGCGGATATATCAGCGGGTGGTCTGGTTGCGTGATACCAGCGGGCGTCCCGCTATACGATACCCCTTCGCAATTTTCAATTTGGCCCTATGACTAAGAGATTAAGGGCAGCGGGCAGGGGATAATTTATAATTTACCACCAAAAAATTGCTTTTTCCTCGCAGCACCCCTATCAAAGTATGGCGGGGTCTGCTGTCCATTGTATGGCGGGAGATCGCTTCTATATGACATGTATGATATCGCACTCGACGCTCGGTTAGAGCCCACCCCGGCTCCTTGGTTTCGATAGGACGGACTCTTGGGTGGCGGTGGACGGGAACAAGTTGGCCAAGGACTACAATATTCGTCTGGCGTTTGCTACGTGTTTTGGTTCAAAAGGCCGTTTTACTATAATAGCACCATCTATTGTATAAATATTTTAAAAGTTATACGAACTAAATATCTATTTAATAGAGCTTAGGAAATATAGCGCCACCTGCCTTAATAACCGTCAACTAAATATGTGAAAAATTGAATTTCTAGGTTTTTCGGTTGAACTTTCAGTTGTCGCGCAGGGATAATTTTGAACGAGCAGACAGCTTTCATACATTCAATTTAAAACTTTGTCGGTAGGCGGCGATATTTATGACCAAAATGTAAACTACGCACGAAGCCTATACGCTTAAAATCAAGTGTTATCAGAGTTTTGGTTCGAAACGAATTTTATGCTCTACATGGGAAAAGCATAGCGCCGACTTTATTTCGGTCCCCCTTTTTTTCAAAATACCAAATTGTTTTTGAAAGAAAATAAATGAAGTTTCGTAGGTAAACTCAAAATTTCGGCGGCGGGAACAAAATTGTTCGGTGGCGGCGTCGATGGCGCGCCGAATAGTAAATGACTCGGCGGCGGCTCGGCGCCAGATAAAATATCGGCGGCGTTGAATCGGCGGTGCTAGGCTACATGGCAAGGTTGCCACGGTACCTGGAAAACCTGGAATTCTTGTCAAAGTCATGGAATTTTAAAAATTCGTCTAAAAATCAGGGAGAAGTCATGGAATTTTAAAAATTCGTCTAAAAATCAGGGAAAAGTCATGGAATTTTAAAAATTCGTCTAAAAATCAGGGAAAAGTCATGGAATTTTAAAAATTCGTCTAAGAATCAGGGAAAAGTCATGGAATTTTAAAAATTCGTCTAAAAATCAGGGAAAAGTCATGGAATTTTAAAAATTCGTCTAAAAATCAGGGAAAAGTCATGGAATTTTAAAAATTCGTCTAAAAATCAGGGAAAAGTCATGGAATTTTAAAAATTCGTCTAAAAATCAGGGAAAAGTCATGGAATTTTAAAAATTCGTCTAAGAATCAGGGATAAGTCAGGGATTTTTAAAAATTCGTCTAAAAATCAGGGAAAAGTCAGGGAATTTAAGTTAGGTTGCCAATAGAAAACATTTAAAATGTAGGGTAAAAAATGCTAAATTTTCGCACAAAATAACTCAGGGAAAATCGGCGAAGATGGCCAGGGAAAACGAGTAAAAGTCAGGGAATTTGAGTTATGTTCATATCTCTGACTGATTGGATGGTGTCCGTAGAGTATAGTCAGTATACCCGTAAGATGATGAATTTCTCCACAAGATGGCGCCCAACGTACGCGGGAAAAGAGAGGAGGGGGGGGGTGATAAAACTGGCAAAAAATCGATGAACATCTCATTGCACAAATGGAATTGAGTATCTCGCCTCCCCCCCTGCCGACCCCCCTTTCCGTTCTCTATCGAATCCCCCCTTCCTCTGCTTGGATCCACTTGCCAATGATAACTTCCACCCATCTTCCAATCGCGTAGTATTACGTCGACACACTTTTCCACGTTTTCTGCCCCCCGGGAATATCCCCTATTTTTATACCCATTCACGGTGATCTATATTTCCATGTAACGTCTTTATAGACGTTTTTAAAAAAAAAACGTTTGTAACGTGACGTTTATTAGATTTAAAACTCGAGCTTTTTATATTAAATCGGTTTTTAATGTTTTAGAGTAGTGTCGACATCTTGTGGGTAAATTACAAAGTTATTTAACTTGGGAAGTTTGGGCGGTTAGTGACAATTAATCTCCATAAGTTATCCAAATAGGAAGAAACCGGTGTACCGTTGGAATTTCTGGCTATTTTATTTAATTTAATTAATTTAGTTTTTCACTCGAAGATCTATTTATTCCGAGTTTCGCGTCTTTTTCTTTGCTCGAAGACCTATCGGTACGAGCTATTAGTAAGTTTTTAAATTTATTCAAATTTGTTTAGGGTTTAGCTTTATTATCCCTTTTCATAATGGACTAATCTACTTATTCGCTAATTTTATCATCCTTTACATTGCAGTCCATAGGTGGTTCCTTTTAACTTATCCAAGGCTTAGTTGTTTGTGGTAAGTCCAATATGCTAATGATTATTATTAAAAAAAGGTAAACTTCGTTATATTTGCGTATTTAATTAAAATCAATGATATTAACAGTGATTTGTCGAACCGGTTTCGAAATGCTTAGCATTTGATCATCATTGATTTTAATTAAATATATTTTTTTTTATAACGATAAAGTTATCTGTGAAATATTCGTCTATGATTTAGCTTAGCTTTCTCATTAGGCAAAATGCAGTTTTCGACTGATTTCAATAACTGATTTTACGACTAAAGTCTTTTAATAATTTATTATTCTAATGAAATAGAAAAGTTTTCTCATAGATATGCCAGATTGAAAATAAGTTGAAAAACCTCGCCTTATACAAAGTCTATAAACATTAAATAGAACTGTAATAGAAAAATAATATTATAGAATTTATACCAATTTGATATCATTTATCTCTATAGCCATAAACCTAGAAAATTCAAGATCGTTTTTATAGAAATATTTAAAAAGCATTCTTTTGGATGGTGAAAATATAAGAAATTCTATATTATTATTTCATTGAAAGTAGATAGAAATAGGCTTGGGTCATTTTTCTATAGCTATGAAAAAACTTTCTATATACTTTTTTAAAGATCATTCTATTCAATGTAGAAAACGTTTGGGTCATATTTCTATAGCTGTAAACCTAGAAATTTCAAGGTCTTATAACTATTTGTAGAGCATTCAACTGGGTATAGAAAACCTTAGACTTGGTATAGGATTCTTTCATGGAAAGTAGAATAAAATGTTTTGGGCCATTTGGATATGGCTATAAACCTAGAAATTTTGTGGTATTTTCTATAGCAATATTTAAATATCATGCTATTGGATGTAGAAAACACAATTTTCGATACCGTTCTTTCATATAAATTAGAAAGAAAGTTTTAGGTTTTATTACTAAGGTTACGCTTGGTTTTCACTGTCAACAATGTAATTTAATAACGACACATACAAGCACGAAAATAAATTTTTTAGCACCTTTCCTACCGCTAACAGGATGTTAATTGCTTCAAAATATACGCGATACTAATTAGGGAATACGGTATAATTTATATTATCTTTACCCGGGTTCTAATTTGATAATGTAATAAGCAAAATTAGACTGCATCGCGTCAAAAGTTTATCTCAAAGGGCCCCCATCCAATCGACTAATTGGCTCTCCTCAACCGAGATTAATATATTAATACGCGTTGCGTTCTGTTTTTTCTCCGGTAGATATTGCCAAGAATCTACTCGGGTTAATCGAGAATATGTAACCTCAAATATCGCTTCTGTTTTAATGATTTCCTAAACGCAACAAGGTGGAAAATATTACGCGAGTAAAAGTGCTGGCTGTGTATTCTCCATTCGCCTAAATACATTCTTGGAATTGTCGAACGCGCGTTGCCACTTTGTAGCGGCGCGTAAGGCGATAGAATCGCCAAGTTCTTGAGTGGCGCCTAACGTCCAACTATTTGTTGACTGGGCAAACGTAATTAATTACCATTATCAGTTTCTTTTCAAAAATTGCCATTGGTTCCAATTTGAAACTGGCGATAAGGGGCGCTGGTTCAGGATCGTTAATTATGGGCCCCCGTCGATGGTTTATTGACCCAAAGCCGCCATCCTGGCCGAATTGATTAAAGAATCTTAATTGAAATAGCCAAGGCCTCCGCCAAATAAAACGAAGCAATCAAGATTTCCAATTCTCCGTTCTTTTACCTCCTTTTATCGCGTAGACTCTGCTTCTACGCGATGCCTTTGTTTATTTCCTATTGCAGTCCGGGGTTATTAGATTTCAGACGGAGGTTAGCGATCCCATTCAATATTTCGTCTCGCTAGTTTATTTTCTGTGACTTGGATTTCTTCGGAATAAAAACTTGTTGTTTTGCTTAAAATGTTGGAAGAACTTTATGGGGGTTGTTGGCAAATTAAATTAAATTAAAGGGAATAGAACCTCTGTTATTTGATGTGGAACAACAACACTTCCTTCGAAAATTGGTTTTTCAAAATGCAAAATGCACTCTGTGTACTCCTTTATAAATCTTATACATTTACAATGAATGAAACGATGTCACTGTACGAATGTTCGTCTGCTTCTGAGTATCTGAGTATCGCCATCTATGATTTCCCAATATTAAATAGCAGACGAACTTTATGTACTAAAGCTGCAATTAAGGTATCAGAGTAAAAACATTTTGAAATTTTTTCCCACACATTAAACCCACAAAATCGTTTCCTACAAGTGCAAAATACTTTTTCTACCTCAAAACGTAAAATGGTACTTTGCATTTTGAATTTTCAAATTGCATTTTGAACCACCCGGCTAACCACAACGCCACCTCGCCTTTTTTTTATATTCAATTGAGAATCTTCGAATTATTTTTTATATTTTTGAGGAATTAAAAATGAAATCAATAAATTTAGATTTAATTAAAATTGTACGTACTTAACTAATAATTTCCTTAATTAATTATACACGTTTTGTCGAAAGATAATGAAGACGTTCTTACGATCGATACCAGATGGCGCGATACAATTACGAAAAGGGAGTGTTTACGTTAAGATCATGTTCTGTAAGGTATATTCGTACGCACTCGGTAACATTTATACGTTCTTGATATTATACAGGGTTGCCACAGGTCAGGAAAATATCAGGGTATTTTAAGAATTTGAGAAAAGTCAGGGAATTTAATCTATAACAGGGGCCCCTGAGTTCCTATAATTCCTATATTTAAAAACAAATGTCCCATAACCTCCTATATCTTTTAGTAAAATCCCCACTAAGTCCTATAAAATCCTATAATTTTGATATTTTGGCCATTTCAAATCGCACCCCTGAAAAATTGCTAGATTTAGCTGTAGGATAAATTCCTATACCAAGTCAATCTAGTCTATACTTTTGTTATTGTTAACATGGTTAGCTAACTAGTAAATTTTTGTGATAAAATTATTAAATGGTTTCTATTTTTTAAGTGAAAATCAAAGATTTATTTAACTAAATTTAGATTTTGTTTTTAAATTAATAAAGTTAGTAAATGGAATGGAATATAGTCCTATAAAATCCTATAATTTTTAAAAACATTGTCCTATAAAGTCCTATATTTTTAGAAATATAATCCTATTTTTCCTCTAAACAAATTACGATTTGAGTGGGGGCTCTGCTATAACCTGAAGAGTCGCCAATTAAAGATTAAAATCTTATAAAAGTAAAATATAAACTTCCAAATATTGGCCTTAAAAATGGGCAGTGTACCCAAACCGCCCCCTTTTTGTAGAAAAGTCCAGACCAGTGGCAAAAAATGTAAAAAAGTGGCTAATAAAGAAAAAATGCATTTAAAAACTTAAAAAAGTAATTGGAATTAAATTTTTAAGAAGTTTATTGTAAAAATGTCTTAATTTAACATGAATTTACAACGTTAGAATTAATTATTCAAAAAAAATTAAAACACTTCTAATGTTAATCGGAATCTGACCATTCCTAAGCCTATATGTATTTTCCATAAATACCTCAAATCTGAAATTTCTGTGTTAAAATGTTTTATTATTTTATCATTTTCTATGGTAAAAATATTTATGGGCCACTTTGGTCCACCTGGAATTTTCCACCTCGGAACAATGAAAATGGGTCAGGGAAAATTAATAAAAGTTTTCTGTCAAAACAGGGAAAAGTCAGGAAATCTTTGTGGCAACCCTGTTATATACTTCCGATATCAGTTAGTAAAAAAAGCTTAGCGTGAAAGACGATTTGAAACGGCCGTAGTGGCAAGGGAACTTTCTACTCCATATGTATATATTTTCTTTGGTTTAGTCTATCTTACCTCTCTCAATAGTTTTTACAGTTTTTTTTGTTTTATTTCTTTCTTTTTGTACGCTGAAAGGAGGGGGGGGGGAGCTATTCATTCTCGATTGTTTTTAATGGAGGGGGGATGCTAGTACTTTTGTTTTCTTGTGTTCCTTCGCTGTTAAACTTTACCTCCGTTCCACGGAAGGAAAACAAATGGGGACAAGGACGTATTTCGTTTGCACCTTTTCAGAGTTTCCTTGAATGTACGAATATCGTCTTCGCGAGTAGCTGCTATTAGAAAATTGAAATGTTATGTATGCAATTTACATTTTTACGATTTTACCGAATTTAAATAGTTTGTTTTTGCAATGGTGTTAGATATTATAATATATTATTTAATTAAATATATATTATTAGGAATCCATACCTCTACTTGGAATGCTTATCGTGCCGTATCGCGTATGGCAAGATCACCCTGACGACTTTGGCTCCGCCTACAAGATAAAAAATCCCCTTTGCGCGCGCTCCCCTCTCACGTTGTTGTTTGTTAAGTTAACGTACTGACGTCAAAAAATCCGTCAGCCACACCGAGACGAAAATCTGCCGCGATAAGCATTCCAAGTAGAGGTATGGATTCCTGATATTATGTATGTATATATATATATATATATGTATAATATTATATAATAAATATGTTACACTTGCGCAATAATTCGTGTCTTTTAATCTTTTTTAATATAACAGCGCAAGGATACAACTAATAATAATTTTAAATGCATTTTTGTATTAATTATTGGTGTTTAATTTCTTTGTACTTTCAAACATAAGTAACATCATAACAATATGTATGACACTTCCTATTGTTTTAATGCTAATTTCCGAACCGAACCTTTTTTGATTTGAACTTGCTGTTATCGTCCTTGGACAAATTTAGACACTAGGTGGCTCTGTGCTGAGAACTAATACTTGATTGCGTATTAGCTCTGATAATTTTTCTTAATTGACATGCATCCACGAATTTACTATTTCTGCCACCAGGCCCAACAGAAGTTAAGGACGATTGGCGCTAGTTACGTTAAAAACAAACTGTATCGTAAGTTAGCGGACGATTTTTTGGTTTAGTACCTAGTCCCTTTATGGTCTTGGTCTCAAACTCACTTTTCGGCTCAAACTTAAGACGACCCCGTGCAGCTATGCCGTTAAGTATCGAAAATCGATTTTGGGTCGATTTGCAAACTGTTAATGTCCTTAAGATTTTATAACATTTCCCCAAACTATTGCATTTTTTAACTCTCAATGACTACATATTTAAAAAACATGGGAACGTTAAATCAGTAAATAGCACTGAAAATCAGTTAGGTGATAGTTTTTCCTAATTGACATACTTATTGTTATTACGTTACTTATGGTTCAAATTATTGAAATAATCATAACGCCGTTTTTTCAATTAGTTCTTTACTTAATTTAAGTCTTTATCTCGAATGCTAATTAGCAATATTTTTAATTCGACTACAGGCTGAAGATGGCGCCACACAACATGAGGGGCTTATCTTCAATTTATTAACGCCACTCGACGCATGTCTGTGGCCAGGGGCGTAGGAACGTTCTAGAAGTTGGAGGGGGCAAAGATAAACGAAAAGGGGTCTGGAGAATGGTTTTTAATTTTTAATGGAGTGTAGCTTCTCCGAATGCATGTGTACTTGTTACTACTATGTAAATTGGCGGGAAAAGACTGAAATTTAAACACAGTTGAGGTTCTATAAATTGTATATGCTTTTAAAATGATAATTTGAGTCTTTTGAAGATCTCAACTGACCAAAGGTTGGAGGGGGCAATAACATTAGCTGCCCCTCCCAGCAAAATTCTAGGGAGGGGCATTGCCCCCCTGCCCCTCCCGGTTCCTACGCCCCTGTCTGTGGCACGTTTCAATTAACTGTTATTTTTAAAAATGGTTTTCACATTTTAACCCAAAAATACCACGAAGATTTCTAATATAGATTTCAAACTATTATTTTTAAAAATGGTTTTCACTTTTTAACCAAAAAATACCACGAAGATTTCTCAACCTATTTACTTTTTTTTCATAACGTTTTAAAATTTCAGACAATTTTAAATAATTTCTCTAAATTTGTAAATTTCTGTTAAAACTTTTGCTTGGCTTACACCTGAAAATATCAAACCTTTATTGATATTGGTTGACTTAATATAGAAAATTAAATTATAAATATTTCGATTTGGTCTACAAATGCTCGCGAAGGTGTTTCAACCGCAACGCTCTAGTGCTCAGTCCCGAAGCCAACTAGCAGGGCGGGCTCTACGTATTAACGTAGCGCTTGTATAGAGCGTTATTCGTAGTGAATTAGCTTAACAGGATTAAGCCTTAAACACAATCCATTAGTATAATTGATACATTCGCGCGCCGGGAAAGACCAGCATTCCGTCAGACGAATTCCCGCGCACGGACGATAAAACGCGCGATGATAAAAAAATAAAAGAAACACGCAAAAAAAAGATGGGAAGGAAAATAGATATTTTCTGGCCAGCTAAATTACGTTCAGATTAGGTCGCTTCTACTCTAAAAATGGTTCTCTTTTATGATTATTATATATAGCGCCCCCCTATACGTCTTTTATTCGACGGTCCACGTAGTTATTAGAATCTGGCAGAATTTTCTCTCTACGCTACGAGAAGCTGGTGCTGCCCCCTATATTCTCTCTCTCTCTCTCTCCCTTCTACTCTACATGATTCGTGTGGTGGCTAGGAAATATAATTAAATGCTGCCCTCTCGCGGGCCACACCGAAATTGACGGAGTTGAGATGAGGAGAGGGGGGGGGGGGGGTAGAGATTCATTCCCGGGAAATGAAAAGGGGGAAGACACGGAAGGGGGGATGACACTCCGACGACGAAATTAGGTTTTGATCACATTGGTTTCGGGGGGACTTACCGATTTTAATTTCATTTTTCCATCTTATTGTCGGATGAAATTAAATTGATGAGAGATGGCTGGTTTCGTTTATGTCAAATATGATTGCGTCTTCGGTACGAACCTCTAACAAAATATATATACAAATATGTAGAAATTTATTAATTAATAACAGATGTAAAATAGTTATTTTGGATTAACATAGTTAATTAAGCAATTTGTATAATTTGACTTTTAATTTAAACTATTAACTTAAGTTAATATATTTACTTACGGGAAAGTTTACATAACTATTATTAATTAGTTTATTAATTCGTAAATAAACAATTGCATTTTAATGTAAAATTTGACTATTTTAATTGAAACTGTCAACTTAAGTTAAAATTATTATTATTAATTTATAAAAAAACAATTTATCGTAAAATCTGACTATTTTAATTTGAACTATTAACTTTGTATTTAATATATTTACTAGCGGGAAAATTAAAATTTTTATTATTAATTAATTAATTAATAAGAAAAATAATTGCAATTTATCTTAGATTTAAATATAACCTATTTTCATGCAAATTCCCTTATTAATAGCGTTTGTACTAGGATAGCTTTGTATTAAGAGATTAAGTTCGAAAATGAAACGTGGACGTAGAACCGGTAATATAACTCTTATATGCTTGTGATTATTATTGTTAATATTAAATCATCAGTGGCGTAGCTGGGGGCAAGTGACCCCCGAAATGTATTATGGCCCGTAAATTTTTGTTATTAAATTTATTTAATTGGTTTTTTCCCCCGAGACAATCGTAGTGTGTCATTTGGTGGTTTAATTTAAAAATCAGATTTTAATTAAATCCTGCATTTGTTACTCATAAATATCGTATACGCCTCCGGAACAGCGTAATTGATTTTTTCCCTCCCTGCAGCTGACTCAAACCGTCCCCCCCCCGGTCGGAATTGATTTAGGCGCCGCTTACTCACCTCTTGTATTTGGGCGCAACCCCCCCCCCCCCTCTAACGATAATCAGGACCTTTTTTTATTCATCAGGCTGTTATCAGCATCAGTAGCCTACCCGACCACATTTTACGAAATTAATATCGAAAAAGGCGAAAAGCCGTCGTAAAATGAAAGTTCTGTCAGTGCTTTTCCTGACCAATCTGAAATTCTTGGAAATGTCTGGGAATTTTAGAAATTAGTAGCGAATTTATTTATTTTTTAATTATAAAAGTATGCGATTGTAAACGGTTGAAGACGGAGGGCATGTTATCTACTTTTGTCGGTTTTGAAATGTGTTTAATAAAATAATTTGCCGCGAATTATAAGTCTGTGAAAAGTCTGGGAATTTTAAAATTTAGTATTAAGGCCAGGGAAAGTGAAGAAATTTTAAAAATACCATAAAAGTTAGGGTAAAATCAAGAAATTTTAAAAATACCATAAAAGTTAGGGTAAAATCAAGAAATTTTAAAAATGACCATAAAAGTTAGGGTAAAATCAAGAAATTTTAAAAATGACCATAAAAGTTAGGGTAAAATCAAGAAATTTTAAAAATGACCATAAAAGTTAGGGTGAAATTAAGATATTTTAAAATTACTATAAAGGTCAGGGAGAACTGAATTTTAAAAATTTGTAAAAAAGCTAAGGAAAAAAAGTCAGGGAATTTTATAAATTACTCTAAAAATCGGGGAACAGTCAGAAAATGTTATATATTTGTATAAAGGTCCAGAAAAGTCGAGAAGTTTTAAAATTTAGTATTAAGACCGGTGAAAGCCAGATAATTTTGAAATAAATATAGAAGTCAGGGTAAAATCAGATAATTTAATTTTAGTTGCAAATTAATATTTCAAAAATATTGGGAAATTCGGGGAATTTGAATCCGAAAATAACTATGGCAACCTAGCTGTCTTTTGATAACAATTTGCATAATGTACAGCAGCTTTAACCGTTTGGAAAATCAGCTAGTATTTAAATTTTAATGGGTTCTAAGAACGACAAAGCATTTTTATTTTTTTGGTTTCGATCGAAATGATTTAAATTGTAAATTGTAAATAAAAAATGTGACTAGAATATTTGATGATTCTTCTAAAATAGAATTTTTGGTCAGGTATTCAAAGGATCTATTTAATAATTTAAATTAATTTTCTTTAAATTTATTCCTAAATTAAACGAACCCTTACCATTTAAAATTGAAGACCGCGTGGTTAATTTAAAGTAGGTAATATTCCTATAATCATTAAACCGCTATAAAATTTAAAATGGTTATAATAAATTTCAAATTACAGTTATAAAAATTAATGGCCCAACTTAATTAAAAATCAAAAATAAGAAAAAGTCTAGTTCCGATACGAAATTTCGTATAATATCAAATTTCAACCGTCCAACTAATCTTAGCAAAGATAAGCTACGGTAGTCATTAAGATGTAGTGGCACTTGACGTCATAACTTGGTAACCCGATATCGGCTATTCGTGGCCGATATACCAGTGGTAATATCATAACAGTAGTGTATATGATAAAGTCATTGTAAAAGACGGGTTCAGTTCACTGTCATACCATTTTATTCTTATTTTTCATTAAAAGGAATTTGCAAGAGAATATTCGAATATGTTTCTTTTCATTTTACGTGATACATTTTTTTATCACAAATCGAATATCGTTGATTTTATTTGTTTACACTGTAATGGTATGAATCTAGCTTCTGAAGTCTGGCGTCCGTGGCGCGGCCAATCAAATTAAATATTATTATTAGTTAATCGAGGATTTTCCTATTTATAAATATTTTTCTAATACCGGTAAACGAAGCCGATATTGCCCGATACCGGTATTAGAAAAATAGGCCGATATATCTGTGCATCCCTAATAACCAACGTTAATCACGAAATACAACTTGTTGAGGTTAACGGTAATAGTTAGTGTAGGGAGCTGTTGGCTCGATCGCGTGGCATGCAGGGCTTGCCACCACCCTCCTACGCATTGTAACCCGGCCACCTGAATTAAAGGTTTCAAAAGTCGCTTGACGACTTAGGCTTAAGGTGGTGCCTAGGGTATTAGCCTAGCTGATTATTATTATTATTATTATTATTATTATTATTATTAAAAAAAAAACCTCTAAAAATATAAAATAGATAAATAATCAGGGTTGCCACACGTCAGGGAGAAGTCAGGGAATTTAAAAATGGGCCGAAAAAGTCGGGGAATTCAGTTCAATCTTGACACTTTTTTAAGGTAATTTTACTCTAGATCTATGGCAAATTATTATTATTATTTTAATCCTTGAAAGGGTTTTTAACGTTGAAAATAACTTTTGTATTGAAATATAAGTTGATTAATTTTATTAACTTCTGATAAATGTAAAAGTTAAAAACTTTATAATTTTGTCCTTAAAAAGTCGGGGAAAAAATCAGGAAATGATCAGAAAATTTTGATCTGAAAATATTGTGGCAACGCTGAATAAAAATGTGAACTATTAAAAATCGTTTAAGCAGTCCGAACGGGTCTCTTTAACAGCTTCAATGGGGGGGGGGGGGGGTCGGGGGGGGTTGAATGGGGGGGGGGGCAGAACTAGTTTTTGGTAGTGGCAAAAAGGGCGGGAGAGGGGGGGGTCCGAATGAGGAAAAGGGGCGAAATGAAACGAGGAACTGTGTCTACTTCGTGGCCCCCCCACAACCGCCTCCCCCTCTTGTCGACGTAATTACAAATCCGTGATTGAATTTTTGCCCCCCTCCCAAAAGCTCTTTCGGTTTCATATACAAGAAGAATTCTTTCTACGGCGTTGGACGCCGAGGTTTGCCTCCCCTCCGCGTATACTCGCTGTTCTGTATTTTGCGTTAAAGCGACCTCTGGGATTGCTTTTTTGAAGTTTTTGGCAACGTCATGATCTAAACTCTCGACTGCCGAATTCGAAGGGGGGGGTTAAACCCGAAATCCCCCCCCCGGTTTCCAATCTGCGCCTTGAAATTAAAATTGAACGCGGTCGACTTCGGGATGTATATCTGTGTATGTTTGTAGGCTTGTACATTTCCAAAATTGCTATCTTCTCGTCCCCCCCTCCCTCCCCGGTACCAATCTCCTTCCAGGCTATCAACCGTCCTAACCCAATAGCGTTGAGAAAGGTGCGGGGTTACCGTGGCGACGGATAGAAAAGTTGCCGGGTTAGTATGGTGTCGAAACGCGGGATATCTTGTATTACCCACTTTTTATCGGCAGACTGTTCCTTCCCCCCTTTTTCCATTCCCCAACACCTCTCCGTGCGCCCTCCCCCCCCCCCCCTCCGCGTGAGCTCCCACGTTGCCGTTTCAGTAATAACTTCCCTTCTAAAAGATTGCCAGGACCCGCGCGCCGAGTAAACTAAAGATTCAATCTAAACTAAATGATTTTTAGTGGAAACTAAAAATAAGGTGGCTTGTCTTCGCCCGTGTACGTAATATCTATCTCGAGGATGGTTCCCCGAAAAAGTCAATATACGCCGCTTCTTCAATATTACACAAATATCATTATCGCCGGTGCGTGTGATATCATTGACAGCTTTTCAATGTTATATAAAGTTTCTGGATGGAATTTAATTATAGTTATTTCGGGCTGGCTTAAGTTTGAAAATCGATTTTACGAAGGAGGGACTGATATTATATTATAGTTTTGACAAGTTATTTTCTCGATGGTTGGACATGGGTTGCGATGGGTTTAGTGGTTAGATCTACAGGGTGTTTCAAAAGGTTATGCAAAAATTTGAAGGAGTTGTAGGCGGTGAGTTGAGAAGTATGCCTGTTTTTTCCTCATTTTCCTACGATGAGTCAAAAGAGCGCCAGAGAGCTTCAAAGTGTGGCCTACTAGCCCCTGGAAGTAGGCTGCAACAAGCGCAAAACCAAGCAGCAGGGGAACGCGAACATTAAGGTTAGGGTTCGTGTGATAGGTAAAAAAGGATTTTGTAAACAAATCGAGGTAACCAGCGTAAAAAAGTAAACTTAAACAGTATTTCGGAGTAGGGTAAGAAGAGTAACACTATGACGTCAATTTACTCCGATTCTGTGGTGGCGAATAGTTCGAATCTGAGTAAAAACATTTTTCAAAAATGGCTGACTGTGGCCTTTTCAGCGGATAAATTCTGGCTAGCAGATGACCAAATCCAATTTACTCTTTTACACCTCCTTTCAGAAGGAGTAAAAAGAGTAGCCCTAATAAAAAAAAACAGGCGAATAAAACCTTTTAGGGTAAAAAGAGTACACTTTTAGTCCGAGAATAGACGAAAAGAAACCAGCTATTGTCACCTCGTGGAAGCCCGTTACAGTTTCGAATTTGAAAAAAAGCTTAAGAAAATTATTATTTTAAATGGAGCCTCATTTGAGAATCATTGGTTTACGATGTCTCTTTACTGGAAGTTGGCTGGCTGCGTGGCACATGTGCTATGAAAGCAGCCCACTTCCAGTGAACTATCTAGTTGACCTTCAAGACCCGTTTATTGCAATAGGTATTGCAAAAAGCCAAGTTTTTTTTAACCTAGATGTACGTTTTGAAGCGTTGAGAGTATAGTTACTTTTCCTTTTCTGTATTTACTATGGTGCAATAGGGTTTTAATGCTGTTAATAAGACAATTTATTATAAATTAATAATAAAAAAAACTATTACTAATTCGTAATTTTTTGGACATCTGATTACTTATCTTGGAAAACGTTTTTGTGATTTCTCACAATTTGTCTGTTTTTTTAAGTGATTTATCATAATTAGAGTGTGATTTCAATTCATTTCTCACAATTTTTCGGTGATTTCAATTGATTGTTCACTTGGCCTTCTGAAAACCAATGTACAATTACTCGAAAACTAAAACTTTTTAAATTTTTCTCTATGGAATTTCATCGCAATTAGTCTGTGATTTCAATTTCATTTTTCACAAATTTATCTGTGATTTCAATTGATTTCTCATAATTTTATCTCCGATTTTCTTAAGTCATTTCCCGTAATTACCTTTGATTAATACACCTAATTACCTTAAGTGCCTATTAGAATTAATTTGACGAGCGAAATGATTGATATTTATTTATTTCAATTGCAGCTGAAACCGATTGGATGTTGGCTGAAACGAAGTTCTACAAGTGGACATTGACGACATCGATTTCGGGAAATCGCGCTTTAGCGAGAAAACCAGTGTCGTTCATCGTGATTATATTTGTCGGGTAATAGAAAATAGTTGACAATTGGTCGTCCGAGCAACGCCAGTAAAAGCAGCGAGGCCAAAAAGCGACCGAGTAGGCGATTCGGCGGCGGAACTGAACTCGGCGCCACGACGGCCGCTGTGACGGTGTATCGGGTGATGAACCCGACCGCGGCGGCGGGAATGAACCACGGAGGAGACCCCAACATGATGGGCGGAGGCGCCATGATGGGCGGCCCTCACGGCCACCCGGGCCAGATGGGCGGAGGACAAATGGGCCACGGGCCGCCCCCCGGCAGCGGCGGGCCCCAGCAACATAATCAAGGACAGCCGCATCCGGGCGGACACATGATGGGCGGCCATCCGGGCCAACACCCGGGCCACCAAGGACTGTCTCACGGGCCTCAGGGCGTCCGCCAGCAGCTAGTGGGGCCGGGCGGCCCGGGCGGGAGGTGCTGCGCCGGTTGCGGAGCCAAAATCATGGACAGATACTTGTTGGAGGCGGTGGATCGCTACTGGCATAACGGATGCTTAAAGTGCTCCTGCTGCCACGTCACGTTGGCGGACGTCGGTAGCTCTTGTTTCACCAAAGGGGGGATGATCCTTTGCAAAAACGACTACATCAGGTAGGACACACTCCACTTTTTTTCAATTCACTTGATTTTCAAAATAGTTTAATGAAACAATTTCCAAATTGTTCATTTTCAATTTTTCTAAATCGTTTATTTTAATAAATTTTTTAATTTTTAAAAATCGTTTATTTTAATAAATGTTTTAATTTTTCAAAATCGTTTATTTTAATAAATTTAAAAACTTGTTGTTTTTATTAAATGTTTAAATTTTTTCTAAAATCGTTAATTTTGATATTTTTTTAATATCATTGATTTTTACAATCTTTTTAAAGTCGTTGATTTTAATCTTTTTTTAAAAAATCATTGGTTTTATTTACAAAATCGACGATTTTATTAAGTTTTTAAAAGATCGTTGATTGTAATTAATTTATTAAAAAGTCTTGGATTTTAATATGAAATACAAAAAATCATTGTTTTTTTATGAATTTTTCTAAGACATCATTGATTTAAATCATCGATTTAAATAGCCTATTATACTTGAATATTTTTATGAAAACGTACAAAAGTAGTTTGTAGAAAGGCAAATTCTCAGAGCAAACTAAATTACTAAGTAGTAGTTTAATTTTTAGTGTACTTTATCACTGCACGCAAATTATTATACAGTTTGTCAAGAAAAAGGGGGATAAAATTTTACAAAATCAATTTAAATCAAATAAATCGATATATTGGAAAAAATCAACAATTCCGCGGACAAAAACCATCCTAATTCCCACAGATTTTAATTCATTTTTCTAAAACAAAAACCGTGTTTTAAAGGCAATATAATTTCTTCCACCAGGAGGCACGTGTTCACTAAATTTCCCATCTAAACAAATTAAGTTAGAATGAATAAAAATTAAATTTTTCTATTAATTTTTTTAAAATTACAGTGTGATTTCAATTGATTATCAAAATATCTGATTTATCACAATTAGTGTGATTTCAATATCAGTGATTTATCACAATTCGAGTGTGATTTCAATTGATTATCAAAATATCTGTGATTTATCACAATTCGAGTGTGATTTCAATTGATTATCAAAATATCTGATTTACCACAATTAGTGTTATTTCAATATCAGTGATTTATCACAATTCGAGTGTGATTTCAATTGATTATCAAAATATCTGTGATTTATCACAATTCGAGTGTGATTTCAATTGATTATCAAAATATCTGATTTACCACAATTAGTGTTATTTCAATTGATTATCAAAATATCTGATTTATCACAATTAGTGTTATTTCAATTGATTATCAAAATATCTGATTTATCACAATTAGTGTTATTTCAATTGATTATCAAAATATCTGATTTATCACAATTAGTGTGATTTCAATATCAGTGATTTATCACAATTAGTGTGATTTCAATATCAGTGATTTATCACAATTAGTGTGATTTCAATATCAGTGATTTATCACAATTAGTGTTATTTCAATTGATTATCAAAATATCTGTGATTTATCACAATTAGTGTGATTTCAATTGATTATCAAAATATCAGTGATTTATCACAATTCGAGTGTGATTTCAATTATCAAAATATCTGTGATTTATCACAATTCGAGTGTGCTTTCAATTGATTATCACAATGTGTCTATGATTTATTACAATTCGATTGTGATCTCAATTCATTTCTCACAATTTTTCGAAAATTTCCGGCCATTTATTTGATCCGTCCATAAAGATGGAAATTTATACTCAGATTTAATAAATATAGTCAATTTTGTGTGCAGCGTGGCGAAACGCCGAAAATAAATCTTAAACTTTGCTTAATTGATAATTAATTTTCGGCCACCCACATTCGCGCTAAGAGCAAATTACATCAAACCACATTGCTCGTTATAAGTATAGTATTTTTCTTAGTCTCCTCGCCGCCTGGGAACAGCTATTTTTTAATTAATCAGAGCCGCGTTTAAAGTACATCATCGTTAGAATTCCTTTTCCCAGTTAATTAATCGAAAACGGGTGGCTCACCCTTATCCTCCTCTAAGGTTGCCTAACCTTTCTCGGGCGGTTCACCTTCTTCTTAGATTACTCTTGCCTCTCTTCATTCATTAACTGCCGAGCTACGGCGGCTGAAGTAGAACTCGCGAAGGGAGCGACGAGCGGGTGAAGTAGAACTCGCGAAAGGAGAAGAAGAAAAAAAGGTAATTTTCTCAGAGCCCCGTTTTTATTGTCGTCTTATAAAATAAAAGA
Organism: Leiobunum rupestre; assembly: GCF_980474605.1. Lineage (NCBI taxonomy): Eukaryota > Metazoa > Arthropoda > Arachnida > Opiliones > Sclerosomatidae > Leiobunum > Leiobunum rupestre. The sequence goes on from NC_143388.1 coordinate 26,752,488, forward strand.
CATCCAATCAGGCGGCTGCCAGTAAATATCCCGCCAAAACACGGCGCGAAATTGAAAAACGTTGATGTACAATTTGGAACCATATCCCCCCCCCTCCCCCGCTAGCTACTGTTTTCCCCGATGACTGTATACCGATCTTTGCCCCCCCCCCCCAACAACTACGTATCGCTCCCAAAGTATTTCTACCTGCGCCACACTTTCATTTCCGGTTGGATGTTATGGAATTGGGCTGTTTGATGATGTAGTTGGGATTGTGGTTTTTTTAATATTGGTCTTTATGGTAGTGATGGGATAATGCGGGGACCCGTTGGTAAATTATTTGGGGACCTGTTGAGGATTGTTTTTTTAAATATTGGTTTTAAGGTAGTGATGGGGTAATGCGGGGCCCGTTGGTAAGTTAATTAAGGCCCTGTTGAGGATTGTTGGTTTTTTATAAATATTTGTTTTAAGGTAGTGACGGGATAGTGCGTGGGCCCGTTGGTAAATTAATTTGGGCCCTGTTGAGGATATTTTTATATATTTGTTTTAAGGTAGTGATGGGATAATGCGGGGGGGGGGGGGGGGGCATTAGTCAATTAATTTGGACATTGTTGAGGATTGTGTTTTTAAACATTGCTTTTGATCAGTAATCAGGTGCACAAAGATTAAACCCCCTGTCTTCTATATTAACCAAGTGCCGAATAAAATGGGCTTAACGGGTGTAACTATAATAATGGCACGTGTCGCCGCACACGGCGCCTCTTTGAACTAGAGATTTCCCCCCGTCACGATACAGTTCGAGCTTAAATTACTTTTCCGGATTAACAAAATGGGTTTAAAGAGTGTAACCGTAATTATGGCACGTGGCCAACTTGTTTCTATTTTTTTCCCCTCTTCCGACAGGCAAATATATTCGCGGCTTTTATTTACGCGCCACTTTGCGCCGCCGCCGCCGCCGATACGCCGCACCGAGCTCTCTCCGTCTTAATCAAGCGAGCTCGCGTTCTTGCCCCCTCTCATTCTCTCTCCCGCGAGATCTTGGCCGCAATTGTCGCCATTTTACCCCTCGCCCCCCCCTTTGCCGAATGCCCCCCTTAAACCTAATTTGGACCTCCTCCGGATAAAAGAAAGAACGAGACAAATAAAAAAGAGAGCCGAAATGAGAGCTCCATTTCGGGCGGAGAGAGAGAGAGCGCGCGCGGAGTTTTACGCGAACACCTCTCCGTTGCCATGGGAACCCCTCCGACACGCCGCGGAGGCAAAAAAAAAAGATTCCGATCAGATCGGGACATTCGTGGGGGAAGGTTGGGACGCGTTCGCACTGCACGGGACGTACTTAATTTATTTCATTCGAATGAATTCGGCTCCGTATAATGCTTTAGTAGTATTTTTACGTTCTAGGGCGTAAACACATGCGCCATCTATTGTCGTATAAGAGAAATGATGTTTTTAATTTCTTTATTACCAGTTTATGCGCGTCTTAAGTACGATCAGGTTTTTAGAACATTACAGGATTACCAGGTATCTGGAAAACCTGGAATTCTTGGGAAAGTCTGAATTTGAATGTGGGTATAAAAATCGGGGAAAAGTCGGGGGAATTTGAATGTAAAAATCAGGGAAACGTCGGGGAATTGGAATGTAGGTATAAAAATCGGGGAAAAGTCGGGGAATTTGAATGTGGGTATAAAAATCTGGGAAAAGTCGGGGAATTTGAATGTGGGTATAAAAATCTGGGAAAAGTCGGGGAATTTGAATGTGGGTATAAAAATCAGGGAAAAGTCGGGAATTTAATTTCGGTTGCAAATTAGAAACTTTTACTAAAATGTAGTTTAAAAAATACAAAATCCTGGCCCAAAATAAGTCAGGGAAAATCTCCGGAGATGGTCTGGGAAAACATGTAATTCTTAAGTGGTGAATTTTCGGCTACACTTCATTATGTTTACGACTACTCATTGATGTTATGATTTGTTAATTGTACTTTTTCTGAAAATCATAAATTTAAAAAAAAACTGTCAGCTTACTTTTTATTTCTACACGGATTAATTAATTTGCTATGTAGTCCGTCGATTTGACATGGATTCATTAATCAGATAAGGAATACGTCTTTTTGACATGGATTCACTAATCCAGCGTTTTGACGTGGATTAATTATATAAACAATCCGTCTTTTTGACGTGGATTAATTATCTAAACAATCCGTCTTTTTGACATGGATTAATTAATTTTCTAACTAATCCAGCGTTTTGACGTTGATTAATTATATAAACAATCCGTCTTTTTGACATGGATTAATTATCTAAACAATCCGTCTTTTTGACATGGATTAATTAATTTTCTAACTAATCCAGCGTTTTGACATGGATTAATTATCTAAACAATCCGTCTTTTTGACATGGATTAATTATCTAAACAATCCGTCTTTTTGACATGGATTAATTAATTTTCTAACTAATCCAGCGTTTTGACATGGATTAATTATCTAAACAATCCGTCTTTTTGACATGGATTAATTACTTTTCTAACTAATCCAGCGTTTTGACGTGGATTAATTATATAAACAATCCGTCTTTTTGACGTGGATTAATTATCTAAACAATCCGTCTTTTTGACATGGATTAATTAATTTTCTAACTAATCCAGCGTTTTGACGTGGATTAATTATCTAAAAAATCCGTCTTTTTGACATGGATTAATTATCTAAACAATCCGTCTTTTTGACATGGATTAATTAATTTTCTAACTAATCTAGCGTTTTCACATGGATTAATTATCTATACAATCCGTCTTTTTGACATAAGTGAATTAATTACCTAAATAATGCAACGTTTAGAAAATTAATTAATTAGCTAAATAAGGCAATGTTTAGACAATTAATTAATTAGCTAAATAATGCAACGTTTAGACAATTAATTAATTAGCTAAATAATGCAACGTTAAGACAATTAATTAGCTAAATAATCCGTCATTTCGACATGGATTAATTAATAATCTAAGTAATCCGTTGCTTATTGCATTGAATAATTAATTATCTAAGTAATCCAACGTTTAGATATTAATTACTTAATTATCCAAGTAATCCAACGTTTAGATATTAATTATTTAATTATATAAGTAATCCAACGTTTAGACATTAATTACTTAATTATCCAAGTAATCCAACGTTTAGATATTAATTATTTAATTATATAAGTAATCCAACGTTTAGACATTAATTACTTAATTACCTAAATATTAAGTAGTTTAGACATGGATTAATGAATTCGTTAGCTTATCCGACATTTGCCAAAATCCTGTACGTCAAATTAAAAATTCGGAAACTGAATCTAAAATCTGGCCCAAAAATCCGAAATTTGGAGTGAAAAATCTCGAAAAATAATTTTCTAAAATCTTCGGCAATGATTGCTAGTCCCATCTCTTGTCGCTCTGACAATTGTGAGCGCTATCGTATCCCGTTTGAGATTACATTACGATATCCATTGGGATTGCTTTTGGAACTCTCCGAGAGCGTTGCAAATAACTGTCAACGTTAAGTCTGTAACAATCGATACGTTTCTAGCGCCACCCAGTTCTTACGGCAATAATCTACATGTGGCGTGCCGGCGTACTAAGCGACCGAGTTTACTTTGGTTTTCGATGTTTCTATTCTAATATTGACACAATTAAAAGTTTCACTTTAGGAGAAAAAAGGGCTTTGTTTAAGCCTTCTTTAAACGCAACTTTTCTTTCCCTCCATTTAGATTCTGGGTTTAGTTATGTGGAAATATTTTGTACGGTTTTTATGAACCTATATACTGCCGGAATGGTGGCTTGATTGTTTTCGTTGAAGGACTGGTGTTGACTTTAGCTATATTTTAACCTCGAGTTTGCGCCCTGGTTTAAATTTAATACGCTCCCTTCACCGACCTGAATTGATTGACATTTTCTTAATTAGAATTTTAATCTTGTTTAAGCAGATTTTTTTGTGACGCCGCGTTATTATCGGTATTGGCGCAAGTTTTTGGTGTGTACACTTTTTTAAAGGGTAAATATTTAACGTATAAAAATTAAGTTTTGAAAATTATAATCTGATTACTTTTGCGGTTCATTTCTAAGTGACTCATATAAAATTTCAAAAATGTTGACAAACATGTTTTATATTTTTGAGAATTTTAGATTATTTTGAAAATTTTGTCTTAAATGTTTTATAATTTTTATAAATTAGAATATTTGAAAAATTTGGACTAAAATATTTCATAATTTTTTGAAAATTTAGAATATTTATAAAAAAAATTCATCATATACATTTACCAAAGAAAAATTCCTCATATAATAATAAATAATAATAATAATAATAATAATAATAATAATTTTATTTGGATTTCAACTGAGTTTCATATAATGGTGCATACATTTACCAAAGAAAAATTCATCATATACATTTACCAAAGAAAAATTCATCATATACATTTACCAAAGAAAAATTCATCATATACATTTGCAAAAGGAAAACTCTACCATGTTACAATTTTATGTCTAAAAAATGTTTTGTACATTAATGAAAATAAAGGTTTTATTTATTTTTAAAATTTTCCCTGAAAAACAAATTTATTTTAAAATATTTTGCCACATTTAAGAACAAAATTACTCCAAAAATATTTTGCATATTTAAGAACCATTTTACTCAAAATATTTTGCATATTTAAGAACCATTTTACTCAAAATATTTTGCATATTTAAGAACAAATTTACTCCAAAAATATTTTGCATATTTATGAAATATTATCCCAAAAGTTTGAAATATTACATAAGAATTTGAATTGAGATGAAAAGCTTAATTAATTTACCCAACAATTTATTCCAAACATTTCACCCCTTTTCCTTAAAAATTAATCAATTTACCACATAATGCTAAAAAATTTCCGAAATTTCTACCTCAAATATCCATAATCATTAACTCGATAAACAGGCGAGGTAAAAATATATTAAATTCCCCCGCAATGATCGACGCAACAAATTTGTCGATTTGCCTTCCGCTGTTGTACATTTCATCTCTCGCTTTTCCCATCTGAAAACTCTCAAAATTCGAAATAAAAAGTTTTTCATTTTAGTATTTTTTTACCCGAAACGAAAATGAAAAAATATATATACATGTAGAGGTCGTAGTGGACGTCTGCTTCCCCGCAAGGCCCCTTTCTCCGCCGAATCCATATAGTTTGCCCCTGGAAAATTGGTTTCTCCGTAGGGCAAAATACAATTTTACCTTCCAACGTTTTTAGACCTAAATCTATTATACATGTTGTGTGTTACCTAAAATGAATTGGTCCTTCTCTCCCTTTCTACCCCTTCTATGAGTCTAGCCCCCCCCCAGTCACGGGCTCTAAAGGTTAGAATTGCATGAATTATGTAGAAAGTTGGCCCGGAGCTATATTTTCAGACCAATTTTTCAAAAAACTACAAATTGCGCGCGCAAAAGGCAAAATACTTTTCACTCGCTTCAATTTCCAAATTTCATTATATCTTGACTCGAACACCAAAAGTTGTAATATTGGTGTTATTACTCCACCGGAAAATGAACCAAATTTCAAAAAAACAAATGTTATTAAAACAAACAAATTTTTTTCATGAGGAAAATTTGATTATCTTTTTTACACAACGTAAAGGGGGGCTATTTGGGACGTGACACCGAGCGTGTGTCGCTTTCCATTAATAAATCGAAACGGAAAAAATCTCCTAATGGTGAGTAGCGCCATCTTCAGCTTGCTTTTTCGTTTATTGTTTACGATTTTTTTAATTAAATGAACTAGTGCATTGCCACTTAGCTAAAATATTTTTTGATTGCTTTAGATGTGAAAACTGTATGCTTAGATATATTTTAAAATAAACGGAATTTGTGGATCTTAAAATTAAATTTGCGCGTGAAAATACGCCGCCATGTTAGGGTATAAAAGCAGGTAAATATGCCTGCTATACCTCATAATGTAAAGGTACTGTCTCGTAAAAAAATGTCATTTTGAAATCTGTTAATATCAAGGAATCTCGCCAACCCGAAGCTATCATAGAATCCCTAAGTAGCTGCGCCCTTGCCAAGCTAAATTCATCCTAGAATGTAAATAGTTGGGCCCTCATCCACCTAAAGCGATCCTAGGGTCTGCGAATGGTTTGGGGCCCCACGCCCGCTCAAAGCGATCCTAGGGTCTGCGAATGGTTTGCGGCCCCACGCCCGCTCAAAGCGATCCTAGGATCTGCGAATGGTTTGCGGCCCCACGCCCGCTCAAAGCGATCCTAGGATCTGCGAATGGTTTGGGGCCCCACGCCCGCTCAAAGCGATCCTAGGATCTGCGAATGGTTTGGGGCCCCACGCCCGCTCAAAGCGATCCTAGGATCTGCGAATGGTTTGGGGCCCCACGCCCGCTCAAAGCGACCCTAGGATCTGCGAATGGTTTGGGGCCCCACGCCCGCTCAAAGCGATCCTAGGGTCTGCGAATGGTTTGCGGCCCCACGCCCGCTCAAAGCGATCCTAGGATCTGCGAATGGTTTGCGGCCCCACGCCCGCTCAAAGCGATCCTAGGATCTGCGAATGGTTTGGGGCCCCACGCCCGCTCAAAGCGATCCTAGGATCTGCGAATGGTTTGGGGCCCCACGCCCGCTCAAAGCGATCCTAGGATCTGCGAATGGTTTGGGGCCCCACGCCCGCTCAAAGCGATCCTAGGATCTGCGAATGGTTTGGGGCCCCACGCCCGCTCAAAGCGACCCTAGGATCTGCGAATGGTTTGGGGCCCCACGCCCGCTCAAAGCGATCCTAAAAGTTCTTAAGTAGTTGATCCCCAAGCGTTCCTAGCTAGAATAATTTGTCCGTTACCAACCTGTTGGTAAATTTATAAAAATATAATTTTTTCAACGTTAACCACTTTACAAATATACCAAAAGTAAATGAAAAAAAAAACTTCCATAGATACATTTACATTCGAATTTTCTCATTTTCAGGGATATTTGAATTTGTCACACTACCGTTTTTAAATAGTAAAACAAATTAAATTACCTAAAATAACTAAAATAATTAACCAAAAGTTTTCTAAATGATAACTAGTCTCCCCCAATCGCCACTAGAAGTCGCTGCTATATATATCATGGCCTATATCCTCTTTAAAGGTGCTAAAGCTAACATCTCTTCAAATGGAGCAATTTCGGTCTAATAGGCGAAATTGGCAAAGGGTTGTAAGGCTGGTCCGGTCGTCTCTAAATGGGTTGCAATCAATAGGATGAATCAGGAGGCTGATTAGGAGAGGCGAGAATTAGTTAAGATTGCTAATGTGATTGGCGGAAATTAATTGAAGCTGACGGAGCGAGTCCAATTCCAGTTTACTCCTTAATGTACAGTCTTCGGTCTCGTCCGCCGCCATGGAATACCAATGAGGAGCCCCCCGTTTCGCGCCCGCCCACCTTGGATCGGGGCTTATGTAAAGCCGACTACACCCCCCAACTGCGAATTTCGCACTTCACCTACTCGTAACGCGTTTCGCGGATATCCACGGATCCTAATGAACCCGTTGCTATCCCCCCTTTAATTTATTATTATAAGTGTTTGGAGATTCCGTTTGCTGTTCTCAAAGAACGGAAGAGGAGATTGCTTTGATTCGCGATTTTCTAAGGTGTTATTTCACCATCTACACGAATTCAATTTGTTTCGCGCGTATTCTAATATACGTCGCCGTTAAAACAAAACCACGTAACTTGAGATGAGTGGTTTTGTATCAGGGTTGGCTTGTTTAAACCACACTGGTTTAAATCCTGGTTTAAACCAAGTGATTTTTTTAAAAAACCAATGGTTTTTATAATAATTGGTGTTTTTTTAATTAACTAAAAATTATTTCAAAGTGTTTGTACATTTTCTTACCGAAATGATTGATTACATTTCTAAAAAATGTACAAGGTGACCACATTTCCCATATTTTCAATACCTTCCTATTCACCCCTTAGGTTTTCTCATGTAGTATATAATATAGTCGCGTACACTTCTTCATCCTATAATTTACTTAATTTTATCTACTGTTTTTCGATAAGAATCCATATTTTTGCTTATAAATGGTTTTTCCTATATTTTCCTTTAATTCACTTGAAAATTTGCTATTTTTCAATAACATTTTTTATGCATTTTTCCTGGTCACCCTGCATTTATACAAAATCAAAAATGAAACTATAACTAAAACTTCGTTCTGGTGAGACTTGTAAGAAACGAAACTAAAACTAAATTTTTTTTTGGTCACGTGAGACTTGTAATAATACTCTTATTAATTTTTAATGGATTTGTAATATGAATGCAGGGTGAAACAAAAGCAAAAAATAGATTAAGAGTAAAATAAAGCAGTTTTTACTAAAAACCTGATTTAAACCCAAAAAACCTGGTTTAAACCAAATAAACCGGTTTTTTGGGTTTTTATGAAAAAAAAACGGGTTTTTTCCAACACTGTTTTGTAAAAATTGACATAATTAGATTCTACACCCCAATTTACGTATATAACATTAAAAACATTAATTTAATTTTCTGTTTTTAAATCGGGAAAACATTTAAACGTATCTTTGATATTCGCAACGCATTTCGCGCAAAAGCACGTATCTTGCTTATTTTTAGCTCCTATCTCACTTCATGACGCGAAACCACGTATCTCTAAAAAATTCCCCTTTAGCAAAATATTTTTATATTAAAATCCTCATAAATTCAATATTGAAACGAAATTATTTAACTATTAACTCGCGATTTCACAAGTCCCTGCAAAATGATAAATCCATTTTTCTCAAAAAGGCCACCGAAAAGATACGTGGTTTTGTTTTAAAGGCGACGTATAATTGTTGTACTTTTGAAATTAACTGTAATTGAAAGGATATGTAAATACGCGTTGAATTTGGGTACTATTTTCTGATATTTTATAATTGTTTCGATATATTTTCCTGTAATTTTCTATAGTAAAAATATTTTCTTTTAGTTTTCTATACAGGGTTGCCAACGTTAGGGAAATCAGGGAAAAGTCAAGGAAATTAAAAATGGGCCTAGAAAGTCAGGGAATTTGAAGAATTTGTGAAAAGTCAGAATTAAATTTTAATTTGACACTTTAACCACGAAAGTTTGGCTAATTTTTTCAACATAGCAATAACTTTTTTACTTAACTGTAAGTCCATTAAGTTTTTTAACTTCATAAAAGTAAATATAAAATAAAATTTTGGTCTGAAAAAGCCAAGGAAAATCTCTTAAAATGGTCAAGGAAAACAGGGAATAGATAGGGAATTTGAATTTGAAAATAGTTCCGAATATCTCCCAGTAGTTTTCTATAGTTCGAATGTTTTCCTGTAGTTTCCTATAGTATAATAGTTGGAAAATATTTTCCCATTTTTCGTGATTTTCACGTTGAAATAACGTTATTTTAAAATATATAGACAGAGTGTGGTTTTAACCAGTCTAAAGAAATACGTGACAAAATGCTCTTTCCCATTAAACAAAATCAAATCAGCTCGGTATCTCCTTGATTCCTTAAAACTGTCACATAATTAAATTAAAACTTAATTAAAATCTAAATGATAATAATTATACGACACTTGTGCACATGCATACGAAAGGATAATAAACTAAAAACCACTTTAAGTACAATAATTTTTTTATTTTCACGTCCCATATTAAAACCGACAATTTTTTGTACAAAATATATTAAAAAGTTTAACAATTGATTGAAAATATGTATATAAAAAACACGTAATAAACATGACAGAAATTTAGTTAACTTGAGAGATGAAAAATTGATTTTTAATTTTAACTAAATTGGAAAATGGGAAAAAAACAGCATACTTCTCAACTCAGCCCCTACAATTCCTTAAAGTTTTTCATAACCTTTTGAAACAGGTTGTATACTATTGGACCGAATCCCGTTTGACCGAATCCCATTGAACCGAAAAGTATTTTCGTTTATAGCCCAACATGGCGGGATTCAGTTGAATGGGAAATTTAAATCTGGTTCGTTTTCACTTCGGGTAGGTTAGTTCAGGTTGGGTTAGGTTAGGTTAGGTTAGTTCAGGTTGGGTTGAGTTAGGTTAGGTTAGGTTAGGTTGGGTTAGGTTAGATATGGTAGGCAACTATTTCACGTCGGGTCTTATCAAGGTTATTTTCCAAAATTAAACCCGGAAAATATCAAATTTCAAGGGAAAAAGGTCTAAAAATACACGTCGGTACGAAATAATAAATATTTAAGACATAGCTTAGTCCAAATTAGATATACTATCGTCACGTAACCTACGATATATAAATATGTATCACTAACGGTATATTGAATTGCGCGGTTTTCGGTTGAATGGTACATTCGGACGAATGGGATTTCGGTCCAATGGTCTACAATCTTTGAAACACCCTGTATATGAACTATAACCCGGTTCGGTGTTGTCCGTTCATTCTTTAATTATAATTCAATAGCTGTCATGTTTTCCCAATATATTCCACGGTCGGCGAAATAATTACATTTCGGCGCTTATTTATAGCATGGATGCATCTATCCCCAAATAGTTTTTCCCTGCACCCCCGGACTAACCTTGGAAAGCGCGCTCCGATGGATTCCCTCCTAAACCATTTTCTTCCCCTCCCGCGTCCGTTATATTTGTACCCCCACTCTATTAACGTCACGTGATCCCAAAGGGGTCATTCGGGGTTTTTTCAACTTTTCAATCTATTTCGGCGCCTCATCACATATATGATATATGGAGTATACGCCGCGCCGTACACAGGGCGTAGTGTAAATGGAAGACCCCGTTTGTAATCTAGAGCTACACTTGTATAGCGCGTGAAGGGGGAGGGGGGGGGGGCACTTCGTAATATTAATCTATACGTCCGTCCCTACCTTCTCTTCCGTATACAACTCGGCACTTTCGCGACTTACACCCTCTAGTCGCGACCTTGGGGAGGTTTATGGATTCGTACCTTTTGTGTTGATGTTGTAGTATTAATTCAAAATTCATATTTTTCAACAGAGAATAACTTAGTTGTTGAAAAAATGAATAAATCAATTGGCCAAAGACAGACTTGGTACTTAGGACCAAAATTATATAATATTTTAAATAGTGACATTAAGAATTGCATAAATTTAAAGATATTTAAAAATAAAATTTGTAAATGGTTGGTAGTCTTTGGAATTGATAAATTATACGAGTATTTAGGGTTTTAAATGTTTAAATGTATAAATGGAAATTCACTGCAATTGACTTTATAAAAAAATGGCATCGTTGTATTTTTTTTTTAGTATTTTGTATTTATTAATCTCTGTATTTTGTTTGATTTGTTTACATGCTGCCGTTTCAAAGGTTAAAAAAAAAAGTACTTATCTACGCTAATCCCCTCCACGCACGAGCAATCTGCTTATGTGGATGGGGACAGATGTAAAATATTTTTTTAAGTGAATGATAATGTATACATAAGGCATCAATAAAAATAAATAATAAATAAATAAATATAATGACTAGAGGGTGACCGTTCCTCGTATATTTTATATTTTGTTCCTATATTTTTAATGTTTGTGACAGAATAAGATTAAATATAAGTTTTTTTTCCCACTTTAAATATCGGGAGAAAACCGGGAAATATTTGTGGGAAAACCTGGAAATATCAATAGTAAATTTTAAAACCTGGAAATATCAGGATCGGGGGTAAATCGGAAAATCTGGAAATATCAGAGGTAAATCAGGAAACCTGGAATTATCAGGGGTAAATCAGGGAATATCAGGGGTAAATTTAAAAACCTGGAAATATCAGAATCATGGGTAAATCAGAAAACACGGTATTATTAGGGTAAATCGGAAAACCTGGAAATATCAGAAAACACGTTATTAGGGGTAAATCGGAAAACTTGGAAATGCCAGGGGTAAATTGGTGAATCTGGAAATGTCAGGGGTAAATAGGTAAATCTGGAAATGTCAGGGGTAAATTGATAAATCTGGAAATGTTAGGGGTAAATCGGTAAATCGAGAAATATCAGGGGTAAATCGGAAAATCTGGAAATGTTAGGGGTAAATCGGTAAATCGAGAAATATCAGGGGTAAATCGGAAAATCTGGAAATATCAAGGGTAAATCGGAAAATCTGGAAATATCAGGAAAATGATGTGTGTATGCGGAGCCACGTTTATTAGGCGGCGGAGGTCGAGCGACTTGTTTCTCATATACATCAGAAGCTCTCTTCATCCTGCGAAGGTTCTTTCCCGCCAATCTCATTTTCGCGCGCGCGGGGAAAAAATATTCTTAAAAAAGGAGTATTTTATCAGACAGACTATAGCGCGTGTGTATGTGTGTTTCTGTAGATAGGAAATTTCTGTACATTTATATGTATTAGATATAGTTTTCCTATCTGGCAGAAATGGAAAATATACCGCTATGTATTTCTTCTTATTCATAGGTACTGATAATTCATGGGTCTATCTTATTTGGTGCTTCGTTGGCAACACCCCTTCGCCTGGACCGCGCGGGAAGAAAATGAAATTTCGGCACCTAATTCTCCGGCAAGCGAAAATGTTCCCGAGTTGCCAGCCCAATTGCCAGTTAGAGGCGTCTATGTACGTGGCAGAGATGGGAAACGAAATTATTTGGGATATTTCCGGACCCTTTCCCCTCTCCGACATGAAAGAAAACCGACGGAATATTCTTGGGAAAAGTTTAGCCGTTTACCGGACTCCGTAGATGGCGCCAGTAGTACTTTAACCGAAATTGATAAATTTTAGGGGAAAGGGTAATGTTATTCTTCTTCGCGGCTTAGTGCCTGTGTTTCTAAAGGTGACGTACTTATGAACGGTTATACCGGTTGAAATCTAATGGTTTTTAGCTTGAGATATTAAAAGGGTTATCGCTTAGATAGATAATAAGAATGATTAGTCCTTTTCTATATTTCTTAGTCCGTATAAATTATAAGAATTATTCGCCTGGTAGTGGGCATCTCCTAACACAGCTACGCGCTGCTGGTTGAACACTTCTACAGGCGTTAGTAGGCCAAATATAGACCAATTTATCTTTTTCTATTTTTTTTTGCTTTTCGTTAAGCGTTCTTATTATAACGTTGAAGAAAATTACACAATTTAATCCCAATTAATGTTATAATTACAATTAAAATAACTGATTAAATTCCTTTGATGAGAATTTCAATTTTATAAACAATTGTTTATCTTAATTATTTTAATCCTTAATTAAATAATTATAAAAAATACTAATTGAATATAATTCGTTTATTAGGGAAAATGTTTTCTTTTATGTCCACGTACATGGACGTGGTTTAATTTTGACATTCAGTCTATAAAGGTACTCTTTTTACGCGAAAGCGTCTAAAATGGAAAATATATTTCGTGATAACGAACCATTTCGATTCGCAAATGAATTACGGTCCATGTTCGCTCGTGTTTGCGGCCATGTGTTCAAGTTCCCGACCAATTAATTTATTTCAGGCCGTTTTACGCCCGTACGCGATAGCGTGATATGAACTTGACCAATTTCCCCCGCTGTTTATCGGACCAAAATACATGACTCTTATATTTCTTAATTACAATGTAGACCGCCGTTTTTTACCGATACACAAATAATTAAGAGTGACGTTAGCATTTTACAGACAAAGTATCTGGTATAAAAATACTCGATTTTATTACTGTTATTAGATTCAGGTGTTATTTAAAGGAATAGATTTACCAATTTATAGCGTCGGATAGACGATTTCGAAAATCGAAGGATTAAAAATCCGATATGGTCAGCAGATTCAATGAGGGGCTAAGCCACTTTGAAAGAAAATGGACTCCAGATTTATCATTTCAAAATATTTAGCATAATTATGTATTTCTGGATTTCCCGATATTTCGGAAACATTTTCGTGAGTTCTGAAACGTTTTAGTCAGATCTAAAACGTTGTCGTCAGATATAAAACGTTTTCGTCCGTTCTGAAACGTTTTCGTCCGTTCTGAAACGTTTTCGTCAGATCTGAAACGTTTTCGTCAGATCTGAAACGTTTTCGTCAGATCTGAAACGTTTTCGTCCGTTCTGAAACGTTTTCGTCCGTTCTGAAACGTTTTCGTCCGTTCTGAAACGTTTTCGTCCGTTCTGAAACGTTTTCGTCCGTTCTGAAACGTTTTCGTCCGTTCTGAAACGTTTTCGTCCGTTCTGAAACGTTTTCGTCCGTTCTGAAACGTTTTCGTCCGTTCTGAAACGTTTTCGTCCGTTCTGAAACGTTTTCGTCCGTTCTGAAACGTTTTCGTCCGTTCTGAAACGTTCTCGTCCGTTCTGAAACGTTTTAAAAATATATAATCCTATTTTTCCTAAAACCAAATGAAAGATTTGAGTGGGGGCCCTGATATTAAACTAGGGTTTTAATTGATCATTTTTCAGTCGAAAATTTCGCTCTGATTAAAAGAATAAATATAACATTGAATTAGATTTTCTACTTTGAATTAACCTGTCAATTAACAGAGAACCACCTAAATTCTGGATTATCTTCTGCTATGTATACTATACGCTGGTGTTTAAAATCAACAAATGTCTGCTTAGCAGATGAAATTCCATCGTCTACAGGGTTCGTACAGAACTTGGATAAGTCAGGGATCTGTAAAATGGAGAAAAATATCAGGGATTTAAATAATTTCGTAGAAAGTCAGGGATTTTAGTTAGTCAAGCAAACCACACCTTAACAAAGAATTTGTGACCTAAAATAATAAAACAAATGTCCAAAAATTTAACCAAAAAGGTCAGGAATATTGGCAAAAGTTGGTCAGGGATAACTTGGAAAAGTCAGGGATTTTAGATAAGAATTTTCGTACGAATCCTGGTCTAAGAAGTTTCTAGCGTTGACTGCTAGGTGGTTATTTGTAAACTGAAAAGGCTAATTCCATTTAAAGCCTGTTCTTTTCCGCCTGTCGCTGTGGTATTAAACTGTTAAGCGACATTGTTTATCGATTTATAGCCATTGTTACAGAGTGTACTTGTACTTGGCGTGTTACACTAAATAACTTTAGCCAACTAATTATAACTTCGCAACACTCTAGCAGTCTAGTCCAGTGGCTGTAAAACAACACGGGAAAAAGACTAAATCGAAAACGAGAAAGTAGGTTAAGAGGGCGGTACTTAACTTAAGAGGGTTTTCTATAAATATAACTTAGCTTACTGAGTTCTTATTTAAAATACTAGCAAGTACTGTACGCTAATAGATTTTGGTAAAATTATCTTTAGAAAAACACCGTTGCCAGAGTACTACGAAAACATGGAAAAGTCCGGGAATTTTAAGAACTAATAAATAAGTCAGTGAATTTGAAAATAGGTGTAATAGTTAGGGAAACATCAGGAAATTTTAAAAACTATAGTAAAGAAGTCAGGGAGTTCGAACAGAGGTGTAGAGGTCAGTGAATTTTAAAAACTAGTAAATAAGTCAAGAAATTTGAATATAGGTGTAAAAATCGGATAATTTTAAGAACTGGTAAAGAAGTTAGGGAATTTGAACAGACGTGTAAAAATCAGGGAATTTGAACAGACGTGTAAAAATCAGGGAATTTGAACAGACGTGTAAAAATCAGGGAATTTGAACAGACGTGTAAAAATCAGGCAATTTGAACAGACGTGTAAAAATCAGGCAATTTGAACAGACGTGTAAAAATCAGGGAATTTGAACAGACGTGTAAAAATCAGGGAATTTGAACAGACGTGTAAAAATCAGGGAATTTGAACAGACGTGTAAAAATTAGGGGTTTTTAAAAACTAATAAATAAGTCGGGGAATTTTAAAAACTAGTAAATAAGTCGGGGAATTTTAAAAACTAGTAAATAAGTCGGGGAATTTTAAAAACTAGCAAATAAGTCGGGAAATTTAAAAAACTAGTAAATAAGCCGGGGATTTAAAAAACTAGTAAATAAGCCGGGGATTTAAAAAAACTAGTAAATAAGTCGGTGATTTTAAAAAAACTAGTAATTAAGTCGGGAAATTTTAAAAAGTAGTAAATAAGTCTGGTATTTTTAAAAACTCGTAAATAAATCGGGGACTTTCAAAAACTAGTAAATAAGTCAGGAAATTTTAAAATAGGTGTAAAAAAATAGGAAAAAATCAGGGAATTTTAAGAATAGTAAATAAGTCAAGAAATTTTAAAAATAGGTGTAAAAGATAGGGAAAAACCAAGGAATATTAAGAACTAGTAAATAAGTCAAGAAATTTTAAAAATAGGTGTAAAAGATAGGGAAAAACCAAGGAATATTAAGAACTAGTAAATAAGTCAGATAAAGTCAGGGTATTCAGGGGCGGCTCAAGGGCCGGGCAACCCGGGCAACTGCCCGGGGCGCCGGTTTGAGAGGGGCGCCGAAATTGAGTTATGAGCCTTTTTGGTTTACCAAGAATCGGATTTGTTTATAAAATTTTTAATGAAAGCATAACATAATTTGAAAAATCTTTAGCTAATTGGAAATACAAACCGTTTTACCAACCAAAATGTCCAACATAGTCGATGAACGTTTTTTGCGACTATTTATTTTACAATAGTAAATAAACCATAAAATTACGGTGCATAGTTCTGACGGATAAAGCATTTTCCTGTTATTTTCATTATAAACCAGGGTATATAATATGAAGAAGAAAAAGTGATTGGGCGATAGTACAAGAATAGAAGGGTGTCAGAATTTTTAGCCCGGTGTACCTAGCAACAGGGGCCATACCACCGGAGGCCTATCATCATAGTGCCCTACGCCAGCGTCCCCAAGCCCGGACAGATGACAAATCCAGCATGGGTAGTAGCGAGGGGCTAGCCAGTAAGAATTTGCCTGTACACCAATTACGTAATCAATAATGAGTACAGATGAGTACACATGATTACGATGAGTACAGACCGATTACGATGAGTACAGACCGATTACGATGAGTACAGACCGATTACGATGAGTACAGACCGATTACGATGAGTACAGACCGATTACGATGAGTACAGACCGATTACGATGAGTACAGACCGATTACGATGAGTACAGAATGATTAGGATGATAACATAATGATTACGATGAGTACACAGGCAACCCAAATCTTTAAAATTGTTACAGATGAGTAATTAAGTACGGGATAGTTCCAATGAATACGCGTGATTACAGATGAGTACGAAAATTACAAATGTTTACGGGATTACAAATGAGTTCAAAAGATTACCGAAGATTACAGTTAGGGTGAACACCGATTACGGGAAGTAGTTAGCCCCTCGGGTAGTAGTACCCTACTACTGATGGTTGCACCTTTGACGCAAACCACTCAACCCAGAAAAAGTGCAGTAATTGGTGGACCAATCCTCACTTCGCACACAGCCGTGGGATTAAGAGTGGATGCTATAGCAAATCCAGCCGACACTCTACCTACGTAGGTAAAGAGTCATACCCTTTGGAGAGAGCTCCTAAAGGGGAACGACGGGAACACAGCGGTCCACATAAAACGGGCACAGCTGGCACCGGAGATCCCGATGCGACTCCAAAAGGCCGAGAAACAGGAACAGAATTATCAAAATTATTTTAAGCACTAGAGGAAGGTTCAGCCTAATAATAAAAATATAATTCAATTATGTAATTGTTAAAACAGGAACGTTCAACTTGAACGAAAAAGAGCCTTTTACTGTATTCTTCCCCCTTAATCTGTCGTGTGTCCTGGGTTAGCGTTAGTCACTTCTATTTTACGCGCACGCGCAGAAAGCCATTTATTAGTTTCAATTAAATAGTTTTAGATAGATATTAATTAGAGACACGTTGAATTGAATTAAGATTATAAAAAAAGGAAATTAAGAGAAGCCGTTGAAGCAGAAAAGAAAGCGATAGCTTAAAAAAAGTTCTTAAGTGTAGGCCTTAAAAAATCCCGCCAAATACTGTTTTAATTAAGTTGTTAAAGCAATAAAGCGTTCTATCAAATAGGCCCAAAACCGGCCAAACGTTTCATACAGACTATAGAGCTAGTTCAGCAGGACTAACAAAGTTTGTTATTCTTTCGTTTAAGAGAATTTGGCTTATATATATATATATATGAATATTTTAGAGACGTACCTTTCAGCATATGTAACATAATTACTCAGTAGTATGCCACTGTTCTTTTATTCCATTCAAAAATCTTCACTAACGGTTTTTTTCACCACGAACCAGTAAAAAGGTGTACTACGTTAGATTTTAACCTTTTTATTCATGCTAGTAATTTTGGGAGTCACACTATTTTCTACTAACATATTTATTTAAGCCAATGGAAAACCTCTAAATAGAGAAGGAATTTTTTGCGTCGGAATTTAAGTCAGCCCAATGTAGCTTCATTGAAATTTATAAACTCGCTCGGTTTATCTTGATGAAGTTAAATAATGAGTAATTTAGAAAAATAAAAGGAAAATGACCAATACGGTTCGGTTCAGATATCACTTTCCGAAAATGAAATAAGTAGTCGAAGTGGGATATTCCACCAGCGTTATTAAATCCCATACCAAGCCTAGAAGAGTTAGGCTTAGGCTCAAAAGAATCTGCAAAGACTCCAACCTTTTAAATGCGCCAGAAAAGATCAACCTGAATTTCAAGTATTTTTTCCAATAAACCTGCTTTTTTTATTTGACAATGCAAATTTATTTTAGAACATGAGTCTCCGAGAACTTAATTAATTGGCAAAATAATTACATTAACAGAACTTGACACTATATTTTAGCTCACAAGCCTTGGTTGTTCAAACCGGTTTGCTTACTAAAATAATGGCCGTCGGTTTATCAGACGTAAAGCTATTTGGGCGACGGCATTATCGGCATTTGAGATTCGATGACATCAAATATGACATAAAATATGATGTCAAATATTACGTAGGGTATGTATGACGCAATATCTGTGAAACAAACCGTTAGTGAAGAAATAATGCTAGTGGCATACTTATGAGTAATTATGTTACATATGCTTTTAGGGGTTGTAGCCTGTAGGAGGGACCCTAGGTATTGAAGTACGTTTGGGGTTAAGAATATTTTCATGATCTAAGTTTCTTTTTAAACCCATGGATTTGAGACTAGTATTTTGCTTATTTACTTAAAGTATTGAGAAAGTGATTAAAGGGATTATTTATTGTTATGAAAACGGTAAATTTATAACATGGACATGGTAATGTTTTTTACCGAGGGGGGGGGTGTTTTAATTTAATATCAAAATAAAAGGGGCGCCAAAAATCCACCTTGCCCGGGTGTATAAAATTTCTTGAGCCGGCCCTGAGGGTATTTCATTTAGGTTAAAAATGGAAAATGTTTACTAAAATGAAGGTTAAAAATAAGTCGAGGTAAATATCTGGAAAGGTCCAATAGAAAACCTGGGAAAGTCGTACAATTTTAAAAATCTGTAGCAACCCTGAAAAAAAAAAAAAATAGTCAATAGTAGACAGTTCCGAAACGCCACGAAAATTTAATCTTCGCAGCCAAATCAACAGTTTTCCAATCGTCTAGACCTTAGAATTGAAATAACGATTTTTAGAAACGTGATTATAGACACATTGACTAAAACTATCTAATGTCTGTCGCGAACGGTTCTAATCAAAAATAAAAGCGATTAAATGAAAAACGTTCTCTATTATTAATACGCCTTTCGTATGTTTCAAAAATATTTTTCATCTTTTTTATTTAAGTTAGGAAATAAGGCAACAATAATTTGAAACACTATACAATTCGCATATTTATCCAATTTACAAATCTAATTTGGCCGGGCGCCCGCGTGTATATATATCTATATATCTTTTCTCTAATCAGTCTTATTGTTCCGGGAAAGCCTTCAATTTCGTTTGCATAATAATGGATCTGATGTATTAATGGCCTTTGTTCCTGGGCACTCTTCTAATAACAAAGACAACCCAGCGTCCTAAATTTTCCTACGCAATTTAACAAATTGTTGACTTTTACTATAATTGCCAGGAAGCTCCTGGATCGTAATTTTAATATATGCGGGGCCCAATTCTGCGGGGAAATCTCGGGGAAAACTCTAAGCCTCGGCCAGCGCCACGTGGCAACCATCGTTTGGCGCCAAAATCGTCCGCTCGCGCTCTCCGCTACGTGTCACTGGGACGAGGGCTGAAGGGACGGGGGGGGGGGGGGGAGGGACGACCAACGAGGACGATAGAGAGAGAGAGAGACAGAAGAGGAAAAAAATATGCTTTTTTATCATCTTAATGGCGGGAAAAGAGGAATCGATTTGGCGGGAATTTGCCGATGCATTAGAGAGCGTGTCACGTGTCATTTCGCGCCTTTAGCATTTATCAAGATAAATCGAGAACGCGCGAGACGATTTTTTTTGCTTTTATTTTTATTTTGCCCAGCCAGCAACCCCGCGCGGAGAAAAAATGTACTAGGCGTTATGTAGGGGTTTTTTTTTCTTCCGAGGGACACTTTTAAATCTTAAAAGATGGCGTTTTATACATAATGTATTTAAAATGCGCTCCGCCCCTCACTCTAACGTCTTTCCCCGTTTAAAATGCGACGGAGATTTTCTCAAAATGTAAACAAGAATAAAAGGTACTCGTTTTAAGTGCTTTTTCAATAAAAACAGCTCTCTTTACTCTCCGAGCCTCCGCCTGGCGTTCAAAGATGGCGCTGTAATCGACTTTGAAGCGGGGGAAAGGGTACCTCTTACGCGTGTCTCTCGACTTTTCTTCGCCACTTCTCATTTGACATTTTAAAAGCAATCTGACTAGACGTACAATATTCTAGTATTTTTAGAGATTGTCCGTGAATAATTTAGCAGCTTCCATAGCAAAGCGTGTAGCGGATGTCATGGGGGGTTTAATTACGGTTATATTGTCTGCAATATCGGTAGAAGGTAATATTCAGTTTTTAAGTGGTCTGAATAAAATATGGCTTCAATAGTCGAAACACTTAATTCCATTACATTCGATGCAAATATTTAATTTAGAAAATTGTCAGAAGTATTAGAGCTTTGGATCGTGAACAGATCAAAGATGAAATGTCTCATATGTGGGTTTCATATAGGTCTTAACGGCAGGGGTATTACCTTCAGTCTGTAGTTTTGTTTCGTGAGTCTATACATTTTTCCGTCAGCGTGTCCCCTTTTCCCCGTCAGCGTGTCCCCTTTTCCCCGTCAGCGTGTCCCCTTTTCCCCGTCAGCGTGTCCCCTTTTCCCCGTCAGCGTGTCCCCTTTTCCCCGTCAGCGTGTCCCCTTTTCCCCGTCAGCGTGTCCCCTTTTCCCCGTCAGCGTGTCCCCTTTTCCCCGTCAGCGTGTCCCCTTTTCCCCGTCAGCGTGTCCCCTTTTCCCCGTCAGCGTGTCCCCTTTTCCCCGTCAGCGTGTCACTTTTTCCCCGTCAGCGTGTCCCTTTTTCCCCGTCAGCGTGTCCCCTTTTCCCCGTCAGCGTGTCCCCTTTTCCCCGTCAGCGTGTCCCCTTTTCCCCGTCAGCGTGTCCCCTTTTCCCCGTCAGCGTGTCCCCTTTTCCCCGTCAGCGTGTCCCCTTTTCCCCGTCAGCGTGTCCCCTTTTCCCCGTCAGCGTGTCCCCTTTTCCCCGTCAGCGTGTCCCCTTTTCCCCGTCAGCGTGTCCCCTTTTCCCCGTCAGCGTGTCCCCTTTTCCCCGTCAGCGTGTCCCCTTTTCCCCGTCAGCGTGTCCCCTTTTCCCCGTCAGCGTGTCACTTTTTCCCCGTCAGCGTGTCCCTTTTTCCCCGTCAGCGTGTCCCTTTTTCCCCGTCAGCGTGTCCCTTTTTCCCCGTCAGCGTGTCCCTTTTTCCCCGTCAGCGTGTCCCTTTTTCCCCGCAAGTCTATAATTTCCCCCCATAAATCTACAAACTCCTCATTAATTTCCCCCCCGTAAGTCTATAATTCGAAATACAAAAGTAAATATTTCCAAATGAAGAATTTAAATTTAGCTTTTAACTCTCTTAACCTCGTTTTGATTAAGTAGAAACGTACAGTAAAGAAATTGCAACAAAATTTTTCCGTCGGAAAAATTTAAAACTTCTTTTGAATAAAGCTTAAAGTGCTTACGGAACATTTGAAGTTGCTTCTTTTTTTCCGTTGGGTGGCGTCGTCCAATTCGCCAGGGACCTTTAAATCTTCATTTGGACGCGGAAAGAAGACTATGTAAAAGCACTTTCTCAGGCACTAATTAAAGAACAAGGTCCGTTCTCGGGGGGCGGGGGGGGGGGCTATCATTCGACCACTCAAAAGAGAAGGAACGGGAAAGGGGGGCGGAATCGTCTACGGGGGGGGGAGGAACCACTATCTTTTAATAAGAAAATTATCTCTCCGAGGACTCGTATCTCCGTAAAACCGTTTGCTTGTTTCGCGGCGCAAATTGGACGCGCTAAAACCCTATTAAAAACTTTTCCTAAACTAAATAGCTTCTTACGAACGTTGCCCCCTCTAGCGGCTCCTAATAAGAACGCCCTTTTTCCGTGCTACACCCGTGTTTTCGTTTCGTGGCGAAGGTTATGGAATCACCGGAGACAAAACTTTCTTGGCACAAAATTTTTTCTAAGGACCTACATACACCATACACGTTTGCTTTAGCAAATATCGAATGGCTAATTTAAATTTAGTTTTTGTTAGAAAATTAACCGATATAGAGGTCTTGTTCCCCTATCTTGGCGTTACTGAAATTTATATCTTCCTAGTGCTGTGTGGCGCCATCTTAAGTCGTGAGAGCGTAACTAAACGTATTTTCCTTTTCTGATAATTATTTTTATTGGAGTTGACGCTAGGATTTTTTACAATCATTTATCCATAATTTCAGTTTATATTATAACAGGGTTGCCACACGTCAGGGAAAACTCGGGGAATTTAAAAATGGGCCCTAAAAAATCAGGTTAAGGTCAGAGAATTTTAAGAATTTGTAAAAATTCAGGAAAAAGTCAGATAATTCAATTTTCTCTTGTCACTTTTTGAAGGTAATTTTACTCGTGATGAATGAAAAAGTCTATGGTTATCATTTATTTCCTTTAAAATTTTGCTAATTTTTTCAACATTGCAATAACCTTTTTACTGTAAATATAAGTCCATTAAAATTTATCAACTCCTGATTAAAGTAAAATATAACATAAACATTTTGGCGTTAAAAAGTCAGGGAAAATCTCTTAAAAGGGTCGGGGAAAACGGGAATTTCACCTGAAAATTTTGTGGCAACCCTGTCTATATTTTCCCGTAGTTTTCTATAGTAGAAAAATATTTTATTAATATTTAATTTTACTGAAATATAAGTCCATTAAAATTTATCACAAGTAAAATATAACATAAAAATTTGGTCTTTAAAAGTCAGGGAAAATATTTTTGTGGTCAGGGAATTTGAATCGGAAAATTTTGTGGCAACCCTGTATTAATTTATTTGGTTCCGTGCAGAGCATTATGTCGGTGGTGAGCTTGTTCGCTATCGTCGAAAGGGACGAATTTGAAAGGTTTGCCGGTGCGGTATCAATGGTTCTTGTTGGAACATTGGGAGATGAAATTGAGAAGAGTGTGTGTTAGCTGGAGAGATAGAAAGGGAATTGAAGTGCGGGGTTGGGAGGGAAGTGATGGGAAGAGGAGAGAGATGCTGGAGGGATATAATGCTCTTAACAATGTGAACATCATCAACGCCTCCTTCTCTTTCCATTTCCGGTTCGGCCGAAACTTAATCACGCGCGAGCCACACCGATAACGGCGCCATCTGTGCGCGAGCCAAGTGGTTTTTTTACCTCTCTAACAAACAAAAAAAATGACAACTAAGCGTTACCATTGAAGGGGTCGTTGCTATCCACAACTACCATTGACAACGGTAACTGTTAAAATCATATGATTTGTAAGATGTCCATAAAAGGATTGGCTGATAATAAAAGTTGCTCTTGTGGTTAAACTTACGGATGACAAGCGTTGATCTTACAAATCTGCAAAACAGGAAAGTTTGGGATATTTAGGGAAGTATCTGCCAATTAGGTTGTTGGCTAAAATTCAGAGAATTAATTTGTTGACTAAAATTCAGGAAAATATCAGGGAATTAATTTGTTGACTAAAATTCAGGAAAATATCAGGGAATTAATTTGTTGACTAAAATTCAGGAAAATATCAGGGAATTAATTTGTTGACTAAAATTCAGGAAAATATCAGGGAATTAGATTGTTGGCCAAAATTCAGGACATTAGTGTTGGCCAAAATTCTGGGCAATATCAGGGAATTAGATTATTGACGAAATATTCTGGGCAATATCAGGGAATTAGATTGCTAACCAAATATTTCGGAAATATCAGGGAATTATATTGTTAACCAAATATTTTGGGAAATATCAGAGAATTAGATTGCTAACCAAATATTTGGGCAAATATCAGGGAATTAGATTGTTGTCGAAACATTTTGGAAAATACCTAGAAATATCCAGAGAAAACCTGAATATATCAGATATACGTTTTTTTCACGTGTTGTATGTTAATCGAGTACCAAATCCAGAATAAGGTACAAAAGGCCAGATAAATTTGTAATTTAGTTTTCAGCGCCTGGCGCATTCTAGTGGCGAGTAAAAAATTCTCGTAAATTTCTAATCAAAAAGCGTCGTCGGAGTAATAGGCAATTTTCAGCTTGAAATGAACATAATTCCGTTGAATGCGGGGAGTCGTGGAAGTTTAAAGGCGCAGCTTCATCATGTATCATTCATGTGATTACATGGCGCAATCAGATCTTCGTGAGCCCCGGATTCTGTCATTTTTCCCGGCTCGCAATTTAATACCGGTTCTCGCCGCCAGGGGTTTCTTTTATAACGATTCGGGGTGTCGCTAGGAGGCGCACTCTCCGTACGTTACACGAATGACAATTGTGTTAAATTACCCGCGGTACCCAGAAAAAGGGTGGGAGGTTTACAAAGGGTGTCAAAGGAAGGGGGGTCGAGAATGGATTGAAGCCCCCCCCGCATCTCGGGAACTTCTTCATTTGCATGTGAATTGATCATTTTCCCGCAAACCTCGAATGAAGACCATTTTATAGCGCCCTCTTTTGCCTAAGTTTAATAGCGTGAACCCGATACCGTCGCGACAGCTTTGAGGTTGGGTACAGTCGATACGCGTTTAAACTTCGTCGTATTGTTAGGCGCTAAATTGTCGGATTGGTAATTTTGCCGCCAAGTCTCGTTGCTTTAATTCTGGAAAAAGAGCCCTCGTCAAGAGAGAACCTGAGAATTTCCTTTTAATCCGACATTGGAAAGAATTTGTTTACTAATTCGTCCTGTTTATTTCTTTTTCTGGGTGTTTCGTTCGGGAGGGGAGGATCTTGAGGGACCAATTTGACACCTTTTTATGGGTTTCGTCGAACGGGAATTGTTGTCGATAGATGCTTTGTTGTGTTCGGGATTACTGGATTAGAAAGTACATTTGAAAGTTACCTTCTGAACACGGATCATAAATAAATTTATTGAAATATTGAACCAAGTGTTAATCAAATTAAATATTTTATTTTTATTGGATCTTAATAATTTTGAAAGAATTTTTGAGACCGAAATTAGACCAATTTTCAAAATGTTTTTTTTGAAAGAATTTTTGAGACCGAAATTAGACCGATTTTCAAAATGTTTTTTTTAAAGAATTTTTGAGACCGAAATTAGACCAATTTTCAAAATGTTTTTGTTTAAAAATCTTACGTAATGAGAATAATTATTGTAAATTTTTAAAAATCATCGTTATCACGGTGAAAAAGTTTAAAAAATGTTTTGGTGTTAATATTGTTTTAAATTTATAGTTTTTTATCATAGTATTTAAAACCAAATATATTATAGAATGAAAATTATAATTTTTCAAATACGAAAACTTTCAAAAGTTGTACGGTTATGAAATTTTTAAAGATGTAAATGGTTTAACAGTTTTGTCATTGTTACGTAAAATCAAGAATGTATTTATTTATACTCAGGGAGAATGAATATGTCGAGACTATCGACGGACACGTTGAGGCCCTAACCCCGTCACGCTAAGGGGGGGGGGGGAGGGAAAAAGGAGGCGGTCTTATTTTTTGCGTCCTTGCAGCAGCGTTAATCGCGTCGAAAAACGTAATTTTTAAGAACCAATGAGATCACAGTATTATTTGATTTTATTAAAGCGGAGGAGCATACCGGGGGCACCAACGGGTGGAATTGGAGAAACGCTAAAAATAATCTCGACATATTCATTCTCCCTGAGTATAAATAAATACATTCTCGGTAAAATTAAATGTAAATAATTTAAACCTGTACATAGAAGAATGTTTAAAAATATGGAAACGAATTCTGGAATAGATTATTAATATTTGAACAAATATCTAAATACGGCTTTATTCAAAATCTATCGAAACCAATCGTGCATAAGTTCATCAGGAAGATGATCAAATACATGCAAATTAGCATCACCTGCAGGGACGAAATCTATTTTACTTTTATGATGAGAACATCCCCCTGTGATTTTATTCGTTTTCCGATTGAAATCCTCTTTCCCTCCCCTTCCCGATTTAACCCCCCCCCCCGGACTAAACTTCCTTTAAACTACGAACACATTCGGTTATGGCTGTACTCGGGAGAAGTCGACAAAACAGGCGCTAAGGAAACGTGCCGAGGGCGCTTTTAAACTACCCCTAATAGATTTAGTTAAAAGTAGAATGTTTGTCACCGGAAAAATCGCGAAAACCTTAGCCCCAGGCATTACCCCCCACCCGTTCTTAGGTACACACGACGAAACGGCATTCAAAATAATCCTCCCTGCCCGTCGAATATTACCAAATCGAAGCTTTAGTTTACTCTGCCAGATAAAAGAGGCGCGAAAAATTTGTAAAAGTTTCCTCGGAGAGATGGCGCTAGGGAAACTGACTGTGGAGGGGAGGGATCATTTCTATTTTTCCTGCCCCCCCCCCCTCCCACGCGCTCGCGCTCTATTAGCATACAAATGCGAACTTCCCTGGCAAGAATAGCTACGCCGGAGAGATGAAATCGGAAACGAGATCTCTCCCCTGGTGACACTTTTCGGAATTAAAAGCTGGGACGTAATCCAGATTTTTGGTCGTTAAGCAAATACTTTTGTATTTGTGTTTATACACCGTCTCCTCATCCTATCTTTAGCTTTTAAATTCGCAACCCCCCGCCCGCTAGGTGCACCCCTTTGCTAAAGATTTTTCCCGTCGCTAGAAATATAAGCGACCAATACCTTGTTTGCCCAAATTTCAGGCATTGGCCCTGAAATTAATGAGGCGTTTTTCTAAAGCGTTCTTTTTTATGAGTCATATTTCTCATCTTTTTGGACCTTCCGACTTCTCGTTAGGGCTTAAGGTTTCTACCTTTCAGTGGCGTCATTCTGTGATTGAGTTTCTGAAAATAGACGACATCAATTTTGCCCGGAAAGTCAATAAATGTTTCGAATTACTGATGGATTCCTCGAAATTTACCCGTACTGTTTTGCAAATTTTCTCTTCCAGTGTCGAATTGAGAATTATAAATAGAACCTTATACGGGCCCACGTCCGTCGTTAGCACTCGCTTTTAACGTCACTTCGGGGCTTTTACAAAAGGGAATTCGATATTAGGTCGTATCTATTTCGGTAATATCGTTCGAATTTTTGGGTCAAATATTATTTGCCATACTATGAGAATTTTACCCAGTGTAGATGTATTTCGTAGACAACTCAAAGTAGACAACGGTAAAAAAGGTTATATCAGGCCCTAATAGTTTTTTTCAGTGTAGATTTATTTAGCAAACAATTCGAAGTAGAAAACAGTAAAAAAAAGGTTATATCCGGCCCGAATAGGTTTTTCTAGTGTAAATGTATTTAGCAAACAACTCATAGAAAACAGTAAAAAATGCTTATATCAGTCCCTAATAGTTTTTTCCAGTGTAGATGTATTTAGCAAACAATTCAAAGTAGAAAACAGTAAAAAATGCTTACACCAGTCCCATTAAGTTTTTTTCCCAGTGTAGATGAATTTAGCAAACAACTCAAAGTAGTAAAACGTATAAAAAGAGCTTATGTCAGGCCCTAATAGTTTTTTCTCAGTGTAGATGTATTTAGCAGAAAACGCTAAGTAGAAAAAAAGTAAAGAAATCTTATATCAGGTTCTAATATTTATTTTTATGAAAAGTAGAAAAGTTGGTCAAAATTAACAGATATTTAAATCAAAAAGACTAATAATGTCTTAACCAATTTTTTTTCACATTTAATTCGAAATTGAAGAATATTTCAATCTATTCTTTAACCATTGATTTCTCAAAGTGGTTAAAACCGATTTGGCTGGTTCTTGCCAAATCCGAATACAGTGCCATCTACTATCAATAAAGATAAATGCTTAAATCAATTTAAATCAAGTTATTATTTTAAAACAATCATTGATTTAAATCACCTAGCGTTAGCGCTTAACTGACATTAATTATTTGGTTGAGAAAAAATGAAACAAAAATTTAAAAATCAATCAAATTCAAAGTTCAATAGACGCTTCAATAAATATTTCTCCAAGGAAATCGCCAAGAAGTAATATTTGCGAGAGCCAGGACCGGCATTGTTTATATAGTGCGTGTTAAAATAATGGAAAATATTCAACTTTACGGCAGCAACAAGAGTGCCCTTGTAACCAGGTAGCTTGGCATAAACATGACGTTCTGTTTACACGCGTAAAGTTTTCTATTATTTCAACAAGCACTATATAAACAATAACTTGCGGGTCCTGGCTCTCGGAAATATTACTTCTTGGCGATTTCCTTCAATGATTAGTTATTTAAGCGCCTATTAAAATCCAATTTTTTAAATAAATAAATAAATAAAATAAAATAAAAATAACCTGTGTAGATGTACAAATTTCAACTAATTTCTAAATTTAGTGGAAGGCTACGAAGGCTCATGTTTCAATCTAATAACATTATCAGGCTACTTCTCTCGTAAGATCAGGGTTCGTACACAACCTGGAAAACCTGGAAAAGTCAGGGAATTTGAAAATGTTTCCGAAAGGTCAGGGAAAAGTCAGGGAATTTGAAAATGTTTCCGAAAGGTCAGGGAAAAGTCAGGGAATTTGAAAATGTTTCCGAAAAGTCAGGGAATTTGAAAATGTTTCCAAAAGGTCAGAGAAAAGTCAGGGAATTTGAAAATGTTTCCAAAAGGTCAGGGAAAAGTCAGGGAATTTGAAAATGTTTCCGAAAGGTCAGGGAAAAGTCAGGGAATTTGAAAATGTTTCCAAAAGGTCAGGGAAAAGTCAGGGAATTTGAAAATGTTTCCGAAAGGTCAGGGAAAAGTCAGGGAATTTGAAAATGTTTCCGAAAGGTCAGGGAAAAGTCAGGGAATTTGAAAATGTTTCCAAAAGGTCAGGGAAAAGTCAGGGAATTTGAAAATGTTTCCGAAAGGTCAGGGAAAAGTCAGGGAATTTGAAAATGTTTCCGAAAGGTCAGGGAAAAGTCAGGGAATTTGAAAATGTTTCCGAAAGGTCAGGGAAAAGTCAGGGAATTTGAAAATGTTTCCAAAAGGTCAGAGAAAAGTCAGGGAATTTGAAAATGTTTCCAAAAGGTCAGGGAATTTTAAAATGGTCCAAAAAGTAAGGGAATTTGAAAATGTTTCCAAAAGGTCAGAGAAAAGTCAGGGAATTTGAAAATGTTTCCAAAAGGTCAGGGAATTTTAAAATGGTCCAAAAAGTAAGGGAATTTTAAAATGACCCCAAAAAATTCAGGCAAATAAATTTTTGAACGATGTATTAAAAATACATAATCAATATTTTTCAAGATTTTTCCTCTAAACATTCATTTATTCTACAAAAATGGTCAGGGAAAATTTAGCAATTTGGTCAGGGAAAACCTGAAAATGTCAGGGAATTTAATTCCGGAAATTTTGTACGTATCCTGTAGATATTTATATTATATATATTCGGTAATTTAATTTCCTAAAACGTAACCGCTTTAGAAAAACTGCCGTAGAAGGCGCCACAATAGATACTGAAGTGTCGAATTCCCAATGGTGGAGTTTCTTCCAATCGCGCTTTACCGTAACTGCTTTAATAATAAGTAAGTACTATCTCGTATGATAAAATACAAAGAAACGCCTGCGAGAAAATATAGTTACCATCCATAACGCAACCACCGTAGATAATTAAATTTAGCTTTTGCCATATCCGCCATAGATCGCGCGGTCACGTGGAGCAGGGTGAGATATCAGACCGTGATAGACAAAATGGCGGTCCACTCGCTATCGGCCCAATAAGAGAAACAGCACGTACGTAAGGCCGCCTGGACCACCTCACCACCACCCCACCACCACCCCGTTAAAAAAAGAAACTTCCCTACTTCGGATCATCATGATTCAATTTCGGGATTTCTGCCCCCCCTCCGATAGGGGGCGCTTCCACATGACGTCAGCGGCTTTCAACGCCGCCTCCCTCGTCCACTCCCTAACGTCTACGGAGTAGCCTTTGTCTCCGTACTGGGACGAAGTGTGGGCCGTAGTGGCGGAGCTGAAGACGACGAATCTCGTCGTACGCGGGCTAGCCAGCTTCCCACTCTACTCCGCTCTGTCTATAACAGCACCCACCGCACTTAACTCTCCCCCCATTGAGTCGCGGGTGAGACCCCCCTTCGAAGGCCCGCTGGCTTTGGCCTCTGGTACCGCGCTCTGGATAAACGGATTTCTCTCAAACCCTCTTAAAAAGGCCATTACGCGGATCAAACCATTTGCCCAACTCGCGGGGGTGATCTTCCGCTCCTCAATGTTGTCTTTGCCCGGTTTCTGCGCGAGAACTTGGAAGCAACACTGCACGCTTGGAATTCGTACTAATGAATGTCTTTGAATGAATGAATACCGTCCATAAATTACAATGGTCCGAGGGGCAGGTCACTTCCATTTTGGGTGCGTCTTAATCATAGTAAAATGATTAAATCAGGATAATCAAGATTAAAAAATCTAATCAAGATTAAAAAATCTAATCAAGATTAGAAAATCTTATCACGATTTAAACGAGATTTAATCCTTCTAATCATGATCTAATCATTTTAATTAGATTTAATCACGATTTAATCAATATAATCGGTCGAGTTGAGAAATTATCATTAAAATCAAAACTAAAGTACGATTTAATCATACTAATCACGATATAATTTATTTTATCAGGATTTAATTATTTTAAGATTTAATCATGTTAATCAGATTTAATCAATAAATCATGATTAAAACAGATTTAAACATTCGAATCATGATTAAACGTGATTTAATCAACTTAATCACGATTAACTGGAATTTAATCAAAATAATCACGATGAAATCGGATTTAATCTTTTGAGGGGTGCGTCGTTATTCATGGAAGTGACCTGCCCCTCGCAATGGTCCCTTTTTTAACAGGGAGGAGTCAATGACTCTACCGGTACAATATGATAAAATGCACTGAAACAATAAAATAAATCAAGAAAACAGTATAATGTAAACAAAGATATGTTAAATGATGATATTATGAACTTATATACAATAGTAAAACTAAAGCGAGATGTATTGCGGGGCTGTTACAGGTCAGGGGAATTTGAACAGGTTTGCCACGCGTCAGGGAAAAGTCGGGGAATTTTAAAAAGGTCCCATAAAGTAAGGGGATTTAAAATGACCCAAAAAATTAGGCAAATAAATTTTTGAAAAAAAATATTTGTCAAGATTTTTACCTCAAACCATTAATTTATTCTAGAAAAATGGTCAGGGAAAACAGGGAGGAGTCAGGGAATTTAAAAATGGGCCTAAAACGTCAGGGAATGTTTTCCTGTAATTTTCTTTATTCAGAATATTTTATTATAGTTTTCTATTAACGTTAGTGAAATCAGGGAAGTTTTAAATGGGCCTAAAAAGTCCGGGAAAGGCCAGGTAATTTTAACAATTTGTAAAAGGTCAGGGAAAAGTCAGGGAATTTGAAAAATATTCCAAAAGGCCAGGTAAAGTTAAGGAATTTGAAAATTGTCCCAAAAAGCATGGGAATTTTAAATTGAACCCCAAAAAAATCCGGCAAATAAATTTTTGAAATAAAATATTTTTCAAGATTTTTACCTCAAACCATTAATTTATTCTAGAAAAATGGTCAGGGAAAACAGGGAAGAGTCAGGGAATTTAAAAATGGGCCTAAAACGTCAGGGAATGTTTTCCTGTCATTTTCTTTAGTCAGAATATTTTATTATAGTTTTCTATTAACGTTAGTGAAATCAGGGAAGTTTAAAATGGGCCTAAAAAGTCCGGGAAAGGCCAGGTAATTTTAGCAATTTGTAAAAGGTCAGGGAAAAGTCAGGGAATTTGAAAAATATTCCAAAAGGCCAGGTAAAGTTAAGGAATTTGAAAATGGTCCCAAAAAGCATGGGAATTTTAAATTGACCCCAAAAAAATCCGGCAAATAAATTTTTGAAATAAAATATTTTTCAAGATTTTTTCCTCAAACCATTCATTTATTCTACAAAAATGGTCAGGGGAAATTTGGCAATTTGGTCAGGGAAAACCTGGAAATTCCAGGGAATTTTATTCCGTTAGTTTTGTACGAACCCTGAATTATATTGCTATTTAATTTCTTCAACGTTTTGGTTATTTTTAAACGTTGTTATTTTAACATAAAACACAGCTTGAAGATTCGCCTTTTGAAGTTTATGGATATTCATTAACTCCCGACAAAAATAAAATATAAAGTTTAAAACAGTCTAATTCTAACCTCTCCAAAATTTGACAGTGAAAGGTCAGGAAATTTGAGGAAATATTACGGCAACTGTGGTATGTAACTTGAAACAAACTTTTCTCTAAAAAGAACTTTGTGATTCAACCACGAGTTAAGTTTGACAGTATTTTCTTACCGATCCTCTCAAAACTTTCTAAACAAATTACAAATAACGTACAGTGAGCAATATAATTTGTTTAATACCATATTGCTGGTTTCGCGATAGGTTCCACCATTTTCAAAGTTATTGGTTCGAAAGATATAAATGTAATTTCCTTTTTAGCCACATTCATAGCGTTCTGTCTTTCCATTTGACATTTTTATCCGCTCTATTACTATTTGTTAGTAGTATTATATCCACCAAACAAATTTAATAAGTCGACGTTTTCGTTCGGTTTTGGAAAACAAAACGGAGGTAATCCGCATCTGACTCCATCTACCGGCAGGAATCATCAACTAAAAGAAAATATTTAAACGTATATTCTTTTTCTTGGTTTTGAAACTTTTATTACTTTTGCTTTTAATATATATAAAGTTAATATCAAACTAAATGTAAAAATTCCGAAAAGTCAAATTCTTTGGAATTATCCTCTTATTGCATTGTTTTTGGGGTTTTCGAAGGTACGGATGTTTCGCGGTATTCTTTTTAATCTACGGTTAGTGAAATCAAAAGTATATAAAATACTCTTATAACATTTACGCTTGCTGTTGATATTTTAAAATACGTGGTTTGTTTTGTTGGGACACTGCCTTGAGCTTGCGAAAATATTGGTTTATTTATTATGGTCTAGATGCATACTTTTCTCGTAATATTTAGCTAAGATATTAGGGTATTTCGGAACCTTAAATTTAAAATTACCTGTATTTGAGAAATTTTAGTCCCTATAATATCCGTATTTGATAAATTTTAGTGCCTATAATATCCTGTATTTGAGAAATTTTAATCTATAATATCCTGTATTTAAATTTTAATCTCTATAATATCCTGTATTTAAATTTTAATCTCTATAATATCCCGTATTTGAGAAATTTTAATCTATAATTATCTGTATTTGAGAAATTTAGTCCCTTTATTTGATAAATTTTAATCTCTATAATATCCTGTGTTTAATACATTTTATTCCCTATAATTTCCTGTATTTGATAAATTTTAATCTCTATAATATCCTGTTACTTCCTGTATTTGATAAATTTTAGTCAATGTAATTACCTGTATTTGATAAATTTTAATCTCTATAATATCCTGTTACTTCCTGTATTTGATAAATTTTAGTCCCTGTAATTACCTGTATTTGATAAATTTTAATCTCTATAATATCCTGTATTTAATAAATTTTAATCTCTATAATATCCTGTATTTAATAAATTTTAATCTCTATAATATCCTGTTATTTAATAAATTTTAATCTCTATAATTACCTGTATATGAGAAATTTTAATCTCTATAATTACCTGTATATGAGAAATTTTAATTTCCTTAATAGACCACATTTATGAGAAATTTTAGTACCTATATTATCATGTATAATAAATCTTTCTGAACTATATAATCCTATAAATTTCCAAAAAAATTGTTGTATTTTTCCTAATAATTAATTAAAGTTTTCGGCATTCGATTACAGAGATAGGTGTTAAAATTATAATATAAATGTATAGCACTTTGCACTGCCATGTTTACTAATACATCACCTCATTCTATTTAAAACTTCTTAATCAAATGCTTATCGCTTTAATTCCCGCTTAATACATCTCGTCAAACGAGGACCTAAATTTGAATAAAACCTTTAACCTAATTGATAAGGCATCCACTAAGCTAGGTGGGTCAACGCCAATAATCTGACGGATATTTTTCCTATTTGCCCGATAGGTGGCAGCTAAAAGCGTCCAACGAGAGACGCGCGGGTATGATAGGAGAAAGTATATTGTGGAGGCGATAGTGTATTCAATTATCTTTAGTGTATAATTCCATCTCTTCGAAATGAGAACTCATCTATGGCCAAAAGCTTTTACAGTTGTCCCACTGCAACTTAACCATTACGCGGCGTGCATGATATTTCAGAGCCACTCACTCCGAGAGAGAGAGAGAGGATTCGCATTTTCTAATGGCGCTTTTAGCGAGATTCATACTGAAAGTGGGTGGCGAAGCGCCGCCATCTAGCGGACGCTACTTTCAATCAAGGTAACGGGAAGAAAACGCCAAGGTGCATTTGTGTACCTCTCGACTGTAGACCGACCGCGAGCGCGCGCAAACCGTACCAGTTTCCCCAGCCGAGGCTCAACTGCCTATTGTTGGCGGGCTGCACTCTAGCAGACGACATGTATCCGCTATTAGCCGAAATTGGCTTCAGATTTTAACTGATTGGAGCGACCCTTTACCTATCCGCGCTCCTCCCTGTTTTTCTTATTTCCAATTTTGTCCGCTTCCCCCTCTTCCTGACAATCTCCCCCCCCCTATTTTTGACGTATCAGTATCGTTGCGTTCGGTGTAGGGGCGCCTGTTATCCCCCCCCTTTTACGCCGCTTTTTGTGGGTGGGGTTATGAAGTCCACCCGATAGATTGACTCTTTCAATATTACTTTTCCTGGTAGTTGTATGTATGTATGTATGTATGTACGTTTGGTTCTATAACGCCTCACTGTGTTGGCGATTCCGGGCCAGGCGGGGTGGGTTGCTATATATATATATATATATATATATAGTTAGATATATATAGATATAGATATATATAGTTAGATATATATCTAAGTGCCTTTTGGAGGCCATACCCGCTTTAAAAGGATTCTCTAATAATCACTGAGCTTAGAAGAAGACAGAAGCGAGCAACATCCGGCCGCTACTCTTCTAATTATTACCCAAATGGCTTTTCCCGGCTTTTTGCTTGTTTATTAAATGTACTGCTTTTACCGGAGTATAGTGACCCCTTCTGGGGAAAGTGCACTCATTTACATTTTTATAAAAATAGATTTTCGAATGGGATTTTAATAGCTCCTTTTAGAATTTTAATTAACTTACTATTATTATCATCGGATCGGGTAATTGTTTTTCGATTTTCCCTATTTCTAAGTAGTTCGTTTTGAATCGTTTACTTCTAATATCGTGGCCTATTTTTCACCTACTGGCGCCTGTAGAAGTGTTCCTCACGCAGCACACCAGTGTTCAGAGAGAAGCTGACATTTAGGAGGAAAAGTATTATCGTTTATGTTAAATGGATTAGAAACTAATTAGAAATATCGTTTGCTAATACGGGTTTTTAATTAATTTTATAATTAATTTATGGCTTGTTAAGTAATAACTTACCAAGTTAAAAATTATTTTGTCATATCAAAGCAACTGTCGATTCTATCATTGCCACCTGTATTATGAAAAGGCCCCTGTTATTAGAGATGGTCATGAATCTATCCGATTCTTCGACTTTAGTGGAGAGCGTGGTGCCATCTATTAATGGAAAATGAAGCTAAAATTCAAAATAGCGAAATTATAACCTCGTCAGAGAGCCATTGCAGAGTATTATAATTAGACAACTTATACTCTATTTAGTGGACTTTAACCTAAATTATACATCCCATGTAAAAATATTCTTTAAAATTACTCTTAATTTATAAATGTTATTGACCAATAGGCGAATCTATAAAGTAAATTTGGTCTTAATCAACTTGTTAAATTGGGAAAACAAAATCACGTGACTACCATATCACAGCCAACTTCGATTCGGTAACTCGTGTTCATAGTTGGCCGTGCGACGGTAAAAAAAATTATTCCTTCGAGATACTGCAGACCGCTAATTAACTTACACCTTTCTATTACAAGATGTGTTAAAGAATATTAATAATTAGATAATTTAGATGAATCTATCAAAATTTAAACCGCCATTAGCAAAAGAAAATGAATAATAATTCGTATTTCTTACGATAGATGGCGCTGCAGTTTTCCCCAAGTCACGTGACTCCCATCTTTTCAGCCCCCCCCCCCGGGGACTTTATAATTTCGCCTATTTTCAACCGATTCAATAAACGTGAGGGGCCTTATGGGTCTAAATGTAGCTTAACTATCTAATAATAATAATACTAATAATCAGCTAGGCTAATACCCAAGGCACCACCTTAGGCCTAAGTCATCGAGCGACTTTTAAAGCCATTAATTCAGGTGGCCGGGTTACAACGCGTAGAAGATAACGACCTCTATTGAACAAAAAAGCTACTTCAAGTCGACGCGACGGAAGCACGTGCCGGTGACGTGTTTCCTCTCCTTCTAATCGTGCCTGTGCAAATTTCGACCATGATACCCACGGATCATTCCGACATTCTGGATCATATCTAGAATTTGCAACCGTGTGTATCGTGTTCCGCAACTGGGTATATGGTACAATTTTTAATTTGTTAAAGTGTAATACCGCTTTGATTATGGTCTAACGCGAAATTTGCATTCCGTCCGGGGGTCCAATTTGCGCTGTCGGTTAAAAGTACACCTAATTAGGTTTTGTACGCGCCTCTCGCGACAAATGATTCGTCTATGCAAATTTCTATAATTCCGCGGATACGCGTGGGTCACCTGAGCATTTCTACATCGCGGCATCAGAAATAATCATAGCTGGGAAAGGTGGTACCGTGAATTCCCATACAGGACGAGAGTGCTAATGGAAAAGCGGCACCCCCCAAAATAAATTTAAGCTTCTTGTCCTTTCTAATTTATTTTGAGGATCAT
Source organism: Leiobunum rupestre (assembly GCF_980474605.1). Taxonomy (NCBI): domain Eukaryota; kingdom Metazoa; phylum Arthropoda; class Arachnida; order Opiliones; family Sclerosomatidae; genus Leiobunum; species Leiobunum rupestre. Next base: position 26,789,756 of record NC_143388.1, read on the forward strand.
AAATTGGGCTGCCGCCCACCCAGCCCTGCCCCGTGTGCCACCGAGGTGACTGTGTTAAATTGGCCCTTGGAGCGCTAACGGAACAAACCGGTCTTGTTGTCGGGGCCAGCGCTGGTCGGTACGCGTCTACCGTACCTGTTTCTTAGGTTTATTTGGAACGGCCGCGTCCGAATGGAAACGAGGGGGTAGCAGGGGTGCCTTTCTTCTCTAATTGGGTTTGGTCTTTTGCATTTGCTGGAAATAAATTTTGTTTTGTCGCCGACGACGCGTTTTGCGGGAGAAATCCTCCAGAGGGGGCAGCGCTCGACAGGACGGCACGACGACTAACGCGAATCGGACAAATGAAATTTCCAGACCACTCTCTCGCGAACGGAAATTAGAAACCCTCCTAAACGAATTGCGTATTTTGTACGCGTTATTTTGCTCCATAAAACGCCATTAAAAACGGATATTTTTGGGAATATCGGAGCCAGCGACAACGACTCTTCGTTTCCTCGCCATTCTAACTGGAAAGTACATTTGTCCGACATTGTTTTAATTGTCGTACAATTTTATCACCGTTATTTTTTTCTGCTCCCAATTACGGACTATTCACAGCAGCGTGGTGTTGTAGCCTAACATTATTTTTTAAACCACGTTTCTCACGTGTGAATTGAGAGGGAAATTGGTACAACTTGTTGGGCTAATTAATGGGGATGCACCGATATGGGTGCATACCTTGTACAACTACAGCACTTCTTCTCCGAACACAATCTTCTATTTAAAGGATACAATTCTACGGGTGCTAAGAATCCCTAAAAGAAAAAACCATAAACATTTATCTAAAAATATTTTTCAAAAATTTAGGGATGCACCGATATGGGTACAGCCGATATATCGGCTATTCTTGGCCGATAATATCGGCCGATATTAAAAAAGCTCTATCATAAAAGTAGTGTATATGATAATTGTAAAAGACGGTTCCGTGCACTGTCATACCATTTTATTCTAATTTTTCATGAAAAAACGTTTGCAAGAGCATATCCGAATATGTTTCTTTTCATTTAACGTGATGCATCTTTTCTATCACAAATCGAATCTCGTGGTTTTTTATTTGTTTAAACTCGTAACCCCCTGTCTAAAAAAGTAATGATCTAGCTTCTGAAGTCTGGCGTACGCGGCGCGGCCAATCAAATCAAATATTGATTGGGGTGGCGGAGTGGTTAGCACTTTCGCTTCGCAGCAATATACTTCTGCGTTGAGTTTGCAAGTTCTCTCCCCACTGGTTTAATGGGTTTTCCCCCGAGCTCTTCGGTTTCCCCTTCCATAAAAACTTGTTGAGGGTAACGGTAATAGTTAGTGTAGGGAGCTGTTGGCTCGTTCGCGTGGCATGCAGGGCTTGCCGCCACCCTCCTACGCAGTGTAACCCGGCCACCTGAATTAAAGGCTTCAAAAGTCGCTGATGACTTAGGCCTAAGGTGGTGCGTTGGGTATTAGCCTAGCTGATTATTATTATTAATCGACAAATTTCCTAAATTTGTAAATGTTTTTTCTGAAAATATTTTTCTAATATCGGTATCGGCCAATATCGGCTTAAGCGAAGCCGATATTGGCCGATACCGAGATTCGAAAAATAGGCCGATATATCGGTGCATCCCTACTAATTAACTCTTTGGTCGGAAATGTATGGCCAACATAAAGGGTCTATTAGCTTACTTTCATTTTGGTATCAAGGTTATAGTACAAGTTTGGAGGTTTTTATTTTCAAATTCAAATTAGGAAAAAAGTGTGGGCGTTTAAACAGGGTTGCCGCACGTCAGGGAATTTAAAAGTAGGCCTAAAAACTCGGGAAAGGCCAGGGAATTTTAATAATTTGTAAAAAGTCGGAGAAATCAATTTTATCCTGACACTTTTTGAAGGTAATTTTTCTCTAGTTCTCTGACAAACACTGTGATTATTATTTGATTTGGGTACATTTGTTCGAATTTCATTCGTCCGAACGGTGGTACAAATGTCCGAATGAAACAAACAAGTTGTCCAATTCGAACAATTGAAACATTTGTTATTTCGGCGGTTCGGACGAATGAAATTCGAACATTTGTTCCACCGTTCGGACGATTGAAATTCGAACAAATGTACCTACCCCTTTTATTTAGTTCCTTGAAAGATTTGCTAATTTTTGTTTCGTAAAACATAAAGTTTTACACTGAAATATAAGTTAATTCTGATAAAAGAAAAATATAAAGTTTAAAATTGTCTAATTTTGGCCTCAAAAAGTCAGTGAAAATCTCTTAAAAATGGACAAGGAAAACCGGTAATTTTAATCTGAAAATATTGTGTCAACCCCGTTAAATTAATCATGCTAATTTTAAGATAATATGTTAAACATTTATACCGTAATATAAACAAAATTATCTAATTTCGTTATTGAAAAATAGACAACCACTATTGCGTAGTACTGTTAAAATGTTTTATTAAAATTCATCAGGTCAAATGATGAAACCGAACGGTTTTGATACTAGTCGTGAATTTTAATAAAATATTTTAACAGTATTACGCAATTGTGGTTGTTAATTTTTAAATTATGCTTTAATGCGTAGGATTACTCAACCACAGTTTTAAATTTGTACCTAATTTCGTTCTTGATAAAAGCCAATTAAAATACCTTATGTTTTATTTAAATTTCCGTAGAACAAAATAAGTAAAAACCTCGATAAATTTAATTTGCAAAACCCCGATGAAAAATAGAAACATCTTATAAAGCAACCATAAGCGGAAACGTTTCGTATTTGCGAGCTTACGGGTCTACGAGGTTACTTCATGGTTATGATAGGCAAGAAAAGTTATTGCCAAAAGCCTGGAGGGGTCCGGGGTCCCCTATATGCCCCACGTTGAAATATTCCTCGATTGCTTTTTGCTCCCCTTCGCGATCCCCCTCCGGGAGAGAGGGTAGCAGTCCATTTTTGTCGTCCATCGTGCTGGTAAACGTTATATCTGTGATATTGGAGTCCTGGGCTATGTTTTAATATGTCCTAGACTTATTTCTTTCACCCCGCCTGCCCGGGTTGCAGTCCTTTACCTACAACACCCCCATCTATCGGCGGACAAAACTCAATATAACTCAGGCGCTGCCAGTAGTGGGTGTCCAATAAAATTTCACCCCCCTCCTCCTTGTCGCTTTAGTGACACCCATACTCGTTGTCCAATAGCTCACTGCCATTATAAAGATAAAAGTGTAGCGGCAACGCTCTCCGCGTTACCTTTTCCTTTGTTTTACCAATATTAGTATAAACCGAACCCGATTGGTAACTTTCCTAGCGCTACCGGCTGACTAGGGAAGAAACGTATACGGCGAGTAATGGAAGACTAACGCCATCTATGACGCTGCGCGGGAACTGTTTGCTTTTGGAAAAGTCGCAGTTCGTTTAGTGGTGGATACAGCGGGGGGGGGGGGGGGGGACACGTTGCCGCTAGCGCCCTCGCGTGGCCTCGATGTTCATTAAAGTTGACTGACGGTTCCGCGCGACGGATTTTAATATACTTTTAAAATTGCCGTTTTAATTAAAATTTGCGAACTTCATAAATTAAAGCAATTAAGGGTTTTAGACCTTCCCCTTTTGTATACTTTATTTACGTCGCGCGCTCCCTCCAACGCCAACTTTTGGAAGTTTGGCGGATATTAAAATTTTGTTGTTGTTGTTTTTTTAATTATTCGCTTTTCGCTGTTAAGGTGATATTGAAAATTAAAACTACTGGATCTTTTTCGCTTAATTTGATAAGATGCCACGGGAAATTTCACCCGTGGAAAGAGAGAGAGAGAAGTTTTAAATAGGAGAGGGCTCTAGTTAGTGCGTTGTAATGAAAGCCTATCTTTCTAATTGAATAAGATTAGAGACTCTTAGATAAATTTTCCATTGAAATCTACGGAATTGAAGCGGCTTTCGGACCATAAAAATAATTCTTTAATTTAGGCTACATTGGCAACGGTTATTTTTCATTATTCGTATAGAACTTGGAACCCAGGCTGCTTTTGTAATTAAGCAAACTCTTCGGAATTCTTAGGTTGTCTAGGCTATTGAAATCGTTAATTATTTGAAACTTCAAACTTTATATGCGCAAATTTTATCCGTTGTTGAAGTGAAATTCTAGATTTGTAAGCCCATTTTATCTTTATGTCCAAGAATCGAAACAGATTACAATAATATACGTGTTTTTGATGGATGATCTTGACCTTTAGAATGTTTATCTTGAAATATACTAAACATTTAAGGGGGAAGAATACAGTAAAAGCCTCTTTTTCGTTCAAGCTGAACGTTTCTGTTTTAACAATTACATAATTGAATTATATTTTTCTTATTAGGCTTAACCTTCCTCTAGTGCTTGAAATAATTTTGATATTTCTCATATTAATAGTTAACGATATATAAGGTCCTAACTAAAGGGTAGTTTGGGCGCTTGCCCAACTTGTTTAGCTCCGGGGGTCCGAATTAAATCGTAATAAATTAATTATTTTAAAATTTAAAATTGTCAAAATTATTTTAAGGACTAAACAAGAGGCTGTTCTACAATAAATATTAATTTTATAAGTTAAAATTAAAAGAGTTCAGCTTGAAATAGCGTGAAAGTAGACAATGACCACTGTAGTCTTCCTACTTAAAGGCCGACTACATAGTTATTCGGTTTACTCTGTCTTTCACTGGAAGCTGGCTCGCTGTAAGGCATATATGCTATGCAAGCAGCCAACTACCAGTAAACCGAATAAGTATGTAGAAGGCCTTTAAATGAAAAATTACCGAGATTATTGAATCGATCTCGATTTTAATAATGTTACAAATAGAAAATTAGGTATTCAAGTTTTGATCTAAATATTGTTTAAAACACTTTTTTCAAAAGTAAATAAACTGACGTAATCAATGAAATACGTTTATATGCTATGCTTTTATATGGAAAATCGTTCTGTAGCAAATTATGACCTAAGCTTTTATTGACAAAAAGTTGAAACCATCTGTTTTTTTAATTAAATAAATGTTTTTCAATTGGTTTAAAAACCGTTCAGAAACTGGTTCGTTAATTATTAATAATTTATTAGTGCTATCAGATGTAATAATCAGGTAGGCATTAGCTACCAATTTGTAATGCCATTAATTCAGGTGGCGGACTTACAATGTGTAGGAGGGTCGTGGAAAGTTCTTCATGCCACGCGAGCCGACAGCTCCATACACTATAACAATTACCGTTAACCTCAACAAGTTTTCATGGAAGGGGGAAACCGAAGAATTCGTGGTAAAATCTCTTTATTGTCGAGATAGGATCTATTATATGAGTTTACATTGTATGTGAACTAAAATGTTGGCTTCAGTTTTATTAAAATTTTAATTGTTTTAATAAGTATTATACTTATGCCAGGGCCCCTAAATATCCTATAATTCCTATAAAATCCTATATTTTCAAACATTTCTTACAACATCCTATATTTTTAGCAAAATGCCTCTTAAATATTTTGCCCATTTCAAATCCCGCCACTTTGGATAAATTGCTACGCTTTGGCTATTGTTAACAGGTTTAGCTAGTATATGTTGGTGATAAAATGGTTAAATAGTTTATATTTTTAAGTGAAATTCAAAGATTTATTTCACGAAGTATAAATTTTGTTTATAAATGCACAAAGTTAGTAAATGAAATAGCAATAGTCCTTTAAAGTCCTATATTTTTAGAAATATAATCCTATTTTCCTATAAAAAATATGAAGATTTGAGTGGGGTCCCTGCTTTAACCCGAAGAGTCGCAAATTAAAGATTAAAATCTGATGGGTTGGCATAGAACCAGCCATACCGGTTATAGGCACCTGGTTAAATCCGGGTATAGCCACTTGAAAAAATCCAGATTTTTGTGGCTTTTTAAAAAAAAAATTACAATATGAATAATTTAGTAAATTAATAGTTTTTATTTAGAAATTTAGTTCATTTTTTGTTTCATATTTAGAAACCGGTTTAATTTTACAAGTTTTTCGGTAGGTTTAAAGTTCCAAAGTTCGCTGCCTCGTTTCTGTCATACACAAAAACTAGGGGGAATTTCCCGAGTAAATCAAAAGAATTCAGTTATTTTATATAGTTATTTCGCTTTATTTGTTTAGTTTCTTATTTACGACAATAACTGCGGACAATTTCTACTTACATAAGTAAAAGGCACTGTTTATATTTTAGCCGGTTATAGCCAATTAAAACCACTGGTCTGGATTTTTTCAAAAAGAGCCGGCTTTTTTCCAACCCTGTTTAGCGGGGGCCCATTCAATAATTGGTGAAATTTTATTGTATTTAAATGTATGATTTTCCCATATTCTTGGGCTTCGAAATAAACTTTTCAAATTCCTCCCTGGGGAAAAACGGATACCAGTTAAACGAATAATAGGTGTAAATAGGTGTTGTTGATTAACCCCCGGGGAGAGCGGGGAAAAAAGGGAAGTGTTTTTTATCCTACTTTCGTATAACCGTGATAGCTGACCGGGCTAAAGAACGTTTTCATAACTCTCCAAATTGATTATATCGACCGGCGCCGGACTCCATTAGGATCGGCCGAGCCGGAGACTGCTAAATCCTAATTGCTGGCTGCTTACGGACTGCTGTTCCGAAGCCTTTTTAGCGTTGAAAGACACTCGTATCGATGTAAAATGACCGTTCAGGAACAACCTAATTGTTCTACTAAAAATTGATTCTCTTCGTAATGGGCTCGGATAAATGTTGGTTTTCGACGGATTTATCCTCTCGCTAATGTGTCTTCTAAATATGGGGCATGTATTTTCAGAGTTATTTTATTGTAAAATCAATTGGTGGAATTCATTTTGACTTATTATATAGTTTTGTTACAAACTTACGATTATACTTTCCGGGTGACCATAGTTCCTATATTAACTATTTTATCTTTCCTTTTTCTCCTATAATTTCATTAAAGGGGAACGGCCAAGCTTTTCTAAATATGACCTTATTTCCGTATCAAAAGATTAACAAGACGTTCAATATACTAACACGTACCTTTTTTTGTTTTGAAAAAATAGATTTTGGCCCAAAAAGTTGAAACGAAAAATAACGCCAGGTGTTTGGGTTTAAATTTTCTCCGCCATCTTTGGGGCTGCCGCCAGCGCCCCTAACCCCGTTTGAGCGATTTGCGAACTATCCTAACTTTTAAAATCGAATTTAGGCTAAAGTCTCTTATAACTGGAACGCGACGCGCGTGCAAAACATATTTTTCGCGTCTTCAGCAGCGCGCGCTTTTACGTTGTTTTTTCGTCTCGCCGACTTCTCACGAGGTGTCGCGGCGGACGCGCGCTTTTCGATTTCCCGAAATTTCTTTATTTTATTAAAAATTAACCACTCAATATCACAATTATATATTCTTATGTTATGTTATATTATATCATAATTATTTATGTTATATTATATCATAATTATTTATGTTATATTTTATCATAGTTATATATTATATATATATAATATTATATCATAATTATTTATCATGTTATATTTTATCATAGTTATATATTATATATATAATATTATATCATAGTTATTTATCATGTTATATATTTTATTATTTATAAAATTAAATTGTACACTTAAGTATTTATCTTTTATGTCTGTAATATTAAACTTGGCCTAAAGTAAATACATTAACAATGTAATTATTCTAAACTTACTGGCCGAATGTCAACGTATATTTTCTAAAAGAGACATTTTTTGCACGTGGCGACACGAATAACGTATTTGGGTTAATGACTAAATCCTGTACGTTATTTTAAGTTGATTGATTTGAAAAATAGTCCATCGCTGTAACCAAGTTAAAAGCCGTTGATGGAACACCGTAATTCAATTAAGATTTGTTTTTCCAATTGAAGGACAATTCCACAAATATTCCTGCGAATATTCAACGCCGAATACGAAAATGGAATTCATTATTTACTTGCAACCGTTTTCTCGCTTGTTTTGAATCAGTATAATGGCATATAATTATGCGTAAAGTAGTTTTATAAAGGTTTTCACTGTAAATTGAGATATAAAGTACAAGGAAATTCGATTTCCATGTTTTTGAAGTCTTTAGGAAAATATTTTATTTCTCGCATTGTCGTTATTGACTTTTGAGCGTTTAATTCCAATATTATTATTATTACATAATACACACATTATTTCGTATATGGTTAATATTACCTTGGGTTAATACAGACCTGGAACTCCGGAGAAAATGGAATTTAATGGAATTTATCCTCCATTTTCCTGTGATTTTAATGGTAATTATCCTATATTTTCCTGTAATTATAATGGTAATCATCCTATATTTTCCTGTAATTTTAATGAAAGCTACCCGGTAGTTTTAATGGAATTTATCCTATATTTTCCTTTAATTCTAATGAAAGATATCCGATAATTTAAATTTAATTTATCCTACATTTTCCTGTTAATTTAATGGAAATTATCCTATATTTCTCCGTGATTTTAACGGAATTTATCCTTCATTTTTATGTGATTTTAATGGAATTTATCTGACATTTTCCTGTTATTTTAATGGAAATCGTCCTATTTTTTCCCGTAATTTTAATGGAATTTATCCTATAATTTCCTGTAATTCTAATGAAAACTATCCTGTAATTTTAATGGAATTTATCCTACATTTTCCCTTTAATTTTTAATGGAATTTATCCTACATTTTCCCTTTAATTTTTAATGGAATTTATCGTACATTTTCCCTTTAATTTTTAATGGAATTTATCGTACATTTTCCCTTTAATTTTTAATGGAATTTATCCTACATTTTCCCTTAATTTTAATGGAATTTAACCTATATTTTCCAATACATTTTTTTCTATTTTTCCTAAATTTTCCCTTTAATTTTAATGTAACTTATCCTACATTTTCCTGTAATTTTAATGGAAGTTAACCTATATTTTCCAATACATTTTTTCTATTTTCCCTACAAATGTTGTTTCGAGTTTTCTGTGGTCACCCTAGAAGTATGATATACTTTTGACGCTACTCATAGCGCAACCCTGTTCGATAGCGGGTATAGATTTTGAATATAAAGCGATCCGGGTTTCTATTATGAGAAAAGTTGTTTGACTAGAAGCCGCGCGCTGTAGTTCGAAAGTTGTGACGAGCGCATTGAGCCAGTCTGGTCTCTTTAATTTATATGGGTGGCGCGGCCGAAGTTTCGTCGATTAGATGCATAATTTAGACGCTTTTAGACGGCGAATACAAGGTGCTTGCTCAATGTCCGCTCTTTTTACTCGTCTTCAAACTAGCAAATAACGAAAGTTTCGCGCCGTTGTTCCCTCGTCCCGTCGCCCCATGCAGCGCTGATGAAGGCGGGACCCCATTACGTCCGACGAATGAAGATATTGAACGCGCCCCGCCTTCGTCAGCGCTGCACGGATTGGGGCGGTCCCGTATAGAAGAATCCCGCGATTGGATGATAGTACCGTTAAAGATGGGAATCGGGTGAAGTTTGTCTAGAACGGATAGCGGGTCTCGATTAGGGGGAGAGGGGGGCAGTCGGAATCAGAAACACCTGTCTTGGTTCCCACCGTAAAACGGCCGAATACTTTGTTCGGCGGTTAGTTGTATAGCGCTGGCCTCGCCGCATTAAATGGACATTTTCTGTCCAAATTATCTTTTAGCTGGTCTACTTTTTTTTCTCCTACTTTATCTCTTTCTTGGTGACGCCCTAAGTAGCCATTTCTAATTTAATTTGTTGGTAGTTACGCGGTTGTTAAAATTTTTATTTTCCTCGCATTATTCATTCCCGCAAAAAGAGAAAAGTTCTGTTTCACGATTATTAAAACTTATGGTTTTATGAAAATAGAATTTATTGGTTTTATAGAATACATATTTTATTGTATTAACGGGTTCAAAATTTTCTAAATGAGTTCGGCCTAATTGGAACTTCTGGATGTTTATTTTTTAATTAATATTTTGGAAATTGAAGTGCTAAATTTCATTCTGGTAGGCTTCCTCCGTGCCAATGTGGAAATTAAAATTTTTGTTCCGTAAGCTTCCTCCGTGGTAATGTGGAAATTAAAATTTTTGTTCCGTAAGCTTCCTCCGTGCCAATATGGAAATTCACATTTTTGTTCCGTAAGCTTCCTCCGTGCCAATGTGGAAATTGACAATTTTGTTCCGTAAGCTTCCTCCTTGCCAATGTGGAAATTGACAATTTTGTTCCGTAAGCCTTCTCCTTGCCAATGTGGAAATTGACAATTTTGTTCCGTAAGCTTCCTCCTTGCCAATGTGGAAATTCATATTTTTGTTCCGTAAGCTTCCTCCTTGCCAATGTGGAAATTCATATTTTTGTTCCGTAATATTTATTCGTGCCAATATGGAAATTCATATTTTTGTTCACAAACTTATTTCTTGCAAAAAATTAACGTATTTTTAAGTGCGCATGAAAATTATAATCGTTAACGTAAAACTTCTTTAGCAAAAATGCCATACTGAAAATATCGGGAAAATAAATATTGTGACGAACCTTTCAAAAATGTAAATATTAAAAGTAAGCTAATTTATTGGGGAATAATAAATAGGAGTTACTGTTGGAAGTCATTTTAATCGAGTTAAGTAGTTCGCGGTGTAAGGCTTTCAACAATGGCGCTGCAAACACTGCATACCACGCGTTAAGTTCCCTCAATGCAACTTTTATCTCGTTCAATTTGAACATTACTCGAATTTTCCATTAGCTATTAGCTATTGCCTTTATTTGATAATGTTTTAAGAACCATTTTCCACGGCGAGACTAGCTAATGGCTTCCATATTCCCATAGTTTTCCCATACATAAATGCCAAAACGCATTAACTACGCATTCTTAAGGTTTTCCATTTTTAAAAGTTATTTAAGTGGTTTAAAATCGGTAGGTATTATTCAAGCGACTTATATCGAATACGATTTGATTAGTGAACGGCATTTAAATATTTAAGAATTCTTAATTGAAGTTAAATCTAGTAAATATTAAAATAGCGGTTTTATTCCTGAATTGCGTTCCATTCCGAAATTAATATAATCGAGAAAACGTGTTTGCTGTAGTTCTTATTAAGAAGTACGCGATTCCATAATGATGCTGGATCAACTAACCCTTTAAAGTATTCAAGTATGTTTTCTTAAACATAAAAGAAATCGTTTTAAAATATTATATCGAATAAAGTAATGTTTTTCTTTAATTAAAATTAATTTAAGATTTTAATCGAATTACAATTAATGAAATGAAATGTTGTAGTTATTTTCCATACCAACAGTACAGATATACCTACAATGAATGGATATACATAACAGTGGTTTGAGAAAATATCAATTTTTAGACTCAAGAAACTATATGTCTCATAGACTCAAGAAAGTATGTCTCATGGACCAAGAATCTAAGGGGACTCACTTCTCCCGATTTTTTGACATGGTAATAGTGGCCTAAATCGAAGGCTTACTGAGGTACACCAGCCGCTTTGAAGCGCCTCAAGAATTCTGTTCAACTATCACAACTACGATAATCTTTGGCGACAGTACATTCGACAAAGTTAGGTTAAATAAGCTTAGTTCGTTACATTTTTTAAGTTTAGAAATCAAATGAATTCCAGTGAATTTGATTAAACAAACCTCAGCCATATACGGCTTACTGGTTATTTTTAATTAACACAGTGGTTATTAACCATTATTTAAACTTTTAAAGAACAAATTTAAAAAATAAAAGGTCTGAAACTTACTAAGCCTCATCATTTAAGCGACAACAACGGCGCCATTTTGTCAAAATTGAACGTGAACACTTCAGCTTATCTCCGAAACTACGCCGGAAATCGACTTCAGCGACGCCAAGTTTGTCCACATTGAACTAAAATACAGATTCCCAATATTAAATTGTGCTTTTTAAAGCCTGAACAGCGAGTCCACTTAGATTCTTGGAACATGGAACCATACAGGAACAAGTCGACTAGTGACTTGTGAAACCAATTACCGGTGACCAGGTTAAGTTGCGTAATTATGTAATACCGGTAAAAATTTTACTTTTTAATAGTCCTTTATATAAATCAACTTGGCCTTTTTGTTTTAATGTTTATTTTATTTCATTTTTTTTAAATTTATTTTTTATAAGGAACGGTACCTGGAAAACCAGGAATTCCTGGAAAAGTCAGGGATTTTGAATATGGGTATAAAAATCAGGGAATAGTCAGGGAATTTTAAAAATTAGTCTAAAAATCAGGGAAATGTCAGGGAATTTAATCTTGGTTGCAAATAGGAAACTTTTATTAAAATAAAGGTTAAAAAAAATCTTGGCACAAAATAAGTCGGGGAAAATCTCCGGAGATGGTCAGGGAAAACCTGTAAAAGTCTGGGAATTTGATTGTGAAAAACTGTGGCAACCCTGTAGAAACAAATTTAACTTGTTTAATAGTCCTTTCTATAAATTAACTAGGCCTTTTGGTTTTAATGTTTATTTTTATTTTATTTTATTTTATTTTATTTTATTTTAATTTATTTCCTATATAGAAACATCTATTACGACTACAATTGAAACTCTAGTTACAAAGTTTTATTCTTAATAATCCAATCTAAAAAAGAAACGTTTTTGAGTTCCAATTTGGAAATTTAATTCCACGTAATAAATTAATATCTGGAAATTTTAATTAACGAGCAAAAACTAGTCCCCAATTTGGAGTCGAATCTCTCGGTGTAATGAAAGTTGAAATTCATTTCTCTTCGGCCGATAATTATTTGGCGACCTTGAAGAGGAACCGAAGAGTCCGAAATTGGAAAAATCTCTTCTTGATTATTGACTTCGTGGATTTCCAACTCTAATTCGCAGCGCCAACCAGATTAAGGCGGCCGGCCACCGAGGGAGGGCGCCACTTCCATCGAAAATCCCAAAATAGTTCTAATCGCCTTTTCGCTGATAAAACTTCTGATTTGTCAAAAACTTCGTTGGTGGATCTGTGACCTCTGACGAGGGGGGGGTATCGTGCGGGGTGGGGTGCAGCGAGTTAATTGAAGGGGGTTAAAACGAAAAGGGGAGGGTCCAAATTGAAGAGGGGGAGTGCACGTTGGGGGGGGGAGGAAATCGAGGGTCGTCAGTGGCATGCGGGAGTTAATTAACCTGGGAGGCTAATTAAAAGATGATTTCTCCCAGGACCCTCCCCCCCCCCTTTTTACTTTTCTTTTTTCTTCAGGGGGGTCACCCCCCTTACCCCCCTTTATTCTCGCGAAACGGCATAGACAAAGTACGCGAGAGACTCCATAGATGGCGCTGTGTGGCTGGTCGGGCGTATTAATATAAGCGGGAGAAACGGAGCGAAACAACCCCCCTCCCCACGCGCACGCGCCAACGATTCCCGCCGATCTTGACATTTTGCGCGCCAAAGGAGATCGAGCGCCTATTACCGGGCCGATTGTTTTGGCAAAGGCTTAACTCGAAACGGGCCGCGTGATGCTGGTTTAAAAATGACTCGGCTCTCGTATTAGTACCGATTTGTGCCGAAAGATGTCTCTAGGGTTGGAGGGAAAAATTCTGCAATATTATTAGTCGTGGCCCGTAAAATCATAAGCTTTAATTTTGACGAAAAAGAAATCTGTGAGGAGCTTGAGGCGGTCGTAGTGATAAAATTACTTGGAATCAATTTTATATTAACAGAAGTACATTAAATTTATCTTACGAGAAAAGTGCTCTTGTTATTTGCTGGACACAGTTTTTCCAAGCGGAAATTATTTATACATTTAAAAAATAGTGATTTTAAAAATTAGTATGAAGGTCAGGGAAATGTCCGGGAATTGAATTTTAATTACAAAATACAAATAGAAAATGTTAAAAATTTACAAATTTTGTTCTAAAATAATTTGGAGAAAATTTCCATAAATGACCAGTGGAAAAAAAACATTTGAATCTGCAAAAAATAGTGGCAACCCTGTTAAATCATACCTATATTTTCGAAAAACTGCCATAGATGTCGCCACAAATAAACACGGAAATGTTGTATTTTTACTTCGTGTAGACGTAATATTTGTTGATTCGACGGTTTTTTCCAAACTTACGAAAAAACGATGATATACTTCTGATACATTGTAATGTGAAACTAAAACCATAACACGCAAAAAGGGGCGATAATTGCGGCCGAAAATTATCGCTACGTTTTTTATGTTTTATTTAAACTCTTATTAAATTATTGTGGTAACGCATCCTAGGAAAATACGTTTTGAAATTAGAAGCGTTCTGCAGTGGCGTAAATAAGTTCCCCGCCAGACCTCAAAAGCCAGGTTCACACTTACCCCTAAAATCGCACCGTTTTAGATAATTAGTTTTCAAAACCAGCGTGCGAAATCGCTTCGTGTTGGTTCGGGAAGCAACTCGCCCAAGTCCGCTCGCTTAGAATCACTTTCAAAACGACAAGGCGGGGAAGTCAAACTGCTCGTATTTTGGGAATAAAATTCTAAATAATGTCAAATAATATTACTGTGTGTATAGTAAACGTGATTAAGTAATTGTTTTGGGATAAATTTTAGTATTTTCAAAATTCTGGTCATAATTTGAAATGACGTTAAGCCTTGGCTATAAGCGAACCGGGGTGAAGCGATTTCGCACGTGTGAACCAAGAATTATCGTCGGCGGTCAAAACTGCGCTTGTTGCAGCCTACTTCCAGGGGCTAGTAGGCCACACTTTGAAGCTCTCTGGCGCTCTTTTAACTCATCGTAGGAAAATGTGAAAAAAAACTGGCATACTTCTCAACTCACCCCTTACAACTCCTTAAAAATTTTGTATAACCTTTTAAAACACCCTGTATTGTACGCCATTGAAAATATCGTACGTCCGAAAAATTGTCGAAATTATCGACTTGTACGATAATTATCGTACGCCTGGCAACGCTGCTCGTTTCGATCGCGAATCTTGTTCTTCTAAAGTCCGGGCATTTCATTAGCGCCGCTAAAATTAATGGTTTAAGGCGGGGGAGTCCGTGGTTCATAAAAATAAAAAAGCCCCCGTCCAACCGAAAGAGGGGGGTGACAGTCGAGAGGGGGCACGCAGTTTCGAAGTTATTCGAAACCTTTTTCTTCTCCCTCTCGTGTCCGCTAGATGGGGCGGTATGAGTGATTAGTCTTAGTATGTTTTCCCTAATTCCACCGTTTCAAAGCCCCTTTCCTAATTATATCGAGGTTTAATTCGGGAAAATTAACGAGAGTTTTTAGATGCACCTCCCGAGCTGCCCCCTGGGCGTTGGATCCGAGTGCGGGAGAACTGGTTTGTGACGTCACATTTGCTAGGTTCAATATTTAGGCTAATGGCGTTTTTACTTTTTCACTTTTCTAGTTTCATTTATAATTTTGTATTATTATCTAATTCTACGCTACTCCTTAATTTTATTCGCTTGAATTTATCCCAAATTATCGTGGTTTTTACTTAATCAAAATAAGGCTTTATGATTGGCTAGAAAAATTATTCGTTGGAGGTAAATCAATAGTGACATTTTAAAACTTTTACGTCGGGAATAAGATAATGATTATTCATTGTATAGTAATGTATTCACATTTTTGAAGTTTAAAAATCGATTTATGATTACGCTGTTTTTGACTTCAATTTTTCAATTATGAAGAACGTATTTAAGTATACTGAGAACTAACAATGAGACTACCCGAGGTGTTACACACCGATTTTGTTGAAACTCGGGGGATTGGTAGACCTTCATGTACCTTGAAAAATTCTAAAGGGATTTTATTCAATGGGCAACGGTTTTGCCATGGCAACGAAAAATGTTTTTGACAACATCAAATGGAAATTTTCCCATTGAAAATAACATGGGATTTTGACCGATTCCAAGACCCCTCTGTGAAACATTTTACAAAATTGAAAAAAAAAAATGAAAATACCAAAATGATAAAAAAAATTGATAAAAATTTACGGAAAAAATTAAAATTGGTCACATTTTGATCATTTTTTTTTTAAATTTCACAGGGAAATCGGTCAAAATCCAATGTTATTTTATGTTGTCAAAAACATTTTTCGTTGCCATGGCAAACCCGTTGCCCATTGAATAAAATCCCTTTAGGATTTTTCAAGTTACATGAAGGTCTACCAATCCCCCGAGTTTGAACAAAATCGGTGTGTAACACCTCGGGTAGTCTCCTTGTAAGAGTTTAGCTTCGCTCCAATTTTCCCAATTTATTTAACATAGTAATAACGTTTTAATTTTTCTTATGATAAAATATTTATTATTAGTTACGAAAAGATCAATAAGCGAGTTTCAATAACCACACCGCCATCTATAGGCTTCAAAAATAACTATGAAGCTGGTACTTGTCACATGGATTAATTAAAGTATACTTTAATATATTATTATATTATTATTATCTTTATTATTGAAATTTTATTATTAATTTCTTAATTTAGTTTCGCATCTTCATTTAAATATTTAATTGAGCTTTTGTTAATCTTAAATAAAATTAATTTATTCGAAAATGTGTTAAGAAGAATATTTTAAAACAAGTTACCCTTACGGTTTGCGAATTTACAAATAGGCTTGCTTGCTTCTGTAAACGGGTTAATCGGTACGTTCTCAATAACTCAAATATCTTCTTTCTAAGTTCCTAGCTGGATTTTTTGTATTGTATTTTAATTAGATCTTATTTAAAATATGAAAAACAACGCCATTAATATTTGACACGCCATATAACAAATAGAAAAGTGATAAAATATTCAGTGAAACCACCAAGAACATATTTATTTCATTGGTTCCCTGAAACTGACGAGTTCCAACGCGATTGAAGCACGCATCGGTGACGTGTTTTCTCCCCCCCCCCTCATGAAAACCTGGAAATATCTGGGAATTAAATTGTCCACAAAAAATTCAGGGAAATTCCATATTTTAATCAAAAATCAGGAAAATCTAGGAAATTTGAGGGTTCAGAAAGCTTACCCTTATGAAATCAAGTTTACATCAATAAGATTTTCTTAAAGGGAATATAACCTTTTTATGTTTTTTATGCTTGGCTATGTAAGCAATTTCGGCGGGAAGTCACTAAACAGCGCCAAAAATATCTAAACTCATAGGAGGGAGCGGGAAATGGTCGAAGTTTGGTGTTCCACACGTAAAACCTGAGTTTATATTCCCTTTAATAAAGATTTGACTTTATAACTTCTTTTATACTATAATATTGAACCAATTTATCTCAATTGAAAATCACGAAACGATGTAAACTGTAAATCGTAGTTTTATTTAAGGTTTATCTTGCACCTGGAAAAATCAGGGACATACCCTTAGGAACACCTGGAATTATCAGGGAAATCGGATTGCCTGGATCATAGCGGTGGGTGTGGCCTATTTTCGTTGCCATGGTAACGAGTTTTAGTCGGCCATGACACTAGAACGCCTATGATTCATATTTAAAATAATGTATTTTGCGAAATTGTATTAATGAAAATAATTTATTTTCATAAATACAATTTCGCAAATTCTCAATCGTAGTTTCGACTTCGGTAAAAATCCAAACAATCATAGATGGATGAAATATGAAACGATATATTCGCGGTGTCAAGTAGGTGACAGGGAGGTGAGCGAGGTGGCGTGGAGAAATTAGAAACGCCCGATGCGAGTGTTGAAGCCTCCCTCTTATTTAAACAAAACATTCTTAATTAAAAGGAAACTTTTCAGTTGGCCGGAACCAATATTCTTATTAAAAGCCCGCCCGAGTTTACGGGAAAACAAATTTCCCTCCCTCCGCCAATAACAGCGATGGCAGCGCCCCCTTTTAACCAAACAATGTGTTTCTTAATTATAATAGTTACTGGCGCGTAATTTAAAATAACAAAACTTTCTTCAAATATAGTTAGTACCGGGTCGGGGTGGAGTGACTTAGTGGGCTCAGTCGGAGGGATGGAACGGGGGTGTCATCTGCCGTCCTTTTAATTAAATGTTTCGTTCCCTCCCCTGTTGAGAGCCGCCCCTCCTTTCGTTCGCCTATTTGTTTACCCAACTTTAATTTAGCTCTTTCGCGCCGCTACCTTCGATGTAATTAACTTTAATCCTTCGATAATTGGGCTTAGTCGATTTCTATAAGATATTGTTTGTAGCGTCTCTCTGGGAGAGTTACTTTCGACGGACCGATCTGCTTCGACGATCATATTTTTGTCTGAACCGCTTTGCAGTGGTTCGGATGTGAACCTTCAGGGTTGGCAAGAACCAGCCAGATTGGTTTAAGCCGGTTTTAACTACCGAAAACAATCCATGGTTAAAACCACTTTATTTTTATTAAAAAAATATTGAGAAATGAATTAGAAATATTGAAAATTTGAAATACTATTTATTTCAAATAATAAACGCAGAATATAATATTCTGCATTTTTTATTCCAAAACGAAACTAAAACTTAACCTTAACTTTTTGTCGTAAGTAATGAGAGCTAAATAAGCAATTGGGGGGGGGGTCTTCAAATTCATTTTGCGCGTGAAAATACGCCGCCATGTAATTTTGAAATCTGTCAATTTGAACATTCTCGAAATAAAGGGCTAAGATATAAGCAATTTGAGCAATTTTTTATTAGTGGTTTTAGCAGGTTTAAAGCACCGGTTACATACGAATTTCGCAATAATGGAATTTTTAATTTTTATTTATAACCCTGTGAACGTTTAATGTTTTCTCATCAAGAGTGGGGTATTAGAAACTCATTTTGAGATTTCAGAGCGCAATTTTAGTGTTGATTTCTGTTTATTTACTCACAATCCGAAGGATTTGTGTGTATTGGTTTCACCTAGGTGCAACAAACACTGCACCCCACCCAAGGAGAACGCAACCCGCCAAAAATCGTGCATTTTCTTGTGTACAAATTTCATTGGTTAGACGCTTAAGTGCCTGCTGCCGTATGAAGGGGAAAATTCGAAATTTGTCTTCACCCTTACCGTTAAACGTTCAGCGTAAAGGCTCGTGACGCTCGTCCAATGAAATTTGTACACAACACTGCTTTAGAGTTTTTAAAGGCTTGCTGCGTTCTCCTTGTGTTTTTTGCTCTTTGGTTTCACGTACAATTTAGCCGATGCCGCCGTGTCGTTCATAACTCTTTAGCAGTTAGGGATTTGGCAGCATGACGTATGTAACCCTATTTAAAAAAAAAAATAGAAATAGGAATAACTTGTTAAATACGTAAAAAAACAAGTATTACCGGCAAAATTAAACTTAACGAGTTCCTTCCCAATCGAAAATTTCATTGGCGCTAAAATCTCGTCCTTATATTTGTCCAATACTAAACTCCTTTTAGAAATTTCGCTAAGCCTAATTCGATTTCGCTTTAGTAACAATCCCTCTCGGCCCCCCCAACTCCTCATTCCAGCCAATGCGAGCCGCAGTCGAGGGTGCTTCTCTTCGGTCCGCGCTGTGCAAAGCCCGTCGCAATCGTTAAGGCCGTCGCCGCGGGGGGAAGGCAAATTTTCTCTTTCGGAAGAAGGTTTAAAAGAGAAGGGAACGCCATCTGGGGGTAGGAATTCGCACTAATTAAACTGTTTTCCAGCGAGGTTTCGAGGTATGACTGGGTACATTGTAGAGGATCGAAGCTGGGATCGGACGGAGGGCGTATTCACCCAAGTGCGCGTCGTCATTATAGGGGGAGCCGTTGTCACCCTACTCTTCACGTGGTCTCATTTAAATATCTTATTCAAATAAAAAAAATGCTGCGATTTGCGCGGGGGGGGGGGGGTATCTTGTTTATTAGACAATACGTATGAATGAAATTCCTATTTTTTTTGTCATTTTTTTTTCAATTCTTAACGAAGCTAATCGACGTAATCTTGATCTTAGTCGTCGTGTTTTTATCGTTTTATTATGCAAATTTTTCTCCATTAAGATAGTTCTCTTTACCCGTTTTACTCTTTTATTAAATGCTAATTTTTCTTAAAACTCCGATGTCGTAATTGATAATCAATAAAGTTATCTAGGATTTATGAATTGATATTGTCATTTTAAAATGTAGATAGTTTTCTTGGTTTTTTTTATTGAAATAACAATATTTTAATTAAAATTTTCGTTGTTTCTCCTGTAGATATTAGTTTCGGGGATAGTTAAGTTACGTTCCTACGCGCGAAATTAAAACAAATTAAAATATCCGCATTCAATATTCCGAAATTTATTAATTTATTAATTATGCGCATTTCGTAATAATATCCTTGAAAATTTTCCTCCTCGCCGAAAAGTTTCGATCATTTTGCGAATTTACAGCCGTGTTAATTGAATTTATATATTAATTATTCATTTTAATCAGCACACGTAATATCTATTTGATATAACGGGTTAAACTTATCTATTTATCAATTTTATTCAGAGTTAATATTTTAGTATAGCTATATATTCCCGATTTTCAATGAAATTACTGCCCAGCACTATAATGTAACGCGATTTATATCAAATGAGACCAGAAGTATATCATGTCTCTGAAATAAAAGTATTGATCTCACTATATTGTTATAGGGATGTTGAAATATCCGAGGGGTCTGACATTGGTACAAATCCCGTACACTCTAGAGAAAATTGATTTTTGGAAATTTGGAAATATTAAACTTTAAAAAATCCTGAAATCTGGGCGAAAATCAGTTTCAAAATCTTAATCAGATTTAGTTTTGGTTGCAAATATTAAACTCTATTAAAATAAAGAGTAAAGTTGTAAAATTTTGTACTAAAATAATTCAGGGAAAATATCTACAAATGACTAGTGGAAAAGTCGGAAAATATGAATCTGGAAAAAAAATCGGTGTCAACCCTGCTGAAATATTAATTAAAAAATGTCAGATAAATTGAATTTTGTTGTAGGTGAAAAAATTACAAAATTTTGGCACAAAATAAGGTAGGAAAAACCTGAAAAAGTCAGAAAATTTGAATGTTAGAAAAAACGGTGTCAACGCTGCTGAAATAATAATTTAGAAATGTCAGATAAATTGAATTTTGTTGTAGGTGAAAAAATTACAAAATTTTGGCACAAAATAAGGTAGGAAAAACCTGAAAAAGTCAGAAAATTTGAATGTTAGAAAAAACGGTGTCAACGCTGCTGAAATAATAATTTAGAAATGTCAGATAAATTTTAATTTTGTTGTATTAAAAATAGGTGAAAAAATTACAAAAGTTTGGCTCAAAATAAGGTAGGAAAAATCTGAAAAAGTCGGAAAATTTTAATGTTAGAAAAAACGGTGTCAACGCTGCTGAAATATTAATTCAAAAATGTCAGATAAATTTAATTTAGTTGTATTAAAATATAGGTGAAAAAATTACAAAATTTTGGCACAAAATAAGGTAGGAAAAACCTGAAAAAGTCGGAAAATTTTAATGTTAGAAAAAACGGTGTCAACGCTGCTGAAATATTAATTCAAAAATGTCAGATAAATTTAATTTAGTTGTATTAAAATATAGGTGAAAAAATTACAAAATTTTGGCACAAAATAAGGTAGGAAAAACCTGAAAAAGTCGGGAAATTTGAATCTGAGAAGAAAACGGTGTCAACGCTGCTGAAACATTAATTCTGTATCTACGACCATCAAGCTAAACCGCCAAATAGCCACCTTTAATAATAAGACCATTATCACGCGTTGGAAATACAAACACCAGGCATTATTGATTTCAATCCCGCCGTACTAATTCTAATCTTAGGTCTAAATGCGGTTCAACTAATCACGATACGAATAATCAGAGTAATAATAAAAATAATAATAATAATAATAATAGTGTCCGCGAGGGGGCGTAAAAGTATGATCGCGCGTGACGCGGATATCGCGTGCGTCGGCAATTTGCTTAATGGTAAAACCACTACCTCCATTTTATTTATATGCAGGCTCACTCCGTACCGCGTACAAAGGTCAGCGGTAGGGTACATTCCGCGGGTTGTAAGCGCTCGTCGAAGTCTAACTTCGACTATATGTTTCTTTCTAATATCGCTTAACGCGACTTGTCTTATTAATGTAACTTATCCGAAGTTGGACGAGCGCGTACGTGGAAGGGACGGTGTATTCGCGTTCCGGGTTTGAGGTTGACGCCTAAATGTTCGTCATTACGACAGGGAAAACTCTCGCTAAGTGAACCCCTCCCGCCCTCGCCGCTGCTTTGGGTTCGCGCCAATTAAGCTAAAAGGGCGCAGTTCCGGTAATTATGGATTATTACCCGGGCCTTTTTACCAATGAGAAGGAAATTACTTCGCCCCGTTTTCCGCCCTCTTTCAACCCCCTGCAGCGCACGCCTCTACCTGAAATTTCGAATTTTTAATAAAAATTTTCGTCCGTGCTTTTATTTTAAGCAATTTTTGTGCTCCAGGGTAAATGTACTTCGATGATATTGAGTAAAAAGGCATTCCGTTGTACCAGGTTAGATATATTCCATGTGAAGTCCCGATACAAACGAATATAATAGTCTTTCGTGCGAGGAAGTTACGGGAAAGGGTTCCAGGGTAAATGTACTTCGATGATATTAAGTAAAATGCATTCCGTACATTTACCAGGGTAGATTTATTCCGTGTGAAGTCCCGGTACAAACAGCATCCATGTAATGCCTCGATACAAACAAAATTTCTATAGTAATGTAATGGAGTCTTTTGCGCGAGGAAGTTACGGGAAAAGGCTCCAGGGTAAATGTACTTCGATGATAGGTAGTAAAAATGCACATATATTTCCCTATGTTTATAAACCTTACCAGTTGGGATGTTCAAATGTAGGCGATTTGAAAATAATAAATAATAATAACCAGCTAGGCTAATACCCAAGGCACCACCTTAGGCCTAAGTCATCAAGCGACTTTTGAAGCCTTTAATTCAGGTGGCCGGGTTATCAAATATAAGTTGATTCAAATTTATTAACTTCTGATAAAAGTAAAATATTAAGTGAAAAATTGTCTAATTTTGCCATTAAAAAGTCAGGGAAAATCTTAAAAAAAATGGTCAAGGAATTTGAATCCGAAAATATTGTGGCAACTCTGTTTTGAAAATAATAAATTTTTCTTTGAAATCCCTTCCAAATTAGAACGAGTCCGTAGTTCCGTAAATGAAGCTCATTAAGTGGCGCCCCCTCGCGTTAGATATTGTTATTGATGTCGGTTCTCTGAAAATCACGCAGTCCAGAGCCGTTAAATGCGGGACTTACACGAAAGAGCGGATTGTTTTCCCAATAAAGTGAGCGACGCTGTTCCAGATAAACTGGTAAGCGAGCCAATTACACGGACAGAGGACGCTCTTTAAACGCCATTTCCGTGTCCTGTACTTAATAACGAAGAGTTACAAGGAAAAGGACAAACTCTCCCCTTTTGTAATTGACCGACACTAACTGTCTCACGTTTGACTTTTCCGCCACGTTGCTTTCGTATAAACGAACGAATTATTATCTGTCTTTCTGTATATTCCTATTTCAATATTTAAAATGCGACCAATACCGCAGTATCGCTTTGTCCAATAAAACGTTGCGCGAGTCGATATTGTACGACCAGGGTCTCTTTATAGAGAGGTTGTAGGACTCGCGCTATTTTGCGTTACTCGTTCGTCAGTTTCAGGCCGTTAAAAAAAATTGAAACCACAAATTTAAAGCAAGTTGCGGCTCGACGTGAAGTAGCTTTTTTTTCAATAGATGTCGCTAGCGTTGAAATAAAATTAACGGTACTTATAGCTGCCCCTCTCGTTTATTGGATTGTTTGTAAATTGGTCACTAACATAAATTATCGCAACAGGAATCCATACCTCTACTTGGAATGCTTATCCTGGCGTATCGCGTATGGTAAGATCACTCTGACGGCTTTGGAGAAAAAATCCCATCTGCGCGCGCTCCCCTCTCACGTTGTTGTTTTTTAAGTTAACATAGTGACGTCAAAAAAACAGTCGGCCACATTGAGATGAAAATCTGCCGCGATAAGCATTCCAAGTTGAGGTATTGATTTCTGATCGCAACTATAAACAATAATTTTACATGGGACATATAATTTAGGTTAAAGTCCACTAAATAGAGTATAAGTTGTCTAACTATAATACCCTACAGTGGCTCTCTGACGACGTTATCATTTGGCCATTTTAAATTTTAGCTTCCTTTGCCATAAATAGAAGTCGCGTTTTTCGAAGAATCGGAAAGGTTCATGGCCATCTCTAATAACAGGATACTTTTCACCATACAGGTGGAAATGATAGAGCCGACACTTTCTTTATAACCAATTAGTGGTACAAATACAACCATTCTCTCTTTAATTAATTTCAATAAAATGCTAAAATATATATGATCTAATATATAATATTGTTAAGATTCAATAGATTCAGTTTACCATAATTTACGCGCTAAATATCATATAAGTTCCGTAAACGGTCGGTAGATGACGCGGCACGACACAGTGATATTTTCCCCTATACTTACTCCCTTACCCCGGCCCAAACACCAGAAGCAGACTACCCTTTTGACGATCGACGGATTGCACCAACCTCTCCGTATAAAGATCCTGGCATGACTTTTGATGCGTTTTGAATGTTTTAATATATATTTAAATAAGGAGGCTAATTTTTTTAGATATATTGATTACGTTGGATTATTATTCACGGGTAACAGTGGACATTTCTTATTCCCGTCGCTGTCGTCCCGCTTATGTCAACTCGTGAAAGTCAAGGTAAATATTTTGGCCCACGGGAACTTCACTTGAGACACAACAAATATAATTTACTCCGTATATCCACAGTACATTTTGTTTTTAGATATAATCGATGTAGTGTGCTAATATTTGAATAATCAAATTAAAATATATAATTATATTGCATCCCGTGTTATATATAAAAATTCGATTATTTTGGGTTAATCGACCGTGTCTAGTTGTTGCAAATTGATAACAAAAATAATGAAAAAGATAAAAAAACTAACGATTTTTTCCTCAAAATGTTTATAAAACTCCACGATGGCATTTTGATAAAAAATTTCAGACTTATAAATTTTTCTTGTGGGATTGAAGGCGTTAAAATGACGTTACCGATTACATCGTCTTGTGTTTGAGGCTCTTTCCATGAGCGCACCCAGAGCGACCTTTCGGTGTCTCGGCATCTGAACGGTCCTGAAAATTACGCGACGCAATATCGCCGCCTGTTTCCATTGTCGAATCGAACCCCCACTGATGAGTAGATCGCTCCATTTGTAGCGCTACTAACTGGCACTTTGAAGCATTTATCCTAATATCTTCTTTCTAGCCCAATGCGGTGGATTAGGTCAAACTCGACTTTCACCCAAACTAATTTGACTTACGCTTACGCCACATATTTATACGTTCATATAAATGTAAATTTGACGGTGAAATTAGTGAAGCAGTTTGGATATATAATTCAGATTGTACCTGATCATGTGAGAAAAAGATAACGGATTGATATGTTCAGATAGAAATTAGAAGCACTAGATTTACCAGTGGTTTTTCAATTCGGAAATTGGCTAAGAGGCACACCGAGTATAGAAGGAATAAGGAGAGAAACACCCAAAATGTAGTGAGAACGATGCGATGACCGTTTCCAAGAAACAAAAAGGAGCGATATTTTCTCCCCGGAACACCTTTTGTCGTGCCAAGAAGGTCGACCACTTTTATCGCACTAACCCGTTTCCATGACCGTTCAGATGCCGAGACACCGAAAGGTCGCTCTGGGTGCGCTCATGGAAAGAGCCTCTTTATTTTCATTTTTATAACCGATTAAAATTAAAACGTACTTTACCTTTTAAAATACCTAAACTTTGCCACTTTTAATATGACCATATAAATAAAAAATTATCCAAAAAAATGCGTTTAAGAATATAAATATTTTGCTTCCTAAGGAAGAATTCAAAATCTTTATACATTTTAGAAAACGAATAAAATGTAAAAATTTAATTATAAATTTAAACAAAGTTTGCAAGCCCGCAAACTCCATTTGAGATATCGAATTTCTGGCCATTATCGCGGGAGAGCTTCAAACCAGCGTATAATTTAATTTCCCCACACATTAAATAGTATAAAATTACCATAAAATTCTGCGTTCACTTATCGGTAGGGAATCCGCGTAGATATTAGTCGAAGAGATCGAGTTAGAAACCAATTGAAAAATGGATCAGCACCCCAAAACCAAACACCCCACCAAACGGAAGAGTTGAAGGTGCGATCGATGGGAGATTTTAATATATTAGAAAAGGAAGGTTTATTCACTTATCATTAGGCCGCTCCAACCCAGAAATAATGAATTCTTAGAACGGGGGAATGAAAAATAGCCCCCCCCCTCTCTTAAGTTTGGCAAATGAGAGAGGAGTGTCACTACCTATTTTAGAAAGTATTACTCAAACGCCGCGGTGTCAGAGGCCCGGCGAAGGGGATTTCAAACCCCCAAATTTATTATTTGGGGGAATTAAAGTACAGGGTATTTCCCTTTGCTTTTCAACGTCTTTCAGTTTTAATCAGTTTTGTAACAAGTGCTTTTGTACTGTTAAAGGCCGACTACATAAATCTTCGGTTTACTCTGTCTTTCACTGGAAGTAGGCTTACTGCAATACACGTGTGCCATTCAGTCAGCCTACTTCCAGTGAAAGACAAGAGTAAACCGAAGATTTATGTAGTCGGCCTTTAAAGATATAAATTAATATTTTTTTGTGTTTATTGGCCCCCTAAAGATGGCTTAATCAAACCGAAACTAAAGTTGGGTTGTAAAATTTTAAATACTGTGCACAATAAATACCATTAATTTAAAAAATATATATTTATCTTTATGCGCAAGTAGTGACAAAGAATTTAGTTGTTAAAGATATCTAATATCAAAATCAAAGTAATTAAAATAAAGATACTCAACATATGAAAGATGTTTTCCCCCAATTGTGCCAGAAATCAGCATTCCACATACGCAAGGCGTTAGACGCGAAAAGCATCACCCTTAAATGTAAAGCGGTCGAAGAATTCAGAACATTCTTCTTCATTACTTGTTTCATTTACTTATGATATCAGTATTACCTTATAAAATTTAAAATATTGAAATAGAGAATTATTTTAAGTATTACTTCGTTTCATTTACTTATGATATCGGTATTACCTTACAAAATTTAAAATATTGAAATAGATAATTATTTTAAGTATTACTTCGTTTCATTTACTTATGACATCGTTATTATCTTATAAAATTTAAATTACTATAATAGAGAACAAATTTCACTAAAATACTCTAATAGAGAACAAGTTTAACTAAAAATATTCTAATAGAGAACAAGTTTTACTAAAATTACTCTAATAGAGAACAAGTTTAACTAAAAATATTCTAATAGAGAACAAGTTTCACTGAAATTACTCTAATAGAGAACAAGTTTCACTGAAATTACTCTAATAGAGAACAAGTTTCACTGAAATTACTCTAATAGAGAACAAGTTTCACTGAAATTACTCTAATAGAGAACAAGTTTCACTGAAATTACTCTAATAGAGAACAAGTTTCACTGAAATTACTCTAATAGAGAACAAGTTTCACTGAAATTACTCTAATAGAGAACAAGTTTCACTGAAATTACTCTAATAGAGAACAAGTTTCACTGAAATTACTCTAATAGAGAACAAGTTTCACTAAAATTACTCTAATAGAGAACAAGTTTCACTGAAATTACTCTAATAGAGAACAAGTTTCACTAAAATTACTCTAATAGAGACCGTGTTTCACTAAAATTACTCTAATAGAGACCGTGTTTCACTAAAATTACTCTAATAGAGACCGTGTTTCACTAAAATTACTCTAATAGAGACCGTGTTTCACTAAAAATATTCTAATAGAGACCGTGTTTCACTAAAAATATTCTAATAGAGACCATGTTTCACTAAAAATATTCTAATAGAGACCATGTTTCACTAAAAATATTCTAATAGAGACCATGTTTCACTAAAAATATTCTAACAGAGAACATGTTTCACTATTACTTCGTTTCTTTTACTTATGACATCATTATTACCTTATAAATTTAAAAAGTATTCAAATAGAGAACACGTTTTATCATCACTTCGTTTCATTTACTTGTGACATCGCGAGTAGTTAGTAATAGCTTGCCATCTAGCGGAATACGGAGCAAACACCCTGTACAGACGAAAGGTGCGGGTGGGAGAATCAACGATGGATTAAGTTTCAAATTTCATTTCTAATATCGGCGGCGGCCTTTTGCTGTTTACTTTGAGGACAAACGTAGCGAGGGGGGTGAGAATCAAAAGTGTGCTTGGTGCGGATAAGAGCTCCCCCTGGTTGCCGGAATTTTCCGATAAATTAAACGGTTTGTTATTCTAATTTGGAGCGTACATAATAATACCCTAGCGCGGGCACTCGGCGCGGCTAATAAGATGGATATATTTGTTCGATTAGAGAAACGCGCCTGGAAATTATATTAGAAAACGCGATTATCATTCCGAAATTCAGAAGAATACACTTTTGACGGGGAAGGAGAGGATCTTGGCCAGGTTTTAATTATTAATTTTCTGTTGTTAGCGCCATCGTCCGGAAAATATCCAATTTAAGGAAAGCACGGAAAGTAATATTGCGTAATATATCTGTTACAAGGGAAGCGTATATGCTAAAAATATCCGTCATATTTTATATTTTCACGGTAAAGATAGGTTAAATTTGTAGGGAAAATAATCATACATTTTAATTGATTAGTTTATCAAAACGTTGCTAGTTTTATATATAGGTAAACGGAGATAAAATCCGTGATACAAACGTTAAGGATTGTTTATCACGCTCAAGATATTTTGAATCGTGATCCGTTTAATACTTGAAATTTGTTAAACTGGCGAAAGTTTTTAAAACTTCTGTACTTACCCATCAAATATTATAAAAGTTACCTCATTGTCAGATTTAAATTTACCTCATTGTCAGATTTAAATTTAACTCATTGTCAGATTTAAATAACCTCATTGTCAGATTTAAATAACCTCATTGTCAGATTTAAATTTACCTCATTGTCAGATTTAAATTTACCTCATTGTCAGATTTAAATTTAACTCATTGTCAGATTTAAATTTAACTCATTGTCAGATTTAAATTTAACTCATTGTCAGATTTAAATTTAACTCATTGTCAGATTTAAATTTACCTCATTGTCAGATTTAAATTTACCTCATTGTCAGATTTAAATTTACCTCATTATCAGATTTAAATTTACCTCATTGTCAGATTTAAATTTAACTCATTGTCAGATTTAAATTTAACTCATTGTCAGATTTAAATTTAACTCATTGTCAGATTTAAATTTACCTCATTGTCATATTTAAATTTACGTCATTGTCATATTTAAATTTAACTCATTGTCAGATTTAAATTTAACTCATTGTCAGATTTAAATTTAACTCATTGTCAGATTTAAATTTAGCTCATTGTCATATTTAAATTTAACTCATTGTCAGATTTAAATTTAACTCATTGTCAGATTTAAATTTAACTCATTGTCAGATTTAAATTTAACTCATTGTCAGATTTAAATTTAACTCATTGTCAGATTAAAATTTACCTGATTGTCAGATTAAAATTTACCTGATTGTCAGATTTAAATTTACCTGATTGTCAGATTTAAATTTACCTGATTGTCAGATTTAAATTTTAACTCGTTGTCAGATTTAGATTTAACTTCTTGGCAATGATATAAAACTGAAATTTCACACTACGTCAAAGTAAAATATATAAAAATTAAATATTTCTCAAGATTCTATTAATTTGATAATTTCCTATTTCGAATAATACATTCGTGAATACTCTTAACTATCTTTGGCAATGTTATAAAACTGAAATTTCACATTACATCAGATTTTAATTTGAAACAGTAATCAAAGTAAAATATATAAAAATTAAATATTTCTCAAGGTCCTATTAATTTCCTTATTTGAATAATACCCGAATACTCTTCTCAAAACTGTAAAATTTCAATACAAATTAAAGGAATATGATTTAATCCCAGGTTATAAACTCTTTATTTGAAGTGAGACTCTGCGATTTTAATCCAGTCGGTTTATTTAAATTCGCTGTTTATCGCGAATCTTATATTCCGTAAATAGGGGATACCTTTCCAAACCCGGGCGCTGCAAAACTCGGCTATTATTAACGGCGAAGGTTTTCATTAGTATAATGGTCTTCCAAAGTCGGGTCTGGCGCGTACGCTGGCAAAGATTTTCCAATTTTACGGGGCTGGTTATAGTAATTATTACATTCGCGCGCAGGCTCCAGATTTCATAATAGAAATAGGTTTTCCGGATACATAAAGCCTCCTTTCATTAAGATAAAATATTGCAATTAAAATTCCTAATATATAAACTTCAATATATACGTACCCAGCGTTACGTTTTAGTTTCGTTCTATTTTCACCAGGCGGCGACCCTTAATTACGTAACTAAATTAATCTCTTTCTCCGAACCCGCGTCTGCCCACCACCCTCCACCTACCGCCCAACCCTCCATTCTCTTTGTCACAGACCCCCCCTTCGCCAAATCCCCCCCATCCTTTTATATATATGAGAGTTTTAATCTAAATTTTTGAAATATACATATTTCGGAGTTTTAATCTTCTTTATTGAACTTAACATGAAAGCGCGATTAGTGGCTGAGAGGCAGAATTGCTCCGGATAATTATCTGCTGCCTATCCCCCTTCAATCCCCCCCTCAATCTCTCTTTTCTGTTATCTCTTCTCTCTGCTGTCAGTAGGTGGCGCCATACGACGGCCAGTAATGGAATTATACATTATATATATTCTCACTCTATTTTTACTATTATCGCCTGGTGAACTTATAACCTTTTGCGAAAAGGTTTCAATTATGTTCCTTTTTCCTATTTTCGTTAGGATAATTTTATTTTTTTACTATATTTAGAACCTTTCCTATTAGTTGGTAAAATTCTCCCTGAACACCGGTGTAGCGCGTGTGGAACACTTCTACAGGCGTCGGGTAGGAATAACGTTAGTAGGCCATACCCTGTAAATTAGCTTATCCCAATGGAGCACGTGATACAATTATTGAGTTCTTCCGTATAGATGGCATTATAGGAGCGTAAATCCTGTATAATAACTTCCTTCCTGAGCACTGGTGTAAAGCGGGAGAAACGCTTCTACGGACGTTTTTTCCCCATTTTTCTTTATAACTTCAATTTGTCGATCATTATTTTTATTGATTTTTGAAAGTTCGATCCACAAAATTCTGGAACGCAGTGTCGCCATCTATCCAGAACCAGAATTATCTTCATAAATTTGGAAACTATTTAATTTTGATATAAATGATCTAACAATGTATTGACATTAAGAGATGCACCGATATATCGGCCTATTTTTTTAATATCGGTATCGGCTAATATCGGCTTCGCTTAAGCCGATATTGGCCGATACCGGTATTGGAAAATATTTTCAGAAAATCTTAAAATAAGAAAATTCTCGATGAACTAACTAATGATAATATTTTATTTGATTGGCCGCGCCACGTACGCCAGACTTCAAAAGCTAGATCATACCTTTTTCTTAGACAGGGGTTACGAGTGAAAACCAATAAAAATCTACGATATTCGATTTGTGATAGAAAATATGTATGACGTAAAATGAAAAGAAACGTATACGGATATGCTCTTGCACAGGGTTGCCATACGTCTGGGAAATCAGGGAATTTAAAAATGGGCCTAAAAAGTCAGGGAATTTTAAGAATTGGTAAATCTCCAGGCAACGTCAGGTAATTCAATTTTATCTGGGCACTTTTTGAAGGTAATTTAACTCTAGATCTATGATAAATTCTACGATTATCATTTATTTCCTTGAATGTTTGGCTAATTTTTTCAACATTGCAATAACCTTTTTACTGAAATATAAGTCCATCTAAATTTATTAACGCCTGATAAAAGTAAAATATAAAAGAAAAATTTTGGCCTTAATAAGTCAGGGAAAATCTCTTAAAATGGTCAGGGAATAGTCAGGGAATTTAAATCTGAAAATTTTGTGGCAACCCTGTTGCAAACGTTTTTTCGTGAAAAATGAGAATAAAATGGTATGACAGTGTACTGAACCATCTTTTACAATGATTTTATAATATAAACTACTATTATGATAGATAACTTTGTTAACATCGGCCACGAAAAGCCGATATATCGATGCATCCCTAATGACATAATAATTTAAGTTACTTGTCGATACGCGAACAAAATAGGTTCGTTAATAAAATGAACGGTATATAGAATAATCGTGCAGTAATCCTCCTTTATCGACGTAATAGGGAGAAAATTCTTCGTATTTGGGACGAAACGATCTCTTCCCTCCGTGTAAAACCCGATTAAAAATCCGTGCCTTAAATTCCGCACGACGGCGGACGCATATTCTAGCCACAAATATCAACAGAACGCGAATGGCGTTCTTCCGGCAAATTGGCTAGTAAATAATTCGCGGCCAAGAGCAGAGTGCGCGGCGGAGAGAGAACGGCGGGAGGGGGCTAGTCTGAATCCGTAGAATGCTAAATTGCCAAATCCACGAGCCAGTAAACACCTTATCTATTT
Source organism: Leiobunum rupestre (assembly GCF_980474605.1). Classification (NCBI taxonomy): domain Eukaryota; kingdom Metazoa; phylum Arthropoda; class Arachnida; order Opiliones; family Sclerosomatidae; genus Leiobunum; species Leiobunum rupestre. Next base: position 26,822,201 of record NC_143388.1, read on the forward strand.
CCTTTCTATTAGGGGTCTATATGCCACGCGTCCAATATTACCTAAGCCTCGGCGGCGACTAGGCTCGGGAGGGGGGTGAAAAGGGGGTTAAACTAAAAGGCTTTCGGGACAGAAACGCGTTTGTCGGTTGGGCGCTGATGGAGGCTTCTGGCGTCTTAGGAACGGGTTAGGGTCAGCTATGCGCTATCATTTGTCAACTCGAGAAATTCTCCCACTCGCTCCGTCTTTTGCATAGTGTGGTTTGTCTCTCGAATTATCCCCTTTTCACCTTGTATTTCTATCCGAGGTAACGCGCGAGGTGAAGTGCGCGTTGTCTCGTCCTTTTCGTTATTATCAGTTGATAGTTATCGGAGATACTACTTTCCGCGTTATTCTTTAGTGTAGAACCGCTTTTTCGACGCGTTCCGTAGTGTTTAAAAGTTGGGCATAAATTAGGTGCCAGATTAATTATATTTCAACGAGGTTGAAGTATTAAGTGTCGACATTGCGAGTGTATATGGGGAATTAACGTAAGTGCTGACCCGAACGACGTTCATTTGTTAAGTCCTTTCTAACCGTCGGTATGAGAATTTTAAACGCGATTTTAGTTTAAATACTCTTTACGAAAATGGTGGATAAAATTTGATTCCACAATTTGATCGAAATTATCACCGGGTTCGTACAGGGAATTGGAAAAAGATTCCATAACGTCGGGGAATTTGAAAATGATTCCAATATGTCAGGGAGAAGTCAGGGAATTGGAATATGATTCCGAAAGGCCATGGAAAAGTCAGGGAATTTGAAAATTATTCCAAAAGGTCAGGGAAAAGTCAGGGAATTTCAAAATTATTCCAAAAGGTCAGGGAAAAGTCAGGGAATTTCAAAATTATTCCGAAAGGTCAGGGAAACGTCGGGGAATTTAAAAATTATTCTGAACGGTCAGGGAAAAGTCAGGGAATTTAAAAATTATTCCGAAAGATTAGGGAAACGTCGGGGAATTTAAAAATTATTCCGAAAGGTCAGGGAAACGTCGGGGAATTTCAAAATTATTCCGAAAGGTCAGGGAAAAGTCAGGGAATTTCAAAATTATTCCGAAAGGTCAGGGAAACGTCGGGGAATTTAAAAATTATTCCGAAAGGTCAGGGAAAAGTCAGGGAATTTCAAAATTATTCCGAAAGGTCAGGGAAACGTCGGGGAATTTAAAAATTATTCCGAAAGGTCAGGGAAAAGTCAGGGAATTTCAAAATTATTCCGAAAGGTCAGGGAATTTGAAGAATTTGTAAAACGTCAGGGAAATGAATTCAATTTTATCTTGACCCTTTTTGAAGGTAATTTAACTCTAGATCTATGACAAATTCTATGATTATTATTTATTTCCTTGGAAGTTGGGCTAATTTTTTCAACATTGCAATAACCTTTTCACTGAAATATAAGCCCATTTAAATTTATTAACTTCCAATAAAAGTAAAATATAAAATATGAATTTTAGCGTTAAAAAGTCAGGGAAAATCTCTTAAAATGGTCAGGGAATAGTCAGGGAATTTGAATCTGAATATTTTGTGGCAACCCTATCATAAACAAAAAGCGTTTGCTTAGCAGATGAAAACCTGACGTTGTACCCTGAAATTAAGGTTGGCAAGAACCAGACAGACTGGTTTAATCCACCCTGGTTTAAACTAGATTTAACCACCTATTAAAATCCACGGTTAAATCACCTTTTTTTATTAAAAACAATATTGAGAAATGAATTAGAAATATTGAAAAAACTAAAACTTAACCTTCACTTTTTGTCGTAAGTAATGAGAGCTAGATATAACCAATTGGGGGATCTTAAAATTTATTTTGCGCGTGAAAATACGCCGCCATGTTAGAGTATAAAAGCGGGTAAATAAGTTGGCTATACCTCAGAATGTAAAGGTACTGTCACGCGCAAAAACGTTATTTTGGAAATCGGGCAATTTGAGCATTTTCGAAGTAATGGGGGCTAGATACACATGTACAGGGTGGAAGCCTCAGCCATGGTCCAGCCTCGGTACTTCTCAGATTACATTACATCAGATTACTGCGAGTGGAACACTTCTACAGGCGCTGGTACGCCAAAAATAGACCAATGGGATTATTGTAAGCCTCAGCCGTGGTCCAGCCTCGGTACTTCTCCTAGTACACCAGAGTGCTGCGGGCCGAACACTTCTACAGGCGCTGGTATTCCACAAATAGACCAATGGGATAATTATAAGCGCATCTTTATCCAATCGCCCGATAAAGCATTTGGAAGATGCGCTTCTAATTCTCCCATTGGTCTAATTTTAAACTAAGAAAAGTACCGAGGCTGGACCACGGCTGAGGCTTCCAATTCTCCCATTGGTCTATTTTTGGCCTACCAGCGCCTGTAGAAGTGTTCCACCCGCAGTACTGTGGTGTACCTCCCTAATGGGCGCGATTAAACACAAGGGCTCACACTCGTACAATCCTTACACCGTCACTCGTACTCTGTGGAAATCAGTGGCAGTCCCATCACTCACGTATTGCAACGAGGCCATTTGCGTATCGATGGATACTATTCGAGCATTTGATCAGGCTCAGACGGGAGTTGGGAAGATGGCTGTTGGTGGAAATTTCATCACTGCAAACTCGGCTATTAAGGGTGAAATGGCGTGGTCTTTGTTTCACGAAAGAGAAGCAAAAAGTAAATTGCGCTACCTGGGACGCCTTCGCTTTATGGAGGAATCTCGTCTTGCCCATTCTATGTATCAATACATCCGAAACACAGGCCTCCGAACAAAATGGGTCACTCGGACGACGTACCTCGACGGGGCGTATGGGTCCGCAGTCTCTCGCGCAAATGTCTCAAACCTCCGGGAGTGGAACCAAGCGATTGATACATCGGTGACAAAACGTTCGAACGATAACTGGCAAAAACACATAAATTCCCACCAGAGCATGAAATTATACACGCGGAAATCCAAACCCAACCTGGAGCAGTTTTATGATAACGATCGACGAAGTCATCTTTACTTTCAGGCCAGAACCGGCGCGTTACCAACTGCTAGTCGGTTCGCGGATATTTTTGGAGCCGAACCAGGATGTTTATTGTGCGGCTCGTCTGTACAAGACGTGTACCACCTGGTTATGCATTGCCCCGCGTTCGCGAGTTATCGCCTCCCATTGGATCCCGAGCGTCCTAATGACACTGAATTCCAAGAGCGCCTTGGTTTTTATTCGACATCGGAGATGGACTGGGAACGTATAAATTCCACAAAAAACATTTTGTATGAGTGGGATAAAGCCCGCATCCAAAAAACACCTTCGAACTGAACTGAACAATTCTCGTGGCCTGATTATGATTCTTTTGAGTTGCCCCTGCTCATTCACTAGTTTTTCCATTGTATATAAGTTCATCATATCATCATCTAACGTATCTCTGTTTACATTTTACTGTTTTCTTTATTTATTTTTATTCAGTGTATTTTACCATATTGTACCGGTAGAGTCATTGACTCCTCCCTGTTAAAAAAGGGACCATTGTAATTTATGGACGGTATTAAAGTCATTCATTCATTCATTCATACTAGTAGAAGTACCAGGGCTGGACCACGGCTGAGGCTTCCAATTCTCCCATTGGTCTATTTTTGGCCTACCAGCGCCTGTAGAAGTGTTCCACCCGCAGTACTCTGGTGTACTAGTAGAAGTACCAGGGCTGGACCACGGCTGAGGCTTCCACCGTGTTAAACCACCAGTTACGACCGGTTTTAACCATTCTGTAAAAAGGCGGTTTTTTGCCAACCCTGACTGAAATATCTAATTCGTATCCGTTTCCTTTTAATGCCTTCTTGTTTCTAAATTTCGGTAGAAATGTCAGTCTAAATTAGGAAATATCGTCGACATAGATCAAAAACTCTGGTCGCATTGAGACCAGTTCGTCGAGATGATGGCCAGAATGGGATTTGCTTTTACGACGACTCCCGGTTCGTCGGCAAATCATCGTTAGACACGGCGTACACGCCCCTGCAGTCTCTAACGGCGGACGGAAAACAACTTTCGCCCGCAGCCGCTCCTAGATGGCGTTTTAATATGATTTAGAGAGCGTACCTGCGAACGTAAATTGTAAGTAACGTTATACGATATGGCTGTTTTTCCCTCTCGATACCGGCTCCGGAGTATTCTACCAACTTGGGTTTGGCGAATAAGGGACGCGCTAAGCCCTTTTGTATCGTCGTTTTGGGGACCACCAGGGGGAGCCCCGACGGTTGTTTTGGCCTCTCTAACTATCGTGTCCTACACGACCCCGGAGACCTCGATGGGCCAAAGGATAAATCACTATTAAAGATACGTCCGAGACTTCAACGTTTGCCCCTAACATCATTTTCTCCCACCCGACACCCCTCCCACGCGCCACCGTCGCGTCGTCTGCTTTTTGGCAGAGAATACCCAATGACTTGACACTAGTTGTATCGCGTCTTGTATTGAAAGGAATTTGATTTGACAATATCATACGCAGGGCCCCCAGAGGTCCTACAATTCCTATAAAATACTATATTTTCAAAAATGCCCTTTAACATTCTATATTTTCAAAAATTTCCTTTAACATTCTTTATTTTCAAAAATGTCCTTTAACATTCTATATTTTCAAAAATTTCCTTTAACATTCTATATTTTCAAAAATTTCCTTTAACATTCTATATTTTCAAAAATGTCCTTTAACATTCTTTATTTTCAAAAATGTCCTTTAACATTCTTTATTTTCAAAAATGTCCTTTAACATTCTTTATTTTCAAAAATGTCCTAAAGATCCTATATTTTTATTAAAATCCCCAAAAAGTCCTATAAAATCCTATAATTTTGATATCTTGCTCATTTCAAATCCCGCCACTCACAATTGTCAGTGAAAAGGCTAGATTTAGCTATAGGATAAATGCCTATACAAAGTCATTCTAGTCTATACTTTGGTTATTGTTAACCTGGTCAGCTACTAGTATATTTTCCAGATAAAATGGTTAAATAGTTTCTATTTTTTAAGCGAAAATCAGGTTTATATCACTAAATATAGATTGGGTTTTCAAATGCATAAAGTTAGTAAATGAAAGGGCATATATAGTCCTATAAAATCCTTTAATTTAGAAAAAATAGTCTTATATTTTTAGAAATATAATCTTATTTTTCCTATAAATTTGTTTTAAGTCAGGGAATTCGATTTTCTCTTGAAGGTAACTTTACTCTAGATCTATGACAAATTCTATGATGATCATTTATTTCCTTGAAAGTTTGGCTAATTTTTTCAACATTGCAATAACCTTTTTACTGAAATATAAGTCCATTTAAATTTATTAACTTTTGATAAAAGTAAAATTTGAAATAAACATTTTTCATTTAAAAGTCAGGGAATAGTCAGGAAATTTTAATCTAAAAAATTTGTTGCAACCATGTCGAAATATTTTCTACGCATACTTTTGTAAAGTTTCCATCTTTTACTGACTTACGTCGTTAGTAGTAGTATCAAAATCTATATTTTACCGCCTTTAAAATAAATTGCAATATTACAGCGTCAGTCGAGATCGCTTGGAGGGACGTCATTTCTGATTAGTTTTACAGCGCTGGTTTTTTTATTCCGGGACCCCGTTTTGATTTTGTCGCTGGCATCGCGGTGTAAGTTGGCGGGTTCAAGCCATCTTTTCATAATCAGTTTGAACGTTAATAGCGACCTCCAACGACACTCGCAGGAATTAGAAACGGGAGTTTGACGCTCAGTCTTGGATATTTCTATTATTAATAAGGATGGACTGACAACGGCGCGGTGCCCATAGATTCCCATTAAGGCGACATAACGCCGTCCTGTTTCCCGCAGTTAGTCCCCCTCTTCCCCGAATGTACATTGGGGGGACGTACAGAATGTTTATACGTCTAACATAAATAGTTTTCGTGAATGTGTAGCATAACTATATTAATATATTCAAAGTTTCATTTTTTTTTACATTTTTTTATCTTAGCGATTCCAAAATTAAATTTTATAATTTTTAGCATACCATCTATCGTAAACACTAACTTCAATTAATTTTTTAAATACACTTATTTTATACCATTCAAAAATTAAATTGTAAACTTTAGCAGATCATCTATTTTTAGCACTAACTTTAATGAATTATTTAAATAAATTTTTATCTTATAATATTCAAAAATTAATCTGTAAATTTTTAACAGGCCCTCTATCTTAAACACTAACTTTAATTAATTTTAATCTTTTTACTTTGGCTATTCAACAATTAAATTGTATAATTTTTAATATACCATCTATCGTAAACACTAACTTCAATTAATTTTTTTAATACATTTTTATTTCATACTATTCAAAAATTGAATTATAAATTTTTAGCAGATCGATCATCTATTTTAAACACTAACTTCAATTAATTATTTATATACACTTTTATTTTATACTATTCAAAAATTGAATTATAAATTTTTAACAGACCAGCTATTTTTACCTTCAGTTAATTTTAATTTTTTTACCTAGGCTATTCAACAATTAAATTGTATAATTTTTAATATACCATCTATCGTAAACACTAACTTCAATTAATTTTTTTAATACATTTTTATTTCATACTATTCAAAAATTGAATTATAAATTTTTAACAGACCAGCTATTTTTACCTTCAGTTAATTTTAATTTTTTTACCTAGGCTATTCAACAATTAAATTGTATAATTTTTAATATACCATCTATCATAAACACTAACTTCAATTAATTTTTTTAATACATTTTTATTTCATACTATTCAAAAATTGAATTATAAATTTTTAGCAGATCGATCATCTATTTTAAACACTAACTTCAATTAATTATTTATATACACTTTTATTTTATACTATTCAAAAATTGAATTATAAATTTTTAACAGACCAGCTATTTTTACCTTCAGTTAATTTTAATTTTTTTACCTAGGCTATTCAACAATTAAATTGTATAATTTTTAATATACCATCTATCGTAAACACTAACTTCAATTAATTTTTTTAATACATTTTTATTTCATACTATTCAAAAATTGAATTATAAATTTTTAGCAGATCGATCATCTATTTTAAACACTAACTTCAATTAATTATTTATATACACTTTTATTTTATACTATTCAAAAATTGAATTATAAATTTTTAACAGACCAGCTATTTTTACCTTCAGTTAATTTTAATTTTTTTACCTAGGCTATTCAACAATTAAATTGTATAATTTTTAATATACCATCTATCGTAAACACTACCTTCACTTAATTATTTAAAATCCATTTTTATCTTATACTATTCATAAACTAACTTATATACTATCTCAAGTTATTATAAGTATTCAATTTGTTAGTAGTTGCACCTCTAATATCGATGCAAAAAAATTCTTATTTTATTACGAATGAAACGTTTTCCATTTCGCCGCTTAGCGCCATCTACGTACAGAATTTAGAACCACGCCTCTTCCTAGAAAAAAAAATTCACTAGTAAAAAAAAAACCCAACAAAAGTAAAAAGAATGATAATAGAAATCAAAAATTTCCTTTTAAATTTCTGGGAGCACACACAGACATTTTGGTAGCTCTGCCTTTTCATTTTCCCATCTCCATTTCCATAGTAAGAAAGCGAAAGCTATGAATATATTTAATACATTTGAATCGCGAGAAACCCCTTTTATCGTTTTACGGCGAAAAAATGTTTTTATATGAGTTTTTTGCGTTCCCTTTGCGGGAATGAAAACTAACACTGCGCTGGCCGCAGCCGAAAGACGCGCTCATTTTGATGGAATAGCCCCCCCCCTTTACCGCCCCGTGGATCAACTCCCTTATTTCGTCTTTAAATTAGGCATTTCTTTTTACCTTTTCTGGCCTAAAATAGGTCCTCTATTTGACATTGTCCTTTTCACGTTATTTGTTTTTTTCCACGTTATTTTGTTTTTTTCCACTTTATTCGTTTTTTCCACGTTATTTGTTTTTTTTTCACGTTATTTGGTTTTTTTCCACGCTATTTTGTTTTCCCCGACGTTATTTGGTTTTTTTCACGTTATTTGGTTTTTTTCCACGCTATTTTGTTTTCCCCGACGTTATTTGGTTTTTTCCACGTTATTTGGTTTTTTTCCACGCTATTTTGTTTTCCCCGACGTTATTTGGTTTTTTTCACGTTATTTGGTTTTTTTCCACGCTATTTTGTTTTCCCCGACGTTATTTGGTTTTTTCCACGTTATTTGGTTTTTTTCCACGCTATTTTGTTTTCCCCGACGTTATTTGGTTTTTTCCACGTTATTTGGTTTTTTTCCACGCTATTTTGTTTTCCCCGACGTTATTTGGTTTTTTCCACGCTATTTTGTTTTCCCCGACGTTATTTGGTTTTTTTCACGTTATTTGGTTTTTTTCCACGTTATTTGTTTTTTTTTTCACGTTATTTGTTTTTTTTTTTTCACGTTATTTGTTTTTTTTTCACGTTATTTGGTTTTTTTCCACGTTATTTGTTTTTTTTTCCACGTTATTTGGTTTTTTTCCACGTTATTTGTTTTTTTCCACAATATTTGTGTGTTTTTTTAAAAGAGTGCTTGTTTAGCCCTTGTTAGTGTTAGCCAGTAATTGTTTTTATAGTGTTTAATCGAGCTTTTCACCGTAGAGACTTTTATCGTGTAGTATTTTATGTAAATAATTTTGGTCAAAACCACCATTTTACAACTTGGTTATAGCACAGCTACTAAATAAAGATAACTTGCGATAAAAAAACCAAATAGCGCCACCTGTTGGTTTACTTCCTAAATCTAATTTAGCTTTAAATTAGGTAATGTGTCACTTAAAATAATATGAGATAAAGTAAATTTCGACAAGGTCTATTTTTGATCTACGGGCGCCTGTAGAAGTGTTATACACGCAGTACATTGCTGCTGTATAAGAAGCTAATATACAGGGGTAACCCTTTAATTTTTACAAACAAATTTAAATATTCTGTAAAATTCTTTAATATGTTTATTAAATTAATAATTTAATGATACAACACTTGTGCATAAAAATAAGTTAAACTAAGTAAAAACCACTTGTAGTTCAATAAAAAATTATTACTAAAAAAACGTATTTTTTTTATAATAAAAACATTTTATTATACTATAAGTGGGTTTTACTTAGTTTAACTTATTATGTTTATTAAAATCGTGTAACTACATATAGAAAGCCATTATAACTCTTATCCAGGGATTGCAATTGCTGGATCCAGCGCATTTTTTGGTCAGCTGGATCCAGCGCAAGTAATTAACTTTTAAATAATTGGCTCATGAACCGCTTTGCTAGGTGCGCTACGGCCCTGCGTGAGACAAGACCATCAATACCATTTGTTTCTTGAGATTGTTTTAAAAAAGGCCTCTTGTATTAATGTATGTGGTTTAATATTTTTTTAAAAGTAGTTAGTTGCCAGTATTTACAATACAGTCTGGTTTATTTGCTATTGTCTGCATTATTCTTCCAAGATGTCAACAAGAATCCCCTTAACTAGTTGGTGTAGATAGATACCCCCAACCCACGTGCGTTACAAATTATACAAACGTAATTGATTTAATCCTTTAAACTACTTCAAGACTAATATTTTATAACTTCTAATTCTAAAAAGCCTTTCCCATAACAGAGTTCCCGAGGAGGGGTTTTACAATTCTTTGGTGTGTCTGTTGGCAAAGTGTATTCACCGCGTTGGTAGTTTCATGAACTTTGGAAAAGGTTCACCAGGGCAAAAACGGTGTAACGGCTAAACTCCTCGTTAAATCTGATATATTTTTTTACGTTAACGCACACCGTAACGACGGATTTGACTTACTTGTTAGTGTAAACCAGCTTTTGAACGTTTGTATTCGAATTCGTGCTTTTGTAATGTTTTGTGTACTGTGCGTTAGTGTTTAGACATGGGTGAATGTTGTGTATGTTCTGTAATTATGGGGCTTCTTCTCTCCAACTCCTAATTTTGTTGCAACGATACTTATACAAACAACTTTGGGAAAAGTCCGTCTACATTTACGTTTTTATGAACACATTAACGTCATTTATTGTATATTATTTATTATATATATATTAATTTAATCAACAAGATTTTTATTATTTAGATTAAATTAAAATTAATTGAAAACTTCCGAGGAGAGGTATTTTGGGTTTCTAACTTGTTGGGCATTTTTGATAATTTTTTTTAAATATATAAATTGCTGGATCCGCGTTGGATCCAGCGGTATTGATGTCAGTCCAGCAAAAATCCAGCTGGATTAAAAACCCTGCTGGATTGCAATCCCTACTCTTATCTATATTTATCTTTCTGTTGGTACTATTGATATGTTGTTTAATACACTACGTCTTTTAATACAGTGCCTTTTATTGGTAAACAAAAAATCCATTTAATGCCTCACCTTTTCTATAACCCTGCAATATAGATTATTTCGGCGGGAAAAACTGAAAGAAAATCAATTGCATGAATGGGGGAGGGGGGGGGGTGCGCAAAAGCCAATAAAACGAAGATTTGTTTCAAAGCAGGGGAGGGGGCGCTTATAGCAAGATATTGTTTTTGGAACTGTTTTTTCCCGAGTTTTCGCCCCCCTGAAATCGCTTATGCGAGTCCGATAACATCCTTTAGCACTAGACTTCTTAATGTTCAGCTTTTTTTTACATATTTAGTGTCAGAAGATGTTTTTCGTGTACGTTTTAGCATATTATTTAAACCTGATCCGAGATTGCACTTGCTTTTTTTTGTCTTTTTCATTTTCCAATATATTGTATTGGATTTCGCATGCAAATAGAAAACCTGGCTCCTACTATAGGTTGAAAATATATCCATATTTATTTTATTTAAAAGAGTAATTTATAACATAATTTCCATTCGTCAGGGAAATGTCAGGGAATTTAAAAATGGGCTTACAAAGTCAGGGAATTTTAAGAATTTGTAAAAATTCAGGGAATTCAATTTTATCTTGGCACTTTTTGAAGGTATTTTATTTATTAACTTCGGATAAAAACGAAATATAAAATAAAAATTTTGGGCTTAAAAAGTTAGGGAAAATCTCTTAAAATGGAAGGGAAAACTGGAAATAGTCGGGGAATACGAATTTCAAAATTTTGTGGCAAACCTGTATAAATTATTGGTGCGTTAAATCTATAATTAACGCTCCATCGCGAGTCTCACGTTACGTCTAAATATCTGAATGGTTTAAATATATTTGTAATTGTGGGCAGCGTGTATCGCAAACTGAAAAGCTTTGTTTTATAGATTATAGATCTATTTCTGTAGTTTAATTTAACTTCGTCGCGAGTCCCGCGTTATGTCTAAATATCTCAATCTTATTTTAATTTCTATTAAACATCCGTGGTTTGAATATAATTTCAGTTGTTGCTATCGTGTAATGCAAACTGTAATAGTTTATTTCTAAATTATTCCTTTTTTTATGCAGTTTAATTTAGGAACATCATGAGTCCCGCGTTACGTCAAAATATCTCAATCTTATTTTACTTTCTAATATACATCAGTGGTTTGAATATAGTTCCAATTGCATTGCTAACTAAAAAGGTTTATTTTCTAAATTATCGGTCGGTGTCTGTAGTTTCATTTAGTTTCGTCGTGAGTCCAGCGTGAAGTTTAAATATAAGTTATTTTACTTCCTTTTAGAAATTTGTGATTTGAATATAGTTAAAATTCTCTTGGAAATTGAATAGGTTTATTTTCTAAATTATATGTCTATTTATGTAGTTTAATTTAGCTTCGTCGCGAGTCCATCGTGTGGCGTCTAAATATCTCAAATCTTATTCTACTTTCTAATAGACATCCGTGGTTTGAATATAGTGCCAATTGTATTGCAAACTGAAAAGGTTTATTTTCTAAATTTTCGGTCGATGTCTGTAGTTTATTCTAGCTTCGTCGCGAGTCCAGCGTTACGTCTAAATATAAGTTATTTTACTTCCTTTTAGACATTTGTGGTTTGAATATAGTCCTAATTGTATCGCTAACTAAAAAGGTTTATAGTTTAATAGGTCTGTAGTTTAATTTAGCTTCGTCGTGAGTCCAGCGTGAAGTCTAATTATGCCAATGTTATTTTATTGCCTTACAGAAATTTATGGTTTGAATATAGTCCCAATTGTATTGCAAACTGAAAAGGTTTATTTTCTAAATTATCGGTCGATGTCTGTAGTTTAATTTAGGGCCTCCGCGTGTCCCGTTTTACCGAGAAATAAAAGTTGAGCCCGCAAAATTGAAACCTAAATCTTGATTCCGTTTATAGATTTCCATTTTAATTTAAGTTCGAAAATTCGCCTTGACATACGAACGGTCGTCATTATAAAATAAACAAGGTTAATATAAATATACACAAACAACACTGGTCCCAATATCTAATTAGTGGAGACTTTGGATCTCAATAAGTAAGAGAAGACTCGGGGAGGGTTAGCTTCCAATGTTTCGACATAATTAATATGGAAAATTATTCCGATAAAAGTAATTACTTTAGCCCACCCCTCCCTTTCCCAGGACGTACAAGATAACCCCGAACTCGACGCGGGGAAGGGACGAAATATCCCGTATGGGAACCGAACCGTGTGTTTTAGATATTAAATTTTCTCCTTTCAGTTTCTACTGTCTTTTATTACTATTATCGGAAGCGATAATATCCGCTGCAATTACGGGACTGGCCCACCTTTAATAAATAAATAGGGAAGGTTTTAATGAGGATATTATTGCGCAAAAATTTCTCCTTCCCCGCTAGAGGTCGACACTAACGCTAAAATTGGATTTGTGTCAAACTATTTGCCTTATATCGTTGGATCTCTTACTATATAGAGGGGGGAAGTGGGCACGCGAAAGAGCCTCTTTAATTAAATTTTCTACTCACCCGGTTTGTATATTATAGGTGCTATATGTAATATAAGCTGTGAGGGGGGGGGCGAATTTATCTAATTTGGGAATAAAGCTAGCTCTCTATACTGCGATATGTCTGATATGGTTTATATACCAATATGGGTGAATAGATATTATATTATCAGACAAAGAGACTCTTTTCCCCCGCTTTATTGCATACCCCCGTTTAGAATAAAGCAATATATATTGCGTATTAGACCAAGGCTTAGCGCCGACTGGTGAGAGAGAGAGAGGAATAAGGGGGGGGGGTACAGAGCAAAACGTTGATTACGTGTTACAATAGGGTTGCTTTCAATCATGGCGGCCGAAGAGAGGGCTACGCCAGCGCCCCCAAACGAAATTAAACGCGAACCAACTTACAGAGCGAAATATATGGAAGGCCATAGGCGTTCGATAAAGCTGACAGGGGCGCCCCCTATTTCTCTCTCTCGCTCCCTTTTACGCTTTAGTCGCGGCTCTGAAAATGATTAAAGACGGGGCCTTCGCGACCCCCCTTCTCTACCCCCCGTGCTCCCCCCCCCCCGAATATAGGACGGCTCTTGCCCAACAAATTGAAAGCTAATAAAACGGCGGACCCCCATTTTCTCTCTGGCGGACCCCCATTTTCCCCCCTCATCGCAGGCGGACCCCCATTTTCTCTCTGCAGTTTCTTCCCCCTCATCGCAACCCCCCGGTCGCCGATGGATTATGACGTAACAGCTTGTACGGCGTTGGTAGCGCCACCTTAGAGTCGACCCTCTAAGTAATTAGAAAGGAAATTGCGCGGCGTGTACAATCCGGGCTTATTTCGATGTGGGATCCCCTAAATGGCGAGTCAACTTGTTGGTGGATAATTGTATCTCGCGAGATTGGCCCGGATCACCGGCTTTCTTAACGCTGCGACGATAGACGGACGTCTTAGAAAGCGTTTCTACTTTTCCATAGAGGGACGAAAGTTCTTTTCATTCGTTTAGATGCGGAAATTATTAGCGAAACGATTAAACGCCATCCGTTTTGGCCATGCCAATTAGGGGCTCTTTCTCTGTATACTAGAACTTCTCTTCTCAAATCGTAATAGTTCTTCCGACCGTTTTCGAAGTCGCTCTAACTTCGGATAGTCCTTTAGCTCTAACATATTTATTATTAGAATTAATAGTTTATATTCTACGAACGCCTTTAGAAGCCTTACGTTTATTTGAGATTTTGCATCCCCGCGTCGGTTCGCCCCCCCCCCGACCTCTCGCAATCCCGCGTCGTTTCCCTCCCTGACCTCTCGCAATCCCGCGTCGTTTCCCTCCCTGACCTCTCGCAATCCCGCGTCGTTTCCCTCCCTGACCTCTCGCAATCCCGCGTCGTTTCCCTCCCTGACCTCTCGCAATCCCGCGTCGTTTCCACCCCCCGACCTCTCGCAATCCCGCGTTGTTCCCCCCGACATCTCGAAATCCCGCGTCGCTCCCCCCGACCTCTCGCAATCCCGCGTCGCTCCCCCCGACCTCTCGCAATCCCGCGTCGCTCCCCCCGACCTCTCGCAATCCCACGTCGTTTCCCCCTGACCTCTCGCAATCCCACGTCGTTTCCCCCCCGACCTCTCGCAATCCCACGTCGTTTCCCCCCCGACCTCTCGCAATCCCGCGTCCCCCCCGACCTCTCGCAATCCCGCGTCGTTTCCCCCCCGACCTCTCGCAATCCCGCGTCGTTTCCCCCCGACCTCTCGCAATCCCGCGTCGTTTCCCCCCGACCTCTCGCAATCCCGCGTCGTTTCCCCCCCCCCCGACCACTCGAAATCCCGCGTCGCTCCCCCCGACCTCTCGCAATCCCGCGTCGTTTCCCCCCCCCGACCTCTCGCAATCCCGCGTCGTTTCCCCCCCCCCGACCTCTCGCAATCCCGCGTCGTTTCCCCCCCCCGACCTCTCGCAATCCCGCGTCGTTTCCCCCCCCCCCGACCTCTCGCAATCCCGCGTCGTTTCCCCCCCGACCTCTCGCAATCCCACGTTGTTCCCCCCCGACCTCTTGCAATCCCGCGTTGTTCCCCCCCCCGACCTCTTGCAATCCCGCGTTGTTCCCCCCCCCCGACATCTCGAAATCCCGCGTCATTTTTCCAAACCCTTTTTCAAACACTTCTAGAAGCCCCAGACCATTTTGAACAGTCTCTCTACGCATACGGAATTCCTTTCGTAGTGTTCTAAGAATCTTGTTACTCTTTATAAATACTTGAACGAATAAAGTAATTTATTTTTAAGTATACACTTCAAGAATGGACGGCTCTCATCGACGGCGTAAGTTAAAACTAATTTCCCTCACTTTTATCCCGGCTCACGTTGCTCAGTTTGAGCTAAACGCTTTTTGCTTTGAGCCCGGACTAAAACTCATTCTAGCGACCGCGGGGGAGAACACTGGGGGGGGGGGGGGGCTGTTCGGCGAGAGGGGGTTCGTAATATGGGGGCAGGTCGCGCCGCTAGGGTATTGCCGAATGGCGTCAAATATTAATTTACGACGCACTTCTCTTTTATATATACAGTCAGAGGCTCTCGCCATCTAGCGGCGTCCTATAAAAGCTCTCTACGTGTATTATTAGGAAGGTCTCTCGTCTTTGGAAATATTGTGAAAGGGTGGTGAATTGAATCGAGTGTTACAGCTGTACAACAAGCCCTAGACTCCGACACAGGGTTGAAGCTTTACCGTTCCTATGAAATACGGAGTTGTATGAAAGTTATTAGAAAGCTCTCGCCAGGCCGAAGCTGCCACCAGGGTTGGGGAGACGTATATTTATAGCCCTTATATTTTCGAAATGAAGGACCCACCCTCTAATACCTTTCTCCCATTAATTCTTCTCCCGAAATTTTCTCGATAAAATCGGATATACGAAATAATAATATATATTTTAATAAAAATTTCGAATG
Source organism: Leiobunum rupestre (assembly GCF_980474605.1). NCBI lineage: Eukaryota > Metazoa > Arthropoda > Arachnida > Opiliones > Sclerosomatidae > Leiobunum > Leiobunum rupestre. Next base: position 26,837,946 of record NC_143388.1, read on the forward strand.
ACAGATTTCATCGATTAGGACGACTTTTAATACTCTAAACGGGAGGTGGGGGGTGTGTGTGGTGATACTAAGCTGGCGCCATCGTTCGACGATGCTCGGAACTGGGGGGTAACGTTATATAACCTTGTAATATATGGTGCAGTCGGTGAGGGGAATTACTGTATCAGTAATTGAATTCATTATTTAGGATGGTATTAGTTTTGGCTAGGTCATATTAGTTTTCTTATTAAAATTTTGATTAAAATTTTCCGAGTGGTGCTACTGCCGCGGTAGGTAAATGGGATATCGTTCGCGAGGGATCGAAAAATCTATAATTTTAATTATAATGTGTATATATTTTACAGATAAGTAACCAGGGTTCTACAGACTTGGAAAACCGGGAAATATCGGGGAATTAGATTGTTGACAGAAAAATCAGGGTAATTTACACAGACTGGAAATATCGGGGAATTAGATTGTTGACAGAAAAATCAGGGTAATTTACACAGACTGGAAATATCGGGGAATTAGATTGTTAATTTAGGAGGGTTCAGAATGGTTTTCTTATTAAAGATTTTAATTTATTACTTTTTTATGTATTATAATATGGAACTAATTTAGTTTAAATGTTAATCATGAAATGATAAACTTTGTACCTCTTAGTTTGAAATGAGGTTATCTTGAACATGGAAAAATTAGGGAAATATTCTGCTAATTTTATTTAAGACTATTTTTGAAGAAAAATAGTGCAGCGTGAAACAAATGTTTCCGTGGTTTGGCCAGGAAAATTGGTGCTTTGAACCCGCGATGATACAGGTTTCATATTTATATCCTATATAGATACTTCTCTTGTAAAAGATGTATTATATACCGTTACCTCCTGAAAATATTGAATTTTTAATAGATGTTGTTCGTTGCGTTAGCAAAAGTAAACCACTTTGCTTAGATAAACTTTTGGTATTAATATTTGATTTTGATACAAGCGTAAACAATTTTATACCTTGGTATTGTAATTTATACATTTCATATCGTTGTTTGGAGCCTTTAAGATATTTATATAGTATAAGTATATTATTATCTGATAATTTAAGTATATTATTATCTGATAATTTAAGTATATTATTATCTGATAATTTAAGTATATTATTATCTGATAATTTAAGTATATTATTATCTGATAATTTAAGTATATTATTATCTGATAATTTAAGTATATTATTATCTGATAATTTAAGTATATTATTATCTGATAATTTAAGTATATTATTATCTGATAATTTAAGTATATTATTATCTGATAATTTAAGTATATTATTATCTGATAATTTAAGTATATTATTCTCTGATAATATAAGTATATTATTCTCTGATAATATAAGTATATTATTCTCTGATAATATAAGTATATTATTCTCTGATAATATAAGTATATTATTCTCTGATAATATAAGTATATTATTCTCTGATAATATAAGTATATTATTCTCTGATAATATAAGTATATTGTTCTCTGATAATATAAGTATATTGTTCTCTGATAATATAAGTATATTATTCTCTGATAATATAAGTATATCGTTCACTGATAATATAAGTATATCGTTCACTGATAATATAAGTATATCGTTCACTGATAATATAAGTATATCGTTCACTGATAATATAAGTATATTATTCTCTGATAATATAACTATATTATTCTCTGATAATATAAGTATATTATTCTCTGATAATATAAGTATATTATTCTCTGATAATATAAGTATATTATTCTCTGATAATATAAGTATATTATTCTCTGATAATATAACTATATTATTCTCTGATAATATAACTATATTATTCTCTGATAATATAAGTATATTATTCTCTGATAATATAAGTATATTATTATCTGATAATTTAAGTATATTATTATCTGATAATTTAAGTATATTATTATCTGATAATTTAAGTATATTATTATCTGATAATTTAAGTATATCATTATCTGATAATTTAAGTATATTATTATCTGATAATTTAAGTATATTATTATCTGATAATTTAAGTATATTATTATCTGATAATTTAAGTATATTATTATCTGATAATTTAAGTATATTATTATCTGATAATTTAAGTATATTATTCTCTGATAATATAAGTATATTATTCTCTGATAATATAAGTATATTATTCTCTGATAATATAAGTATATTATTCTCTGATAATATAAGTATATTATTCTCTGATAATATAAGTATATTATTCTCTGATAATATAAGTATATTATTCTCTGATAATATAAGTATATTATTCTCTGATAATATAAGTATATTGTTCTCTGATAATATAAGTATATTGTTCTCTGATAATATAAGTATATTATTCTCTGATAATATAAGTATATTATTCTCTGATAATATAAGTATATCGTTCACTGATAATATAAGTATATCGTTCACTGATAATATAAGTATATCGTTCACTGATAATATAAGTATATTATTCTCTGATAATATAACTATATTATTCTCTGATAATATAAGTATATTATTCTCTGATAATATAAGTATATTATTCTCTGATAATATAAGTATATTATTCTCTGATAATATAAGTATATTATTCTCTGATAATATAAGTATATTATTCTCTGATAATATAAGTATATTATTCTCTGATAATATAAGTATATTATTCTCTGATAATATAACTATATTATTCTCTGATAATATAACTATATTATTCTCTGATAATATAAGTATATTATTCTCTGATAATTTAAGTATATTATTCTCTGATAATTTAAGTATATTATTCTCTGATAATTTAAGTATATTATTATCTGATAATTTAAGTATATTATTATCTGATAATTTAAGTATATTATTATCTGATAATTTAAGTATATTATTATCTGATAATTTAAGTATATTATTATCTGATAATTTAAGTATATTATTCTCTGATAATTTAAGTATATTATTCTCTGATAATTTAAGTATATTATTCTCTGATAATTTAAGTATATTATTCTCTGATAATATAAGTATATTGTTCTCTGATAATATAAGTATATTGTTCTCTGATAATATAAGTATATTATTCTCTGATAATATAAGTATATTATTCTCTGATAATATAAGTATATTATTCTCTGATAATATAAGTATATTATTCTCTGATAATATAAGTATATCGTTCACTGTTAATATAAGTATATTATTCTCTGATAATATAAGTATATTATTCTCTGATAATATAAGTATATTATTCTCTGATAATATAAGTATATTATTCTCTGATAATATAAGTATATTATTCTCTGATAATATAAGTATATTATTATCTGATAATATAAGTATATTATTCTCTGATAATATAAGTATATTATTCTCTGATAATATAAGTATATTATTCTCTGATAATATAAGTATATTATTCTCTGATAATATAAGTATATTATTCTCTGATAATATAAGTATATTATTCTCTGATAATATAAGTATATTATTCTCTGATAATATAAGTATATTATTCTCTGATAATATAAGTATATTATTCTCTGATAATATAAGTATATTATTCTCTGATAATATAAGTATATTATTCTCTGATAATATAAGTATATTATTCTCTGATAATATAAGTATATTATTCTCTGATAATATAAGTATATTATTCTCTGATAATATAAGTATATTATTCTCTGATAATATAAGTATATTATTCTCTGATAATATAAGTATATTATTCTCTGATAATATAAGTATATTATTCTCTGATAATATAAGTATATTATTCTCTGATAATATAAGTATATTATTCTCTGATAATATAAGTATATTATTCTCTGATAATATAAGTATATTATTCTCTGATAATATAAGTATATTATTCTCTGATAATATAAGTATATTATTCTCTGATAATATAAGTATATTATTCTCTGATAATATAAGTATATTATTCTCTGATAATATAAGTATATTATTCTCTGATAATATAAGTATATTATTCTCTGATAATATAAGTATATTATTCTCTGATAATATAAGTATATTATTCTCTGATAATTTAAGTATATTATTCTCTGATAATTTAAGTATATTATTATCTGATAATTTAAGTATATTATTATCTGATAATTTAAGTATATTATTATCTGATAATTTAAGTATATTATTATCTGATAATTTAAGTATATTATTATCTGATAATTTAAGTATATTATTATCTGATAATTTAAGTATATTATTATCTGATAATTTAAGTATATTATTCTCTGATAATTTAAGTATATTATTCTCTGATAATTTAAGTATATTATTCTCTGATAATTTAAGTATATTATTCTCTGATAATATAAGTATATTATTCTCTGATAATATAAGTATATTATTCTCTGATAATATAAGTATATTGTTCTCTGATAATATAAGTATATTATTCTCTGATAATATAAGTATATTATTCTCTGATAATATAAGTATATTATTCTCTGATAATATAAGTATATTATTCTCTGATAATATAAGTATATTATTCTCTGATAATATAAGTATATTATTCTCTGATAATATAAGTATATCGTTCACTGTTAATATAAGTATATTATTCTCTGATAATATAAGTATATTATTCTCTGATAATATAAGTATATTATTCTCTGATAATATAAGTATATTATTCTCTGATAATATAAGTATATTATTCTCTGATAATATAAGTATATTATTATCTGATAATATAAGTATATTATTCTCTGATAATATAAGTATATTATTCTCTGATAATATAAGTATATTATTCTCTGATAATATAAGTATATTATTCTCTGATAATATAAGTATATTATTCTCTGATAATATAAGTATATTATTCTCTGATAATATAAGTATATTATTCTCTGATAATATAAGTATATTATTCTCTGATAATATAAGTATATTATTCTCTGATAATATAAGTATATTATTCTCTGATAATATAAGTATATTATTCTCTGATAATATAAGTATATTATTCTCTGATAATATAAGTATATTATTCTCTGATAATATAAGTATATTATTCTCTGATAATATAAGTATATTATTCTCTGATAATATAAGTATATTATTCTCTGATAATATAAGTATATTATTCTCTGATAATATAAGTATATTATTCTCTGATAATATAAGTATATTATTCTCTGATAATATAAGTATATTATTCTCTGATAATATAAGTATATTATTCTCTGATAATATAAGTATATTATTCTCTGATAATATAAGTATATTATTCTCTGATAATATAAGTATATTATTCTCTGATAATATAAGTATATTATTCTCTGATAATATAAGTATATTATTCTCTGATAATATAAGTATATTATTCTCTGATAATATAAGTATATTATTCTCTGATAATATAAGTATATTATTCTCTGATAATATAAGTATATTATTCTCTGATAATATAAGTATATTATTCTCTGATAATATAAGTATATTATTCTCTGATAATATAAGTATATTATTCTCTGATAATATAAGTATATTATTCTCTGATAATATAAGTATATTATTCTCTGATAATATAAGTATATTATTCTCTGATAATATAAGTATATTATTCTCTGATAATATAAGTATATTATTCTCTGATAATATAAGTATATTATTCTCTGATAATATAAGTATATTATTCTCTGATAATATAAGTATATTATTCTCTGATAATATAAGTATATTATTCTCTGATAATATAAGTATATTATTCTCTGATAATATAAGTATATTATTCTCTGATAATATAAGTATATTATTCTCTGATAATATAAGTATATTATTCTCTGATAATATAAGTATATTATTCTCTGATAATATAAGTATATTATTCTCTGATAATATAAGTATATTATTCTCTGATAATATAAGTATATTATTCTCTGATAATATAAGTATATTGCTCGCGCTCTATTTACAAAGGGATATTAATTTGTATTTAACTATAAAGCTATTTGATTAAAGACCAGGTTATAATTAATATTTTGACCTACACGGTTTGGGTTTGATCTATTTGGAAATTAATACGACTGGCTTAAATTATTCCAATTTTAAGTCGCACTTTTTAATTAGAATTTTCGTTCTGGCTAGAATAACGAAGGGTTGGTCAGACGGTCGATTTATTAAAGTCCTTTTGACCGATAGCAGCGCCGCCTTTTTAGAAGTGGCGGGTGCTAGAAAGAGAGAGAGGGTAATATCTAATTACTTATCGGGCCACCCTCCGCCACCCTAATTTTAATCAAACCCAGCGCGCGCCACGGACACCCTCGAAAAGTCTCCGGAGTGGAACAGCCTCCGCTAATAGCGTAGGCTATGAGCGACCGAAGAGGAGAGGCAGATTTATAGCTAGATATACAGCGCTCGAAAACCGAGTAGCGGCCGTGGTTCGAATTAAGGTGAGGGCCAATCAACAGATTTGTTCCGAGAAAGGTTCCGAGGTATTTTTCAAAGCTGCAATATTTGTACCGTAGTCCGGACCCGCGCGGGGGAAGCCAGCGGATAGTAAAACCCCACACTCACCCAGCCAGTGCGAGAGAGAGGTTTTGGGTAACAGAAGCCGAATTGTTTCGTATCGGAATGGATAGAGGGGGGGGGGGGACGTCTTTCAACTTTGGTAATAAGGGACGAAGAGCTAGTGCCGAAATGAAATTCTTTCCCCGGGTTTCCCCCCCGCTACTGCCCTCCAATCTTAGCCCTGGTTGCACCCCATTCCGACGTGGCTTTCGGGACGTTTATTAAGGACCAGCACTTTTAATTAAAACCTTCATACACACACGCTGTAGAAAAGAGAGCTCGCGAGAAATGCTATTCGATCAGCCAGATCGGTTTCTGGTGGCCACCATCACGCCCTTAAACCTCTTCCCCTCTCCCCCCTCCACCACCCACAAGATTCGCCCACCCATATTGCCCCCAAAATGCGGGGGGTGTATTTTAAACTACGCGAGAATGGGTACGCTAGGGCGAAGGGAAAGACCAATAATTGCAGTGACACAGATCAATTTAGATAATATTTTTTTAAAACTGACAAAACCGTTTTTCCAGGGCGCTGCAAAATTGACTTTTACGCGCGCGCGTTCCGAAGCACTCTTTCATTTTTAGCCGCCCTCTTTCGGCCGCTGCACGAACAAATATAATTAATTCCACCGCGAGAGGGGGCGTTATACATATAGGTACGAATGAACCTTCTACGACGCCATCTCTCGACGGCGGCGGTTTTCGAATATATATATATATATTTAAATTGAAAAGCGCCCCCTGTTAGCGTAATGGAAACGATGGGGTAAAAATAAAGAATAATATTTTCGGACCGTACATGAACTTTAAAAGGAATTTCATGCTCCGAGAAGTTTCGGGTTAATTAAAAACAAAACTTGTAAAAGATAAAGTGGGACCCGCTCTCTAGCGTCGCCCCCTAGCCGCTTTTTAATATATCTTCCCCAATTTAAGAGCTTGCCGAGGTACCTCACGCGCCCAAGAATAAACGCATTTTTCGAGGGAGGGCGGGGGAACTATGAAAACCGTTTTAAAAGGAATTACTTTTAATCCAATAAAGAAACTCGAAAAATATTTCCGCTATAAAATGTACGCGTGGTAACTGTAAGTAAATACGCTATCCTCCCCCCTTTATCTTCCTCCCTCCCCCTCTATCTTCCTTCCCCCTCTATCTTCCTTCCCCCTCTATCTTCCTTCCCCCCTCTATCTTCCTTCCCCCTTATCTTCCTTCCTCCTTCGAAATAGGAGAGAGAACAATTTCGTGATGAATTCGGTCGATCCGTTCGTAACTCCATCTATTGGGCGGAAGGCGTAACTGCGGAAATTCACATTTCATTGGCGATTTCCTCGTCCGGTTTTTATCGAATCTTTTTACGTTTTTAATATGAGCGATTTAGGGTGAACGATTTTTCAAGTGAAGTCGACTAATTTTTAAATCGATAATTTTTAATAACAGGAAATGGGAAATTTGATTGCCTTTTTTGGAGCGATTTGAGGAAAATTAATTAAAAGCAATTTTTCAATGGAATTTTTAACGTTCAAAGAAAAATTGATCGTCTTGGACTTTCCGATTCGATTGGAAAGATATTTTGAGGTTCGCTTTGAACGCGCGATAGAATTGGAATTTAAATGATTTCAAAGAGAAAATTGCGATAATTTGCTTTTATTGGCTCCGGGCGGTAGGCTTTGAAGTTCATTTGATTCGTTTCATTTGGAAAAAATACGCGTGTTGGTAGAGATTAATTATAGAGCGATGAATGAGCTTTGGAAATATTTAATGGAATTTTTAAATTTTTAGCGCTAATTCTGACAAGGAAGAAAGTTGTAAGAAAGGGCACTCTGAATGTTTATTATTAATATTGAATTAAAATAATTAATTTTCCGAACGTCATACTTGTGTTATATTACTTATGCAACATCGTTTATTTTCACGAAATATTTTAAAATTAATTAATATTGAATTAAAATAATTAAGTTAATTATATTACTTATGTTCCTACTCTGTTGAGTCCCAAAATTAAACGAATCAAAATAGCGAGTAAGTTCCATAGAACCGTTAACTTTTAAATTACAATTTATTATATTACAAAATTAAATTTATTTCTAAAGATTTTTTAATATTGAATTAAAACAATTAAATTTCCGATCATCCCACTTCGTGTTACATTACTTACGCTCCTACTATGCTTAGTCCCAGAGTTAAACCCATCAAAATAGTGAGTAAGTTTCATAGAACCGTTAATTTTTAAATTACAATTTCTTAAATTACAAAATTAAAATTTATTTCTAAAGATTTTTTAATATTGAATTAAAACAATTAAATTTCCGATCATCCCACTTCGTGTTACATTACTTACGCTCCTACTCTGCTTAGTCCCAGAATTAAATCCATTAAAATAGCGAGTTAGTTCCATAAAAGCGCTTTACTTTATATTGTCCGAGCCTTTTTCGCGTCAATAGCCACGTCCTTCTATTTAATATAACTGAGTTTCCACTGTCGGGTGGGTCAGTTCGCGGGGGACGGTTTCCTCATATAAGAAGCGAGAGTCGACCCCCCCCCCCCCCTCCTTGTAAAAGGGCTCAAATTAAACTTCGTCCAGCGGGTGACAGGGGGGGCTGCTGTGGCAGGCGGCTGTTTGCCCGGAGACCTTGTATCGCGCCATCTATTGCTCACTCTTGTTATTAGTGCGCGTGGATGGGGTGGCAGTAAGCGTTTGACGTGTATTTCCTTCATTCTTTCTCTGCGAACATGATGAAATTGCTGAAATGTTACGTCATACCAGAAGTATATCATTAATATAGTGTTGTAAGTCGGAAAATGATCGAGGCCATTTTCCGGAAATATTTCCGTATTTTTCCGAAAAATATAAAAACGTTTTCATTCCATGATTAGTCTAATATATTGTTTGTAAATTTAAATAAAGCCGCATTTTCGCCTCATTTTTTTTAATCTAAAAGTAAAACTAAACCTCTAGACTAGTTTAAACTGTTTAACAATGTAACACTATTAATGTTTTGTAGTATGTTTACTGTTATTAGACATTTTATATCGATAAAAAGTTAAAAACATTAAAAACCCTTAAAAAGTAATTTATGTTTAAATTTTTTATTTTTCCGATTTGCGGTCCGCAATTCGCTAACTTTTCTGGAAATTATTCCGGAAGACTAACAACTCTAGAATTAATCATAATTATTATTTAATGGACGTATTTGCTGGGTGACCATTCTGTCTTTAATTTATAATTTTTCCTATATTTCAACACTTTCCTATATTTTCCTATAATTTAACCATTTTCCTATATTTTCCTATAATTTAACCATTTTCCTATATTTTCCTATAATTAGATATTTTTTTGTAATTTGCGCAGTTTTTTCGAATTTCCCGCGTGCCTAGTTCACTTTCCGTAATACAGATGGCGCTCAATGTACTAAATCCTTTTGATAAAATGTAAATTGCTTCTCCAAAGAGCTGCACTGAACTGAATTAAAAATATCGTCGTCTGCTTATTGATCGGACTTCACTGAGGCTTAGTTTTGCCTCTTATATTAAAACAAATTTAAATTTTATTTCTGCAAATTTTCCTATATGTTCCTATATTATCAAAGATAATACTCCTATATTTTCAAAGATAATACTCCTATATTTTCAAAGATAATACTCCTATATTTTCAAAGATAATACTCCTATATTTTCAAAGATAATACTCCTATATTTTCCTATAAATCGACTCTTGAATTTCCTATAAATCGACTCTTGAATTTCCTATATTCCTATAATTTTTTTAGGATTTTTCCGTTTATTAAATTCCCTCCCCGACGTGAAACTGACAAACTAGTTACTCTAAATAAATCTGTCCTATAATAGTGAATGAACCATGTTTATTATTTATTGGACGTATTTGTGATAATGTGGATATTTCTATTTCGGCAGGATGTACGGCAACAGCGGAGCGTGCAGCGCGTGCGGCCAGATGATCCCAGCCTCGGAGTTCGTGATGCGGGCCCAGGCCAACGTGTACCATCTGAAGTGCTTCGCGTGCGTGACGTGCCACCATCAGCTGGTGGCCGGCGACCGCTACAACCTCGTCAACGGCAGGATCCTCTGCGAACAAGACTGTCTGAAAATATTGAAAGGGGGCCCCGGGGGCGGCGGGCCCGGCGTGGGCGCGGGCGGGCCCCTGCACGGAGGACCTGGCGCGGGCCCCGGGGGCAACGCCCCCACGGGCGTCCGCAAAAATGCCAAAATGAGGGTCAATAACGCCATCAAGGTTTGATCTTTTCGTTCTCGACTTTTTATTTTAGCATTTCTGTTATTTTTTAACGTTCTTGTCTATATACATACGAACCATATAAATATATATATAAAAATATATAAATACACCTTTTTTTTCGGTTAAATATTACCGCGGAAATTAACGAGAATAACCAAAATGTTAATCGACTCTTAAAGGGAGTGTGAGCTTGTTGACTCTAAAAAAAAAGACTGTTGGACATTTCGAAAGTTTCGACTCCCTTTAAACCACGATCATTTCGCGCAACGACGGTGCCACTTAGCGGAAAAGATGAATGTTTTATTTTTATTGTTATCTGGTTACATTTCTTAATTTTGAGAAAATTGTTTTGGAAAAAAAAAATGCTTTTAGTAGCCATTTTGAATTTATCGCAAAATCAAACGCTACCACGTCAAAAACAATATTTAATTAATAGTATCATTAATTTCGACTTTAACCCGACCACCTGTTTAAAGGCATTAAAAATCGTTAGATGCCTTGGGCCTAAGAAGGTGCCTTGGGTATTAGCCCAGCCTAGCTGATTATTATTATTAATTGTTATTAAGTTACTTAAAAACCTGATCTTCGATTAATTATTACCAAGAACGTATGTAGTTACTGGAAAAGTACGAGTTGGCGTTGTTATACCTACTTCAGACTGATATTCGCCCATTCAAATACACTGCATAAAAATCATATTTAAATAAAATGGCAAAAAGTAGGTTCTAAAACAATTCCAATACAGATAAATATTATTTGTTTAATATTTAAACTTAATCACTCGATATGATCTACTGATTTATCAGTTTAATTAAAAAAATAAGCTTTAATTAGATTTAATCTACTATAATCTATGTTGATAAACTACTAATTTATTTTTATTCAGGCGAAACAATTTGGCGCTAAACATCTAACGTTGAAAATGGGCGACAATGTTTTAGTCCCTCGCAAATCTCAGTTACCTAAATACATTCTCGTTGTAACTAAAATCAGAATCACATTTTAAATTTTTGCCGTTAAAATTGTAGGAAACGTAATACTTTTTGGCGTTGTAGTCGTTCAACGACACCAATCACGGTTCACAGGGTATTTTGTAAAGAAATTCCATCAACTCAATACCGTATTTTATTTATTACAATTATTTTTATTACAATATGTTTATCACAGTCTATTCATTAATGATAGGCATATGTTTAGTTTTGTTTAGCTTTTCTCAATTGTATTGCCCGTTCCCCCTCTTCAACTCCGAGCCATTTTAAAAATGAAATACTCCAATGCAGGTACAAATTCACGATAAATATAGACTGATTTTATCGTTTCGAACCCTACAAGCAACATTTTTCTATAGACTTTCTATAAAACCTTATAGAAGTTCCGAAAAAGGTTTAGGATTTTCTACATTCTATAGAGTACTGTATAAATATTTCAATAGAAATAGCTAAATTTAAACTTTGTTTCAGTGGTTATACATAATTTACCAAAATTTCTATAGAAATTTGGGTCCATTTTTTCTATAGAATTTTAATTATAATTCTATAGGATGTCTATAGAAACGTTTTGTTAAGGATAAGCTGAGACTTATAAAGTTGGTTCACATTGTATAAATAAGAAAAACCAATTATAGGAACAACATTACACCTACTAATGCTCGCTCTTAAGCAATTGATCCACAATTTCTGATTTAATAATCTTTTTTTCCAAAACAATTTGATTTTATCAATAACGTATTTATTTATACTTAACGAGAATCATTCTAAGTACAAATAAATCCATTCTTGATTTTATAAAATTTAATTAAAAAAATGCTCTACACGCAAAGGTGCAAATAAAAGGTTCTTAAAGTATTACTTTTGGCCATATTGTTTCAATTAATTAATTAATTTTATTTCGTACCGGTTGTGACCGTTATACGGTTGTGCTATATCCAATTACTGTTGTTGTGTTTGTTTTTAGTGACGTTTAACGCGACGAGAGCGGCCATATTGTTTTTATTTGTTTCGCGAGTTTGTGCAACTACGCGTGGACATCGGTGCGTGGATTCGTTCCTCTAATTTTTCTCGCTTCATATTTTTTACAAATACTTGCGTTCCATTTAAAAAAAAAAGAAAACCAAAAACTTGCGTACAGATGGCGCCACGAAATAACGTCGAGAAAACACCATAAAATAGCAATACAAAAATAAACTATTTACTGTAAAATAATAATAAAAAAAAACCAAAACCGAACCGGCCAATGTATGAAAAAAACTATGCCTGACTGGCAACCTTTTTTTAAGAGTGGTCGGTTAAATTTCGGAGATACAAAAAAAACGTGTCGATTTAATATTTTCGCCTTTTACGAGAAGGTGAAGAAAAATGCACAATTTAGAAGAAAAATAATACTCCGTTGGTTTTCACATACTTTTTTTGTAATATAAAAATTTAAATTTATCTTTTTTTTTTAAGTTAAAAAATTGTCGACAAAATTGAGTGTGTACAATTTTTCAAAACTGTGTCCTTGATTGTCAAATAGGGAGGTTAAGTCGGTGTAATGAAACGCGTAGGGTGAACGCTTGGAGATGGATAGGAACCAAATCGTAGAAGTTTTCGCTACACGTTTCATTGCACTAGCTTAATCTCGCTCGTTGAATCGCAAAGTTCGTGTTTTTTTTCCGAACAACTAATCTCCTTTCACAATTTAAAAAAAAAGGTTTTATTTTTTTTGTATAAAAATAAAAATTGAAATTCGACCAAGCGTCGTTATTTTATTATCGGTCGGACCAATGAAATAGAAATGGTCATAAATAGTTGAAAACATTGCTTATACCTACTATAGATACTTTTGTCAATAAAAGTAAAATCGAGGGCAGGTCACTTCCTTGATTAACGACGCACCCCTCTAAAGATTAAATCCGATTTAATCGTGATTATTTTGATTAAATTCAATTTAATCACGATTAAGTTGATTAAATCTGATTTAATCATGATTAGAATAATTAAATCTGATTTAATCATGATTAAATGATTAAATCGGTTTAAAATGATTAAATCCTGATTAAAAAAATTATATCGTGATTAGTATGATTAAATCGTACTTTAGTTTTGATTTTAATGATAAATTCTCGATTCGACCGATTATATTTATTAAATCGTGATTAAAATGATTAAATCTAATTAAAATGATTAAATCTAATTAAAATTATTAAATCTAATTAAAATGATTAAATCTAATTAAAAAGATTAGATCATGATTAGAATGATTAAATCTCGTTTAAATGATTAAATCCCGATTAAAAAGATTAGATCATGATTAGAATGATTAAATATCGTTTAAATCGTGATTAGATTTTCTAATCTTGATTAGATATTTTAATCTTGATTACCCTGATTTAATCATTTTACTATGATTAAGACGCACCCAAAATGGAAGTGACCTGCCCCTCGAGTAAAATTTCATGTGTAAAACCAACTTTGATGGTTCTATAAAAACTTAAATTATGGTTTGAAAAAATTCAAATAGTCGTTAAGAAAATTTAAGGTAAGTGTATCAACATCTAGTAACGATGTAAAATAAACTACAATTGGTAAGGATATTTACTCGCATAAAAACCATATTTCGAAATAGTTGCGATGCATACTTCTGTGGTAAGACATATATTATTTACTTTTGGTATTATGAACCAAAACTACCATCGAGAAGTTGAAGTTTCGGCAACTTAAGACATTCGCCAATGTTCCTAAAAGAAAAGATTACATCTGGAATGAAGTACCGAAGGACATTCAGGTATGTACCGAAATAAAATATACAAGGTTCATACAAACCTGGAATTAGATGGTAAACAGAAAAGTCAAGGAAATTCCAATTTTGTTTTGGTAAAAATCAGAAAAACCTTGGAAATTTACGAGGGTTTAGAAAATTTGCTCTAAAGAGTACAAATTTACATCAATAAGTTTGTCTTATTAAAGATTTGACTCGAAAAGGGGTCTCGAACCCGAATAAATATGCTTGAACCATAAAGTATCAGTCGTTTGTTTTAATTAATATTGTACTTCTCCTATATATTATAATATGGAACTAGTTAAAATGTCAATCATGAAATGATTAGTTAAGAGAGTTATACCAGGTAAGCGTTTACAAGATAAAAATTTACTTGTTGAGGTTTGCTTAAAACGATATCGCTGAAATTAAAATTTGTGTTTATCCTTCACTAAGACAATGAACTTTTCAATTTTTTTTATTAGAATTAGTTGAATACAGTCAGATTATATTGGGTTTAAGAAGTTAAAATATTTAGATTTAACTCCTCCTGAAAACATTTTAACCTATCATTACGAAATTTCAGGGTATACGTTGTCAATAGGAAACTTTTCAATTTTTTAAATTGAAAAAGCAATTATAAAAGGTTTTCACGTTTTTGGAATTTTTTTTACATAGACAAACCATGAGAAAGTTGTAGAGCACACTCAAAAACTATCTTGAAGTACAACTACTACTAGAGGTCGGGGATGGTTAACTTTTATTCAATAGATAAAGCTCTCAAAATTATTCGTAAAACTGTTTGATCAAGTAATTTATATTTCTGTATTATCCGATTAATTTTTTGATAAATTTGTAAAATTAATCGGAAAAACGACGTTTTTTTCGATAAAAAGCTCAAAATTTACGAATAATACATGTTTTTTAATCATTTTCCGAAAGATTAGCCGGTAAATTTCTTTGCTTACATTTTTTCCCGAAAAAAATCAATTTAAACATGGATAATGATTAACCGTCCCCCACCTCTAACTACTACATAGCTTTTCTTTAAATAAAATTTACGAACGTGTTGGGCGACATTCCTTTGGCAGTTTACAGACGTCTTTGAATCCAGCATGACGGTGCGCCAACACATCAACATATCAATATTATGGTTGCGCTAAAAAGTATTAACTTAATTACGTAGCTGATACATTCGCCGCAAACGAACTTGTCGCTTCGTGTAACTTTCTGATAACGAGAGATAGATACTTCACAATCGGTGTTTCTATAAAATAAAAAACTACTTAGTTGTAGTTCTTGAAGGTATAAAGCACGCGCTGCAGTCGCGAGACCCTTCGGAATCTGAAATCCGCGTGCTCTTAAATAACTTGGGCTCGTGACGCAGATTAAAACATTTTATACTGCTAATTTTTATTGTTTTATTTTATACTAACACCAAAAGTGACATAATTACCAAAAGTGTATCAATCCCTGTACTTTCGTAAGCTAAAGGTTTAATGAATGCTCGACTCGAGATCGACCACATAAGACTATTTATTGTCGTCTTTCTGGATAGCATCTCCACAGAACGATGAAAAATCAAAAAATACAATAACTCTGACCAGTGCTACTTAGTTCCTCCGTTCCTCACTTGGAGGCGTTATTTGTTGGTTTTAACTTCCTTCCCTACCCAAGGCATATTTTCCCTTCTCCCCTCCCAACTTGTATTTCGCTCGTAACATTCATTACGAAATAGGTCCGATTGACACACTTTTGGTAATTATGTCACTTTTGCTAACACCTATTATTTTGAGATACCCAAGTATTCGAAACTCAACCAATGAAATTTTGTTATTCTGTGATATGGCTAACGCGCAAACAGGGCTGGCGCTAGGATTTTCGGGCCCCAGGTAATTTTTACTCCAAAATTTGTTTTTTTGGAAATAGTCAGATAGTTTTATTTAGGCACCCGTTCCGGCGGCCCCTTTCGGAGGCCCGGGCCCGGGGTACTTTTGCCCCGCTTACCCCCCCCCCCCTAACGCCGGCCCTGCGCGCAAACATTGAAACCTTCGACCTTGGCTGATATTTCAATAATAGCAATATTAAATACTAACACCTTTTGTCTAAATGATATGAATTGAGAAAAGTCAGACTATAATGCACAAATAGATCCAACGGCGTTTAAAACATAGTCCACGAAAAAAAACCCGACACACATCTTTACTTGCAACAAAAGCGACGTGGGGCAAACTAAACGGCTGAATCTGTTCAAACTGCATTTGCACTGGCGAAAGATGAAATGTGGCATGATCTAGTTCGCAGAAAATCCGCCAGTCGCGCCGCCGTACAACGCCTAAAGTACACGTGCGGATGCAGAAAGGATTGCGTCCGAGCTTCGATTGGCTAGAGCCACCCATTTTCAATACGTCATTTGATACTTTTTGCGCATGGCCTTTTAGTGCTTTATTTATTCAGATTTATGAATAAATGATCAATCGAATCCGAAGAAATCTTGGGAAATATTAACATTAACAACAAATTATGTCATATAAATTAAGACATTAAAATAATTCTACAATATAGGAGAATTTCTTTCAGTCAGATTTTGAATAGCTTTAATACATAATTAAACAAAATAATAATTTAATTAATATCAGCAGATTTCAGAGGAAAGCCAGAGTTCCTATACTCAGTTGCAGGTTAAGAAAAGCAAAATATCTAGTACGATTGGCGGAAAAATACTAACACAAAACGGTAAATCGGCGGCGGGAATTTCGAATTTCGCCTATTTTCCTACCCGTGTTATAATCCATTTAATAAATATCTTTTGCGTAAATTTCAAAGTGATCTATAAATATTTAATGTAGATAATTATTTATAAGCTTCATTATAGTATTGTGCTTCTAAACAATCATCAAATCACGTGTTTATATAAGTCAACGAGTTAATCTCGCCATTACCCGTTCTATACTTACCCTGGACTCGTCAAACGGAATTTTGCTTAGGTATGCCTCACTTTTAGTACTAAAAATAAATTATTACAATTATTTTTAAATCTTATCTATGTAAATTAATTAATTTTCACTTGAATATAACGCAATAGTCGGTATTTTACAAAATTATATCACGAGCGCCAGTATGCTTAGAAATTCAACCGTAAACAGGCAATGCCGTATTTCCCATCCTTTTAAGGGGCCCTCCAGTGTCCATAATTACTGTATTCGAAGGCATAAATCTATAATATCAATCGTAATTTATATTGGAGAAATTCCTAGGTAGAAGATTTTGTTTTAAAATTACCAAAATTTCTGCCTAGCAGTTTACGGACGCAGCCTTAAATCGAAATGTTGCATAATTATCGCATATTTAGTTGACGATTGTTAAGAGCTTTTATTTAGTAATATAACCGTAGAGCTCAGACTTCTACGCTGAATCAGGGAAATTCAGGCACAGCCTAGTTCCAGGGATAAGAGTAAATGCAGCGCGTGAAAAGGGGGCCCAGACTCCTTATCTGCCTATGGGCCCAGAATCTCTAAGTCCAACCCTGTAAACAGGCCAAATTCGAAATTGCCGCCGCTTGTTTTACCGGAAATTTGTGCTAGTATTTTTCCGCCAAATGTACCAGATATTTGGCCTTTCCTAACCCGCAACTTACGACGTTAGTATACACAGTACTGATAAGCTCCAAGAGGGAATCTATGGCTGAAATTTTTACTTTTGATAGCTTTTATACATTTGATTAAAAATATATTAGTCCTAATTGGTTCGTTGCCTTGAAGGCTTATCGGTCGAAGTACCGCGTATTTTCATTATTTAACTTAAGTTAGGATATATCCCTCTTATGTTGTTGGTCCTTTTTGTTATTTCGCAAATTTTATTGTTAAACATGTTGGCAAGCCAAAATATACTTAACCTCGGAAGAGTTTGCCCTTGGACGTATTAACTACTGTACACGGCACTCAACGATATACCGCCATTTTCAGAGCATCCTCCTAAAAACATAATCCGGTAGAATATTTTTTATTACAATTAAAATAAATATTACAAATGTTATTGCCTTAAACAAATTTCAAATATCAATAGAACAAAAAAAAACAAACTTTAGACCAAAAACGTTATTAAATTAACAAAGCAACAAAAATGAGAAATAGAAAATACAAAATTAACAATTATTAGAACACTCACGAAAAAAATATATATATGCGATAAACTATTTAAAAGACAAAAACCAACGAATAGAAAAATATATAATAATAACCCAACCAAGCAACAAGTTAATTCAAATACTTAAAAATCCAGAAAAAGTCAATCCAAATACCCACAGTAGGTGGTTTTATTTCGCCTGTCCTGGGACAAAAAGTGTAAACTTTTTACCCTAAAACGTTTTATTCGCCTGTTCTGGAGGTAAGATTTACCCTGTCCCGAATTTTGTTCGCTTGTTCCAGAGCTCAAATGTTACACTTTTTACTCCTCCTCGAAAGGAGGTGTAGAGGGAGTAATCTAGCTTATATAGAAAATTCGTCTGCTTAAATTTCGTTTCACGAATACATAACGGGTTTTGAACATCTTCACATGAGGCACGGCCGTCTCGAGATCTGCTTCGCGCTCATAGCGGCCCAGGCAAAGATTTCCTCTCCTATGTATTTCCGCGAATACCTTCTTTTAACACTAGGAGCGCTGTCTGAGCCCCCCTTAAATGTAAAAAATCAGCGGGATATTTAATAGTTTTCTATGGCGGTAAATTCAACTAGTTAATCCTTTTTCCATTTGTTTTTCAAAAACTTCTGGAAAGTTTGGGATATACAACTTATGCTTTGATCTTTATCTAATAAGTTTTCATTTAAAACATTTATTTAATTAAAGTAATATGCTTATATTGAGTTTTATTAGTTAATTGCTAAGCCTAACCAAAGTTTCTTTTGTTTTTCACAGTTTTCAAACCAGTATTCACATTTATTTTATAAGAATTTTAAATAAATAACCACAACATTATTCATATTATTTAATAAATAGCTTTATCATTCTTTAAATTAAGTTCACATTTCTCAAACTTTAGTTTTAAAATATTGCCTATTTTTAATATGTAAAAATGCCCACCACAAAAATTTGTTGCGTTCTATTCTGTGAATCTAAGAAGAATATCAATGTATCATTTCATCAGTTTCCAGTTGATGAAAATTTATGCAAATTATGGACTAAGAACATATCTAGAAAAGATTTTGGAGTCAATGAAGCTTACGCATCATGCAAGATTTGTTCGTAGTGGGACATTTTAAGGAAAGTGATTACTATCAAGGTCTAAAGATCCACAAATTAAAGAAAATATTGATAAAGGAAACATATGAATCTATTAGAATAACTTCATTGTCTACAATATCTTGCGTGTCATACCTCCTTAAATCTGGTTTCCAGTTTGTCTTGACAAGAAATTTAACGAGCGATGCTATTGAAATGTTTTTCAGCATTCTCAGGCAGTTTGGAATCCATCCTTAAGAGAGGCACTATATCATTAACAAAACCTTAAACATCTAACGTTCCCCAAGACAGCTTCACAGATCTATCAGCCATGGTTGATACTAGACTCGATGGATTTTCAACTATTTTTAACGGCAATGAAGTTACGTTACCATCTGAAGTTATGAGTACCCAGATACACAGAGATGCACCTTACGGCTAGCAAGTATCGCATACTTGGCTGGTTATGTAGTACAAATCCTAGAGGAAAAACATTTTTGAGAATTGTGCCTTTAAAAAGTATCACAGCCTAATTCTGATTCACCATTAGTTGGATTGATAAAATTATCCGACAGAGGAAACCTTAGGTATCCGCAGCAAAGCTTTATCATGTTAATGGCTATAGTAACAACATTCATAGAGAGAGCTGTACCCTATCTCCGGGTTCACCTGCAATTTTAAAAAAACATTGAAATCCACTTGTGGCCAAAAATTGCTCTATGCCCTTACATCCAATGTGACTTGAATAATAATCACCGAATGAAATTGCTGATTTAATTTGTTGAAAGGTCGTACTTCCAATTATCACAAATATTACCAAAACTCTGTCCACAAAATTTGAGAAAGTGAAAGAACTTGTGCATAAGCCTCTTTCTTGAAAAGTACTCAAGTTGTAAATTCTAATTTTCTAAATTTTTCCTATCTATTGTTTAGTTGTGCATCATTTAGTGGGAAATTCACCTTGGTTTATTATATTTATCAGATTTAAATACCTTCCAAGTTTCCATCACTATTTTCATTCATAGTGATCTTCCAAGTGACAGTTAGTTAATTAAAATTCATTTATTTCACTACTTTAATTAAATTATATTTTTAAGCATTAATACAAAACAAAGGCCTCTGGAAGTTACTACATAACAAAAATACAGCTGTAAGGAGAACCACGTGTTTATGTTTACATTTATATACAGAAAACGTCGACGGCGACTTCTGGCTCCGGAATGACCAAATATTAATAACGTTTTTCAAAACTTTACTTTGCGTTAAAAAATCTCAAGAGGTGTTTAACTTTTTTATTATTTATTAACTTAAATATTACTAAAAAATATTTTAGAAAATATTACACATTACGCGATAATAATTGAAATTCCAAAGTTCCGCGCAGTTCCTACCATTCGATAACATGGCTGCGAATTTTCTCAAGGGGGGGGGCTAGACTAGCGCCATAAAACGATGTGAGAAGTTTTTGAACTAATGTCCCATACGCGATTTTCGTACGATCGCCTGGGCCGCTATGAGCGCGAAGCAGATATCGAGACGGCCGTGCATGTGGCAAGCTTTTAATCAGGGCCGGCTCAAGAAATATTTTTCACCCGGGCAAGAGGGGTTTTTGGCGCCCCTCTTGTTTTGAGACTAAATTAAACTACCCCCCCCCCCCCCCGTAAAAAACATTACCATGTCCATGCTATAAATTTACCGTTTTCATAACAATAAATAATCCCTTTAATAACTTTATAAATACTTTGTGTAAACATATTTAATACCTTCTTTATGGTACATGGTCATTTTACATGGAGCTTGAAACACTAGGTAAGGTGGCCAGACTAGTATACCTAAAGTACATTAATTGTAATGTCCATACTGAATAGAATCACGGTTAATATGTGAAATAAAAGAATTAAGTTTACGAAGAACCCGTGAGTTAAAGATAGAAATAATGGATATTTTTATTTTTAACTCACGGGTTGTTCTTAGTAAACTTTATTCTTTTATTCATTACATTAATTGCTTTAACAACTTAATTTAAAAACTTTTTTGCGGGATTTTTTAAGGCCTACACTTATGAACTTTTTTAAAGCTGTCGCTGGCTTTTCTGCTTCAACGGCTTCTCTCCATTTCCTTTTTTTATTAAAAGAACCAGAATGCTTCTTTTTCTCGGACATCTTAATTCAATTCAACGTGACTCTAATTAATATCTATCTAACTAAAACTATTTAACTGAAACTAATAAATGGCTTTCTGCGCGTGCGCGTAAAATAGAAGAAACTAATGCAACCACGGACACACGACATCTTAAATCGTACCGATAGACTGCTTTAGAACTAAAAATCGAAAACGATTTAAATGCATTTTGGAATATTAAATGCAGGTTCATTATAGTCTAAGAAACAAATATAATTCTTGAAAATGGCCTGCTAGTTTATTTATCATAAAGCTGGATAAATGACAACGAAATAGCAAGCAAGCACATAGAAGTACTGTATTAGTTTGGGCTTCCTTCTATTCTTCTCACCCTAAATGGGTAAGAGTGTGCAATAATTGGTGGGTTTACCGGGGAGTCAGGGTCCGGCTCTTGTAACCCACTGGGAGATGTTAGCTCTGATCAAATGGTCCTATCTCCACCTCCGACTTCGGCCAGGTTTGGCTGGAAACTGAGCTTCGAGCCTTCGACTCAGGTTAACGTAGAGGGTCCGTGTAAACTGGCCGCCTCGGCGAATTTGGTAGCCTGCTGTGGGGTGGCGGGCCTCCGTATGAGGGCACGTTGGTCCTGTTTCCCGGCCTTTTGGAGTCACACCGGGATCTCAGTGGCCAGCTGTGCCGGGTTATGTGGACCGCTGTGTCCCGTCATTCCCCTTTAGGAGCTCTCTCCAAAGGGTATGACTCTTTACCTACGTTGGTAGGGTGTCGGATGGAGTTGCTATAGCATCCACTCTTAATCCCACGGCGAAGTGAGAATTGGTCCACCCATTGCTGCACCTTCTGCTGGGGTTGAGTGGTTTGCGTCAAAGGTCCGACCATCAGTAGTAGGGTACTACTTCCCGAGGGGCTAACGACTTCCCGTAATCGGTGTACACCCTAACTGTAATGATTACGTATTCTTTTGTACTCATTTGTAATCCCGTTATCATTTGTAATCTTCGTACTCATCTGTAATCACCCGTAATCATTATGAAATCACGCGTACTCATCTGTAATCACGTGTAATCATTTGTAAAGCGCGTAATCATTGGAATTATCCCGTACTCAATTACTCATCTGTAACAATTTTAAAGTTTTGGGTTGCCTGTGTACTCATCATAATCATTATGTTCTCATCATAATCATTCTGTACTCATCGTAATCATTCTGTACTCATCATAATAATTCTGTACTCATCGTAATCATTCTGTACTCATCGTAATCATTCTGTACTCATCGTAATCATTATGTACTCATCATAATCATGTGTATTCATCGTAATCATCTGAACTCATTAATGATTACGTAATCGGTGTAGAGGCAAATTCTTACTGGCTAGCCCCACGCTACTACCCATGCTGGATTTGTCACCTGTCCGGGCTTGGGGACGCTGGCGTAGGGCACTATGATGATAGTCCTCCGGTGGTATGGCTCCTGTTGCTAGGTACACCGACCTAAAAATTCTGACACACTTCTATTCTTCTAGTATCGCCCAACCACTTTTCCTTCTTCATATTATATACCCTGGTTTATAATGAAAATACCCAGAAAATGCTTTATTCGTCAGAACTATGCACCGTAATTTTATGGTTTATTTACTATTGTAAAATAAATAGTCGCAAAAAAACATTCATCGACGATGTTGGACATTTTGGTTGTGAAAATGGTTTGTATTTCTAATTAGCGAAAGATTTTTCAAATTATGTTACGCTTTCATTAAAAATTTTATAAACAAATCCAATTCTTGGTAAACCAAAAAGGCGCACAACTCAATTTCGGCGCCCCTCTCAAAACGGCGCCCCGGGCAGTTGCCCGGGTTGCCCGGCCCTTAAGCCGCCCCTGCTTTTAATAACGAATATCCAATTGTTAAATGCTATTTAATGACTTTAAAAGTTGCTTGATGACTTGGGTATTAGCCTAGCGGATTATTTTTATTATTAAATAAAAAAGAAAAATGAGTCCTATATTGAAGATCTCACCACCGGTCGCCATCTTAAAAACAAAACAAATATATAACCTTTAACCTCTAACTACTCCCTTCTTACTCCAACTTGTTTTTTCGTCAAGATAGAATTGGAGTAAAATGACGTCAAAGGGCTACACTTTTGAACCTGCTCAAAAAACCCAGAACAGGCGAAAAAAAAACCACCTAATAATAAAAAAATTAATAGAAAAAACTAAAAACCCCTTACCGTTAAGAACTCCGGGCTTATAACACACACAAGAAACCCTTAACTGAATAGTGAAGGCTAAACGACAGCTCGTATCTGTATCTCAATATAAATAAAACCAACGTAACCACCTTAATGAAAGTGTATCAGACATTTAAAGCCGATAAGAAAACACGAAAATTAATTACGAAGTTACGAGTAAGGTAAGCAAAACGAAAAGGCATAAGCATTGAGTTGGGAATATTAATCTAGAGGTCCAATCAGAACGTCGGAGTTCAATATTTCGCGAAACAAATTTTTAAAAAATAACAAAACTGGCGTCTGCTCCCAAATGACGAGAAAACTTTATCATTCTACCCGTGGAGCCGTCTATCTCTCAATGGTTCGTTCAAATAAGACGTGTTTTCCGGCAAAATTTTTTTTTTCAAAAATAATGGATGGCGCCACGGGTCATATGATAACGTTTTTTCGTCATTTTTGAGGAGACGACACATTCGTAATTTTCAAAAACTTGTTTCGCGGGGAGCAGATTTGATTGGATCTCTAGATTAATATTCCCAACTCAATGGTCATAAGAGCGCGTTTAATTTTTTTTTTTGAGATACACACACATCGGTGTCGACCCGAGGCCTTAGACACCAGCACACACACACAATAACTGATTAATCAGGGCGAGATATGTGTAACGGCCACGCCAACGGGGGGATACGTGGGGACAGGGGTGGGGACACCCTTGGCGGAAGTATTCCGACCACCCGTTTGGGGATTGGTGGTCATCCTCACACGGCCATCCACAAACTCTGCCTCCCGGACGCCTGGGATTACAGGAGTGAGCCACTACTCCCGGCTGAGCGCGTTTAAATGGTTTTCATTAATGAACCACTTCACTTGAAAAGTAAATACCGCTAGACAAAAAACTAACCATGTAGACCACCCAGGGGTTCTACCCTTTATCCCTCTTATCTCTGCCGACCACGCTAAAACAAGATTTGACATTTATAATTTCATACGTCAAAAAAATTAAGACTTTATTAGCTAGAAGACTGCCGTTAAAAGACAATAAGACGTTTCCCATGTGGTCAGAGATTTATATACCGGTGCTGCAAGCGATCAAACAGCCTACTACACCGGTGGTCTCATCAGAATGCCCTACGCCAGCGTCCACAGGCCCGGACAGGTGACAAATAAAGCATGGGTAGTAGCACCCTACTACTGATGGTCGCACCTTTGACGCAAGCCACTCAACCCAGCAGAAGGTGCAGCAATGGGTGGACCAATTCTCACTCCGCACAAAGCAGTGGGATTAAGAGTGGATGCTGTAGCAACTCCAGCCGACACCCTACCTACGTAGGTAAGGAGTCAAACCCTTTGGAGAAAGCTCCTAAGGGGGAACGACGAGCACACAGCAGCCCAAGTAACCCGGCACAGCTGGCACCGGAGATCCCGGTGTGGCTCCAAAAGACCGGGAAACAGGACCGCCGTGCCCTCATACGGAGGCCCACCGCCCCACAGCAGGCTACCCAATCCGCCGAGGCAGCCAGTTTGCACGGACCCTCTCCGTTAGCCTGAGCCGAAGCTCAGTATCCAGCCCAAACCTGACCGAAGTCGGAGGTGGAGATAGGACCATTTGATCAGAGCTAACATCTCCCAGTGCACCACCGCCCTTATGGGTTACAGGAGCCGGACCCTGACTCCCCGGTAAAGCCACCAGTTATTGCAATCTCTGACCCGTTAAGGGCCAAAAAGACGTAATACCATATGTAACATAATTACTCATAAGTATGCCACTAGCTCTATTTCTTCACTAACGGCTTGTTTCACAGATATTGCGTCATCCGTACCCTACGTAATATTTGATGTCATATTTGACGTCATCGAATCTCAAATGCCGATAATGCCGTCGCCCAATTAGCTCTACGTCTGATAAACCGACGGCCATTATTTTAGTAAAATACCGGTTTGAACAACCAAGGCTTAGGAGCTAAAATGAACTACAATATAGTGTCAAGTTCTGTTAATGTAATTAATTTGCAAATTAATTAAATTCTCGGAGACTCACTTTCTAAAATAAATTTGCATTGTCAAATAAAAGAAGCAAGTTTATTGGAAAAAATAATTGAAATTCATTTTGAGATTTTCTGGCGCATCTACAAGGTTGGAATCTTTGCAGATTCTTTTGAGCCTAGGCCTAACTCTTCTAGGCTTGGTATGGGTTTTAAAAACGCTGGTGGAATATCCCACTTCGACGACTTGTTCCATTTTCGGAAAGCGATCACTTATTGGTCATTTCCTCAACCTTTTATTTTTCTAAATTACTCATTATTTTACTTCATCCGCACAAACCGAGCGATTTTATAAATTTCAATAAAGCTACATTGAGCTGACTAAAATTCCGACGCAAAAAATTCCTTCTCAATTTAGAGGTTTTCCATTGGCTTAAATAAATATGTTACTAGCCAATAGTGTGACTCCCAAAATTACTAGAATGAATAAAAAGGTTAAAATCTAACGTAGTCCACCTTTTTACTGGTTCGTGGTGAAACAAACCGTTAGTGAAGATTTTTGAATGGAATAAAGGTACAGTGGCATACTTATGAGTAACTATGGTAATACCATAAATAATTGGTGGATATCCTGAACATAAGTCTATAATATTGTTCCATAAGTTTGTCACTTTGGGGAATATTTTTCTGAGAGCTAGTAACGGAGTTACGTCATCACAAGAAAATCTCCCCCTAGCGGAACGCTGTCAAAGGCTACATGTGATGCGTTAGCAAGCGGACGCAATACGGCGACGAAGCCCATAATGTAATCTGTCTTGTGAATAGCTCTTAGTAATATTTTGCATGTGAAGAATATTAAGTGTCACACTTATGTAACAATATTATACACTTATGCTGATAACGATAATGTTTCGTTAAACATAACTTTTAAATGAACGCTATCCAAGGGCTTCGCTCTAAACTTTTGTTTCCCTGCAAATCATAGACTAGAATTTGCTGTGCACATTTTTTAATAGATTTTAACGGTAATATATTATTTAAACTTAATTCTTTTCGACATCAATCAAAGTAATCCGGGTTCAGAGCGTACATTTTGAACCGGGTGCTAAGCTTTCTTTCATGTAGGGGGCGCCAAAAACACTCCCATCTTTATAAATATAATAGCTATTTATAATTTATCTTGAATATAGGAGGCGCCATTTTGAAAATTTTGAACCGGGCGCCATAAACCTTCGGTACGCCGCCTATGAGCTCTGACTCGACATTTTAATTTGTAATTTTGACAAAGTGAGGATGCTCGGAGATTTCTCTAGAGAAATCGCGATAAGATATTACGTCACATCCTGTCAGAAAACCCGTCAAAATAACAAGTGAGAATTCTCACTTTGACTGTATAAATTAGCATTTCGAAGGCTCCAGATTCGAGTTTTGGAATTTCACTAATAAAGGTTATTCTCTGCTTTCAGATCATGCCTCTATCTCATTTTGACGAAAAAAGTGGCGTAGTATCATGTATAACTCCATGGGGTAAATGGTGGCAAACGGTTAGGTATTATAAGATTTTCTCAACCGCCACCTGATATAATTTTAAAACCATGTAACATTTCCAGTGAAGTCTCAATTCAGGTTGATCCTGGAGAACCAGTCATTAAGAAAGATGTTAATGTTGTAATTAAACCCAATACTATCGAATGCGCGTTTAAGGGAAAAACTATATTTAAAGTTAGTTAAAAAACTATAGCAATCATTGTTTGATGTATATTTCAAAATTAAACATTACGCAGGGAGATTTGTACAGGACCATAATCCCAGATGATAGTACTTGGGTTATAGGTACGTTTTATAAATAAAACCACATTCACTTGCACAAAGACTTATTTTTGTTCACACTTAACAGAGGAACAAAAAGTATTATACATTTTACTCGCTAAGGCTGATCCTCCCAACGTAGAAGCAAACTGGTTATCGTTGTTGAAAGACCAATACGCTCCCTGTCCAATGGAAGCGTTGGAAATGCAAAAGAAACTCGATTTGGAAAGGTTTCAATTAGAAGTACGTTAAAATTGTGAAAAACCTACCAATTACCATCAAATGTTAATAAAAATTAATTTTCTAGAATCCAGGTTTTGATTTCAGCGGAGCTAAACTTGATAAAAAATATGACCAATTACCATTTTCTTAGAATAACTTTATTATGAAATTTTTGTATTCAGGAAAATAAAAAGTTTAAACATGCGACTTAACTTTAGTCAACATAAACTAAATACAACAACAATAAAGAGAACTGAGGAAGAACGAATATTATATGGTTAGAAGTTTCGTAATATCACGTTGGATTTCAGAAAACATTTCTTTAGCTTTGGCACAAACTGTTATCTTTATAAGTACATCCAGCAATTTTTGAAATGTTTCCAAAGATCGAACCATATTAGTATAAGGTAAATTCTGTAAGAAAAAATTTGATATATAAATAATTCACATTTTTTAGGCCTATTTTACCTTAGTGTCTTTGGTGTTTAATTCCAATTTTTCCAAAAGAAGTTTCCTCTGTTCTTGATATTTTGCCTCCTCTTCTTTGCTCTCATCATTTTTCTTAGAGATTGATACAGCCAAGTTACTTTCAACTTTGTTGAGATCATTAACTAGTTTTTGCCTCTCTTTAAAAGCTGGACTAGATAAACCTTGGGCAATCAACAATAAAAATGATCGCAGACGGCCCATAATTTCATCGCATTTTTCTTCTTCAATCTTGTCTAAACCAGATTGGTTGGAAGCTTCTTTTGTAGATTGAGCAAGTTGATTTTGTGATGATCTAGGTTGGTGGTACTTGTCGGTATTTAAAACAGATTCATTGTTTTCTTCCGAATCGAAAAACACGTCTGATAGTGGTTTGACATTCGTATCCGTTGGGTCTATTCCATAATTGTCAGAGCTGCATGACAAGATGGTACTATTAAGCATTGATGACACCGATCTACTTTGACTGGAATTGACATGAACAATCATGGATACATTAGCAACTGATTCATCAAGAACGTTATTTTTTGTGTTATCAAATGTTTCTTCAGTGTCCAAAAATTCTTCATCCGTGTCTGTATCACTAATATGCTTTCTTTTCTTATCACTTTGGTCAGGTACTTGCAAATGGGATTGGGTTCCATTTTCTTCCGCATTAGGAACTGTAGAAACTTTAGTGGGCGTTGTAATGGGAGACAGTTTACTTAGCGAATTGATTGGAGAAAGTTTGAATGGCGATTCGAACGGAGATAGTTGCTTTGATAATTTCACTGGGGACTTATCATTATTACCATCAGATAAAACTAAGTCCCTCTTTTCCAGACCTTCTTTCAAAGCATTATCAATCGTCACTTGACTCAAAACTTCAATAGTTGAACCATCACTAGACACACTACCTTCAGCAATTTCTGCTGCTTTAATAGAAGGAACCTCAACATTAGTGCTGGTTGAAACCTCAACTTCAACGTCAGCGGGAACCACAGCTTCAACATCAGCGGGAACCACAACTTCAACGTCAGCGGGAACCACAACTTCAACGTCAGTGGGAACCACAACTTCAACGTCAGCGGGAACCACAACTTCAACGTCAGCGGGAACCACAACTTCAACGTTAGCGGGAACCACAACTTCAACGTTAGCGGGAACCACAACTTCAACGTTAGCGGGAACCACAACTTCAACGTTAGCGGGAACCACAACTTCAACGTTAGCGGGAACCACAACTTCATTGCTGTTAATTGAAATTTCAAATTTGCTGTTAGCTGGAACCTCAATCTCATCAGTGCCAGCTGAAATCTCAAATATGCTGTTAGCTGGAACCTCAATCTCATCAGTGCCAGCTGAAATCTCAAATATGCTGTTAGCTGGAACCTCAATCTCATCAGTGCTAGCTGAAACCTCAATCTCATCAGTGCTAGCTGAAACCTCAATTTCATCAGTGCTAACTGAAATCTCAAACTGGCTGTTAGCTGAAACCTCAATTTCATGAGGACTAGCTGAAATTTCAACTTCACTGTTAACGGAAACATCAATTTCATCAGTGATATCTGAAATCTCAACTTCACTGTTTGCTGGAACCTTAACTTCTGGACTAGCTGCTTTTTCAACCTCGAATTTAATGAGATTGTCATCATTCAAGATAATTGGTAATTCAATTTCTGGAATATAAATATTTTGTGACTCCACACCCGAAGAAACATCTCTGGAAATTTCCAAATTGTTCAGAATTTTGGTAGTGGATTCAAGATTATTTGAATTTGTTTCTATTTTTGTGCTGCCATCATTTGACTGTTGAGATAATGTTTGAATGGAATCTAGAAACAAATCGAAAGATTCATTTCCATTTGTCTGTTCCTGATGCACATGATTCAAAATCTTTGGTGGCAAGTTAGTTGATTGTCCATATAACTGGTCCAAAAGGCACGAAAGGAAAAAGGAAAAACAGGATGCTTGTGGAGCTGACATATTGGTGGTCATTTTCACAACTGACTCCAAACTTTGTCCTTTGATTAGTGAATTATCTTCAAGAACACAACCCGTAACTTCGGAAAACAAGAGATAATTACATTCAGACCTTTTGATGAAAATTATATAAAATCCAAATACCTTTCGGTGACAATAACAAACATAGATCTCGAAGAACATTGAACTGCGGCTGCAAGTTATAAGCATCGAACAAAGCATTGCTGATATGAGAAAAACAATCGTCTTCACTCTCACTTAGCAGAGACATCGTCAAATCAATCGCAAATTGATAATTAAGCTACAATATAAAAAAATCAATTAAAATATAAAATGATAAATTGAAAATAAACTTTATTGAATAATTTACGTGCGTTTTTGCCGCGTGCATATTATAAGTGGAAAAATTAGAAAATAAATTAAGACTTTTACACAATAAAAAAATTTATTGTATAAAAGTCGAATTTATCTTCTAATTTTTCCGCGTAAAAGAAACTTACTTCATTTTGATTCAGTGCATTTTTTCGGTTACTGAATAACTTTTGAATAGTGTTGAATAATTTTGCGCTAGTTGAACGAATTTCAGGAATTGAAATCTGCCATTCTTCACAAACTTTGGTACAAAAATCTACTCCTTCAATCAAATGATTCCTCCAAACATCATAATCTGAACTCTCATCCATAAGAATATTTCTCAAAGGATCTAGTTATGGCAATAAACATTTAATTATCCACCAATTTCATATATTTCACACCAAAAGACTATAATATCGTTCCATAAGTATGTGAAACATTTTACTGAGAGCTATTTGGAAAAAGGCATCAAATAAATAAATAATAAATTAATGATGTAGTGCGGAGCTACTTAAGACTGCAGGAGATACAAATTGGCAATGAAAACACACGCTGTGTTTAGTAATTCTCAACGAAATATCTTAAAAATTATTTTCGTTGAGACGGTTGCTAACGTGACATAGGATCTTGTTGAATTTTGTTAAATATCGTCTGTTGCGGCGTCTGCAGCTAGCCCTACTCTGTTCTGCGACGTCACGTGACTGTTGAACAACGGAAAAACCTGCTCTTACAACCAATGACTTAGTTGCTCAAAGGATGAGCAACGTAACGACAAAACTGGAAATCAAAAACCTTGACCGTTAAGCTCAGCACGGAGCTTTTAAAGAGTTACTGAACGCAGCCACTGAGTCATTGTTATGCATAGTGGTCAGTAGAAACTTTTCTCAAGAATAGTAATCGTCATACTTTTGGACCAATATAAAAAAAATAATACTTACTAGTAACGCCTGTTTTTGATTTTTCCATAAAACCTTTGGTTAAAGTTCTATGAACAGTTGTTAACAAAAGCGTAGACTCGCAGTTTTCAATAACCTATAGATAATTAGAATATAAATAATATAACGGAGGAAAATGAAATAAAAATAATACATTTAATTTCTGTTGTTCATTGACCAACTCTTCAATTATCTCCCACTGGTTTTTCAACAAAGCTTTCTGTACGCATAACGCCAAATAACCTTCCGCTGAATCTTTCAAACTGTGAGTAGATGCCAAGTAGCACGCCACTTTTAAAGAATGAGGATCTAATCGCTTTGCAAGGGTTTTAGCTGCATTTTCAAAATCTTCTAAGCTAATATAACTGGGAATAAAATAAACAATTATATAAACCATCTTTGAAATATGACGTACAGGGTACTCACCATTTGCAAGCCAATTCAAATTTAGTATCGCTGTCTAATTTCTCAGCCCATTGTAACAACAATTCCTTATGAATTGGATCGGTGGACGGGAGTCTCAATTTCGCAATTGAAATTGCTTCTCTAAATTTAAATACACTCGTCACCTTTAAGTAATAAACATTATAGATCAACAAAGCTTACCTGAATAAACTATTATCTTGTAAAAGTTTAATCGCTTCTAACACTTTGTGACAAGCCAATAGGTAAGTGGCGGCTTTGTGATAATTGCCTTCATCATTCAACTGATCCGCGTAGCTTTCGCAAGCTGATTTCCACATCTCACGTGAACCTTGCATCGCAACTGCTACTGTGAAGTCATCTAATTGTTTTCTCTCCGTAGAATATTTTAACAATTCTTCAATGTCCCCATTCCAAACGCCAATGAAATTAGAGTACTCAAAATTTCCAGACTCTGTATGCTTCGATTCTAATCCACAAAGGGATTAATAGAATGAAAATCAGCTTAGCAATTAAAAGAAATGAACTTACTCTCGGCTGACAAAAGCTCCTCAACTTGGGGATATTCCAAAAATGGGGCCAAATACACCGAATTAGATGGGCTTTCGACGATCGGACTTTCGACATTACTCAATTTATCATTGAGATATTGAATATCTTTCAAAACAACTGTTTTGGGTTGATTGTCTAAGAAATTAGAAACGGGGAAGAAGGACTTGGGCACCGATTTCTTCTTCTTTGACTTTTCTTGTCTGACAGCCTTAAAAGAAGCTTCCAGTTCCTGAAATAATATTAGTTACAGAAATGGGTAAATAATAAATAAATAAAATCCAATACTTTATGCTCCATTTGCTTCAAAATTTCTGATCGTTTCTTTTCGACTTCTTGCAGCAGATCTGCCACCCCATCTTGAGCTTCGTTATCACTTGAAACATGTTCTGTTTTTGTAGCTGTAACCGTCGGCACCTTGTTTAGCTCTATTTTTTTAAAAAAATTTATAACACACATAATAAAACATCAAATTGCAATTAAAATATTGTACTACTTTTCGGGGGTAGTTTTTCAACTAGTTTCGACATATGAATCTGATGTATAGAACAGTCTTCCGATCCACTAAAAATTACGTCTGGATCTTGGGGATTCCATTCCAAACAGTAACAAATTCCAAGATGACCAGGGTAATTGCTGATAGGAAGTCCAAGTTGAGCGTCCCAAATCTAGTGAATTAAACAAATCATTAAGCATGTGAGAGTACTTAATTTCATTCGAGTACTCCATCGAGCTTCAAGCAAAGTAAAAGCTTGAAAATGGTGCAAGCCTCAAATCGAAGCCTAAGATTAACTTACAAGTACTGGAAATATTATTCTTAACAAGGCATAAGCTTTTAAAAGCTACTAAAACATTCACGCCTTAAGTTCTCTTATTGGGTGAGGTACAAGTCCTAGTTGTTTCTGATTGGTCACTGATTTTAAATGTAGAAATGACACCAAACTACCAAAACCATAAGTCAGTTGTTTGGCAGTTTTTTTTTTTTAAATGTTTTACTTAATGAACCCAATTATTCAGAGCCCTTTTTTACTAGAACTATCATTGAGTACTCGAAACCTAGATAAAATTTTAAAGCTCAGCTCGATAATTGAAAAGTTAAATTTTTCATACTCTAAGCTCGGCTCGCAACCCAAAAATCAAGGCTCTCATATGCCTACAAAGCATATAAGAAAAATAATCCCAAACAAAATAATAAATGTGTTTTGATGACCTGAATAGTTCCGTCGGCAGAAGCAGATGCTAGTTTAGCATCTGAATGAGGGCTCCAAACTAAACTGAAAACTTTATTTCTATGCCCGGCTAGCTGTTTAAAAGCACTCGTTACTGTTGTTTTCTGTGAATCATTATTGGCACCGCTTGTCAACTTCATCAGTACGTCTTTGAGATCGTAAACTTGTATAACTTGCTCGTAAGATGAACACGCTAGCCAAGTATGTTTGTCTGAAACATCAGATCCAACAGTGGTGCACATAGGGTGCCATTTTAAACAAGTTATTAATTTTGATTGGCTCGTTAAGGTTGTTAACAATTCGAAATCTTGCGCATAAATCTCAACCACACTATAAAAATTTACAAGAAAAATAAAACATGTGTAAATTATAAAATAATTATAAAATCTCACCCATCGGCATTTCCGACTGCAAGAATGGTCCAATCAGGTTTCCAGGAAAATTCAGATCTTCCTTTCTTTTTAGTTTTATCCGAATTTGGTTTAATCAAAGCATCAAAATCTAACGGATCTTTATCAGGCTTATTCATGTCGTGAATCATAATTTTCCCATCTCCACAGGAATATAAAAACCATTTCGGTTTCTCATTTGGTTCAGTCTCTGAAAAATTAAAGCAAAAAAAAAAACTCAATAAGAGTAATTGTAACCTAGGGTGCGTTCAACAACAAAAATACGATTTCTCAAAAAAGCGATTCCAATTTCAGTGATGTTTCAGCGCTGAGGTTGTTGTACGACATTATAAAAGAAATTTTTTTTATTGATTCCCACCATGACACGCTTTAGGTTGTTGAACGGTTTTTGTTCCCCGATTGTGATTTCGGCGAATAGATAAGATGGCGGAAGATGAAATTCAACAAAGAAAAATTGCTAATTTGCTTATAAATGAACTTTGTAATGACACGGCCAACTTTGATCTCTCGCGCTACAGCGGCCATCTCATTCGTTGACGTTTCTGTGTTAACCTAAGAGCAAAAGATGTGTATGACGTGAGATTATTATTTTTAGTATAGTTTTTAGATTGAAATCAATATAACAACCGAGCGTGGCGCTGAACTCCTACACGTTATAGTACAGATTATAGGGGAAAAATCCTTGCTCGCGGAATTTCGACAAATGTGTTGGCCGCTGTAGCGCAAACAGCGCGTTACCAAAGTTGGCCATGTGGTAATGATGACGAGATTGAAGAAGATTTAATTAGATCATCCTTCAATGTAACATTTACATACTCCATCGCCAAAAGTTTCCCCAAGTGCTTTGTGCACATGCTCAAAAAAGAATGCACTTTCTTCGATGGCAATCCGATTGGAAGCGTGACGTCAAAACTGGAAATTGGAAAACCCCGTACAACTACTTTTTTTTTCATCTGATGCTCAGCACTGAGCCTTTCTTTGAGTTGAATGCACCCCATATTACAAGAAAAATCATCACCATCATTTCTGACTAATGGGCCCCAAGACAAGGTGTAAACTTGGCGTACATGGTGAATATTTGAAACTACTGGCGGCCTGAAAATGTAAAAAGAATGGGTAATTAAGAATAAAAATTAAATGATAAAATAATAGATGTTTCATACTTGTGAGAAAGGACGTCTAAAACACCAACTCTTCCCTCTTCGGTTCCATATGCTAGTTGGTTCTCCTTCTCCGGATGCCATGATAACTGTGGAAGGAAAAATTTTAAAACCATTTTAATAATGATAATTAAAAATAAAAGATGAAACTCACCGCAGTCACTTTCCCTTTAATGCCTTGCCAATACGTACTAGTCGAGTAACCACTAACGGAAGAAGTGTTCCATGTCCTTATCAAGCTATCTCCGGAGCCTATCGCTAACCTACCTACAATATAAATTCTCTTTGAAGTTCCACTTTAAAAGTTGAGCAAATTCAATTTACCTATATCAATGGGGGAAAATTTTAAGGCATAACCAAAACCTCCCAGCGTTGTTAAAGATAATGAAGATTTCATTCTTTTTATATCCCATAATATTACCTACAATAATGTCATAAATTGTTATTAATTTTTAATATTGGTAATTAATAAGTTTTGAACATACTTGTCGATCTAGTGAAATTGTACAGGCCAAGTTGCTATTGAAAGTAGCGATGCTAAATACGCATCGGTTATGTACTCCCATTTGTTTGCCATCAAAAAGTTCCCAATGAACTTTACGGTCTAATTTGACAACAGCCAAAAACAGCTCGCCACTAAAAATAAATTAAGATATTCATGTAGGAAAGACAAAGTCTAGACAGTGCCTTACCTTTGCGAGGCACAAATAATCTGGTTTGAGGAAGAGGGGTTCCATTTCGCAACAACGAACTGGCCTCTTTTCTCCTCATCTCTACGTTGATGTTTGTTCACTAAGGGTGGTTTCTCATGTTTCATACATTTCTGTTTTTGTATGTTCCACACTCTGAGAGTTTTGTCGCGACTAGTAGTTGCGAGATCAAATGATGTCGAATAGTCCTAGTTTGACAACCAAGTACATAAAAAAAGATTTTCATTTCCTCTGTTATTTTACATTTAACATACTGGTTTGTGATTTTCCGATGGTTTAAAAGGAGGCCAGCTAATTGACAATACGTCATCATCGTGACCCCTTAAGATAGAAAATCTTTCTGTGGATTTTAAAGCATTTACTACAAAAATGCAGCCACCTTTACATCTGTATATGGTAAAAAATGACGTGAAATAAACCATGCTATTTTGTCTTTGTTTGATGAAAATCTATATAATTACCCAAGAACAACGAGATTCGGATTGTAAGGACAAGATGACAAAATAATAGGATGATTCCTGATTTTCAGATGGACATCTTTGACCCTATTATTAACCAACTGCCAAATAAACAATTTTCCTTCTTCATCCAAAATAAATAAAGTGTCGTCACTCTTTTGCATTTGCCAATCCAACGAAACAATTTTCTAAAAAATACATTAGCATACTATTAAACCTGAAATCAGTTTTACAAAAAAAAGTCTTACAGATTTAAATTCAAATTCATGAAGAAGAACAAGATCGTTAGGAATGTCTTTGGTATTCCAAACCTTTACAGTCTTATCATGGCTACCGGTGGCCAAAAGGTGCGTGTGATCCGGCAGTTGACTAAATGAAACCACAACTATTCTATTTAAATGTAATTGTTGAATGCATTTGTATATTGGTGGTGCAGTTTTAACATCAATTAAAACTATAGATCCTTGCGAACCATAGGCTAATAAGCCATCATGGCTAATGTCACTTATTTGGGGGCAATACCAATTTGGTGCTGGTCCAATGTGTTTACCTTCCTGAAACATATTTACTCTCGTACTACGGTGCGTTTAAGCCTTGGGAATGCCAAAAGTAAAGACTACCACTTGCCACTACGGTGCAAGAGGCAACTAAAATTTGACTTCTCGCCGCTCTCGCGCCTAAGGATCGAAAAGAAAGAAGAAAGGTCAGACGAATCACGTGTTTTCTTTGTTTAAATTTCATTGGCTGTCGCATAAAATAAATAAAAAAATGGCAGTTCCTCTACGATTATGTGTGTATTTTTCAATATAAATTAATTTTATAGTTGCATATTTATTAATATTAACGTAATCTAAATTTATCACATTGTACAACCCGCTTACTTAGGGGTTGTGATTCCTTAGATATAGGTATTTGATTGCAGACAAAACATGATTCTTAATGTCTTAAAAATTCTTTATAGGTTTTAATGGTTCAAACTATATTCTAAGAAAAACCCCAGTTTTCAAGGTTCAAAGTGTGTCGATCCCCAAAGTTTCCATCCTCCCAATTCTGGTTCATCAAAATTCATTTCATTCAACTTCACCTAAGTCTGAAAGGGACTACCTTAAAACACTGAACCAAAACTGGCTAAAAAAGAATGAAATTGTTTATCCTCCCCAAGAGCCAGGAGAAGAAAGAAGGCCTGCTGTAAATTCATTTAACCAATTCACTTAAACTTAATATGATTTTAAAACATATAATTGTAATTCTAATTTTAGTGGGTATGTCACGAAAGGTGTCAGATAAAATATTCACCAGAGAAAATGCTGATGTTCGCAACTGTGGTATAATATAATCTCTAGAGAATTATGTTCTATTTATATTTATTATAATGCATATTTTAAGATTCGTGGACTTTCTATTGACGAAGCAATAAAACAAATGTCACATACTCCGACTAAAGGAGCCCAAATTATTAAAGAGGTATGTAAATTTTTTGAGATTCTAACCCTACAAAAATAAATTCTTTATTATTGCTTGTTTCACATAATGTCAGTAATTGTAACATTTATTTAGGTACTATTAGAGGCCCAAGAACTCGCAGTTAAAGAGCATAACGTTCAATATAAATCCAACTTATGGGTTTGTAAGTATAAATATAATACTAATTTAAAATTTAAAATATTAAATATCATTATGCTTTTTAAATTAAGCTCATTCATTTTCCGGGAAAGGAGTCGTAGTAAAAGGAGTCAGGAGACACGCAAGAATGAGATTTGGGGAAGTTCAGTATAAATATTGCCATTATTTCGTTTGTTTAGAGGAAGGACCTCCTCCAAAACACTATTATCTGCCTGATCAAACTGGTAATGAAAAACTGGAAGAATACATTTTGGAATTAAGAAATAGAACTATCAAAAGTTCATTGTAGATATTATTTATGAAGTTTATAAATAAACTAGTGTTGTGTAATATTTTGAATTTCAGCAATTCTGATAACAATATCTAGGTTTAATTAATAGTTTATTTATAGCATAGGTGCTTTTATAAAGTAGTGTTGGCTAATATTGTAAATTCACCAATTTCTATACCAAATTTGAGGTTTGATTCGAAGTCTGTCATGATCCAATGAAGAACCAGTAACAGATAAAGTGCAACGTCGAATGTTTTTTGTGAGCCCTAATTGGTGGGGAGTTATGATGTAATATTTTTGAAACTGTAAGAAGAACGAAAGCTCAGCGGGGTTTTCCATTTTTAAACAAGTACTCTCTATTCCAGTAATCGGTTTAAACGAGTGCTCGCATAGCCCTGAAACACGGTAATACGAAAACTGCTTTACGAGTTTTGGTCGAGTTTAACCTAATTTAAATCTCGAAAGTTTGGGGAGTTTCTGAACAAGGCTTATAGAGTTCGAGCCCACTCCAACTCGATTCAAGCGAGTACTCGTACACTCCTACTAAATGCAAATAATTACCTTGGTATTGATTACAGATATCGATTAATCACTAATCTCACATTAATTCATAATATACTGATCACTATAATAAATAATATTGAAATTGCTTTAAAGTTTCAATTTAATTAAAATATGGCACAAAATAAATTACACCCCGCTACAGTATTATTACATGTATCTATATACTTATAGATATTTATAGGATTATATTGCCATTTTGTACATGATTAAACTGCTTTTGCAATATCCTATGTACATTGTAGGGATTTCAAACAATAATATTGTATATTAACTATTGCCTTTCTAAAAACTATTTAAATTGGCTACTGTTGTAAAATAAGACTAGAAATGTGGTTAATGCCTATTATAAATCTTTTTTCAAATTTAACCAACAAAACTAAAATTAACTTTCCCCTTAGAAATGACTAAGAAAAATTCCAATCTAATAACTCAAATTAACTTATTCGACAATCTAGATCTTTTGATCCGAAACATTCTAAAGTAGTCGTGACTGCCCTAATCATATAGGTCATTGTCCCGAAACAACCACTAGGGGCACTGTCGTAAAAATGCATGCAAACTCCCGCTGCCCCGTTACAAGGTGCCACTTGTTCAGCTAAAGGAACAGCACAGCACAGAGTGGCATCACCTTTAACATTTTTCTATTTATAAAAATAGTAAAAATTGGTAAAACAACCCAGATAATCAAGATGCGTTATTGTTAATACCTGATCTTCTAAGAATACTTTGTTCGCTTTGTGAACCAAGTATTCAATGCTGATAAGTCCTCCCAAATAAGGCACAGCATCGTGTTCAACAATTAAAGTTAACACCATTAAAGCTTCAACCATAAGCTGCCTATATTCTGGTTGGGGTATGCTGTTCAAGACTTGCTCCACTTGAAGGGCAAATTTTAACTCTCCGGGAGTCATCTATTTACAATTAATCCAATTAAAAATTAACAAATAAAATTATTTATAAAGATTGCACCTCTCGAGTCAACTGTTGAGATAGTATTTTTCCCTCAATAGATATTCCTTGACACTACAAAAATTAAAAGGTATTGGAGTCTACTTCTAAATAAAATTGCCTATGAAATACCCACTTTTTCCAAAACAGACCAAACTCTTGAATAAAAACCCTTGGGTACTCTATTGAGAGCACCATCTAATCGACGTCGTCTTAACCACTGCCCTTGACGATCCGTTTCTTGTCCACCTTCCTCAATTGTAGTATCTTTGGAAACAAAACTATCCACCATGCTCTTCTAGAACAAAATTGTTTAAGTATTTACTAATATCTGAAAATATAGTTATTGACCCAAAAAAAAAATTACTTTGCTGGTCGCCATGTTAGCCAATGAAACAACTCCACTACGAGCTGTAATAATACAATATTCTATGTAGAAACTTCGGTTTTAGATACATAAAAGGATTTAATATTTGACACCAATATATTTATCAACAATGTCAAGCAAAGCTATTGAAGTCAAGCCATGACCTAAGAAATCAACTCACCTAAACGATTCACAAGTACTGATGAGACACAAAAGCAGTATAAGAGACAAGATATTAGTTTACAGCAAGAATTATTAAACCAAGAGACCAACCACGATACGATGAGACAAGCTCAGATAAAAACAGAGATATTAACATGCTCCAACTACTACTACTTATCGAATAAGATACATCGCAGTTAAAAATAGTGTTAACACCCAATTAAGTAGAAAAGACTTCCAAATATAGAACAATATTGATTACATTACATGTTACCAACGCAGAGGAAAATAGTGTTATCTTACCACTCTTAACTACAAACTCCTTTCCACTAAAGATATGATGAAGCAACATCTTCATTTCAAAAGGACTTAAATTCAGCAAATGATCCGAAGCGTCGTCACCAGAACATTTCAGAGATCGAGCAAGTTCGGATGCCATAACTTGAATGATAAGTCCCACACGTAGACGTAGCATTTCTTGAAACATTTGTGGCTCGGTTCTGATGAACATTGAAAGGTAGACAAGAAGCTCCTATAAAATAAAATAATTTATGTAACAGTTTAACCAATTCCTCAAAAACTTTACGTACTTGAGTAAGCATAGCTGTACTTTGATCACCACCATGGGCTTTCTCTATTATTTCCCTCAATTCTTTAGCTGGTAATGGCCTTGTAATGGTGTGTTCAAAATTCGGTGGCATACCAATTGTCACCTGTTTTTGTCTAACTAACAGATCTGTTATTGCCTACAAAAGCAAATGGAAAAATTAAATATTTAGACACTATGGTATTGACCAATTATGTTGGCGTACTTTAGGAAGATCTTCAACTTTTTTGCCCAAAATCCCAGCAATATGTCTCACTAACCCCCATTTTTTTTCTTGACAAGCTTTTTCATACAGATCTTTCAGCAGATCTTTAATAGTGACTGTTCGATCTTGTCCGCTAATCCTAGTTTCAGCTTTGAGGCCTCTGAGTGAAAAAAAAAGCAATGTAAATTTAAAGAATATTTAGAAATAAAATACTCATCTCTTACTTGCTAATAACCAAATAATGCAAAATATCTCCTTGTTCTTCGAGAGAGTCAGTTTCACGGAGCATTGTCATTAGATCCTCTTCCCCAACATGTTCAAAAGATCGATCAGACATGGTTCTCATTCTTCTGTTAGCTGAAATCCACGTTTCATTATCATCATCCATATCAGCGGCGGGAGATGGACTGCGGTCCCCACTTGAGGAATAATAGGAATCAGTCTGTAACGCAGGTAAATCGCCCTTGGTTGGACTTGTGGGGCTCAACTGTCTTTCGTAGTTAGCTCTTAAGTTGACAATGTCTGTTAGAAATGTTACACTAACAATTAGAGATGGCACTACAAATTATATCTGATGTGAAAAACCATCGATAGACTCAAACCTTCTACAAACTAAAAAAGTGCACCGTTACGTTTTAAATTACTTAATTTAAGCGTGTATATGTTAGCGAATTTTTTTAAGTCACTAATAAGGCGGAATAATAAACTACATTATAAAAGCAGAAATACCATTTAAAAATTATTCGCAGCGTTAGACTGAATTTTCCATCACCAAAGTTTTATTACCTACTCTAACAAACATGCACGATAAACTCTTAACTAGTGCCAAAAGTTACAACAACAAGAGGGTCAGCAGTCTTTTTTGTAAAGTTACCAGGTTTTTCACTCTTTATGGAGGAGGGGTCACCAGCAATTTTTGGACCATTCCCATTTGAAGACACTGCGTAAAACATTTACAACTTTTTTAAAAAAGGATTATTTTCAATAAAGATTTTTAAGAGCATGATTTACAATTTCCCCAGCTATTATCGCTTTAAAGAATCATTTTTTTGAACCTAAGTAAGGCCATGCGTAGAGGAAAAGGGTACATAGACTCGATAGAAATAGGCCTAAATTAAACAATTGTTAAAATCTCACCAGGATCATACTGATCAACTTGTATAGATCTAGTTCTACGAATAATTCCAGTGATTCCTGATTTTCTGTGACGAGTGCTAACCTTTCTTCTTATGGAAGTTCTGGGATGAAGCAACGAAGGTCGTGACATTGGTTTGTGAAGTTCTCGTTCCAGATACTCTTTGACAGACTCATTCAGCTCTAAAACATTCAATTAATTTTTATAAAACTTGAGACTAGGGTGCCATAAACACGTGTTTCAAAATCAAAATTAAACTCACTGTCAGGATCCCCAATTTCGTGATTTCCCAAAAAACTTAAACTAGTAATACATGAAGTGCTCAGAAAATCTTCGAGCGACCCCAGAGTAACTCTAGTGCCATTAATATATCCGCTTTTTAACTTTTTCATAGTTGATATCAATGCTAAAGGTAATTTATCATTTTCTGAATAAAAGAAAAGTATAAAAATAC
Source organism: Leiobunum rupestre (assembly GCF_980474605.1). NCBI lineage: Eukaryota > Metazoa > Arthropoda > Arachnida > Opiliones > Sclerosomatidae > Leiobunum > Leiobunum rupestre. Next base: position 26,881,079 of record NC_143388.1, read on the forward strand.
CATTAATTATAAAGTTAACAAGATTAAATCGAGCGTTATTATAAAGAGTTAAAAAAGCCACAAATATTAATATCCACAACACCTACCCAAATACTGACGCAAAAGAACAATAGTGATAGTAGGTCGCCCAAGTTCACGCCAATGAACTTTTAAAAATGACACTGCGTCCCTCATAATGCTGGCCATATATTCTATATCATTGACAACGTAGAAATCTTCACGTGCAAGGGTCTAATCGAATACCAATGTTACACCCAGGGAGAGGAAAAATAAAAACAAAAATATTCGCCAAATCTATTAGGATGGATTAAGAAATAAAAATCATGCGTGGCAACTAATCAAATAGTCTGAAAAACCACTTTTGTTAATTCAATGTGTGTATTTGACGTTCTATTGGCATGGAACAAGAAACTGACCAATCAGAGACCAGCGTTACCCAATTGGCCAGTTTACAAAATTCCTAAAACCAAGGCATTGTGACATAAGACTTCACGAAGAGTTAGTTTAAATCCAAGACATGCATTTACACATCAACCACAACTTAAAAAAATGGGAATGTGGGGGAGATTAAAACACGCTAGTGTTTTACGTAAAACACACCTAAAACGTGATCTCTCAATGCCATGACAACCGTGGGTCTACCCAAAAGTCGCCAGCTGGTTTTTAAGAATGATATTTCAGTCTTGAATATATCTATCATCAATTCAGTATCAGAGGCTAAGTAGAAACGACGCTGATCCAAAAACTGGAGGCAGCAAAGGGGAAATTTACATAGAGCATATAAAACTGGGGTTGAAAATCGCGTAAAAATTGTCCATAGCCTAAAAACTTAATTAAAAAAATATTATAATACCTGCGGCGTAAAAACAAATATTTTATCTTGAAGAGTGTAAAGTTTACTGGTACTGAGAAGCCCCACATCGTGAGACTGCCGTCCTGATAAACTCAATTTCTTATTTTGACCTAAATGAGCGTAAATGTGGCTTAAGACTCTCGCTCCTAGGACTTCAATCGGTAGAGCATCAGATATTGTTTGTACGGGAAAGTCATGATTTCTCAGCTTTTCTTGCACATGAGTATCTTCAGCAAGTATTACAACTATAATAATAAAAATTAGAATCACAATCGTTTTCTTTAACAATATGATATTTCCACATACCTTGTACAACTACATCAGGCTTCTTCTCCGAACTCAATCTTCTATTTAAAGGATCCAATTCTCCAGGTGCTAAAAATCCCTAAAAGAAAAAAATCATAAAAATTTATCTAAATATATTTTTTTTAAATTTAGAGATGCACCGATATGGGTACAGCCAATTAATCGGCTATTTGTGGCCCATAATATTGGCCGATATTAACAAACTTATCTATCATAACAGTAGTGTATATGATAAAATCATTGTAAAAGATGGTTCAGTGCACTGTCATACCACTTTATTCAATTTTTCATGAAAAAATGTTTGCAAGAGCATATCCAAATATGTTTCTTTTCATTTTATGTGATGCATATTTTCCATCACAAATCGAATATTGTTGTTTTTTTTATTTGTTTACACTCGTAACCCCCTGTCTAAAAAACAGGTATGATCTAGCTTCTGAAGTCTGGCGTACAAGGTGCAGCCAATCAAATAAAATATTATCATTAGTCAGTTAATTGATAATTTTCTTATTTTTAAATGATTTTCTGAAAATATTGTTCTAATACCGGTATCGGCCAATATCAACTTCCTTTAAGCCCATATTGGCTGATACCGATATATCGGTGCATCCCTACCAAAATTCTTACTTCTTGCAAAAACCTTCCAATGAGGTACAGAGATTGCGCCCACATGAAGGGCTTTTGCCCAAGATGAACCCTATCTTGACTATGAGGTTTTTCATACTCCAAGTGTACTTTATCAGCTGGTACTGTATATGTTTCGGGAACAAGTTTAAGACCATCTTCGGTACGAATTAGGATTTTGTCTAAAGCGTCCGAGTACTCTTCAACCTTAATTACATTTCATATTTTAAACTTTTTTTTAAGATAATATAAATTGCCTTAGTGATATACATACAGCCTCGCGGTCTCCACGAAAACAAGAGTCAATTATCAAATAGCAAAAAAATAATGGCCATTCGCATTCTATATTTTCAAATATCTTTAGTTCCGAAGGCTCGTAGTAGAGTCTACTAGGATCCTATAAAGATGGTAAAAATTGTTATTAAATTTGTTGAAAAAATGTATGGTGAAATATAGAATGAAGTACCTCTTTAGCCGTTCTGTAACCATCTCGTAAAAATCTTTTGCAGCCATAGCGGCCCTGAAGCTTTTCAATTATAGTTTCTTTGGTTAATTTGATCAATTCTCGATCTTCCACAGCAAAAGCTGGAAAGCCTATCACAGAGAGCAGGGCTGCGTCTACTTCCTATTATTCAGAACATTTTAAAATTTAAATAAAAAAAGTAATTTATAAAAAAATTACCTTGGAATTTGATTCGCGGGGTAACATTGATTGTAGAACTGCCTATTTTATAATTAAACAAAATGATCAATTATAGATAATTATTTAATTATAAAAATTAATATTTACGTGGCATTTCTGAGCCTCATCTCCAAGAACATGAATCACTGAGGATGGCCCACCCCTACCACCAAAGAGATCCAACTCATTCATAGCTTCAAGGGCAGCTTTAACCATTCCGATAGAGCTAGCATTGAGCTCGGGTAGTCCGTGATTAGTTTTATCTCCTCGTTCCCAGATCCCGTAGTCCTTTTTTGAAATGTTAACACTTTAATTATAACTACTCTGAATGCCAGTGTTGAGCAAGGTCACTTACAGGAATGCAGTATGCAGATTCAATATAGAAAACTAAATTCTGAACAAATGCCACTTCATCTAAGTTGAAAATGATCTGTAGTCCTGTCAAAAAAAAGCAAACATTAAAGCAGATATATCTTTACTAGGCACAATATTTAAACCTACCAGAAGCTGTCATTTGAGCTAATATTAACAAATATAGAGAGGTTGCGTCTAATTGCAAATGACCCCACTCATTATCCCCTACAACTGTGCAGCCAGTGTTAGAACTGAATTTTGCATGAAGACAATCCGAAGTGCTTTGAGTTTCTTTGAAAAGTTCAACTTTGTCTTTTTGCCTCATCATAGCCATTAAGAGACCACGCATCATTTTAACGCAACTCTTTTTGAGTTAGAAAAAGTATTAAGTCAGAAACATAACATGAACACAGATTTAAACATAAAGTACCTGCTCCAACTCATATGTTTTGGCTCGATCCTCATCCAAATCTGCATTTTTCTTGTATGCCATAGAGAGGGCCCAAACAGCGAGAATGGAATAAACATTATCTCGAACCCAAGCATGATCATTTTTAGTTATAGTAGATGGAAGTAGACCAGTTACAGGATTCTATATATAAATATGTATTTTCAGATTTAATGCGCCAGGAATGTATCAATGAAAAATTATTGAAGAAACCAAGGATTTCAGAGCATAAAAGTTTGAATACCTGATGATCTAATATAGTCCTGTAAACTATTCGCTGATAATAATCGAGCCTTACACCAGAATTACTTCGACTCCTCATTTTAAATTAAATAAAGGTATTTTGAATTAAATTCGGTTAATTTTTATTAAACATCGTCCATTGGCGTTCTTATTCAAATTAGTAATCGCTGTCCATTCGGATAAACAAATAGATACAAGATAAACACGTGATTTACTCGTGCGTTGTTAAGTAAATATTGGTGATAATCGCGATTGGTCAGTCTTGGACTGTAGGACGAGCATGCGTAAATAAGTTGTTCCAAGCATAGACATAGTTTTAAGTATAGTCCCTATGTCTATGGTTCCAAGCGATTTTGGCCTAGGGTGCGTTCAAACACTAAAATTCTCGTAAAAGCGATTCCAATAGGTGCTTAAACGAGGGGTCCGCAAAAAGCGTACAAGATTCGGAATCAAGGAATCTTTGAGTTGATTCCAAAAAACATTTATTCCAACCTACAAAATAATCTATGGCTTCTATGACGTGTCTGCCGCGCACTTTTTTGACCTCAAATGGGCAGGGCGCAAGGCTCCCACCATTATCAAGAAAAGATGTCTCAGTACGGTTCGGCGTACGTTCTTCACCCAACGCGTTATAAACACGTGGAACTGTCTTCCATCGGACGTTAAAATCAAATCGTCTGTGTTTGCCATTAAGGCCCGTTTCGCTAAGTTTAGCGGTTCGCGCTAGTGTGTGTACATCTTGTTTTTGTTTTGTGTTTATCTTTTGTGTGTATATATTGTTTTTATTCCTTATTTTTGTTTTTGTTTTGACTCTGTTCTCACTTTGTTGTAGAGGTGTCAGGGCACAATAAGTGTATAGCTTTCTCTACCTGACGAAATAAAATTTATTATTATTTGATTACACCTTGATTTCATGAATTCATTCTGATTCTTTTGAAATCCTAATTTATTTTTCTGATTTCACCTTCGATTCCGTGGATTCCTTAAAAAAAACCGTTGATTCTTCATGATTTCTGCTAAGATTCCAAATAATCACAATTTTACGTGAATTTAGTATTTCCTTATTGATTCTGATTAAGGTTATTTCTTTGTTTATATTTAAAGGAAACAAGAAATGCAATATTTTGCATTTCAAGGGTTCCGCAACCTACGTTGAAGCATTTGAAATTATCAGTCTGATAATTATGTTTTGTACCCCTCCACCAGCATCAGCGTTCACTATACGTATTCCCACTACACCCAACTTTTACCACTGTTCTGTAAATTAGATTGCACATCGACCCTTTAAAATGATACTACCTAAAATAAAACGTGGGGTAAAACTTCAGCTCTCTCGGAAGACATACACGCCCCCCACCATCCTCCATGATTCACCGAAAAAGATTCCATCACTAGAGTTTGATTCCCGAGATTATTTCCCGATTCTGGTATGACTCCAGTTTTCTGAGATGACCTTCTCCTCCAAGAAGACCTAAATGCCATTTCCAACTGGCTATTTAACATCCAGAAGAGTTGTGTGCTCTATCTCGGTAAAAACAATCCCTCTACCACCTTTACACTAAATGGTACTGCGCTTCCTAAGGCTGACTCTCCTGTTCGGGACCTAGGAATCTGGATGGACTACAGCCTGAACTATAGCTATCATACTTCCAAGGTTGTAAAAAAGATCAATTCTCTCACGGGCTTCACCAGACGGAACTTCTTCTTTCGGTCCCCACGACTTATTCGCACTATATATACATCACAGCACTGGTTCTTCCCCATATAAACTTCGCCTCAGAAGTGCGGAGGCCCTCTCTACTTGGTGACCAAGATAGCCTTAGGATAGCACACAATCGAACCAAACTGACTCGCGGCCTAGAACATTTATCACCTGATGACCGTGACGCTGCACTCCATCTCGACTCCCCCAAACTCAGACATGTCGTGAACTATATTGTACAACTTTGGAGTCTGTGGCATGGTGCCTCCTCAGTCGACCCAAACTCATTCTTCCGATTTGACTCTCTACATCGAACCCGGGGACACTACGCAAAAATTTTTAAACCTAGGACTAGAACATCCCTGCGCCAATGGCATTTCTCCCACCGAACAATTGATCTATGGAATTCTCTACCAGCTGATGTTCTCTCTTGTGACACTCGTTCTGCTCTCCGACGCTCTGTTCGCGAGATTGTGCGTCCTAAACTTGACCAACTAGCTTAACTTTTATTTTCCTCCCCTCTTACGTTTTCCCCAACTATACCATTATGCTTTTATCTGTGACTTATGTTTTACTCTAGTCTCAAATTACCCTTTTTAACTCGTTGTACCGTCTGCACCCCTTTTATTTGTATTTTGTAAAACTTTTGTTGTTTAATTAATAACATGTAACTATTTTGATGTACTGTACGGCCACATATAAGCTAACACTAGCTTAGTGACAGATTTCTTTATTATATAAATAAATAGATTCGAATTTGATACCGTGTAAGATTCCATGATTCCGTTATGATTCCATGATTCCGTTATGATTCCATGATTCCGTTATGATTCCAGATCCGAAGATGATTCTTTGATTCCGGAAAAATTTAAGATTCCCGCCCAGATTCCTGTGATTCAGTACTGTTTCATTAAATTAGATGGCGCAGCGAGCGCGATTTGGAAAACCGAGTTGCCAGTCAGCAGAATTTAAGCGGCCCCGTCCCGTAGTATAATTATTTTCCAATTAAACAATTAGAAATTTTAATTTGACGTAATGCAATAAAATGAAGAGTAGATTAAAACCTATAAACGGAATGTTCATTTGGTGATCTATATTGTGCTGTAAGTTACAATACTTGTTTAGAACTTTGGGGGTGGTAAATGTGGAAGGTCTAGCATATTTGTCGACAAGCGATGTGCTCTGAAGAAAAAAGTTCCTGCAGTTTATTACGTGTATTTTATATCACGACTTTCATGGGCTGTAAAGACCTTGCTCATAGTTTGATTTCGCGACTTTCATGGGCTGTAAAAACCTGGCTCATAGTTTGATTTCGCGACTTTCATGGGCTGTAAAGACCTTGCTCATAGTTTGATTTCACGACTTTCATGGCATGAAAAGACCTGGCTCATAGTTTGATTTCATGACTTTCATGGGCTGTAAAGACCTTGCTCATAGTTGATTTAACGATTTTCATGCGCTGTAAAGACCTGGCTCATAGTGTGATTTCACGTCTTTCATGGGCTGTAAAGACTAGCTTGCTCATAGTTTGATTTCACGACTTTCATGGGCTGTAAAGACCTGGCTCATAGATTTCACGACTCCCTGGTTCAAAATTTTAGTCGTAACTTGTGATGGATGTTGATTTCATATTGAATTAATTTATCCAAGGTTTATTACTGAAGATAACTACCTTTTCTGTTTATATCTTAAAGGGCAACGCAAGTGACCCTGCAGGGGGTAAATTATCTTATAGATAAAAAGAACGACTGCGCATGCGCTATCTGCCATAGCCTTTCCCTCTGTAAAAAAAGCAGAACCATATTTGCCGAATTTATTTTGTATAAATGCGCCTCTCGCGGTTTTTACGCAAAATCCATGCATTCTATGATTCTTTAGTCGCGAAAATGGCCGAGGAAAGTGAAGTCTCCGTGCTTACCGACAAATCGGATCCTAAACTTCTACAAAATAAATGTAATAAAAAAAGATAAATCTTCTGTCGGGGTATAATGATAGGGAAATTGTTAAGGGAGACGGGATATAGGAGTGTGTATGGTGTTGAATTTTCTTAATCCAATGTGAGGCTAGCGGCAGAGATTTACCGCGTCCAAGGCCTAATGTTTCAACTTCCATTATTAAAAATATTCAATTCACAAATAATTTTATTCCAAAACATTGTTAAATCGAAAATATCAAAGTCCAACTCTCGGAAACTAACCCAGTTCTTTTCTCCATAATAAATAAATTAAGCTAGGCCTAAATTCCTGGGTTCGTTGATTGCGAGCTAACTCAGCGAAGAAAATCGAAAAATTCGCGAAATTCAGTGTTGCCAATGTGTGGGGTAAATCCCACATTGTGGGATTTTTGGCGAATTTTTGGGCTGTGTGGGATAAAGGGATTTTTAAGCGAAAATCATGGATTTGGTGGGATTTTTGGCCTTAATTTTTGAAAAAGCACTATTTCCAGGAATTCATAAAACGGAAATATCAGACTTCTATAATCACAATAACCATAATATTAAATCTCTTGCAATTTTAAAAATACTGCTCATTTAAGCGTACGTTTCATTCAAAGAAGATGGTACGGCCTTCATGTTAAACGAGCGTCCCTTCAACTAATAACTATTTTCGGGGGTTTGAATTTAAAGACTTTCGCTCCCACGCTCGACGATTGGATGTCCCCAGTGATGACCGTTCAGGAACACAACTAGTGGTTGGACAGAGCCCAAAAGCGCGGGAACCCAAGACCATCAAAACCAAAGATTTTGGCGGATTTGACAGATCGAACTTGAGAACCGCTCTGGGGACTCGAACCAAAAAAAAGGTCACCCTCTCCGCTACTCCTGGAGCAGACCCGACCCTTTGTAACTTTTGGCCACTGACGCGAAGTCGGAAGTACCCCTAAGCTAAAGGGCAACCGGCCCGCGGTTTGGTGGTGATGAATCGAGCTAGCCTGGCGGTTTAGGTCGGAAAGGCGTAAGTCCCGTTCGGGCAGCAGAAATACCGGTGTGCGCGTTAAAACTAGCGGTCACCGTTCCGAAACCGCAAACTGGGTGCCGAGCCGTAACAGCAATGGTATGACGATTGTTTATTTTCGTAACTAAGACTTTAAAACTGTTGTCAATTCCCTCGGAATTGTTTCTGTGTAGTGTTTGTTAGAAGATGTATATCATGCATCACTTAGTCTCTGCAGAGTATTTGGTAGAGTGAAATCTAATTTGTGTTAATAATTAAAAGTAACCATTCTAATGACAATTTGGCAGTCCGTCCTTTTATCCCTATGAGTAGTTTAAGCATACCCCTAGACTTCAACTCGTTAACTCCAATCGTGTACGTTATACGAGTTTCCCAGTAACAATCCTTCCCTGTAGGCTATTGTCTCTTGCGCTGTCGTCCTTTAGGCTAGGAGCAGTTGTTAAAGGTAAGGAAATAGGCTTACAGGCTGTGCGAGTAGTGGTTTTAAGCAATCGAGTCGGTTATCGAGTATCAAAGTTTTTTCATCGAGTAATATTGAAGTCGAGTCGAGTAGTAGAGTGCTTGATTAAGAGGAAACTTTCTATTATTTCGAGTCGAGTAACTAAAAAAAACCTTGAGTAATATTTTTAACGAGTCGGGTTATCGGGTACTTGATTAAGAGCTGGTTTTTTTCAAGTAATTATGAAATTAAATTTAAAAGGAGTATTAAGTAGCTTTCAATGCTGAAAAATATTCCTTTAATAAATGAACCACAGTTTCCATAACTTTGTAGGTACCGTTTATTGGCCCCAAAAAGTTGTAAAAACCCCTCTTTGAAATTTGAAGCAACGAGGATAGAAAAAAACAAATACTTGAAAGGCCATCATCAATTACTATTCTTAAGTACCTGTCGGAGGGCACGCGTGTCAGGAGTGTGCTTCCTAGGTTGAGAGTGAGACCTAGTGGGATCTGTTTCGCTTTGGAGATGGCCATGTACTGGCATTTGAGTGGCTGGAAGTTGAGGCACCATGTGACTACGTAAGCTGAAATATTATCCAAAGTGATTTGCATAGTCTCATACAGAATGCGAAGACTCCGACCACTAATCCAGGCTGCGATATCATCCGTGTGTTCCCCTTGGCAAATCGCTCTAGGACAAAGCCGGGGGATCCCGTCCAGCATGACGCTAAAGATAATTGGACTGATAGAGATTCCCTGGGGAACGCCTCTCGTAACAGTAAAAGGCACCGATAGCTCACCATTAACTCTAACTTGGGACGTCCAGTTCTCCAGGAAACTTGCCACCCAACGGAGGAGATTGCCCTCGAGGCCGTAGCTTTGGAGTTTATATAAAAGCGCTTTCTGATGGGCGCTACCAAAAGCGTCCTCAAGTTCTAGGAAAACTGCAAGAAAATGCTGACCTGTGGCCTCGGCGCATTGGGCCGCCGTAACAAGCCTGATTACGTTGTCTGTTGCTCGATGGCCCTTCCGGAAGCCGGATTGTTCTTGTGGAGAAACGTGGTTAGTCTCGAAGAACCAAACAAGCCGGGCAAGAACCAGTTTTTCATAAATCTTCCCAAGGTTTGGAAGCAGAGAGATATCTCTGTAAGAGGTCGCATCGGTGGAAGACTTTCCCGGTTTCAAGATTGGGTGCAAGATGGCTTGTTTCCACCTCGAGAGCTTGATTCCCGCTTCAAAAAAATCGTTGTAGAGAGTCAGGTGTGCCCTACGGAACGCAGGAGTGGTGTTTTGGACTATCTAATTTGATCAGTTGTCCACTCCCGGAGAAGTGTTATTTAATCCAGATATGACACCATAGAGTTCCATTTCGGAAAACAGAGCGTTGTAACGGGTTGGGGTGTCGCCAAAAGTAGTTCTGGAACGTAAACCTGATCCGGCCTAAGGACCGGTTGGGGATGGATATCGGTGCCGGCTGAAATAGCCAGACACTCCGCAACCTTCTGCCTTCATCTTCGTTTTTTTAACGTTAAACTTTTTCTGGGACTATTGCCAGTCTTGAACCACCTGACATGGGACTAGACTTGAGTCAGCGGTGTATGCGCATGAAGCTTGTCACAGTAGGACCTCCAGCTGTTTCGTTTCGTCTCCCGGATCAGCCTTTTGTAAAGGGTCCTTTCCTTCTTGTAGGCGACCAGGTCCAGCAACAGACCGGAGTGATGTGCTTTGCGAGGAGCCCGTTGGACTGCCTTGGCTTTGTCTGAGCAGTGGTTGTCCCACCACGGAGGTTGCCTAGGAGTCAACCCTCCACTTCCCTTTGACATATGGATGGACTCCCTGGCCGCTTGGAAAAGGAGTTCTTCTGCCGACTGCACAAACAAGGGGGCGTTGCCAAGAGAACTATCCAGCTTTATACGAAATAGCTTCCAGTCAGCCCCCCTATACCTCCAGAAAGCAGGCCCAGCCTTACGGGGATTAGCCAGTGGGGAATCGCCTATGAAGATAGGTAGGTGGTCGCTGGTACCCCGGTGCAAGACCGTCTCCGGCAGATGTAGGGCGAGGTTTGTACTAGCAAACGTCAAGTCCAGAACTCCTTCAGGTCCCCGAGTTGGGAGCCGAATGGCTTCGCCGGTGTTGAGAAGAACCAGGTGATCCCCGTCTCCCAACCAGGTTTGAATGCGCCGGCCCTGAGTGTCGGTTTTTCGTCTACCCCAGATGACGTTGTGCGCATTAAAATCTCCTTAAACAATGACAGGCGTTACAACATCCCTAAGTAGCTGTTCAAAGAACTCCCAAGGGGCCACTCCGTGAGGATCATAAATATTGAAGAGAGTGATCCAGCCGCTGGAGAAGTGAAGCTTCAAATCGGACCTGTCAACCAAAGTTACCACTCCACCCAGAACTCCCACCACTGAAGGAGGATTGCAGGCCCGATTGGCCCGAAAGATTTCGTAAAATCCGAAATGAAGATTAACCATTTCCATCCGAGCAAAGATCCGCGGTCAGATGCTCCGGAAGATAGGAATCTTCTCTTACGACGATACAGGTGCTGATGCAACTCTTCCTGGACAGTGATGGTAAGACCACCAACCGACGTATTAAGACTTAAAAGGGCTTGTCGCTGCTCCGCGGAGACCGGCTCTGCAACCTTACCAACCTTGGTGGAATCTAAAGCGGCACATATCTTCCTCGGCGTAACGGGCGAGGAATCAGCAGAGTGCACGGTAAACGTGACCAGGGCAATGACCAAAGAACCAGAAACTTCAGCGGCAGACATGTTATCGTCCGAGCCGTAATCCGCTAATTTCGCCAGCGAATTGCGACGTGAAGAAATAGCTTTTTGGAAGTCGGAGAGTTTCCCGAGCCACGGGAATGCCGCTTACGCGAATTTTGTTTCCCCATACTAAAACCATGGACACTGTATCTCTAGCTGGACGGGAAAATCTGAAGCTTCCACCATAGAAAATCACCGCCGCCACCGTCTCTCTGTAAAGGGGGGAGGTTCAAGAATTTTGAAAGTTAGGGGCTGTCAAGGCCATATTATTCGTCACGTGGTCGACAAAACGTTCCGTTTGAAATCGGGGTTTACATTCTTCCGAATGACCTTGACGGCCCTGCGAATCGAGTACGGCCGACTTTTCAGCTAATACCAAAAGTAAATAGGGGGAGAAAGTCTGGCACTTGGGTTCAACCGCACGACGTCTTATTTGAGGGGTAACATTTTTGGGCTTCGGGAAATGACTTCCCCCTCGCCTCTTTACAGGGACTCAAAGGTATCGGTTGTACTCCGCCACGATGAAAAATAGTTCTCTATAAAATACGTGAATATTAAACTTTTGCTTTCGATAATTTGGTTAATTTAGTTCCTAAATAAAGTAGATATATGATAGAAACTAAAATGCGACATTTTAAAATAATAACACGACTTTTGAAAAGAAATAAACCGTAACTAGAATCACGCTCACTTAAATCGTGGAGAGCGTGGCGCCATCTAAGAGCAGAGATCGGGACTAATTGGTAAATCTACGATGTTAAGGCCTAACAATTTGCAAGTTTAACTGAAATAATAGCTATAGCTACGAGCTTTTTTTGTTTATTTTACAATGGATATAGTAATTACTAATTAAAATCAACCGTTATCGAAGGAAATAATGGTCAGTATTTGACAGAGAGACTATTTGAAATCGCGAGGCGGTGACATGGTTGCCAGGGAATAAAATTCAAAATTTTCATCTTGAGCGCGGACCGGAATACCTCAAATGCACTACTTCGCGCGTAATGTGCTATCCTTATTGGTTAGAAATATCACGTGATCACTAGCTCTTTAAAAAGGGTGTCAAGCATAGTGGAAGGTAAAATCTGAAGGCAGTGATAGACTTTCTCCCCCTATTTACTTTTGCTAATACGAAGTAGGACGCAAACGGACAGTGAGGGGGTACCTCTTTTATGCTGCTTTTCCGGTTAGAGATACAGTGTCTATGCTAAAACAAACACGCACCCGTCGGGGCGAAAGAAAAAGAGAAGCCAATTAAACGAATAAAATTCAAACAGGAACACAAATAGAACAAAACGGAGATTAGTTAAACGAACGAGCTGTGATCTTCTTGCACCGGCTGCGACTCGGTGCAAAGGTCTAGCGAAAAAGGGCGGCCTAGCCCAAAGGAAACAAAAACTGGCCTATAAGGTAGGGGAGGAGACAAACACGCCACGAACTGCACACAACGACAGCCAAAACGCAAATCTGCCGTGTGTATTGGGGTGCCGTGGCTAGGGAAAACTACGGGGTTATTTTCAGGTGGATCTACGGCCACAGGGTGTCGCCACGTGCTTATACCTGGTTTTGGCGGGAACAATCCCGTATATAAAGAGCTGTCCGGCACATGTTTTGTTCAGTCTAAAAACTCTATATTGACGCTCAACCTAAGCAACGTTAGTTCTGAACTTACTCCAGTTAACATTGTAAATTTTCGTCATTCTAAATAAAACCTGTGCGATCAATTATAACAAGTATTCTTTATTGAAACCAAACCCCTACAACCCACGTGCACTTGCAGCATTATTATCCAATAATTTGGACCATTTGTTCCAAAATACCTAAAAATTTTGACATTTGTTCCGGATTACGTAATAATTTCGACATTTGTTTCGGGAATACGTAACAATTTTGACATTTGTTCCAAAATAACTAACAATTTTGACATTTGTTCGAAAATAACTAACAATTTTGACATTTGTTCGAAAATAACTAACAATTTTGACATTTGTTCGAAAATAACTAACAATTTTGACATTTGTTCGAAAATAACTAACAATTTTGACATTTGTTCGAAAATAACTAACAATTTTTACATTTGTTCGAAAATAACTAACAATTTTGACATTTGTTCGAAAATAACTAACAATTTTTACATTTGTACGAAAATAACTAACAATTTTTACATTTGTTCCAAAATAACTAACAATTTTTACAGTTGTTCCAAAATACCTAACAATTTTGATATTTGTTCCAAAATATAGTAAATATAGTGAAACACCCTAAAAACAAAGAAAAATATGATAATATATTCTAATTATTTTAAAAGAGATTTCAAATAAAAATAATGGTAAATTAAACCTAGACAAAGGTTAAATTTGTACAAAATATTGGGGGGAGTTAAAATTTTTATAAAAGCAAAAAATATAAATTCATGTAAAATATATAATATTGTAAAAAATATGTTAGTAGCGATATGTAAAAAATAATTCTTAAGATTTCAATCACTTCGGCATTAAATTTCAATCGAGTCACTTTGCTTCAAAAGGGGTCTTGAACCCGAAAGCTTGCTAAAATTTTTAAACAGATATGAAATTCAAACCATGAAGTATCCGTCGAGTTTTTATTTAATTTTTATATAATTTTGACATTTATTCGAAAATAAGTAACAATTTTGACATTTGTTCGAATATAACTAACAATTTTGACATTTGTTCGAAAATAACTAACAATTTTGACATTGGTTCCGAAATACCTATCAATTTGACATTGGTTCCGAAATACCTATCAATTTTGACATTGGTTCCGAAATACCTATAAATTTTGACATTTGTTCCAAATAATAATTAGCACATTTCGTTCTTAATATTTAACAATTTTAACTTTAGCATCCAACGACATAAATTTTGAGGCCAAAAGCGGATTACCACGAAAACCATGATTTGTTTTTGTGGTATCGAAAGAAAGTCAAAAGCCGATCACAATTAAACCATGATCTTTTTTTGTGGCATCCAAAGGCAGAAAAAATCGGATGACGACTATAGCACATTGGTGGTTGGGTGCCTTTCCACAATTGTTGTCCATTTTCATGTACGGCTAAGTACAAGACTGTCAATGATATCAGAAGAATCATAAATAAGGCAATCACCCAAAAATTTGGAGGATAGCATTTTCTCGCAGCCTTTTGTATTTGAGCCTTCACTTTGTGAAAGAACTGTCCAGGGTACTTTGCAATCTTTGTAACTCTATGGCGAATGACGTTCATTACTAATTGATCTTCAAAACGTTCGATATAGCGTTGAATGCTGGTCTTTGGTTTACTCTAAATATAACATAAAATAGATTTAAAAAATAAGGGCCGGATTGGACCGCATTTTCAATGAAAATGATTACCAATTTCTCCTTTATGATGGGGAGGATCGGAGTGTGTTGGTTCTTTCTTTTTCCAACACTTTTATTAGAAATACCATCTTCGTCTTGAATCGTTTTGCAGCTTACTCCTCTACTCAAACTCAGCGATATTCGGGCTGAACCAATTTTAGAGTGGCTGCTACTAGATTTACTTTGAATTTTCTTTCGAGGTTCACCATCAACAGTTTTCTTCGATGACCTTTATAATACATGAAACAAGGTAGAACATTAATAAAGATGTCATATTGTATAATAACGTTTTCCATTCTATTGATCTAGATTCGCTCCGAATCTGTCTCTGACATCATAGATCTCGCCCAAATGGATTAGAGTAAAACCGCAAATAGAACATCCCATTAAAATATTCCCAGGCTTTGTTTTTTTCCGTCTGTTAGTAATTTCTTGGTCTGCCATTTTGCCAAAAATTCTAAAAGGAACACGCAAAAATTGCTCCGATCTCCGTTGATCTGTCGAAATCGGCAGATCGGTTTTGGGCGATCTCGGAGCACTCAAGAGCGGGAAATGGAACACGCGAAAACTTGATCGGAGCAGATACGAGCACCCAAATGGAACATAAAATGTTGATCAGAGTGATCTATAGCGCTCGAGAGCAGTCAAATGGAAAACGCTATCAAACAAAGTAGCAGTGTTTATTACGTTTTCATGACATTTACAGACGTGCCACTGTGGCCATGTTTGTCTTGAATCCTTTTGGAGCCTACTCCTCTACTCAATCCTTGCGATATTCCGGCTGAACCAATTTTAGAGTGGCTGCTTCCAGATTTTCTTTGCATTTTCTTTCGAGGTTCACCATCAACAGTTTCCTTTGATGACCTTTATGAAACAAGATAGAACATTAATCAAGATGTCACATTTATTAAATAGAGTAGTAGCATGAATATATCTAGCTATGAATATACAATAGCAATAGCCTCTCTAACCTCCCGCTAAAATTTGGGTTGGGCTTATCTAGTCACGTGATCAATCACATCTGCTCCGACCGAGTGAGGAGCATGCCGTCATTTCCCTCAGTCTCCTGATTGGCTGAAAACGCTTCACTGGTCTCGAAAGTTGCCACCCAAATCAAATCGACATGATAGAAGGGCTATATCGTAGGGTTGGATATTCATAGCTAGATATATTCATGGTAGTAGTGTTTATTACGCTTTGTTGACTTTGGCAGAAATTTCACTCTGGCCATGTTCGTCTTGTTCCTGTTTGTGGCTTACTTCTCGACTCAATCCTTGCGGTTTTCCAGCTGAACCAAATTTAGACTGGCGGCCAAATGGTACGCTGTATATTTCGTCATAAATATCTTCTGGGTGGCGAATAAATATCCTTTATTATAAATGAAATATTGATCATGATGTCACGTTGCAATAAATAAAGTAGCATTGCTTATTACGTTTGCTTATGTTCTTGGTCCTTGGGTGTATCTCTCCAAACTGTTTCCAAGATCGTAGGGCTACTTTCGGCGGTACTTCCCAGCGGGACTGATATCAAAGTTAAAGCATCAGAATGTGTTGTTTTCCATCCTGAAAAAAAAAAGAATTAAAGTCTACAAACTAAAGTAAGGAAAAGGATAGTTTATTTATTATAAAGAGTGATTACCTCGTTTTAAATATACGATGATAGTCCACTTTTCCCTAGGCTTCAAGATGCCGAACCCGGGGAGAACTCTATACGCTTCGATGTTGTTGGTTCGAAACTTGAAAGCGACCGGAGTTTCACTCAAGTTTTTGATTCTGAGATCACATTGCTGTTTACTACTTCCATCAGATGGTGGAAAGTTAATAATTTGGTCTTCAGGTCTGACAATTACGTTTATAAATCAAATACTAAATGATAATAACTTACTGACACAAAGACAACAAAAGTACCAAGAAACACTATGATTAGAATACCACAGCTTTGGATAAAATATAGGGACGTTTAGGAAACATATGTAATATAATATTGTAATACAAATGTGACACTTCCTATTCTTCACATGCAAAAGTTTTACTGAGAGCTATTCACAAGACGGGCGCCTCGCTAGGGGGAGATTTCCTTCTTGTGATGATTTCACTCCGTTTTTAGCTCTCAGTAAAATATTCCCCAAAGTTCAAACTTATGGAACAATATTATAGACTTATGCTATTAAGTATAAGACTTATGCTAATAAGTATAACAATTCCATAGTAAAAAATTTATGGTAACTTAAACCCTAAGATTGAAATTTTTTATAATCATTGACCTATTAAAAAGGTTACCATGGAAACGAAATCACGTGATCGCGGGGCACTAGCTATACTATATAAGAAAATTAATTTGACTTCCGTTTCCCTTCTTTACTCTATGCTTCCAAGTTCCACGGACTAAGGCCCAAGCTAAAATTGTATAAATATCATAGTCTTATACTTACGTGATACCGAGTAGCGTGGTTTCCACTTCTGCTTCATTTGGCGTTGTCAATTGTTTGCTATCCATTTTCGTAAATATGCGACCAAGAAAATCAACCCAATAGAATAACAGATTGACAAATTATGTTTCTCGAATTTCACTCTGTAGCTTGTAGATAAAAGTCTTAACACGCGCGCAGTTTCATGTCATTTTTCTCGCGCTGTTTTTTAATTTTCGTTTCAATTCTACGTTTTTAAGTTTTAGGCTTAGCAAAAATATGTATATATAATTTCTTAGGGTTAGCGGAGTATCCGTTGTTAAGATTGGGGCGGACTGGTTTACAACGGGCTAAGAGGTAGCTTGTTGGCACCTGGGTGGCCTGAGCTGAGACGATAGCACAATCCGTGATTTTGCTATGGTATTTTATACGTAGAGAAAGTTTAAACTTGAGTTTTGAAAAACATTTTTGGTTGTCAGGTTTACAGGTTTACAGGTTTACAGGTTTATTGGTAGCCGTAGTTATACACCCTTTTATAACAGGGCGGCTCCGACACAGGGCCGGAGCACAGCCTACAATTTTAGCGTTTTAAAGTTACGAAAATTATAACAACATTTAAAACTATAACGTCCTCATACCATAAACACTCTACAAACGCAAAACAATAAAAAATAAAATACAAATATAAGTCGTATTAAAAGTCTTATTAGTCTTATTAGTCTTATTAGTCTTATTAGCCTTATTAGGCGGCTCAACTTCTTTTCCTTTACACATCTCAGCCACCCTTACTTCAAGTTGACCAATGTCTTTTATAACTTAATTCCTATCATCCCTAGAATCCTCTGACAAAAACAAGAAACGTAAAAAGGGTCAGTGCAACTTATCGCGGCGCCATTGCTCCCTGGCATTGTGCCATTCCAACAAGATACATTTAACTCCTACAGGGTTCCAATCAGAGCGCCCAAAGCCAACCATATCTTTGAGAGACGAGTCAAACCATTCAGCCCTCCAGTCATTACTCTTGGTACTCGTACCCACAGCAGGACACTCCGCCAAAACATGTTCAATATCTTCATAATACCACCCGCACAAAGGACATTCAGGTGAGCAGTCTGTCAGCTGACTCTGACGCCCCGCTGTCAACAGTGACCCAGATCGGGCCTGGAACAGCAAACTGCTGCTCTTTGTTCCGTCATAAAACATCTCCGGAGCTGGTTTTTCCTTAGCCGAGTATTGTCGTAGGCTGTCTTTGCTCAGCACTCTAGCCTTCCAAGCACATTCAGACGCCTTTTTTACCTCGTTCTCCACTATGTTGATCCACTGTATATACGTTTCAGCCGTTCCTCTGTTTGTACCAGCCCCATGCGAACGATCCAGACGCTCCACAGCTTTTGTCCACTCCGTGCGAATCCCGTTTTTTCGTATATAGAGGAACATTTTCTTTACTAGCCTTCTCTCAGGGAGAAATTTAAGTCTTCCCAAATACTTCAATTTACTCTTAGCTTCCCTATCACGAAACAGGCTCCACCCCATTTCGCCTTGGATCGCAGCATCTGCTGCCATTGGACCCGCATTTAGGAGTGTTTTACCAACATCCCGCTGAGCTCTATCCAATACCTCTAGAGTTTTGGGTGAATAACAGATTACCTCGTTCGCAAAAGTCAAGGCAGGGACAGCCACAGTTTTCCAAATGATACGACCTATTGCATATGGGTTATAGGACTCCCTCGCTGAGGTGCACACACCCCAACGAAACCTTTGCGCCTTCGTAATGAGTGCTCTCTCTCTTGTTTGCTGTTTGAGATCCGTGTTTTCAATTTTAACGCCCAAGTACGTGTATTCTGTGACCTCCTCCATTTCGCGACCCTGGAGCAGAAGGATCTGGCCTGGTGGACCGTTGGAGGACATAAATTTTGATTTCACAAAACTGAAGGTAAGCCCCACATCCTTTGCAAATGAGCTTGCTATATCAAGTAATCCCTGCATGTCGTTGGGGTTGTTCGCGAATAAAACTATATCGTCAGCGAAGAAGAGGTAGGCCAGGCTGAAGCCGTAATTTTCTGAGGTCATCGGAGGAAGCACCGCTCGTATACCAGAGGCATCTAACTTCCTGGCCAGCGGGTCCAAAAACGCAATGTAAAGGATGGGGGACAGAGGACAGCCTTGACGAAGGCCCACTAAGCTTTTAACCACCGGAGTCGATACTCCATCCAGGCTATAGGAGTAATCGCAATGTTCGTACAGACTCTTTATTGCCATTGACAGCGGCCGAGGTATGCCCATTTCATCTAGTCTTTTCCATAAAAAGTCTCTCGATACACTGTCATACGCCTTCTGAAGGTCCAGGCAAAACGAATGGCCATAGAAAATTTTCCCTTTTGGAGCTTTCAAGGTACATGAAGGTCTACTCAACCCCCGAGTTTGAACAAAATCGGGGAGAAACACCTCGGGATGTCTCCTTGTAAGTCAGAAAATCCTTACACAGTTTAAGTTAGGAAATAATAGAAAGGTTAAGTAAAGCGTTTTAAAATATTTAACAGTTAACAGTTAATTGATCTTAAATCTATTGAGCATCCTTTCAGCGAACGGATCATACAAGAACGGTTTCTAAAGATCTTTCACACCTTTTTACATTTCAGGTGAGCCACGGTACATGGCAATAAAAAGGATGTTTTAACAATACTAAATCGTGCCTTTTTGTCTTTATGTACCCTCGTGGCGTGGTGTACAAAAAACTACGACAAACTTTCATCGACAAATTTTTTGAAAGAAAGTAAGAATAAAAAATACTCATTTGAATTATGGTAAAATTACTTAATTACTACTAAAATGAAATACTTCTATAATCTGAAAAAAAAATAAGTATGGGGCCCGGTTCGAAGACTTTGCCTAGGGCCCGGATAACAGCTGCCTCCTACTTGTGGTGGAATCCTGGGCCTCTGAGACGTGTGCTGATGCCCACTTGACCATAAACGCTTATGTTATCGGTCGGAAAGACGAGTTGACCAAGCTGGAGGTGGTGTCGTTATGATATACCTCATCTTTCATGAATTGGCCCTTCAAGATCCATTTTCTGAATCGATTTGGATCACACATAAACCACACAATACTATCTGCTGGGTCACTCTGGAATGTGTTTATCGCACCCCAACTATTAGGGGCATTAACATTAGAGGAATGGTCAAGAAGAAACGGTCTAAATTAAACAGTCCTCCCAAGTATCGAACCAAGAAAAACCAACCCCTCTTTACCTTCACCGTACTATCTTTTTGGGAAAAATATACAAAAAGCATAGAGATCTTTGAATAATAATAACTTCGGACCTTATTATTAAGATCGGCGTTTGAATAAGGAATTATCCAATTATTTATTTTTATTAATAACCGACAATTACCCAAAAATATCAGAAAAAACCCGATTATTTTTGCATGTTAAATCGTTGTTTATTCGTATAAAATGTTCGTACATAAACAGTTAACCAATGTTTTTATGATTAATCGAAATTTTGCCAGTTAATTTATTTGTTCCGCCGATCTCTAGTCTATTAGCTGTAATTAAATATAAACTCTCTCTAAAAAATATAACAATTCTGTATACCACCTTTGTACGTCCTCTCTTGAAATCAGTATCTTGTTTTTGGAATCCCTATAATTCTCAAGACATTATTTTATTAAAAAATGTTCAAGCTCGTGCATCAAAAATCCCATTTACTTTACAACATTTTAATCGAAATGACAGACTTACTGCTCTTTCATGGATGCCTTTAAAGTTTATAAACAGTCGCAAACTTTATCTTCCTCCCTCCAAACGCGATTCTACTAAATGATCGTTCTTTCACCACACAATTATTCAATGGAACAACCTACCCGAAGAGATTGTGTCAGTGGGCTCGGTTTCCCTGTTTAAACAAAAACGCTTATCATACATTACTAGTCATGACTTTACTAACAAGGAGACTACCCGAGGTGATTATCACGGATTTGGTTGAAACTCGGGGGTTAGGTAGACCTTATAGTAGTATGAAAATTACCAAAGGGAAAAGTTGCAATTGGCTTTAGTTTTCCCATGGCAATCGAAAATGTTTTCGATCTCTCAAAACGAAAAATCTCCATTTAAAAAGCATGGGATTTTCTCGGTTTCACAGGGTACTTACTAACTTAAAAAATTTGAAAAAATTAAATTTTCAAAACAGATGAATTTTACCTATTTTGGGTAAAATTGATCAATTTTGGTGAAATTTAAAAAAAAAAATGGATAACGGAGAAAACAGCATGCTTTTTTAAATGGAGAGGTCAAACACATTTTCGGTTGCCATAGGAAAACTAAAGCCCATTGCAACTTTTCCCTTTAGCAATTTTCATACTACCATAAGGTCTACCGAACCCTCGAGTTTCAATAAAATCCGTGATAATCACCTCGGGTAGTCTCCTTGTGAGTGATACTATTTTTATTAATGATTATTTTGGGCTGTATGGTTGAATAACCCTAGCCCCTTCCCCAAAATTTGGACCAAAGAAACATAAAGCAATTTAAGCGACTGAAAAGCTAAGAAAGTATGTATTTGATTGTACTTAAGAACTTTTTATACAGCTAAGCTAGACAACTTGACCATAGCAAAAGTAGCATAAGATTTACGCTACTTTTGACCATAGTCAAGAAAACATAGAAAGACACACTTTGTGTGTCTTTCTATGTTTTCTTGCTCCTGGAATAGCCACTGTTTAAATGGAAAGAAAAATATTGTACGTACATATGTCTCGAGGGGTCACGTGTCCCCTGTGCCCTCCTGGATATGCCACTGTTTAAAATTATGGCTATATAGAGTCAATGGAACTACCAAATGTGGTCAATAAATAGGCTACTTTCAATTTTCCGGAAAAGTTTCTGGAAATTTTTCCGCATTTTATTTTTCCGGAAAATTAACAACTCTACTTTTAACCTTGATTTAATAGTTATCTCTCCAGATTAAAGGTGACTCTCGTCAAGTCTATAATTAGTGTGGACTAACGCAGGGAGCAATTAATTAATCAGTGTACACAGCCATTAATTTAAATCTGTATAAAAATATAAAAATACGTATAGCAAGCAATTATATTGAACCTCCCAAGTTCAACGTACTAAGATCAGCGGAGAGCAACTTTGAGAATTCATCCGTAACTTCTTTTTGGTACAACTTTTTTTCTTTGAAATTAATTAGCCTGTTAGCCCCACCAAGCTCCGTATAGGTTTAAGTTGGGACCAGGGTCATTAGAAGGCAATTTTTTCTTCGTGGATTTCTTGCAGAGGATCCCTAACGAGATAGGAAGACTTGGTCACCATTTAACGAGCAAAGTCGAGGGCAAAGCGTCCTTCAAAACTGTACGCGGGAAAAAAAGTCCGCTCTGCATATTTTACAAAAGTTACATTTCTTTCTCCGAACGAGTAGTTTTTTCCTTGATTTAAATTTGATGATATATTTAATATCGATACTCAAAATCACTGTTACCTTCGACATGAATCTAATTAATCCATGAATATTCAACGCTATTATTAGCCAAGGTCAGCAATCCATATATACCTCTACTTGAATGCTTATCGCGGCAGATTTTCCTCTGACGGTTTTTTTGACGTCACTATGTTAACTTAACAAACAACAACGTGTGAGGGGAGCGCGCGCAGAGGGGATTTTTTATCTCGTAGGCGGGGCAAAAGCCGTCAGAGTGATCTTACCAAACGCGATACGCCAGGATAAGCATTCCAAGTAGAGGTATGGATTCCTGTTATTATACAGGGTGTTTCAAAAGGTTATGCAAAATTTGAAGAAGTTGTAGGGGGTGAGTTGAGATTTTGCCTGTTTTTTTTTCCATTTTCCTACGATGAGTTATAAGAGCGCCAGAGAGCTTCAAAGTGTGGCCTACTAACCTCTGGAAGTAGGCTGCAACAAGCGGAAAACCAAGCAGCAGGGAAATGCGAATATTAAGGTTAGGGTTCGTGTGATAGGTAAAAAAGGACTTTGTAAACAAATTGAGGTAACCAGCGTAAAAAAGTAAACTTATACAGTATTTAAAGTCCCTGCAAGGACGTACCTTTGGGGAGGGGACAGGGGGGGGGGCTCCCCCCCCCCAAAGCTTTGTAGAGTTGGCAAATCGAGGTGGACTTGGCAAAATGTAAATTATGAAACATGTTAGTTAATTAAAAAAAAACTCCTAAATTGATGGTAAACGATATTGCAACAAATCATTAGAATTTCCCAGCAATTTACTTCCCTAAAATCATTAATTATGTTTGAGATTTCTATGTAGTTGCTTTTCCTTATGTATAACTTACAAGACCTGATTTCTATACTAGGCAGCTAGTGTGTCGGAACTTTAGTTCAGCCTTGTGGTAAAAGCTTTTTAAATAGTCATTTTTCCTACAGCACCTTATAAAATTGAAAGGCAGATAGACGCGTGATAGAGACTATCGGTTGTTCGTTATTATTTCAGTGTTCATTTTCTACGTTAAATTTGGCAATCCGTATAAAATGTATAAAATAGTTTTAATTTCTATAGGAGATGTTACAGTTTTTTTTTACTTAGGGTAAATTAGGTAAGTCCCGAATATTATAGTGATATTCTTCAGGAAAGTGAAAATTTCACAAGCCAATATTCCTAAAGTTGCGTTGGGTAAAGATAACGTGTGATCATATGGTGTGATACAGTGTCGGTTGCTCTTACCTTAATATTTCAGTAATAAGTGTTTGAATTGTTTATGTTATATTTGGGTATGAATAATTCCAGTTATTCAAAGCAGTTCAGTTAAACAACAACTAGTATTCGTCAGAATGAAATGTATCTATTTTTTACTACAGCGGGATACACGACGAGAAAATAGTAAGCGGGTTTGATGGGATTTTTAATTTGCTGTAGCATCATTCAATCTCTTTTTTCTTCTTCGTGTATCTCGCTTTATATATAAAGAGAGTACGCAAATGCTTAACTCACTAACTAGACGCCGAGCCGTTTTCGCCATTGAATTGGGAATAGTACCGCTAGAATGACATAGGCGCATTCGGTAGTCGTGGTTTCGCGAAACAAATTCTGAAATTTCCTTCCAGTCGGCGCAATCAGCCGTCAACTCTATCATTATACGGGTGGCGCCATCTATAACTTTCAAGGTACATTACTACTATTAAATCAATTGTATAGTATATAGTTCCCGCCGCTAACAGCGGATGGCGCCACCGATTATAATTTTAATGAAACATTTAAATTTAAATCTGCCGTAACAATACAAACTTAGACGACTTGACAAACTTTGTTTTTTACTTGGCAAATTTCACTTGCCTCCCCCCCAAACGTACTCTCTTCAGTACGCCCCTGAGTCCCTGCTGCTTGGTTTTGCGCTTGTTGAAAAAATTCTTGGATCATGTTAACTTAACCCAGTTTTAAAAGATTTGCCAAATAAGGACTAACGATTGGATAGAAAACGGCTATTTTCTCTACGTAAAATTACACGATGATTTTTCCGCGCGAGCTTGAGAGGAAGTCTGTAAGTTGCGAGATAATTTTATCTGCCGGTGCTCTTATTTGAAAATTGCGCCTTTAAGAGAGCTAAGGCCATCTATTGAGCAGATAATGAAGTTACTCGGATGTTAATGTTAAGTTGTCTCGGGTAACATTGATTTCGAGTATAAAACCAACGTTATTTAAATAAAACCATATGTGAAATAATCACTCATAAGTATGCCATACTGGGATTTTCTTCAATGAAATCTTGTTCACGGGATATGAAGTAATTTACGTCACTTTCCACTCCGTGACTAACAACGAGTCATCAATTCTATAGTAACGTAACGGAAGTTGGCGAAGCAGATTTTGAAAACGTGCCGAATATGTGTACAGCAGAACGTTATCTATCATAACAGTAGTCACGAGTAGTGTATATAATAAAATCATTGTAAAGGACGGCTCAGTGCACTGTCATACCAATTTATTCTCATTTTTCATGAAAAAAGTTTGCAAGAGCATATCCGTATACGTTTCTTTTCATTTTACATGATACATATTTTCTATCACAAATCAAATCTCGTGATTTTTTATTTGTTTACATTCGTAATCCCCTGTCTAAAAAAGGTATGATCTAGCTTCTGAAGTCTGGCGTACGTGGCGCGGCTAATCAAATAATATATTATCATTAGTTAGTTAATCGATAATTTTCTTATTTTTAAATGTTTATCTGAAAATATTTTTATAATATCGGTATCGGCCAATATCGACTTCGCTTAAGCCGATTTAAATGATTTGGATCGGGTGCAAAAAACCGTATTCTCTAACCCAAAACCAAATCGTCATTTGGATCACTCGAATTCCCTTTCTAAATCTAAAGAACGTCATTTCCTCTCGCACTACGTTATGTTTTTTTAAACGTTCTTTTTTAGAAAATTCTATTCTTAGGCTTTTGCTCTTAAAAGCTAATTTTTTTCAAATCAGTGCGGTAAACTACTTAAATGAGAAATCACCCCCATTTGTCCGGCTATATACTTGGCCTGTTTCGAGCCATATGATTTGGGATTTAGACATACAGAATAAGCATTTTTGTCATTTGGGGTACCAACTGTCCAAATTCCAAATAATTTGGACAGACTCTATCCAAAATTACAAAATAGCCTCCCAGGTCTCATAATGAAATGTTTTACAAAGGCTGATTATGTTAAATATGAATGATATCATAAGCCTATCATAAGGTCCCCATAAGCAAAGGTCTAGGCCAAATATTTGACGATCACATTCCCATTATTAAGAGGTAGGTATTCAAAATCTGCACCTCCTAGTGGCTGTACGTCCTCAACTATGTATTTCTGAAATAAATTTCGCGAAATACATGATGAACGCGCGCAAGCCGTGCGCGAACGTTTTTAAACTTAGAACCACCACGCGGGATAAATCTCCGCCACGAACCCTTAGCACCGTAGCCAAGGCTTATTTGCAATTTTATCACTTTCAAACTTAAAATTAACACTTATCTTTGCAAAATGATTCATCAGAACCTAAAACTGGCTTTCAGAAATAAGAGTTGCGTTTCTGAAGGTATTTATTTTCCAAATTTGAGATTTAGACGCGTTTTGTGTGGCATTTATCAACCCGAGCGTGGCTGCTCTACCAAGTAAGATAATATTTTAGATGTAGAAATTTTTAAAAAGAAGATGTCGCTACTGCCCTATCGTCCTAGGTTCATTTTCTTCTCGCATGGACAATGCTGTAAACATGGGTCCATATGTTAGAACTTTATTTATGAGGAACTTATAATAGGATTACGATGATATGATAAAGCTTTACGAGGTGCCATAACTAACAATTGTAAGTGTTCAGAGTTTGAAACATTAAAAACCGCGGGCACCGCCTAAGAAAAGCTTCGAGGAACCAAGAACACATAGAAGTAATTAAAAACTCTGTTCGGTAACATTGCCTTATACTTCTCAGAATGGAAACGCCTTAAAATTATGTGCAGCGCCATCTGGTAAATGCAAACGTTGGATTAAAGATTTAAAAATGGGAAGAACATTTTTTTAATTTGCATTCGTATTACAATTTGTAATTATAATAATAAAGAATAATAACAATAATAATTTATTATTCAAGGATTACATTATTGACAAATGTAGGCACTAGTAGGCGCCAATCAATTCCCCTAGTTTGAGAAATATAACTTCATGCATGGACCACGAATCTAAGGGGACTCACAGTTCCCGATATTTTGACACGGTAGGCGTGGCTTAAATCGGAAGACTTACTGTGGTACACCAGCCGCTTTGAAGCACCTCAAAAATTCTGTTCAACTATCACTACGATAATCTTAGTCGGGGGTTAGGCGACAGTACGCGCGAGAAAGTTAGGTTAGGCTTAGTTCATTAAATTTTTGAGGTTTAGAAATGAAATGGATTCCAGTGAATTTGATTAAACAAATCTCAGCCATACGCGGCTTACTGGTTATTTTTAATTAACACAGTGGTTATTAACCATTATTTAAACTTTTAAAGAACCAATTTCAAAAATAAAAGGTTTAAAACTAAATAAGCCTCATAATTTAACCGACAACAACGGCGCCATTTTGTCAAAATTGAACTAAAACTAACCGTGATTTTCCTATTCCCAGTATTAACGCGTGCTTTTCAAAGTCTGAAAGGTGAGTCCCCTTAGATTCTTGGTCCATGCTTTATGGTGGCAGCACAGTGGCGTAGCTATCATAGGGCTGGGCGGTGCAGTGCACCGGGGCCCCATAGCGCAGGGGAGCCCCTAAGCGTAGGCTATACTGTCGAAAACTTCGAGAAATGCACGTATTTATGTAACGTGAATACTTCGACGCTTCGTCACGCCGCTAACTGAAACTGCATCAAAATATGATATTGATCCCCAATTTCAAGTAAAACGGCAGAGGAAATTCGGAGTTCTTGAATGTGACGTTAACAGATTGGACAAAATCGGCTTTGCCATTTATCATTAATAGCAATCGAGAACGAGGCTGCATCAAAATTAAATTTGAACGAAGTTACCCAGGTAGCAACAGCACGTGTAGATTTTGTGGATACCAGGTTATTATAGTGGAACAGACATGTGGAGAAATATTACACGTCGTCCACACGTGTTTCTGGGGTTTTTTGTACACCAAATGAAGTTCGTGCACAAATACTCGTGGCCTACATGTACACGTGTTGGTTTCGGTTACCGAACGCGTAAAGAAATTCGTGCACAATTACCCTTGGCCTACACGTGTTGATTTCGGTTACCGTCTACGTAAAGAAGTTCGTGCACAAATACTCGTGGCCTACACGTGTTGGTTTCGGTTACCGTACGCGTAAAGAAGTTCGTGCACAATTATCCGTGGCCTACACGTGATGATTTCGGTTACCGTCTACGTAAAGAAATTCGTGCACAAATACTCGTGGTCTACACGTGTAGGTTTCGGTTACCGTACACGTAAAGATATTCAAATACAAGTGGTCTGCACGGGTTTTTCTGGTTTAAAATAAAACACCAATGCCATATAGTATTTCACGTTTGCAAAATGGTCTACAGGAGGGTGTGTTTGCTTAGTGTACCGCACAAAATATAATTAATAAGGCACTTAATTATCTATGTACATGGTAACTTATCATAGGCGAAGATATTATGAAATGTAATTTTTTAACCTAATGTTTATTTTACAAAGTTTTGTTTTTCATTCATGCTGTTAAATAAGAGTTATTGAGGATTTAGTTATATTTATGTCAGTGTTAAGTATCTGGTTTTTTTAGGCCCTTTGATAATTTTTCAAACATTAAAGCGCGCAAAAGATTGTAAGTTTTCATTTTTTTAAATAGAAAAATGAAAGATTTTTCATTATCTATTTTTTTTTTGGAAACATTGGTTAGGGAGCCCATTGGTTTTTTGCACCGGGGCCACTTGCCCTTTAGCTACGCCACTGTGGCAGCATACAACATTGCCATAGTTCTTAGTTACTTCTAAGCGTTCTTCGTGGAACCAAAGTAGATTCAATAAAATGTTGGTACAATAGAGCGTTCTATAAAATCGGTGTGGTGTGCTTTCCACCTTTTGAGTTCGAAAGAGGTGAAGGTTTGGCCGGTTTTTCGTGTGAGAGAAAAATATTTTCTGGCTAACCCGTAAGAAATTGATAGCAGTCGATATTTAGGAGTAGCGTAGTTGCTAGCCTAGGCTTCACTTATTTCCGGCTTTCCGCGCCGTTTTTCTTATTTTAAATGATTTTTGTAATAAATGTATGATGGCAAATAAGCAACATACTAGTCCCAAATCCACGGGTTTAAAAAAAACTTAGATCATGAAAATATTCTTAACCTCAAACATACAACTCCTAAAAGGTACGTCTCTAAAATATTCATATAAAGACAGGACATAAGCCGAATAGGCCGATAAAAATATTATCCTACGAGGAGACAGTAATTCCCCCGCGTAAACCTGCGAAAAAGAGGATTTCTCTGATTGGTTCAAAGGTTTTTATTCGCTCGTACAAACAAAGATAATTTAAACTTCGTACCCTAGATTCGAATACTGAGAGCTTTCCCATTCACGGTTTTGTTACGAAGCGTTTACCCTCTTCCGGCACGTGACCTCAGAAAAATCGGCTCCATCGGTTGCGGTAAGGCGCCATATTTAGGCCTAGATTTGTTTTATTTGAAACAAGAGTATTTATAGAAACACGCTTAATTGTAAATCATATGTTTCCAATAAAATTTACTTTAACAAATGGTAATTCTGGTGCTTGAATATCTTCTTTCGGTAATGATGCCAATCTTGAAGAATTTCTAAAATTTCAGGCAAATATTCCTTAAGAATGTCGATGGTAAACACGAACCCTATTAAAATGGTAAATGAAATTGAATGAACTATTAACTTTAGTCAAATTATGCTTGAATCGCTTGTAAGATTATATTACTCACCTTTAGTAAGTCTAGGTTTTTTCTTTCGATTTGAAACTTTTTAAGTGCTATAATTGTGGTCCACCATGTTTTAAAACTTCGAGTTGAACGCAAAACGCGTCAAATTACGCACCGCAACTTCCAAAAAACAATTAGTTTCTATCCCTAGATGGCAGTAGTGCGCCACCATTGGAGCGAATTTTTTCTGAGTTCCGGCGGGAAGTGGGTAAACGCTATCGGCAACGCGCGAGAGAGTGATTTCGAATCTAGGCTACGAAGTTTAAATTATCTTTGGTACAAAGTACACCCTTTTGTAACAGGGAATTTACGGCCAACTTCGACGACTTTTTTTGCAGTCTAACGAATTCGCAATTGGCGAATCTGCAAGTTTGAAGCGATGGATTCTCCCAAGAAAAGGTTTGTTAATGTTTTTGATTAATGTAAATTAAATTAAATTTAAATAAAACAGCAAACAGATCCTCCAATTCCAATTAGACGATTCATTTTATATTTTTAACTTATAATTAACGTGTTAATCGTAAGGCCACGATTCTTGCTAAGGCTTATGTTTCCCACAAAAATACTGCAGCAGACGAAATTTGTTTTTAACGTTTTTTATAGTTTTGATATCTGTACATAGATGGCGCTGTTGTTGAACATACGTCACAGACTTACTTCCCCTTCCTACCCCCTTTCCGAAATCCTCTAGTAGTGACGGAAAAAGAACAACTTAGGCGATATATTTTTATCGGCCTATTCTCTTAAACCAAAGAATAACAAATGTTGTTAGTCCTGCTGAACTAGCTCTATAGTCTGTATGAAACGTTTGGCCGGTTTTGGGCCGATTTTATAGAACGCTCTATTGTGTCACGTAAATTCCAGTATCTCCTCAAAATTTATTCATTTCTACCTAGAATACCGTGACCTGTACTGAAATGGTGATTCGTTATTATATGACGTTTTGAAACCTGGCTATTTTTATTGTCAAGGCTTAGCACGAAATCTATTTCTTTGTAATAGAACACATTGGTTTTTATAAGGATTACGAGTAATTTTCTTCTCAGGTTAAAGTGAGTAGGAACTAAATAAAAAAAATTATGCTAACACTCGATATGGCTTAGGTTTAACTAGCGCCTATCATCCCTAGCTTTTCTTAAACCTGGTGGCAGAAATGTTAAATTCGTTGATCCTTCATAAATATGGAGCTGTTCGATTTTGATCGACGCCAAAATTCTCCGTTAGGCCTAACGTAATTTTTTTGTAAAGTGTTATTTAAGCCTAAGCACCAAAAGTAGAGTAGCTTACACGTCCGTTCTCTCTGTTTTAATACTTCCCAGCGATTTGCTGAATCGATTTTATTGAATCTTCTATCCACCTTTTCAGTACACTATACTCGAAATAACTGTTACCTTCGACCACTACCAAAGTGGGGTGGCGGAGTGGTTAGCACTTTTGCCTCGCAGCAAGAGGAGCCGGTTTCGATCCCAGCTTGTGGCACTGGGTGAAAACTCGGAACAACTCCTTCTGCGTTGAGTTGGCAAGTTCTCTCCCCACTGGTTTAAGGAGTTTTCCCCCTTGCTCTTCGGCTTCCCCTTCCATAAAAACTTGTTGAGGTTAAAGCCTGGTTTTCGACGTTTCGCTCACTGTCGGCGTTTTAGCATTTTCACTTGGCGTTTTTTTATGGCGGAAATAAAGCGATTTCTTTCTGGCAGCGAGTTCGTCGGTTTTCGTCTGATAGTGGAGATTTAAGCCTAGGCCTAAAAATGGATGATTTATCTGATCATAATAGTGAACTATTGATTAAAGCTCATGTAAGCATTTTAAATTTAATGTTATTTTACATGATCTATCGTGTTCAAAGAAATATGAGTTATGAAAGATCGGTTTGTGTGAAAGAAACATACTGGAAAAGAAGGCAACAAGGGTATCAAAAAAAAACACGTTCCAAAATTCACAGAAAAGCACGTGGCCGAGTTCCGGATGCAAGAAGCGGGAAATTAACCATCCCCCTGACGTCACAGTCACCTTTCGAAAATGGTTTTTGATTGGTTGAAAAAGAGCGAAATCGCCCAACTGAGCGAAAAAAATAGAAATGAAAATCGCCACACGAAACCGAAAACCGACGGAATTTTCGCCCATTTTCCGTCGACGCCGGGCTTTTTCGCCCAAAAACCGCCAAGTGAAAACCAGGCTTTACGGTAATAGTTAGTGTAGGGAGCTGTTGGCTCGCGTGGCATGCAGGGCTTGCCACCGCCCTCCTACACATTGTAACTCGTCCACCTGAATTAAAGGCTTCAAAAGTCGCTTGATGACTTAGGCATAAGGTGGTGCCTTGGGTATTAGCGTAGCTGATTATTATTATTATTTTAAATAAAGTGATCTATGTTAAATATTATTAAATTAAAATTAGGTGAAATTAATTGTCTGCCACCTAGGAGCCACAAACAAAGCACCCCACACAAGGAGAACGCAACCCGTCAAAAGTCGTGCATTTTCTTGTGTACATTTTTCATTGGTTAGACGCTTTAGCGCCTGCTGCCGTCGGAAGTGGGAAATTCGGAAATGGTCTTCCCCCCCGCCCGTAAAACGTTCAGCGTAAAGGCTCGTTCAATGAAATTTGTACGCAACACTGCGTTAGCATGTTTAAAGGCTAGCTGAGTTCTCCATGTGTTTGTTACTCCTAGCTGCCACTAATATAAAGTAAGAGTTTGAAACGGCTTGTCAAAAAATTAGTATTTTCTTACAAATATTTGGTTTCCTTAAAAATGGTATTTAAAATAATACCGTGGCGTAAGTAACTCAACAATCATCATTCGTAATAACATCCGCTTCTACCTTAAAAAGATAATGGCAACCCTGTTTTAAACTATTTAGGCTGGTTTTCACTAGTACAGAACAGGCTTGGAAATAAGCGGTGGTCACTGGGTCAAAGACCAGTTTATTAATTGCTCGGACCAGTTTTTTTATTCAAAAGCTAGGGGTTCACTGGTTCAGTGTCCAGTTTAATAATTCAAAATTATCTACCGTATTATTAACCAACTGGTCTACGTGACCACTGAAATAATTCGAGAGTTGGGGAGTCAGTGGCCAAATAGACCAGTTTAGAAATAAACCTTATTTCCAAGCCTGGTACAGAAACGCGAAGACGACGAGGGCGAGGGAGGACGCAAAAATATTGTATTAGGCCTAACGGGGATTTTTTGCGTCGAAGCTAACCGTCGTGGCGTTTTTGGCCTAGTGAAATCTAGCACTTTTCCAACAAAGGACTAACGATTGGACACGATAAGGGCAAAGTCCGTAAATGGCGAGATAATTTTTTACCTGTGGGTGTTGTTATTATTTTGAAAATTGCGCCTTTAAAAAACGGAAGAAGACTAACGCTATCAGATAATGAAATTAATTTATTAAAGGGGAACGGTCAAGCTTTAACCAGTTTGATAGCCCTATAGCCCATTAAAAAGTAAAATTTATGGCGAAAACCGCAACGAAAAATATTGAGTGATTAATTTTTAATAAAATAAAGAAATTTCGGGAAATCTAAAAGCGCGCGTCCGCCGCGACACCTGGTGAGAAGTCGGTGAGACAGAAAAACCACGTAAAAGCGCGCGCTTCTGAAGACGCAAAAAATTTGTTTCGCACGCGCGGCGCGTGCCAGTTATAAGAGACCTAAGCCTAAATTGCGCTATTTTAAAAGTTAGGATAGTTCGCAAATCGCTCATACGGGGTTAGGGGCGCTGGCGGCAGCCCCTAAGATGGCGGTGAAAATTCAAACCCAAACACCTGGCGTTATTTTTCGTTTCAACGTTTTGGGTCAAAAAAAGGTACATATTAGTATATTGAACGTCTTGTTAATCTTTTGATACGGAAATAAGGCCATATTTGGAAAAGCTTGCCGTTCCCCTTTAATGTTAAATGTCAACCGTTTTAGTTACCTCGGGTAACATTGATTTCGAGTATAAGAACTAGCAATCGAACTACTTTATTAAACTCATTCTATCCGAGACCGCGAAAAATCGTTCAGTTTTTCCTGAAAAACCAATACAGTGGCAATCTACTTTTAGTAAACAAATCAGCGCCGAATTCGAAAATTAAGAAGGTCCTATCCTACTTCGGTGTTTTTCACTGGAAGGAAAATCTAGAACCCTTTTAAAATTCGACAAACGTTCCTTTGAAATCCCGGGAACAAATTTAAAGCTAGATCTAATTCTGGACAGAATAGAAGAATCTCGCTGCGAAAATTTAGAGTCGTTCTACTTCGTTTCACTTTTCAACTAGGCCCGAAGGATTGTTTCCATTCCTTCCCCGACTTTCCAAAATTTAATAGTTAAGCCTTAGTCTCCATCAAACAGCGCCTTCTATGTGCGGAAAAAAGAGATAGGTTTTCGGCTCCTCACCCAAAAAAAAATAAGGTTTATAAAAAACCAAACTGAATTTGGAAGTGAAAAGCTTGGTCCGGCTGTCGTGCCCTACCCCATCTCTACGGGTGGTCATTCGTCCTAGCTACGACGACGTACCCAAAAGTTTTTATTAAATTGAGACTGTCAAAAAAAAACTTCTTTATATATATATATATATATATATATATATATATATATATATATATATATATACTGTTGTCATATATGTATAGTAACTCTTGGTCCAAAAAATTGATACATATTTTCAGTTTAAAAATATGAATATATTCGTGTCCTTTGAAGCCGTTTTGATTTGAATTCAGAGGGTCTTGTCTTGGCATTCCATGGCGTTTTAAAACGGAATTCCAGAGGTATTTTAATTAAAAGGGCAAATCTAAAAGTGATTTAATAAACGGCGAACTGCGGACTCTTTGATAGGGTGTTTTATGTACGGAACTTGTACTAGGGCTGCTTTTAAAAGTACCAAAAGTTGCGTAAGACCGAAAAGTGTGTCAGAACGGTATAGTAGTTAATGAGAGTTTGTCGCAAAGTAAACATGACGTACCACGGTCAGAATACACATAATCCTTCTAATGTGTTAAGCTTGTTTGAGCTATTCACAGCAACCTGCAACGCCGGTATCACAACGAAAATATATTCACGGTCACACATATATACATATTTAAACTTATTTGTTACTTCTAATCATACTTTGATAGCATCGAAGATTCCTTCGATCAGGGTCACTCTTATTTTTTACTTCTGATCACACTTATTTGTTACTACTAGTCAGCCGTTGAGTGTCACACTTATTTCTTCTGGTAATACGACAAAGATTAGTTCTATCAGTTTCATACTTATTTGTTTCTTCTGATCACACTTATTTGTTACTTCTGATCACACTTATTTGTTACTTCTGATCACACTTATTTGTAACTTCTGATCACACTTATTTGTTACGTCTTATCACACTTATTAGTTACTTCTTATCACACGTATTTGTTACTTCTATTTACACTTATTTGTTACGTTGAGTGTCACACTTATTACTTCTGGTCATACGCCGAAGACTAGGTCGATCAGTGTCATACTTAATTGTTACTTCTGGCCATACGTTGAAAAAGCGGGCCACTCTGAACGGCCTTGAAAAACACTAGAGGGAAACGGGCGCGTAGACCTCTATAGACACGCGGATTTACAATGTTGGAAATTGCGGGGGTCCGTATACGCTGCCCAAAAAACCTTACTTAGAATTAAATTTAAGGAACATATTTGCAATTCTAGGTTATATGTAAACCACAGCTATTCAAAAATATAACTTTCATGAAAATCGGACTTAAATTAAGGAACTGTATGTAGATTTTTAGGCGAAAATATAAAACCACGAAAATTGGGGTCCCGTAAATTACCCTGAAAACTATACTTAAATTTAATATTTACTGATATAACCGAAGTTGTAGGTCCGCTGAATCCTAACCTATCCAATAATATTTTTTTAACGTTATCTGACTTAATTTTAAAGAAAATATCAACCACACAAAGCCGAACTACCGGAAACGGTAAATTGGGCAAATGCCCAACTTCTTGGTCTTCGATTTCAAAAATTTATGAAAGGTTATCAATGTACACTCGAACGAGATATCATTTACTCTTATAGCCCTAACCGTTGAAGAGATATGCGTGACACGGCGCCATCGGCATCGGCTACACTGTACGTGAGACTAATACACACAAATCCTTAGGATTGTGTGTAAAAAGGGAAACGAAGGGGGGGGGGGGTTGGAAAATACGTCATCAAAATCGAGGTACTCCAGCGCCGCCGAGTGAGGCGTTTTAGAACGTATGTCTACGGGCGAGTAAATCGAAGAGAGATAATCGCGCCAGACTATAGACTTAATATAATGTTGCTAGTACTATTCCAACTAGTAGGGTATGTAGTCTATAGTGTAACTAGGTCTCACTAGAAATTTTAATAGGCGCGAAGGTACAGCTGACACACTTTTGGGTCTTATGCTACTTTTGGAAGTAGCATATACCTACAAAACATCCTATTATCAGAAAATCAATTCGTATGGTTGTATAACTATGGACAAATAAAGTATTTAACCCGAATCGTAAGACATAACCACATTCTTCAAAATGCATCACCCGCTAGTGCTCCTACCGAAAGAATAGTGAAACTTTTCCACTCAAATTAGGCCTAATGTTGTTTGCTTGTTTTGCGGTCGTTTGAAATATTTCGCAAACCAAAAGTTTCAGTAGCGCCACCAAACGGAATCTATATGAACTAACAAGGAGACATCCCTAGGTGTTTCTCCCCGATTTTGTTCAAACTCGGGGGTTAAGTAGACCTTCATGTACCTTGAAATCTACTAAAGGGAAAAATTTCAACGGCCATTCGTTTTGCCATGCAAACCAAAAATGTTTTTCACAACTCAAGTTTAAACTTTCTATACGTAAAATAGCATGGGAAATCACGGATTGGAAACCCTTAAGATTTGACCGAAATTTTATCGATTTTACTTAATTTTATCAATTTTACCCAATTGTTTGGCCAAAATTTTAATTTTTTTATTTTTTTAATATGTCAAAGCCTTGATTTTCCCATGCTATTTTACGTAGAGAAAATTTTAATTTGAGTTGTGAAAAACATTCTTGGTTGGCATGGCAAAACGAATAGCCATTGAAACTTTTCCCTTTAGTAGCTTTCAAGGTACATGAAGGTCTACTTAACCCCCGTGTTTGAAAAAAAAATCGGTGAGAAACACATCGGGATGTCTCCTTGTAAGTTTGAGGGGGCTCAGGGGGGATAATTGACACGCCCTTTAATTGATTATTACGTAACAAATGTCAAACATTTAGCGGAATATTGATTAATACCTGAATTTTCATAATACGAAATGGTATTTTAATTTTACTATCAAGGCTCTTTACGATTTTAGGAAAAAGGTGTAACCGAACAGAATTGTTCAAACAATAAACTTACAACATTAAAAACCAATAAATTCATAGATTTATTAGTAAATATTTACGCAACATGTTGGAAGCGCCTTTTCCCATCTTAAAATTTAACGCGTCTTCGAATGGAGCCGCCATTTCGTTTCCCCTACCAACGGCCAATTTTGATAACGTGCTAAAGCACGGCCAACTTTGATCTCGCGCTATAGCACGGCCAACCATAGATATAGGAAAGAAATAGAGACACTATTGTATCTGGCGAAGTTGACCGCGAGTGCCGACCCCCTTTTCGACGATGTAGGAAGCCATGAGATGGGCAGATTACGTGGCGCCATCGACGCGCGGTAAAATTAAATACATTATTTCTTTTTGAAAATCAACTGTCATTTGATGTAAACAAAGGAAGGATAGATGGCGTTGCAAATTCTGCCCATCTCCGCTTTCATACATGCGTGGGGGGGGGGGGGGGGAGGAATTTTCCCGGTCAAAAATAGGGGTGCCTTAACGTGGTAATCTTCCCTCTATTTCTATTCTATCTCTATGCGGTCAACTTTGATCTCACGCTATAGCACGGCCAACTTTGATCTCGCGCTATAGCACGGCCAACTTTGATCTAACTCTATAGCACGGTCAACTTCGATCACGCGCTGTTCGCGCTACAGCCAACCCATTCGTTGAAGTTTCTATGTTAACCTACGAGCAAAAGAAATCTGTATGAGTTGAGCGCCCCTAGCGGAATATTATTTTTAGAATAGTTTTTGCATTGAAGCCAATATAAAAAACTGTATAGCGGGAAAATCCTTGCTCACGGAATTTCGGCGAATGGGTTGGCCGCTATAGCGCGAAATCAAAGTTGGCCGTGTCCCCACATTCGCTATTTTTGACGCTACGGTAGCGCCGCCTATAGAAACTTTTGGTAGCGAAAAAGCGGCGCTGCTCTCATTCGCGACCGAAAACTATCGCAACGCCACCTTGGTTCACCATTATAAGCTAGATAGGTAGCGGCTAAAGCAGACACTCGGTTTCCTAGAGCTGTAAGTCGGAATATTTTCCGGAAAATGACTGCAGCCTTTTTTTCCGGAAAATTTTCCGTATTTTTCCGAAAAAAAATAAAAAAAGTTTTCATTCCATGATTAGTCTAATATTGTTTGCAAACTTAAATAAAGCGGAATTTTGGCTCATTTTTTCGAATCTAAAAGTAAAACTGAAGCTCTAGACTAGTTTAAACTGATTAACAATGTAACACTATTTATGTTTTGTAGTCTGTTTGCTGTTATTAGACATTTTATATCGATAAAAAGTTAAAAAATTAACAACCCTTAAAAAGTAATTTATGTTTAAATTTTTTATTTTTCCGATTTGCGGAAAATTTTCCGGAAAAGTTCTTAGAAATGTTTCCGCCATTAAGAGCAATTATACTCTTTAGAATAAGTTAGAAAACCTTTAGTATCAGTCTCTCTGAACGATTTTCTTTAAAAAATTCTATAGAATAATCTGAAGGTCATTAAAAGCAATTATACTCTTTAGAATAACTTAGATATTGTCTATAGAAAACCTTTAGAATCAGTCTCTCTGAACGATTTTCTGGAAATATTTCTATAGAATACTCTGAAGGCCATTAAAAGCAATTTTAATCTTTAGAATAAGTTGGATATTATCTATAGAAAACCTTTAGAATCTGTGTCTCTGAAGGTTTTTCTTTAAACGTTTCTATAGAATAATCTGAAGGCCATTAAAAGCAATTATACTCTTTAGAATAACTTTAATTCTAAAGGTTTTCTATAGATAATATCTAAGTTATACTGGCCCAAAATTGATAACAGTGTTGTCAGATTCAGATTATTTTCTTTGAACTACACAGAAAATGACCAACTTTCGTTTTCCTACCAAATGTGGAGGTAGAAACCAGGAAATTGATATTATTGTGTTTATTTCTGTTTTTTTTTAGGCTTATTTCAAGATTTTGGGACTGATTTTCGCCCAGATTTCGAGATTTTCCAGTTGATTTGAAGATTTCTAAAATAATTTTTTCTCTAGAGTGTACTGGATTTCTACGAATTTTGGACCCCTCATAATAACAGAGTGATACCAAGTTTTACCAGACTCATTACACGAAGTCGAGGAGAAA
Source organism: Leiobunum rupestre (assembly GCF_980474605.1). Classification (NCBI taxonomy): domain Eukaryota; kingdom Metazoa; phylum Arthropoda; class Arachnida; order Opiliones; family Sclerosomatidae; genus Leiobunum; species Leiobunum rupestre. The sequence continues at coordinate 26,920,100 of NC_143388.1, forward strand.
AGCAAGCCCCACCCTATCAGGCTATCACCAATTTGTAATTAAAACGAGGTAATGTTTCAGCTAGAGCTAGCGTTTCTTCTCTTACGGTCCGGATGAGAACAATTAATTCCACTGACAACGGGTGACTGGGCTATAGTCGTTGTCAGCGGAGGTTGTGGCTTGAAGATCATTTCACTGAACATACAGGGTTTCCACTAAAAAAACGAAAAATGATAAATGACTGAAAAACGTTTTTTTTAATTGCAAATTTATATGGAACTTTCCACGTGCAGGGGGACATTTACTAGTGTAAAATTTAATGACTTTGAACCATGTCTTCAAGGTCATACAAAAACTATCTCGAGAAGCGTTGGGTTTACGGATTTGGTTCCAATTAGAAAGTGTTTGCTCGCCATATTATTAGTTCAAATAACTTTGATTTGACCAAATTTGATCAATCAGAAGCCGAGAAATTGAAGGTTAATGAATTAAGTGTTTGATAATAAAATGTCTGATTAGTTTTAATGTGACTAAATCAAGTAAATACTGAAAAGTTTACAACGGTCCAATTATTCCGCCCGTCGGCTACGATACATGCTTGAACTCGTTTAACGACGGAGTTCAATTAATCTAAAACTTGTTGTCATGACAACCAATCTTACAGAAATCAGTTTTCACTTCGACTAACTACATGAAATATAAATTAAACTGTGTAGAATTATAAACTGTGTTTCATTAAGAAAAAGGGCATATACAAGTACAATATTTTTTAAATAAGGCTAATAAACATTTCTCTATGGAATTAATTATTCTAAAGATAACATCTAAGTTGTCCTGAAGAGTATAATTGTTTTTAAAAACCTTCAGAATATTCTATAAATTTTTTAAAGAAATTATTTCAGGGAGACTGTTTCTAAAGGTTTTCTCCAGATAATATCTAAGTTATTCTAAAGAGTAAAATTGCTTTTAAAGGCCTTTAGAGTATTCTATAGAAATGTTTCAATAAAAGCCTTCAGAGAGACTGATTCTAACAGTTTTCTATAGATAATATGTAAGTCATTCTAAAGAGTATAATTGCTTTTAATGGCCTTCAGAGTATTCTATAGAAATATTTACAGAAAATTAGCCTTCAGAAAAACTAATTTTAAAGGTTTTAATTAAAATCAGCTAATGTAATACCCAAGGCACCACCTTAGGCCCAAGTCATCAAGCGACTTTAAATACCTTTAAACAGGTGGCCGGATTACAATGCGTAGGAGAGTGGTGGCAAGCCCTTCATGACACGCGAGCCAACTGTTAACCGGAATCCATACTTCTACTTGGAATGCTTATCCTGGCGTATCGCGTATGGTAAGATCACTCTGACGCCTACGAGACAAAAAATCCCCTCTGCGCGCGCTCCCCTCTCACGTTGTTGTTTGTTTAGTTAACATAGTGACGTCAAAAAAACCGTCAGCCACCTCAACGAAAATCGGCCACGATAAGCATTCCAAGTAGAGGTATGGATTCCTGCCGTTAACCTGTACAAGTTCTTATGGGAAGGGGAAACCGAAGAACTCGGGGAAATACCGGTGACTATAGCATTTCACTAAAGAAATATAACTTTTTAAATATAATAGCTTCGTACGCAGCCTTAACTACGCTTGAAAACAAGTATATCCCCCTGTCCACTAATGTCCCGCGTCCCAAAAGACTTATCTGAAACGTCACGCAGTTCTATTGACAACAGACTTTACCCGCTTTCTTATTTTCCGCCATATTAGGAGATAAGTCCGCGCTGTTGGGGAAAGCGAGTAGCGCATGCGTTAACTTTCGTAAAAGGGCGAGCGTAGTTTTGAGAGGAGAGACGGATGGGGGATGGTGGGATGAAGATCCGGAGAAGCTGTGTGACTTCCCCCAATTATCTGTCCGTTTCCCAAAATCCTCACGTGGAGCGAGAGAGGAGAGACAAAAGTTAGCAGGACATTTAAGCCCCCGGACAGTGTTTTAAATTTTTGGCTCCTCGATAAGAAGTGATTTGAATATATATGGACGATATTTTTCCTCGACTCGTATTTTCTTTCACAGAAAAGTTCCCAAAAGTTTTTAATGAACGGTTCAAGAAAATTTGCTTCCAGTGTTTTAACTATATTCGTTTTTTTCGGTTGCTGACCTTTTCCGGCCGGAATTTAAATGATTACGTTGTTCATTTTTCTTCTATTGTGTTACAATAGGTAAGTTTTTAAATATTTTAATTTTTACGGTTGTTCATTGGAGTTATTGTGTCATTTAATTTTATTCATTGGACTTATTGAGTCATTTAATTTTATTAATTGGACTTGAGTCATTTCATTTTATTCATTAGAATTATTGTGTCATTTAATTTTATTCATTGGACTTATTGAGTCATTTAATTTTATTCATAAAAATTATTGTGTCATTTAATTTTATTCATTGGAATTATTGTGTCATTTAATTTTATTCATTGCAATTATTGAGTCATTTAATTTTATTCATTGCAATTATTGTGTCATTTAATTTTATTCATTGCAATTATTGAGTCATTTAATTTTATTCATTATAATTATTGTGTCATTTAATTTTATTCATTGCAATTATTGTCATTAAATTAATTTCATATAATTAGTTTTTTAGTGATAACGATGTTAATTAACGTATCACGTGTCAATTGTCTATTTAATAATTTAATAAAATTAAAAATTAATAGGGCGTGCAATTTTAATCATCGTAAATTCCATTATTTTATTGTTAGTACCTTTATTTCATTCCTTTATATTCCGGTTATATTGATAAATAACTTAGAACTCTAAATATAGTATACTTTAAAAATAAATCGTACAGTTTATTCACTTGATTGAGTGATAAATTACAATTTTATATACGTATAATATTGTAAAGTCAAATTGAAATTTTTATATTATAAATGTAATAAATGATATATAATAAAAAATGTAACAGCTGAAATATTTTTCCAAGAATCGTTCGCAAATAGTAAACCGTAAAGAAAACCACTGTCAAAAAGACATAAATCACACAATATAGGTGCGGTTTGGAAAAAAGAAATTTCGTGCAGAGGTTCAAGGGCTTTGTTTGTTTTAAGCGAAGGCTCCTAATGTTTGATTTAAAACGCGTGGTTTCTTAGTGTAAAAGACTAACGATTAAATAATAATAATATTTCTTACGCAAATAAAATAGTCTATTAGATTATTACCAACCAAGAATACACCAAATTACTAATAATTTAAAAATAATATAACAATAATTTTTTACTTACAAAATATTTAAATAAAAAAGAATATGAAATTAACAACAACATTTAAAATAATTAAATAAAATTCCATGAAAGCAATAAACTCAAATTATGATTTGAATATTCAGTCAGCAGGTCCCATATTTAGAGAAAATTTAGCTTTCTTATAGAAATAACGTGTATTACCCAATGAAGATTAGTTTTTCGCAAATGGTTGGTGTTTTTCTGCTTCTAGTTGTGTTTTATATAGTTTTCATTCTACAGATCAACGGTGATTATCAATTTTTTTTAAATGTTTTATTGTTTTCCATATCTAACTTTTAATGAATATCTCATAACATAATATTATCTCTTTATTTTATCTGATCAGATTAAACCTATTTACCTTATCTGAATAAAATAACTGATTTTTTTAAATTTAAAAATCCCTTAATCCAACAGCTATCTGAAACAGATTTTAGAATATTATTATGTTGTTTTATTTGTAAATAATAAAAACATTAGACAAAGGTGTTTTATATTAAGTTAAATCAACTTTATTTAAAAAAAATCCTGACGTTAAGTAAATGTAACGTTTACTTTCTGATCTGATATTGCCGATAAATTATAGATTACTTATTCAGATTTTTGTAAACCAGCTAATTGTTTTCCGCAAATATTTAAAAAAACGGCTTCACATGATTTTGATACAATTGAAAAACTCTAGGTGTTATCAGCCAAAATAACACATGAAATTGAAATATCGAGGTTAAAAGGATTAAGTGTATAGTACGATTTTGCGATTTGGGTACATTTGTTCGAATTTCATTCGTCCGAACTGTGGTACAAATGTCCGAATGCCGGAAAACAGGATCGTATGTCCGAAAACGTATTTAATTTGCCCGAAAAATTTATCACAACTTTTGTTGGTGATTCAGTCGTTCAATTTATGTTAACTTTACTGGCGAATTTAATTTGTTCGAATATTCGTTTGTCCGTTTTTTCGAACATTAGGAATTGGTGTTTTTTTAAATATTGTTAATATAAGAAAATAGTAACATTAACGTGAACCTAACCTAACCTAACCTAAAATATCCACAACATTCAACGCAATTTCCACTTACTATATCGGCCAAAGGAAAAATGGACATAAAAGGATAAAATGATTAGACATTATAATGCTTATATCCGTTTATTTTTGAAATATTTTACCAAAAAAAAAACAGCAATAATAAATACTAATTTAGCGACAGAATTCGGACAAGTGATGCTACCGATTCGGACGAATGAAACAAACAAGTCGTCCAATTCGAACAATTGAAACATTTGTTATTTCGGCGGTTCGGACGAATGAAATTCGAACATTTGTTCCACCGTTCGGACGATTGAAATTCGAACAAATGAACCTACCCCGATTTTGCACTTGTCTTTGAAAGTGCGCGCTCTAAAAACTTTAAAATTTCCACGCGATTTAAAACGTTTTAAATCATAACAAAATCCATTTACAATATTTGGGTTTTGTAAGACGGTAAAAAGAGTAAAATCTATTTATAATTCCCTGGAAATGTAGTCACCGATTGTATACGAAAAGTGGTCTATAAGAACTCAATATTGTTGATTTCGAGGAGGTCGGTAACTGATTTTCTTGGCAATCGCGTTTGACATGTTCCGCTTGTCAAACGGAATAGAAGAAACGCCCTGAAAAATCTAGCCAAGCGCGAAACACTACAGTTTTATTTATTTTGTGGTTATACTCTGGTATAGGTTTCCTAAAATTAGCTTCAGCATTGACAAAATGTTTCCAGCTGTAATTCGAAATTCACCGCATTTGGAATTGCGTTAAAACTTCGACTAAAATAAACTTTTAAACGATCTTTAGATAACAGTCGCGTTAACTAAACCGCGTTACGTTAAATTCGATAAATTATATATCATATTATCCGCATGTACACCCAGTCGATATGGGTCAAATTGCAAACCAGTTAGTTTAAACCCGAAACTCATCCGAATTCATCGGAAGCCGACAGGCCAAAGGTGATCAGATTTCAGATGTCTGACAATTCTCGAATTAATTCCTTTCGAAATTTTTATATCTTCTAAAGGTATAAGTCAGATAACTATTAAGCTAACTGAATCAAGTCAGATGAATTATAGCAGATAAGTTCAGATCGATTACTTGAGATAACGAATCAGATTCAATCGGAGATCAGATTGATGGGTAAGGGATATATAAAAGATTAAACTGATTTGACCACAAACCACCTACCCTAAGAGTTACATGTATCACTGGAATGGGGTGGTTTTGAGAATGTAATTATTATTAATTAAAAGTAATTAGAAGGGTGATTTAAAGCAGAAAATAGTTAACGTATAATATCAATTTTGGGGATTGAAGTCATGTTCAAAATTTTTCTGAGTTTAGCTAGATGGTTAAATTTCCAATTTTGGTTTACAACACCAATGTGGGTGCGGCTTTTTTTAAGAGCGCGCCATCTCACGACAAATAAAGGCAGTTTTAATGGTACAAAGACGAGCACGCGCGAAAATAAAAAAAAATTGTAGAAGTTGCCTGGCGCACGACTTTTTAATTTTAATTTCATAAAATAAAGAATTTTCACACTCTATTTTCTGTTGGCTGTAATAAAAGCCGCATCATTTTTCATACAAGTTTTTTTAGAAGTTGATGCAAGTCCTTCTTGGAGTAGGTAGTCTGTGGTCTGATTAACTAACTACCTTGATATATCTCAATTTTTTTCAATTTCAATTTATTAATTCGGATAATTTCTTAGAGTTGTACAGAAACGTGTCGTGGGCTCAGTCAACTTGATAGATATATTTTTAATATAAATACAATGAAAAAAAAGGATCATTTTAACATAACTATATAAAAAACATTTTAAAATAAAAACGATTTACAGTATAAGTAAAATTTCAATAATTAAATACGAAATGTAAACAACAAAAAAATCGATAATTTGATTTAAATATTTAACTAGGGCGTTTTAGTAAGTATAAGTTTTTTTAACTTTTTTAAAAAAATCGGTTTACTTTTTATATTATATATCTTATAATTTAACATGTTGTACAACTTGACTCCATTATAAAACACCGGTAACATTTTTTTAGTGGTTTTGACCATAGGTACTTTCAGCGGATATTTTCTTCAAGTTTTTGTGTTTAGGGAGTTAATTTCAAAAATTCGTGGTAAAAGATAAGGAATTTATTTCCCTATAAATAAGTATTAGGCAATTGAATTCGTAACACTGAAATACGACCAGAATGACCTGATCAGGAGGCACTATTCGAAAACAAATCAACTAGGCAAATTAGAGCTTAACGCCGCCGATACAACGCCGCGGTCGCCGATATTTTATCTGGCGCCAAACCACCGCCGCTGATACATTTACTTTTCGCCGCCGATAAATATTGATCCCACCGCCGAATTTTGTTTTTGAGATTTTCTACGCAACTTTATTTTTTCTTTCAAAAAAGTATATGTTTTTTTTCTTCAAATTTTCAAAAGGGGGGGGGGGGAGAAATTTTTTACCTTTTGCGAAATGTTACCTAAGTTCCATACATTGTAACCGACCTAATTATTTGCAAAACAAGCCAATTTACAATAATAAATGTATTTAATCTGAATATTTACAGTTAATTTTGTTTATTAAATAGATTAATATGGAAATTATTAAATTTAAGTATTGGAGCTAAGGATCAGTCAGAAAAAAATTGCGTTTTACAAAACCAAGCCCACAAAATACTTTGTGAGGTCATCAGACTTGGGAAATGTTTTCTCCATTAACACGGTTTGCGACCCGTGTAGTCGAAAAATGTTAGCGTGTGTGAATAGGTCTTAAACATAAGTAACATAATATACATAAGAACGAGGGGAAGCTTTTACATTCAGTGGCTGGCATAGTCCTAAAAATATTCAAAAAGCAGGCCTCAAATATCCAAAAAGGACGTAAAAATATAATAAAGGAACTTAAAATTTCCAAAAAGGATGCAATAATATATTATAGAAAAGACTTAAAATTTCCAAAAATGACTTTAAAAATAGTCAAAAAAGACGTAAAAATATCCAAGAAGGAAGTAAAAATATTCAAAAAGGAAGCAATAATATCCAGAAAGGACGTAAAATATCCTAAAAGGAAGTAAATATATTCAAAAAGGAAGTAAATATATTCAAAAAGGACGTAAACACATTAAAAAAGGACGTGAAAACATTAAAGAAGTAAGTAAAAATATTCAAAAAGGAAGTATTTATATCCAAAAAGGAAGTAGAAATATTCAAAAAGGAAATAATAATATCCAAAAACCACGTAAACACATTCAAAAAGGACGTAAAATATCCTCAAAGGACGTAAAATGTCCAAAAAGGAATTAAAAATATTCAAAAAGGAAGTAATTATATCCAAAAAGGAAGTAGAAATATTCAAAACGGAAGTAAAAATATCCAAAAAGGACATCAAAATATAATAAAAGGAAGCAAAAATATCCAAAAAGAACGTAAACATATCCAAAAAGAGCCTTCAATTTGCAAAATGAGTAATGTTTAGAATATAATGAACCTATATTTTAATTCAAAATATAATAATTCTAAATGAAATGAGCTGTTGTCCATTGGTCCAACAGTAATGGGGAATCCAGCTCAAACTCTCAGTTGCTCGCGAGATGGGGACCTCTAATATCCAAGCCGAAAAAATCCAGGCGGCGCCACTGATTGCATTCCCGGAACCTGGCAGCGCTATTTCAATATTTATTTGACTCCCAAAAAGGATTTAACCCAGTTACATGCTTACGGTTATTGTGTTACTTGTTTCTTACGGTATTAAATTGTAAAGGATGGTAATGTAATTCATCCAAAAGGTTGTAGCACTTGGACGGAGATCGTAAAATGTGTAAAACAAATTTTCTTCGGAAGCGATAAAGAAGATTAAATAGTCCATCTCAAATATTACACGACACACAGAATACCTGAATCGAACTACTTTGACAGTTGATAATATCAAAAGTTGAATAGACAAAACGGCTTCAAATTTCCCGAGTCTATCACTTCGCTTACAAATGTAAATTAAAAAAAATTGTTAAAACATATTTTCCCGATGAAATAGTATTATTTTTACAATTTTTTCTTCCCAAATTTTTTTTGAAAAAACAACGGCAGCCTGCTTAGGTACACCATGGTTCAAGAAAATAACATTAGCAACATAAGTCTATAATATTGTTCCATAAGTTTGTCACTTTGGGGAATATTTTACTGTGACGTCATCGCTAGAAGAAAATCTCCCCCTAACGAGGCGCTCTCAAAGGCTACGTGTGACGCGTTACTAAGCGGACGCAAAATTACGATGAAGCCCGTAATGCAGTCTGTCTGGTGAATAGCTCTCAGTAAAACTTTTGCATGTCACACTTATGTAATAATATTATATACTTATGTAACAATATTATACACTTATGTAACAATATTATACACTTATGTAACAATATTATACACTTATGTAACAATATTATACACTTATGTAACAATATTATACATTTATGTAACAATATTATACACTTATGTAACAATATTATACACTTATGTAACAATATTATACACTTATGTAACAATATTATACACTTATGTAACAATATTATACACTTATGTAACAATATTATACACTTATGTAACAATATTATACACTTATGTAACAATATTATACACTTATGTAACAATATTATACACTTATGTAACAATATTATACACTTATGTAACAATATTATACACTTATGTAACAATATTATACACTTATGTAACAATATTATACACTTATGTAACAATATTATACACTTATGTAACAATATTATACACTTATGTAACAATATTATACATTTATGTAACAATATTATACACTTATGTAACAATATTATACACTTATGTAACAATATTATACACTTATGTAACAATATTATACACTTATGTAACAATATTATACACTTATGTAACAATATTATACACTTATGTAACAATATTATACACTTATGTAACAATATTATACACTTATGTAACAATATTATACACTTATGTAACAATATTATACACTTATGTAACAATATTATACACTTATGTAACAATATTATACACTTATGTAACAATATTATACACTTATGTAACAATATTATACACTTATGTAACAATATTATACACTTATGTAACAATATTATACATTTATGTAACAATATTATACACTTATGTAACAATATTATACACTTATGTAACAATATTATACACTTATGTAACAATATTATACACTTATGTAACAATATTATACATTTATGTAACAATATTATACACTTATGTAACAATATTATACACTTATGTAACAATATTATACACTTATGTAACAATATTATACACTTATGTAACAATATTATACACTTATGTAACAATATTATACACTTATGTAACAATATTATACACTTATGTAACAATATTATACACTTATGTAACAATATTATACACTTATGTAACAATATTATACACTTATGTAACAATATTATACACTTATGTAACAATATTATACACTTATGTAACAATATTATACACTTATGTAACAATATTATACACTTATGTAACAATATTATACACTTATGTAACAATATTATACACTTATGTAACAATATTATACACTTATGTAACAATATTATACACTTATGTTAATACTTATCTCGTAAGATATATCTCATATACTTCTGTTAATATAAAATTAAGTTTAACAATATTAGTAGTAGCAGAAGTAAAATAATATCAAAAAGTATGACACTTCCTATTGTTTTAACCTGACCAAAACATTTTTCGACACTGACAGTTTCGCGTATTTCCAACTTGGACTTGCACTCGATCTGAGTTATCGTCCTTGGTATTTTGATATTTCACCTTGGGCATATTTAGACACTAGGTGGCTCTGTGCTGAGAAATAAACCTAGATTTGCCCAAATCTAGTAATTTGAATTTGGGGAGGATTCTCAATTGATAACGCCACCCTCACACGATTTACCACCTTACATTTTAATCGCTTTAATTTTTATCCATATTGTATTCTTACACCAAAAAGGGTCCAATAATCCCCCAGGGTTGAATAGAAATTTAGACAAAATCCCTTTCCACCCTTACTTTTCAATTCGGGATATTTCAGGGTATATAATTACTATTTCAATTTTTATGTTTATTATTCTTATTAACCCTAATTGCTTTAACGACCCAGAAATCTTTAACCGAACCAACCCTAATCCAAACAGAATGATATTTTTTATTCGCGTATGCTATCTTGCGGTTAATCCCAAACAAATTTGTAGGAGTACTAGCTTTAATCTCTTCAATTTTAATTTTATTAACACTACCCATAAGTAAAAGAAAATTTCAAGGCCTCCAATTTTATCCCCTAAATCAAATTATATCTTGAACCTAATTGACATACTTATTATATACACTTTTTTAATACTTTTAATACTTTTAATTCGTTCTGACATTTCAAGTTTGCCATAATCACAGATTATTTTAAGTTCAGACTTGATCAATATAAAATAAAATTCATTATTACCTTAGAGTTGGTTTCTAGAACTTTAGCAATTCAAGCTTTAGTATTTCAATAGTATTTTAAATTTTATTGCATTTTTACTTAGAAATACCTTAACTTCATTTACTTCTGTTACATTTTGGGGGTGCATATAGCAAGAAATAAAAGCAGTGTGCAACAATATTTTATCGACGGTAGTAAACAAAGACTGAAGCAAAAAAAATATTAACTTATGACTTATGTCATACTAGTTCGTAATGACAGTTGACCAATGTAGTTCTAATTTCAGTAAGTAATTGCATTTAGCAAATTATACGCATTGGGAAGTAGATAATAAAGAGATTAAGCAAATTCCCGAAAACGTGTACGGGAAACGTGTAGAAGTGTAGACGTACCTTTGAGTGTACAGCCTATGCATCCTACAAGTTCCACGTTCACGTTTTCTGATGCTGGCTTAATCTGTCTAATAGCCCGAGAGCCTCTGTCCCATTTCATAAGGTATTAATAAACAAATACCCTATGAATTTAATCCCCCAAGCGTCACTATTATCACAAGTACATAATATATCTCTTAACTGAGAAGTATACTCTTCTCCATTGTTTTACCACTAAATATTATTCGCTTGAAACACGCCGGTTAACTCTGATTTTTCAAATACATTTCGTAAGAAAAAAAAAGTTTCATTTCTAATATTATTATATCGAGACCATATGTTTCATAAATAAGTAAATATCCTTATGCAGTATAAATAGAAGTTGGTTTAACGGTTACATTTTACATCATTAGGCAAAGTAATATGCGGTAAATTACATAACAGCGATTGGACGGGAAATTCGAGGCTATTGAAATCTACATGTTCCATTTTAAAAGCCGATATGGATACTTAACTCCAAAGATATATATTATTAACTTCTGGAATTGCTAGTCAACTTGTGGCCGTTGAAGCAAGGGTGTATCCAGGATTTTATTTCAGGGGGGGTTTTGAGGGAAACTTTCAAGGGGGGGGGGTGCTGACGGAAGTTTCACTGATTGTTATTAGGCACCCCCCCCCCAGACGTCAGCATTTCGGGGGGGGGGGGTTGAACCCCCAACCCCCCCCCCTTAAATACGCCCTTGCGTTGAAGTACAGCATGGATGTCGCGATGTAGGCCTTTGAATACATCAGGTTACCAAATACTTTGAAGAGTAATATCATATGTAACCTAATCACTCATAAGTGAGCCTTATAATAATAATAATAATAATCAGCTAGGCTAATACCCATGGCACCACCTTAGGCCTAAGTCATCAAACGACTTTTAAAGCCATTAACTTTTCCATATTACCTTGTTTCACACGGAACATACAATAAGTGGACCCAAAAATTGTGAATTCTTATAAATCTTGAGCGTATTAAAAGGTTACCATGGAACGAAATCAGGTGATAGCGAGGCACAAGCTAAACTAGAGCATAGCGCCGATTTATTTTCGGTCCGCGGTGGCATTTGGCGAAAAATATCCGGCGGCGAGGGGCTCGCCGATTTTAAAAATATTCTCGTTTCTTTTGGAAATTTAAAAAAAAAAAAATCCAAAATGTTTTTGAAAGAAAAAAATAAAGTTACGTAAGAAAACTCAAAACAATTTGGCGGTGGGAACAAAATTTATTGGCGGCGGCGTCTGCGGCGCGCCGAAAAGTAAATGACTTGGCGGCGGTGGTTGGCGCCAGAAAAAATATCGCCGACAGCAGCGTTGGTTCGGCGGCGCTAGGCTGAAAGTTAGAAACTTGCGAAAAATTCAGCGCGTTTTCAAAACTTTCGTTTTCTATTCATTGTGTTGTTGACGCGTTTTTCGTCACGGTGGTGGAAGTGACGTAATATACGTCATATCCTGTGAATAAAAGAAAAGGTTGTTTGTGATTATGTTAAGTCTTCATAGTAGTCACAGAGCAATGTCTAAGCCGACCATTTTAATTTCGTTTAAGAACGACTTCACAATGAGGAAGACTTTTACAGATGGCGCCACACAACACTAGGAGGCTTTCTCACTTCTACTTATGTAACGGTTGAATAGAAGCGGAAAAATTCCCTTAATGTTGCGTAGCGCCATCTACAGCGTAGTCGGAGAAGAAATATTTATCGTTTAACAGAAAGGTACTACTAAATAGTTTTGATTTCGCGTTTTTGACAATATTGTTATCTGGGAGATTAAAATTATTAATTTCTTTGAAAATTAAAATTAAGCTAGAGAAGTTGACTTATATATTTCGTCCACGTAAAATCTGGTGGTTAGCAAATGAAAATAATCTAGTTAAAATTTCGAAAGGAGTTTGATCGGGGGATATTTAAAATCGATAAATTCTGAAATCCGTTCCCCTTAATTCTACAAGAAGAATTTGGATTAGTTTCGGGTTTAAACTAACTGATTTGCATTTTGAGCCATATCAACTGATCTGACAAAATCTGAGCGTAAAGGCGGATAATCTGATACCAGAATTATCGTAATTATGAACTTGGTTCAGATATTGCAACGTTATCTGAAAATCGTTTTGTTAAATAATTATGAATTTGATAAATCATTTTAGATTTCGCTACGCCGGTTATTAAACATTTATAATATTTAGTGTAATATTTAATTTAATACGTTACTTATGGAATTATCTTTAGGATAAAAATAATTTAGGCCTTAGTAAAGAAGTTCGCGTTCAACTTCTATCAATTTTTGTCAGCTGGAACTAGCGAGTCTTTGGAACCTCTTAGTCTTAAGCCACGTTCACACTAGAGCCTAAAACCCAGTTTAGGTCGGTTTGTATGCCAGTTTTGACCGCCGACGATAATTCTTGGTTCACACGTGCGAAATCGCTTCACCCAGGTTCGCTTATAGCCAAGGCTTAACGCCATTTCAAATTATGACCATAATTTTGAAAATACTAAAATGTATCCCAAAACAATTAGTTAATCATGTTTACTATACATACAGTAATATTATTGGACATTATTTAGAATTTTCTTCCCATTATTTTGGAAAATACGAGCAATTTGACTTCCCCGCCTTGTCGTTTTGAAAGCGATTCTAAGCGAGCGGACTTGGGCGCAGTGCTTCCACTTCCAAAAGATCATTTTACCCAGACATAAGCTGAAGAATACCCACTTTTACCCATTCCAAATTTCAAAAATACCCTGAAAATTCCCACAAGAATCAAACAATAAAATACCCACTTTTACCCATTTTAAATTTAAAAATACCCTGAAAATTCCCATAAAAAACAACAATTTAAAAAATATAGTAAAATTATCAGTTTTTTCTTTATTTTTTATAAAGAAGAAGACACTCGTATTAATGGTAGGTATGAAATTCGCTTACTAAGGGACGAAAACAATATTTTTGTCTGCTCCAATCGGCAAAGCTGACAACAGAGAAAGAACCTAAAAAGGTCTCGACATAAGCAAAACCAGTTTTCCACTTACGGCCAACTTAGTCACACTTTGTCGAAAAGGGAAATTATATTTCATGGTAGATTATTTTCAAAATTTTTAAATACCCTTAAATTTCCCATGAAATGTTCAAAATACCCTCATTTTACCCATTACCCTCAATCTCAAAAAACAATCCCTCTCGAGGTCAATTTTACGCGAAAAAGGGTAAAATACCCTCAAAGTGGAAGCACTGCTTGGGCGAGTTGCTTCCCGAACCAACACGAAGCGATTTCTCACGCTGATTTCGAAAACTAGTTATCTAAACGAAGCGAATTAAGGGGTAAGTGTGAACGCAGCTTGACAATGCTAATAGAAGAGACTTCCTATAAATAAACCTACAATAACCTCAGGTTAACGTCGCAAAACTCTCCCAATACACCGCAAAGTTCATTCTAAGCTTTAAGCGACCCAAAAGAAGGCATCACGACCTTTCACACCAGAGCGCAAATGGGCTCTCTAGAAAATGTAAAAGGCCTCCTCAAAGCGTTTCGGACAGAGATGCTAATACGGCTCGAAAGATTTCATTCAGGTATTTAGGCTGAACCCCTCGCGGTTTTCGGGGTTGAATTGGGGGGTACGTAGGCATTTTACTAAGTGAATATGATTAGTCCTTTCCTTGGCGTGTAGTTTGAGGCCTTAGGCCTTTTCCTGGATAAGCGAGTCAGCGCTTTTTTCTCTTCCAATCTTTCTCTGGGCCGCGAAGGACTTTATAGCGCGGGTACCGTCAAAGGAGAAGTGAACCCTGAAAATCAGAGAATGCTCGAAGTGGGTGAAAAATCTCCGCCTTTTTTCGAGGAACTTGGAAATATATTCGCGCTAAGCGCTTTCGCCAGAAGAAGGAAAATTTTAATATGGTAATTGATTGTTAAAAGGGTTTGACAGTAATGAATATCAGATTGAACGGTACGGTCTTTTTTTCCTTCGTGATCGTACCCGAACTAGTTTCAACAAATTATGTCTAATATGAATATTTTTTATTTTGCTTTTGATGGGGAATTCTGGGCGAGTTTTAAGAAATTGACTTACAGGAGGCCGATCGAGTGGTCGAACATTCAGAAAACCAAATGTACGGCATTTGCTAATCCAGTAGATCTGTATCCGCATTTATCGATTTTTAAAAAAATCTAGGTATTTGTAATGTTCTTGTCGATTTTTCTCCAAGATATTTTCTTTTGGATTTTTTTAATATGTTGATTTTTTGTTGGGTTTGTGGATTTCTCCACGAATTTGTGGATTCTTCCATGGGTTTGTGGATTCTTCCATGGGTTTGTGGATTTCTCCATAGATTTATGGATTTCTCCATGGATTTGTGGATTCTTCCATGGGTTTGTGGATTTCTCCATAGATTTATGGATTTCTCCATGGATTTGTGGATTCTTCCATGGGTTTGTGGATTTCTCCATGGATTTGTGGATTCTTCCATGGATTTGTGGATTCTTCCAGGGGTTTGTGGATTTCTCCATGGATTTGTGGATTCTTCCATGGGTTTGTGGATTTCTCCATAGATTTATGGATTTCTCCATGGATTTGTGGATTCTTCCATGAGTTTGTGGATTTCTCCATGGATTTGTGGATTCTTCCATGGATTTGTGGATTCTTCCATGGTTTTGTGGATTTCTCCATAGATTTATGGATTTCTCCATGGATTTGTGGATTCTTCCATGGGTTTGTGGATTTCTCCATGGATTTGTGGATTCTTCCATGGGTTTGTGGATTTCTCCATAGATTTATGGATTTCTCCATGGATTTGTGGATTCTTCCATGGGTTTGTGGATTTCTCCATGGATTTGTGGATTCTTCCATGGGTTTGTGGATTTCTTCATAGATTTATGGATTTCTCCATGGATTTGTGGATTCTTCCATGGGTTTGTGGATTTCTCCATAGATTTATGGATTTCTCCATGGATTTGTGGATTCTTCCATGGGTTTGTGGATTTCTCCATAGATTTATGGATTTCTCCATGGATTTGTGGATTCTTCCATGGGTTTGTGGATTTCTCCATGGATTTGTGGATTCTTCCATGGATTTGTGGATTCTTCCAGGGGTTTGTGGATTTCTCCATGTATTTGTGGATTCTTCCATGGGTTTGTGGATTTCTCCATAGATTTATGGATTTCTCCCTGGATTTGTGGATTCTTCCATGGGTTTGTGGATTTTTCCATGGATTTGTGAATTCTTCCATGGGTTTGTGGATTTCTCCATGGATTTGTGGATTCTTCCATGGATTTGTGGATTCTTCCATGGGTTTGTGGATTTCTCCATAGATTTATGGATTTCTCCATGGATTTGTGGATTCTTCCATGGGTTTGTGGATTTCTCCATGGATTTGTGGATTCTTCCATGGGTTTGTGGATTTCTCCATAGATTTATGGATTTCTCCATGGATTTGTGGATTCTTCCATGGGTTTGTGGATTTCTCCATGGATTTGTGGATTCTTCCATGGGTTTGTGGATTTCTTCATAGATTTATGGATTTCTCCATGGATTTGTGGATTCTTCCATGGGTTTGTGGATTTCTCCATAGATTTATGGATTTCTCCATGGATTTGTGGATTCTTCCATGGGTTTGTGGATTTCTCCATAGATTTATGGATTTCTCCATGGATTTGTGGATTCTTCCATGGGTTTGTGGATTTCTCCATGGATTTGTGGATTCTTCCATGGATTTGTGGATTCTTCCAGGGGTTTGTGGATTTCTCCATGGATTTGTGGATTCTTCCATGGGTTTGTGGATTTCTCCATGGATTTGTGGATTCTTCCATGGGTTTGTGGATTTCTTCATAGATTTATGGATTTCTCCATGGATTTGTGGATTCTTCCATGGGTTTGTGGATTTCTCCATGGATTTATGGATTTCTCCATGGATTTGTGGATTCTTCCATGGGTTTGTGGATTTCTCCATAGATTTATGGATTTCTCCATGGATTTGTGGATTATTCCATGGATTTGTGGATTCTTCCATGGGTTTGTGGATTTCTCCATAGATTTATGGATTTCTCCATAGATTTATGGATTTCTCGATGGATTTGTGGATTCTTCCATGGGTTTGTGGATTTCTCCATAGATTTATGGATTTCTCCATGGATTTGTGGATTCTTCCATGGGTTTGTGGATTTCTCCTTAGATTTATGGATTTCTCCGTGGATTTGTGGATTCTTCCATGGGTTTGTGGATTTCTCCATGGATTTATGGATTTCTCCATGGATTTGGGGTTGTGGATTTTTACTACGTGTGTTGATTTGAGAATTTTGTCGAGAGTTTTCGTGGATTTGTTAAAAATCCATTATTTTTTAAAAATACAAAAGCACTGACGTATTTTTTTCTGTGGATTTTTCTTTAAATGTACGGGATTGTCTTGAATTTCCAACCCTTCGCAGCGGGATAATAATTTACTACAATTTCTAATTCTAAACTGCCATCTGCAACTTCGTCTAGTCTTGGGATTTTAGTAATCGACTAGTTTTAGAACCACGATAATTTGGTCTAGTCTGAATTGAGTACAGTAAATGTAGGCTGCTTTGTAACATACTAAATTTAATAATAATTATGTGAAAAGACTTCAGAAATAACCCTTGTCAGCTATTTGCTGTATCTGTTGTCAAATTAGTGGCCGACGCGATAAGCTCATAAACGGGATTTTTGTCGGCAGACGATAAATCACAAAGCGTGTGCTTAGCAGACGAAAATCGATTAGTTTATGAGCTTTTCGTGTTGGTCGCTACGGGGCTCTATCTAAACCGTAAAGGCTAATTAGCAAGGCTTAGCTGCAAACGATTGAACAGTAGGTTTTTTTTGTAGAAATAATAATAATAATCAGCTAGTCTAATACCCAAGTCAGCCAGCGACTTTTAATGTCATTAAATAAGATGAACTGGCTACAATGCGTAGGAGGGTGGTGTTAAGGCCTTCATGCCACTGGCAAAATAATAATATTTTCCAAACCGGGAAAATGCTCCTAATTTTCTAAAATTCACAAAATAAAGAAATGGCCATTCGATGTATTAACCCGCAAAATTTCATAATTTTACGAGGTATAGTTTTATGTGAAATGTCTGGATCGAGAAATTTGGTGGCTGACGGTTTTTTTGACGTCACTATGTTAACTTAACAAACAACAACGAGAGAGGGGAGCGCGCGCAGAGGGGATTTTTTCTCTCGTAGGCGGGGCAAAAGCCGTCAGAGTGATCTTACCATACGCGATACGGCAGGATAAGCATTTCAAGTAGAGGTATGGATTCCTGACTAAATATGTATTACAAGTATAAAGGGTGTTTCAAAAGGTTATGCAAAAATTTTAAGGAGTTGTAGGGGGTGAGTTGAGAAGTATGCCTGTTTTTTCCCCATTTTCCTACGAAGAGTTAAAAGAGCGCCAGAGAGCTTCAAAGTGTGGCCTGCAACAAGCAGCGGGGAAATGCGAACATTAAGGTTTGGGTTCGTGTGATAGGTAAAAAAGGACTTTGTAAACAAATCGATTTAACCAGCGTAAAAAAGTAAATTTAAACAGTATTTAAAGTCACTGCCATAGATATAACAAATGTATATAAAGGTCTAGATAAATTTCGGGGCGTCTAAGCCTAACATAAAATACGGAATTGACACCAAGGAAGGCACGTGACCAAGAGCGCGAGTTATCTTAGCATTTTAGTACTAAGTGCTTGACCTTTCCGCAGGCCGTAGTCTTTAGACACCATCTGTTGGTGACTTTTAGTATAATTTTTAAGCAGGAGACAAAGGCTCTCGCGACGATAGCACGAGCTTTCTTACCGATAGATAGCGCCTTATAAGGATAGCCCGCAAAAAATTTCGCGTTTCTGCTAGCTGTCACCTCCGTATTCACTCCCTTTGAAATATTTTATCTAGACCTTTATATACGTTTCCTATATCTATGGTCACTGCTGCTTGGTTTTGCGCTTGTTGCGGCCTACTTTTAGGGGCTAGTAGGCCACACTTTGAAGGCTTGAAGCTCTCTGGCGTTCTTTTAACTCATCGTAGGAAAATGAGGAAAAAACAGGCATACTTCTCAACTCACCCTCTACAACTCCTTAAAAATTTTTCATATATGAACAGTGTGAAAAATATATAAAAAAATGGAGGTTCCAATACTTTGAGAATTTAACAAATCAACTCTTAACATAGCTAGAAATCTTTTAGCAATAAGAGAATGTGATAGTTGAGCCGGGGGAGGTTCGAGGTACTCGAGAAAACTAGTGAAGTCAAGGAATCGAAAAATTCTTCAAACATCAGTGATTCCTCGAAAACGTAATTTTTAGGAAGTGCAAAATTTCTTTTATTCGAGGATTCTTCGTAGCTAGTAAGGAAACCGATATAAGGATGCGAGAGATATAAAAAGCGGCGACTATGGCAGCTTGGTCCCAATTTTCCCCCTTTTTGGATGGAAGATCAAATATTTACCCTTGTCTGAAACGCTACTATTTCCACTTTGTATGGGCTACTCGCGTCTGGAGGTGGCTCCCCCTTTGGCGCGAAAGTCGAACTAGATTCTTGGTAGAAAAAGGTGGGGATTTTTTCTTCATCTTCTCCTTTATCCCTTTATGAAGTCTTGACATTATGGAATGTGCCGGATTTTGAGCACACAAGGGAAGCGGGATTGGCCCGCCCTCTAGCCACCAACCCCGGAAACAGTCGAGTTCGAACACTCTCTCTCTGTCGTCTGCTGATGGAACTTTTTCGTCTTTGATCACGAAGAAACTTTATTTGATTATTTTATTGCATTATAAACTTATCATAACGGAAACAGCAATTCGACAAGAGGAGGTGCTAGATTATCTATCACGCGTGTAGGGCTTGCTACCACCCTCCTACGCAAAAGTCGTTCATAAACTTATCATAACGGAAACAGCAATTCGACAAGAGGAGCTGCTAGATTATCTATCACGCGTGTAGGGCTTGCTACCACCCTCCTACGCAAAAGTCGTTCATAAACTTATCATAACGGAAACAGAAATTTAAAGAGGGGTCGAGAAGGAGTGAAAATTTAATACAATCAAAACTAAATTCCAAGGGGGGAGAGTTCTGACAATGAAACCTCTTGTCTACGCCACTGTCCGGTATTGCACAGTTTGTCATTAAATAAAAACTATTTACAACTTATACTTATATTATTTCTCTTTTAGATTCATTAGTTGAGTGTTAGATTAAAGGCTAGTTCCCACTTGACGAATTTTCGAGAAGAATAAATTTTCGCGCAACGAAAAAAGACGTGTTTTTTCGGTCGCTGGGGCAGCGGTTCTCACTTTAGCGCGAAAATTTAAAAACGCTGAAAACAACTCGTGCGAGTTTTTAGTAATGTTTTAGGCATAACATAAAACATCAGTTCAAAACGAACCAAATGGATGTTCCTGTTGATAATTTCAGTAAAATTAATTTAATTGTACTTAATGACTTATTGGTGTATGCAATATACAATAAGACAATATATATATGAGTTAGGGAAATATTTCAAATTACCTTTACTTCAGTATCTTGGTCAAGTTTGCTGAACCGCTTTTCTAAAGACCTAGGCTTAATAAGTGACGGACGGGAGCGGAATAGATCGAGGGAACGCGTTTTCTGATTGGCTGAAGCTTTTTATCGCCAAGGTGTGGACGTCAAAAAATAAAACATTCGCTAGATACCGCGGAGACGCGATTTTAGTGGCAAATTTGAAAAAAATCGAAAATTTTATTCGCGTGCGTCAATTTTCAGCGCGAATTTTTTTTTTCGCTAAGTGGGAACTAGGCTTTAGAGGGGTTGATGAATTTCTAATCAATTTTAACCATATTTCTTTGCTTTTAACACCACTCTAGTTTCTTCCTATGAAAGATTACCTAGTGTGTGACTCCGCTACTTAGCCTCTGCTGTATGGTAAAGCTAGCTTGAAATGCCCCTAATATTTAAAGCATAATAATAATGAAATAATAATCATCTAGGCTAATACCCAAGGCACCACCTTAGGCCTAAGTCATCAAGCGACTTTTGAAGCCTTAATTCAGGTGGCCGGGTTACTATGCCAACAGCTCCCTACACTAACTATTTCCGTTAACCTCAACAAGTTTTTATGGAAGGGGAAACCGAAGAGCTCGGAGGAAAACCCCCTTAAACCAGCGGGGAGAGAACTTGTAAACTCAACGCAGAAGGAGTTGTTCCGAGTTTTCACCCAGTGCCCCAAGTTGGGATCGAACCCGGCTCCTCTGGCTGCGAGGCGAAAGTGCTAACCACTGCGCTGCCCCACTTTTGCCTAAGAAGTCTGATAGAAGATAATAAGTAATCAATAATCAGCTAGGCTAATACCAAAAAGCAACACCATAGGCCGAAGTAATCTAGCGCCCTTAATGTCATTAATTCAGGTGGTCCTGTAATAATGGTGGTTGCAAACTCTTCACGCCACGCGAGCTGACCGCTCCCTTCACTGAAATAATTGTAAACATCCACATTTCAATTTGTCAGATACGGAACCCGACCACATCCCAAAAAACTGTCCATCTGTCTGGGGCAACTCCGGGATAGTAGAATTGAAACGAACGCAACAGGTCCGTAGAGCAAAGTTCTTCAAACAACTCAACGAGTCGTCGGATTAAAACCAAGCTGGCAATCTTTGACGCGCGCCTTTTCTCTGTTCGGCCAAAAGCTCGATCGAGTCCCACTTTAATTAAAAACTAGTGAAGTAGGCGTAAGAAGCCACTTCGGATGGGAACTGAACCTCATTTCGGAAAAGAGCAGCTTTTTTGAGAGACGTGCCAGGGCCATTTGAGGAGTCGGTAAACAAGAAATAACCTCTAGAGTCGCCTAGTATCTCAATAGACGCTACGATCTAAGACTCGAAAGCGGAGTAAAGGCTGTACCTTCGTATTATATCCCCAACTATCCGGTCATTTCGACTAAGAGGCGCCACTTGGGCCCGAGAAATATTATCTACGGGGTCACCACTTTCGACCAGAGTCACGGGATAACTGAAGTGGGCCTGAGCTGCGGACGGTCGCGTCGAGAGCGGCTCACATCACTCGAGAAATATAATGAAATTTCTATCTAATATTCCGTCGCTACTATGTAAACTTATTGCCAACAAAAGGAAGGATTTTTATCCTTCATCGAAAATGGGGTTGGCTTCCCCGCCTTACTCTCCATCCTTTCCCCTTTAAAATAAATAAAATACAAGAAATTTCCTGATCTCCGAAAGGAATTGAAAGTAAGAATGAAATAAAACAGAGCGGAATATTGGTATAGGGCCCTCAGGGTACAACATTTTTTTCATTTGTTTTTAACCCCGGTTCGATTTAAGAAGGGAAAAACGTTCACATTACTGACTAATGTAGTTGAAATTGTGTATGCACTTAAAGTTCGGTATCATACGAACAACTTTTGACCTCCCAACTATACAGGGTGTTTCAAAAGGTTATGCAAAAATTTGAAGGAGTTGTAGGCGGTGAGTTGAGAAGTATGCCTGTTTTTTCCTCATTTTCCTACGATGAGTTAAATGAGCGCCAGAGAGATTCAAAGTTTGGCCTACTAGCCCCTGGAAGTAGGCTGCAACAAGCGTGAATCTAAGCAGCAGGGAAATGCGAACATTAAGGTTTGGGTTTGTGTAATAGGTGAAAAAGGACTTTGTAAACAAATCGAGGTAAAAAGTAAACTTAAACAGTATTTAAAGTCCCTGCTGCTTGGTTTTGCGCTCGTTGCAGCCTACTTGCAGGGGCTAGAAGGCCAAACTTTGAAGCTCTCTGGCGCTCTTTTCACTCATCGTAAGAAAATGGGGGAAAACAGGCATACTTCTCAACTCACCCCTTTAAACTCCTTCAAATTTTTGCATAATCTTTTTAAACACCCTGTATTTATTATTGCGTAGTGTGAACATCACCTTTTAGGCTATACGAAGAGGTCCGGAATTCCGAACCAAATTACCTGGGCCCGTGCAGCCTGGAACCCCGAGTTTGAACCCTTCACCGGATTTCCCCCATAATAACGTAGAACAGGAATACATACCTCGAACTTGGAATGATTATCTCGACCGTTTTCTTAAGCCATTATGACGTCAGAGTATACGGGTTTTTTCTTACGAGTTCCATTGGCTTAAAAATCTCCTACTTAAAATATCCTGGACTACCGGGAGTTACGGAGTATAGTGGACAACAGTCAATAGGGAATATTGCAGGATAACCCGAGGGGTAAGACACTCTGCGAACTCGGTGTACACTGCCGTACCTTTGACAGTGCTAAATGGAACTCGCGAACTCTTGAAAATATGTACCTTCAACAGTGCCCTATGCACGAACTTGGTGTACAGATTATCTGAGACAGTCTTACCCCTCGGGATAACCATTCCTAGTTTGAGGTATGTATTCCTGCATATAGTTGTTTTCAGTAATACGACGGAATTATTGTTTTACCAGGGCCTGGCCCGCTCTCAGCCACCCTATAACACTTGGTCGCTGCCATCTAGGAGCAACAAACACAGCACCCCACACAAGGAGTTTTCATTGGTTAGACGCTTTAGCGCTTGCTGCCGTCGGAAGGGGAAAATCCGGAAACTGTCTTCCCCCTTTCCGTAAAACGTTCAGCGTAAAGGTTAGTCCAATGAAATTTGTACACAACACTGCGTTAGCGTGTTTAAAGGCTAGTTGCGTTATCCTTGTGTTTTTGGCTCCTAGATGCAATAAAAGTTGTATCTATGCGCCATTAAATGGAGGTATGAAAGACTAATAGCGAAGTATAGTTTAAGATATGTCTCAACCAACACAATTCAAAGAGTCACTATTAAGTACCTGGCCAACTTGTTTCCATTCTGTTGAAAGTGGATTTTAAAGATATATATCTGGTGTGTGTCGGAAAGGCCGTTAAACGAAGGAATCCCTTCAGAGGTCATTGCAGGGGTAAAAACAGTTTCCTCTATTATTGCCTTTTAAAGTGGGTATTAAGAAACGGAGAAAACGGATTTCATAACGGTACCGGGTGTTGCGTGGCCCCTGGGACGGGCCCGTACTTCCCTGTATCACACGGATACAGTTGTAGGAAATGCAGTATGCACACACGAACTAGGGGGGGGGGGGGGCAGAGTCACCGTGTAGGGAAATATTCAACGTTCAAACTAAGGGGCAGATACCGAGAGCCAGTGGCACCGTGAGGTTGGAATTCATATTAAATGTGACGAGTGGGCTGGGGGATAGATTGATTGCTGCATGAGCGGGAATTAATATTCAAAGTCAGGGGGGGCAGATACCCCGAGTTACAGGTGCCTTGAGGGGAAATTAATATCCAAAGTGAAGAGGGGGGCAGATACGCTGAGTTACAGGCACCTTAAGGGGGAATGAATATTCAAAATGCAGGGAGGTGGGTCAGATACCCCGAGTTACAGGTGCCTTGAGGGGAAATTAATATCCAAAGTGAAGAGGGGGGCAGATACGCTGAGTTACAGGCACCTTAAGGGGGAATGAATATTCACAATGCAGGGAGGTGGGTCAGATGCGACGAGTTACAGGCGCCTTAAGGGGGAATGAATATTCAAAGTGCAGAGTAAGGGAGGTAGATACGCCGAGCTAGAGGTACCTTGAGGGGGTATGACGATTGAAGACTCAACGTGGAGGTGCAAAAACGCCAGTGGTTCGTTCGCTGGTCCAAGGGATAACGCAACACCCGGTTTACTCTTTCTTACCTCCACACACAGTGTAATCGGAATATATTGGTGGAAGAAAAATGGTCAAACCCTTGAACGCGGGCGTTTATACAAAATATGTTACATTTGCGGAGGGGAAAACCCTAAAAAATAATAACAATATATTGTGGAATGATTTTCGATAGAGCTTATAGACGTTGCAGTAATCACAGGAAAAATAAACAGGGCTATAATATAATATTTAAAAATGATATTAATGAAGTTAACTTTCCAATGAACCTGTTTATTTAAACCCGATGAGAGATGCGAGTCTTTCGGAAAACTTAGTAGAGAGAGTTCCAAATTCGATCTGCTCCAATGGCTACTTTCACGCAACTCATTGGACTTTGAAGGATCCGGTCTATGGAGATTGTAAAACCCCGGTTTCCCCCTTTCTACGAGTCCCCCAAAAGAATATACACCTACAGAAGTCTATTTTTAGATCTAAGGAGACACGGCTTCATGTAATCTACCACTTCCGCTTTCTTTGAAATATGCGATATTTAAAATTTGCTTAAATGAAATTTTTGTATATACAGTCCCAGAACTGAAATAAATGTATACAATATATAATACATAATACATAATATATAGTACATAATATTTAATACATAATATTTAATACATAATATAAAATATATAATATATAATACATAATATATAGTACATAATATTTAATACATAATATTTAATACATAATATAAAATATATAATATATAATACATAATATTTAATACAAAATATATAATACATAATATTTAATACATGAAATATAATACTTAAGACATAATATATGATACATAATATATGATACATAATATATATAGATCGATTTATAAATTACTTACAAGAAAAAAACATTTAGAGCGTAGCCCTTAGAGGTTCGATTTCAACGCTTTTATTTGTACTAGATGGCGCCAGTTTAAGGGAATAACTAAATAACGTTATGGTATAAAATTGGAAAAGTGATAAATAATGGTAAATAATATTATGGTATTAAATTGGAAAAGTGATAAATAATGGTAAATAATGTTATGGTATTAAATTGGAAAAGTGATAAATAAAGGTAAAAAATATTATGGTATTAAATTGGAAAAGTGATAAATAATGTTATGGTATTAAATTGGAAAAGTGATAAATAATGGTAATTAATGTTATGGTATTAAATTGGAAAAGTGATAAATAATGGTAAATAATGTTATGGTATTAAATTGGAAAAGTGATAAATAATGGTAGGTAATTGTAAATAATGTATTTCCATGAATTATATTATTTATATAGTATTTAAAACTTAAACCCACATTTATGGTGATAAAACCTTTAGGATTTACAACAGACTTGTAGAGTAATGAAAATAGAGTTTAAGATCTTATAAAGTTGATATATCCCGTTTTTTTTAATTATTTTCTTGATTTTTATACAATATAAACCAATATTAACTATTATTTACCATTTTTGGAACACTGAGCGCCATCTAGACTTATTACGATCGCGAATAATGACGTCAAGATAATACCTCCTATACTATTTTCCCATATTGTTACGTATCAGAATTCATTCTTGACCATACATTATTGATGTTATTCCAGTAGATTTGTAAAAAAAACGTAGTCTAAAATCAGACACTCGCTAATTTAGAAAACAAAACCAAAAATCCGCTTGACTTAACGAAACGCGAGTTCATTTTATTTGAAAGTCATTTATAGTGTTATACGACCCAAAATAAAGACTTTCGAAATGAGGTACAAGCTTGCAATAATCGTTAAACAAAATTACGTCCTAAACGGCTTCGATTCCAAACTGGATAGTGGGTACTTTTTGAAAAATCTAATTTACAGATTTAAAGGAACTTTATTATCTAGAATCCGCTTCCTGTAGTAATTTTAAGGACACCCCTTAGACACGTTTAACAAAATAAAAAAAATAGTAAAAATGTAAGGGTAAACCCAATTAATGAAATAAATTGAAAAGAGGCCTGCTGGTTTATTAGGCTTATCTAAGTACGACCTACAAAATTTCAAATTTTTAATTATTCGTTACACGCCTGGAGCGTAATAGTTTTACATAACTTAATCAAAAAGTAGAAATTTAATATCAACGAATAATTGCTTATACTTTTATTACTACGGTAACTCTATTCAAACATGGAAGTAAACGGAAATTTTGGTTCATGACGGGGGGATGTGACAGGTCATAAAGGGGGAAGGAACGGAAAATTTGCGTTGTCATTTAGCTGTCTCGTTAACTACGTCGCGTTATTAAACACGAGGGCGTGGCCAAGTCAAACCTCAACAATCCATTGGGAAATTATCCTGTCATTTCCCTAACACGTACTCTATGTCCGCGCGAAGGGACGAAAATTACTTGGCGCTCTAACCGGGAGAGTCATAGCGAGCATCATTTTGTGAAATTGCAATGAGAGTGGAGCTAAAGCGAGGTTATATTCACTGACAATTAACGAGCGTTTAGTTTGCAATGTTGAAGAGTATATTAGCTGTCAGTGAATACTGGTATGTTAAGGACCTTCATTGAATGGTTGAGCTATATTCCGTATATTGATGTAAAATTTAATAAGCGTTTAGTAATCGTCGATTGATTATATGGAGATTTGAAAGGGTTTAATTGCATTATATAAAGGGTTTGGGTTTAAAATCCTTAAGAAAAGATTAAAATCTCGATTTACCAGAGTTGGCAAGAACCAGCCAGACTGGATTAATCCACCCTGGTTTTAGCAGATTTAACCACCGGAAAAATCCATTGTTAAAACCACTTTTTATTTCGCATTTTGAGTTATGGAGAACGTATTTTGCATTTTGAGTTATGGAGAAAGTATTTTGCATTTTGAGTTATAGAGAAAGTATTTCGCATTTTGAGTTATGGAGAAAGTATTTTGCATTTTACATTTTGCATTTTGAGTTATGGAGAAAGTATTTTGTATTTTACATTTTGCATTTTGGGTTATGGAGAAAGTATTTTGCATTTTACATAAATTTGCATTTTGAGTTATGGAGAAAGTATTTTGCATTTTACATAAATTTGCCTTTTGAGTTATGGAGAAAGTATTTTGCATTTTGAGTTATGGAGAAAGTATTTTGCATTTTGAGTTATAGAGAAAGTATTTTGCATTTTGAGTTATGGAGAAAGTATTTTGCATTTTGAGTTATGGAGAAAGTATTTTGCATTTTGAGTTATGGAGAAAGTATTTGGCATTTTGAGTTATGGAGAAAGTATTTTGCATTTTGAGTTATGGAGAAAGTATTTGGCATTTTGAGTTATGGAGAAAGTATTTTGCATTTTGAGTTATGGAGAAAGTATTTTGCATTTTGAGTTATGGAGAAAGTATTTTGCATTTTGAGTTATGGAGAAAGTATTTTTCATTTTGAGTTATGGAGAAAGTATTTTGTATTTTGAGTTATGGAGAAAGTATTTTGCATTTTGAGTTATGGAGAAAGTATTTTGCATTTTGAGTTATGGAGAAAGTATTTTGCATTTTGAGTTATGGAGAAAGTATTTTGCATTTTGAGTTATGGAGAAAGTATTTTGCATTTTGAGTTATGGAGAAAGTATTTTGCATTTTGAGTTATGGAGAAAGTATTTTGCATTTTGAGTTATGGAGAAAGTATTTTGTATTTTAATAAATAAGCTTGTTTATATCAGTAATATGATAAGTCTCAAACGTTTCCTTTTAAATTCGTCTCTAATGAAGTTCAATTACGTAAAAATTAACTTTGATGTAAATTACTCTTCTCCGCAATACACCCGGCGAAAACCATATGACTGGCTCAAGCATCTGATAGACTCTTTTACGATCCAATCACGTAGTCGCCTTTTTGTCACGTGGTCGAGGCTTCCTTTAACTGCTTCCGGTATTGGGTTTTTTCCTATTTTAATAATACCTTTATTTATATATATATATTTATTTATTTACCTATTTATTAATCAAGAAATCTCTTCGATAGTGAAAATTGAACATTCGGTTGCTAGGCCTAACGCTTCTCTGCTCAAACCGGAAGCGGATAGAGGAAGCCTAGACCAAGGGGACCTACTGAGCGAAATAAATTGTCATTGGCTAGCTGCATAAGCAGCCGATGCCGGGATGGTGACGTCAGTGGGAAGCCAGAAGCTCAGATTTCCGCATTGAAATCAATGCTGTAGTATTGTCTTATCGCCGTATCTTTGACATATTTTAGTAATTAAATGAAATTAGTAT
The DNA here is from genome assembly GCF_980474605.1 of Leiobunum rupestre. NCBI lineage: Eukaryota > Metazoa > Arthropoda > Arachnida > Opiliones > Sclerosomatidae > Leiobunum > Leiobunum rupestre. The sequence continues at coordinate 26,949,176 of NC_143388.1, forward strand.
CCATTAAGACCATTTTATGATCACTAAATTATGTAAACTAAAGTAAGTAACCCAAAAATTCATTTAAATAAATGCAATATATATTTTTATTTGGTTTAAAGATCTTAGCCGGTAGTAAGCCTAGGCCAAAACAGTGACGATTTCACGATTCGAGGAGCTGAAGAAATTAGGAATAGTTAATCATTAAGTGATTGACTCGATTGAATAAAGTAAATTAAGCCAGTAAACGGATTAGAAAATTTAATCAAGATTTTTAAAACAAAAGCATGTTAAAATATTACTGTGAATCTCTATTTCAGATATAATAAAGATAATAATGGTAACCGTGTGTACTTAGGCAGCTCTTTAGTTCAAAATTCGTGCTTAAAAATTTTTCTCGTTCAGGTAGACTAACTTCCCTTAATTAGTTTCCAGTAAGAGATAGTCGTCTCTATCTTGATATGGTTACCCTCTACAAGCTCCTCCATTATCCGAATCAATCTTATTTTTCATATTTGGTCTCTACCTTCAGAACGAGAGGCAACAGTCGTAAGCTATGACTCCGCAACTCTAAATGTGACTCGTTAAAATTATCCTTTTTTCCTCGGGTTATTATTCCCTGGAACTACTTCCCAGATGACATTGTGTGCGCGGGCACTGTGGATGTCTTCAAGAAAAAATTGTCAAATGTCACTTTTTGTAATTTAATTTAACCACCCATGTGGTTTCCTATTTATATCTTAACTCTCGGGTTCTTCGGTCTTCTGACCCTAGCCCCCACCTGGACTGTTGAGAAAAAAAGTATTTAGTTATTGTTTTGATCTCAATCTTTATATTTAACTACATAAAATTAGTAGTTACAACTCTACTGAAATTGAAGTTTGATCAATAGTTATTTGTAATATTTATATAATTAAGTGATTTCTAATAACTTTGTGAATAAATTTTCCTTTTATATTCTTAAAACGGAAATATTTTATTTAAGTTTAATAAACAATTATAATTAAATACTTTGATAAATGAGATATTGCTCGTTTTACATTGAATGGAATTATTAATACCGAGTTTTTCCCAAAAACAAAAATAGACCTTCCTCTTTTAGCCACCTTTAAATAATGAAAACTTCAGAGCATTTGTACTTTAGATAGTGCAAATCATATAAGAGACTATTCAGTTTATTAATTAGCATATGTAAAGGTAATTTTAATTGAAAACGATGCTTTAAAAAACCATTTAAGAAAGCAATGTCTACACACAGTAAAGGTTGCAACAGGTCTTTAGGCTTCCCACTGACGTCATAGCTGGCGTAGAAGACCGAAGAGCAGACGACGGGAAAATGAAAACCCCGCTAAGTAGGCAACCTTTATTAGCGTATTTATGTTTTATGAACCTTGAGCCTAGACCATCTGACGTCTCCGCGATTGGATGATAAGACAGCCTATGAGATGCTTGAGCCAGTCACATGATTTTCGCCGGGTGTATTTCGGGGAAGACGAACGTACATCAAAGTACATTTTTACGTAATTAAACTTAATTAGAGACGATTTTAAAAGGAAAGGTTTATGATTTATCAAATTACTGATATAGACAAGCTTATTTATAAAGAAATATAAGATGTAACTTTTCTTTCATTAAAATTGAAACTTCAAAGGTCACAGTGAGTTTTTCACTAAAGCAATTTCTTTGGAGCGATTACAATCAGAAATAGCGCGGCTTAACGAAGAAATTAGCTTGTCAGGAACAGATCTTTAGGATTAAGAAGAGGGCTTTGCGATAAACTTTGGCAACTCGGAGGACAAGGAGAAAAACGTACTCAAGGAAAAGATTTTCGAATCTTAATATGAGGGGGAAAAACCTCTCAGAGGTTTTAGTTGTATAAGTGGAAATGCCTACGACATCTGTTTCGGGATTTAACAGAGTATGCAAATTGACTTCTCCAAGTATTTTTTGGCATATTTCACCTAAGCTGCATTTACCACATAGCAATATTTTAATATTTAGTGTTAATTCCTTGAGTGTTAAGGCTTTTTTTCACTAGGACAAAAATATCCGTTAGGCATAAGGCAAATTTTTTTTTTTGAGACACACAAACATTGGTGTCGACCCGAGGCCTTAGACACCAGCACACATACAATAACTGATTAATCAGGGTGAGATATGTGTAACGGCCACGCCAACGGGGGGATACGTGGGGACAGGGGTAAGTATCCCGACCACCCGTTGGGGGATTGGTAGTCGTCCTCACACGGCCTGGCATAAGGCAATTCGCTAACGAAAACTCCGGCAGCGCCCCCTATCCACATTGCGCGTAACTGTATAGTGGTGATCAGCATTCAGCAAATAGTGGTGTGCTACTGATGAGATGGTATTATATACGTTTAAACAGCGAATTAGTGTTTTCTTGGTAAGTAGGATTGAATGTCAAGTTTAAAGACATAATGTTTGGTTCTAATTATATACTGTCATTAAGATTTGAAGTCCTTTTGGGTTTACTTAAAACATTGTTAGAGTAGGCCTTGGAGCAATATTGTTCAAATAAAACATGACATCTCAAAAAGGTATGCTAACATTTAATTGGTATTCTATTATATTATCCTATTTTAACCTTTATTTATTCCATAATAGTGAATCTCACCATGGTTGAAATTTGTAAATACATTGGGGAAAAGCCAAGAGCCTTAGAAGAAGGAGAACGGATGTTTAGAGAAAGCCCAAAAGGATCAAAATGGGAACAAACTGGAGAAAGTTGCTCGGGCCAAATTTTCGTGGCTTAAAAAAGTACAAGTATTGGAATATGGCCTCTTAATTAACTTAAATAATCCATTCCTAGCTTTTAGCCCAGATGGATTATACATGGAAAATGGAGAGATAAAATTACTCGAGATTAAGAGTCCTTATGTAGCAAAGAAAATATCAATTGAAGATGCTGTCGCTCAAAACAAATTAAACTTCTTGAAAATGGGAAAAGACGGAATTTATTTACCAACTAACGATTGTAGAGGCTACTATGCACAAATTCAGCGTGGCCTTTATGTGTTAAACATAAACATGCTAATTTTCCAAGGGCTATCTTTTAATTGATATTCTAAGAGACGAAGATTATTTGAAACAAAACATAGTCAAATTGTGAAATTTTTATTTCAAATTATATTTACCATTACTAGTCAAGAGTAAGTGATTTTTAAAACAAAAAAGTTCCTATTTTGTACTGTGCCAATTAGTATTATATAAAAAAAGTAAAATGAATTTGATCAATTAATGTTATAAATGAATTTTTACTTGAAGTCTTATTTATAATAAAAGATTTTTAAACTTATTTGATAAAAATTAATAAAATAATCATCATCGTCATTAAATAAGATTTAAACTTAGTCATCAAATTTATCATCTGCTAGAATTGGTTTTAGTAAATTTACTAATCCACATATGACCTTCAGAATTTCGTCACAGTAGGGAACTAAATCAAGGTCAAATTTATCATTTAAAATTTTAAATAATTTGATTCTTTGAATGGTTATCTCCACGTGAACACGAGCGGATGCAATTTTTTGATTTTTTACACTTTCTTCCTTACTAAACTGTTTTTTTCTCTCAAAAATGGAGGGATGTGTAGAGCTATGCCATTGGCCGCACATTCATCTTCAATAAGGAAGCCTAAATTTAAGTTGAATGAGTTTTAAAATATTTTTTTAACATATTACACTTTTATGCATACCTTTGTCAACCATAATTCCATCAATAAATTGTTCACAAAGATTTATGACCCCACTCTCAAGGGTGACTTCCTTGTCGCTTACTTTTCCACCCCAGGGGTCGCTAACGAGCGTGATCATGCCAGAAGGTGAAATTCCAATGATAATTTTTATTGTGTGAGTTCCTTTATAATGGTTGTAGGTTGCCACTCTGTCGTGAAATGTGTTGGGCTTCATCATAGGTACTTCTGAGCAGTCCAACACAATGCGAGTATTATTAAACTCTTTAAAACATTTAGGAGAGTTACTTCTGATATTTTCCATATCCGGCCAAAAGATAAATTTCTTCAAAACTTCAGCAAGGGCACAAAGGGTTCTTTTGAAATATGTTGAAACTGATCGATTCGAAATGACAAATAATTAAGCCAAAGCGTCAAATGTCAAATTTGACTTAAGCTTCATTACGGTTAACAACACCCTATCTTTTACAGGCATTAGAAAATTAGAGAGCTCGCTCTGGTTTTCAAGCCCTAAAACCTCACTTGAAAGGCTTTCAAATAGTTCTTTCCCAATGCCAGAAAGAGACACAAAATCAACAGTTCTCATTCCATTGCTTGAAATTCCAACTCTTGACCCAGCAAAATACTTTCCATGGTCCAAATAAACTTGAACACCAATAGACGCATTCGTTACTCTAGATGGTTTGTGAGATTGGTCCTTTCCTTGAGCTTCAGTTGTTACTTCAGATAGCATAGCTAAGTTTGATAATGACAAAACATTATCATCCGGAGCTGGTTCACTTGCGCTTTCAACAACTTTTGGAGCAATGGAATCTGTTATTGGTGATGTTGAACATAGAACTGCTTGATTTCAAATTAAATTTATGTTATTATTCTATTTATTATTTCACAAAAGTTTACCATAAAATAAGAATACCTTTAGAACGCTTTACGTCGTTGAGCTCGTTCTTTTATTCTAACTTCGGTTGATTCTTTAATTGGCTTACATGGCCATTTTTGGGAGGGAATGGCGTTACATTTCAAACGTCTTCTTACAGATCTACCATCTATTGATGAGTTTTTCGATTAATTTATTTTAAAATAATTAATATTATTTGCATCTCACCATTTCTTTCCAAGAAGTCATCATCTGTAAAATGGGCGCTACAAATCTGAGCCCACTTACTAGGCCTTTTCCCCGACTTTATCTTTGTTAACCATACATTTAAAAGTTTCTTACAACTTGGGAATTTATGAAATGATAATCCTGGCTTTGGTTCTTCTCTATTTTCTTCAGTTTTACGTTTTTTAAGCGCAGTATTATTGCAAAAAGGGACCGCACAACTTCTCCCACCTCTAGCGTTAATGTGAACCGCCATATTTCTTGGATTTGTTTTGATTTTGATCACCACTATACGCTGGAAAACCAAGCTGCAGGGGTAGCGACGGCAGCGCCACCTATACCCGTTTCGCTAGCGAATAGTTTTGTGTCGACGCAAAAATTTACGTTAGGCCTAATTCAATTTTCTCGGGTCGATGCAAAAATTTACGTTAGGCCTAATTCAATTTTCTCGGGTCGACGCAAAAATTTACGTTAGGCCTAATTCAATTTTCTCGGGTCGATGCAAAAATTTACGTTAGGCCTAATTCAATTTTCTCGGGTCGACGCAAAAATTTACGGTAGGCCTAATTCAATTTTCTCGGGTCGATGCAAAAATTTACGTTATACCTAATTCAATTTTCTCGGGTCGACGCAAAAATTTACGTTAGGCCTAATTCATTGTCTCGTGTTAACGAAAAAAATTACGTTAGGCCTAATTCAATTGTCTTGGGTCGACGAAAAAATTTACGTTAGGCCTAATTCAATTTTCTCGGGTCGATGCAAAAATTTACGTTTGCCTAATTCATTGTCTCGTGTTAACGAAAAAAATTACGTTAGGCCTAATTCAATTTTCTCGGGTCGACGCAAAAATTTACGTTAAGCCTAATACAGTGGTTTGGGGCGCGTCAAAATTGTAAGAATTCTTCCCTTGAAAGTGAGAATTCTCACTTCTCAAAATTTTGACGGTCCTTCTCACAGGAGGTGACGTCATCTCTGCTAACGAGGGGGGATATTATAAATAAAAATGACAACTAATATTCTAATCAGTTTACTTGATGCTGAAGAAAATAAACATTATGATATTTTTGTGGACGAAAATGAATTTCAGAGAAAACCGAATGTTAAGTTAATTTATAATGAAATATTTCCTTTTAAATTATAAATAAAATGTTTTCTTCCTTCATATATTGTCGAAAAAATTGTGTAAAAATAATATTTATTGTCAAAGGCTTAGTTTACAACGTTCGTGGCATTCTCGTAAGCCGCCATCTTTAGAAGAATCTTTTTACTTTTGATTTTAGCGAAGAACTCTTCTCAAGAGAAGAATTCCTTCTTAGAATTTTGACTGGCCCATGGCGTTAACGTAACAATTTACAATTTAATTGATCGATTTCAAAATTACGTTTTCGCGCGTGACAGTACCTTAAAGCTTGTTTTCCACTGGCGCACGTGTTTCTCAGCTTTGAAACAATCAAACGTTTTTACGCGCGTAAAGAAAATAACATTATGACGCGCGCTAGTGGAAAACAAGCTTTAAGCTTGGTTTCCACCAACGCGCGTAAGAGCGCGTCATAATGTTAATTTTTTGTCGTGCGTAAGAACATTTGCACGTTTCAAAGCTGAGTGTCGCTTTTTCACGAGCGCTGGTGGAAACCGAGCTTTACACTGTGAGATATAGCGTGAAGAAAAGTACATTATTACGCGCGTCATAGCTAAAGGGGGATGCACACATAGCCTTCGCGCGCGAAATTTCGCAGGCAAATCGCGTCGCGTCGCGTGACTTAAATAGAATGGAAGTCATGGCGCATGGGCGCGTGCGCGAAAATTCGCAGGCGAAATCGCTTGCGAACCGTATGTGTGTTTGAGCCTTTATTGATTACGTCGACGTTTGCTATCGCGGCATGTTGGTCCTTGTGAGAACCAGCCCTCAATGACGTTAAATAATGGAAAACAAAACTGTGTTCGGTTCAAGTGCAATTTTATATATTCAATCCATTGGTTCTGTGTCTCTTCTATGTGTTATCAGTGTGGAAAACAAGAGGATATCTGGAATTCTGCGGGGACCTGGCAACGTTCAACAATACCGCTATCACCCATCGAGGAATGGGACGGACAGTGATAGCGACCAAGAGACGGCCTTGGCCCTCAGCAAAAATATGACCCAAATGTTACAAAATCTACTGCGCCACTACAATAATAATCAGAGGCCGGGACACGGAGGTAACTATGAACGACCACACCGGCTCCTCCTCTTCCGTTCCTAACCTAGCCTAACTCAAACCAACCCAACCTAACGCCCAACCCAACCCAACACCCAACCCAACCCAACCTAACACCCAACAAACCCAAACCAACACCCAACCTAACCCAACCCAACCCAACCTAACACCCAACAAACCCAAACCAACACCCAATCTAACCCAACCCAACCCAACCTAACACCCAACCCAACCCAACCCAAACCAACACCCAACCCAACCTAACACCCAATCTAACACCCAACCCAACCCAACCCAACCCAACCCAACACCCAACCTAACCCAACCCAACCCAACCCAACCCAACCTAACACCCAACCCAACCCAACCCAACACCCAACCTAGCCCAACCCAACCCAACTCAACCCAAACCAACCCAGCCTAACCTAACCTAACCAACCTAAACCTATACCCTAAACCAAACCCATACGCTAACCCTAACTCATAGGCATATATTACTTTTAAAATATTGTATATTTATTCATTCGGTTGGATGGGACCCCGCCAACTTGGTGCTATGTTCATATATATATTGGCTTAATATTGATTCGGTCGAATGGGAATTCGGTTATATAGGAGAACACCCGTGATGGCAGGTCTGGCTAATTACATTCTGGAAATCTTTCAGTCCTATTTTCGGAGCTTGCGCTGGAAACAAGAAAAATTCAAACGCTGGTGTGCTCCTTTAACTGAGCCCCTTCGACCGCTTTACTAAGTTTTAAACTATCTGCATTAATCGATAAAGCGAATTTAAAGGCCCAAATAATTGTTTGAATTTTGGGGATTAGACTACCCGTTTTGGGAAGTGGGAAGGTAAGACTGACAATGTGAGTCATGCTGTGGAAAGGGAGGAGCAGCCTGAAATTTGAACCGAATAATTTAAACTGTTCTGTGGCCCTTTAAGTTTTATGAAGACTCCCTAGTTCAGCTTCCTACAATCACGGAAGCAATAAAAGTATGGATTTTCTAAAACAATTTCATAGGAAATTCATAAATAAGTTAATATCCCTATATAGTTTAATTTCCGTATTATACATCGTCAGAAAACTGTCTCAAGGTAATACATTTTAGATCTAGATGGACACCTCACGCAAAAAAAATATAGACACTTTTGATATTAGTCATGTTTTAGGCAAATAAGGCAATAGGCGCTCAATAAAACATCTTCAAGGAAATTGCCAAGAAGTTATATTTCTGAGAGCCAGGACCTGCAAGTCTGTTTATATAGTGCTTGTTGAAATAACGGTAACTTTCACCTGTCAACAAAACGTTGTGTTTTTGCTAAGCCAAACAAGCTACCTGGTTAAAAGGAAACATTTGTTGCATACCCTACAAGTGAAAAGTTTTCATTATTTCAACAAGCATTTAAACAGTAACTTACAGGTCCTGGCTTTCGGAATTAACGGCGACGGGCGCTCGACGTCACGTGTTAATTGGAACGTGCTACCAACCATGGACCCAGAATCTAAGGGTACTCATTGTTCGGGCTTTAAAAAGCACGCGCGAATACTGGGAATAGGAAAATCACGGCTAATTTTAGTCCAATGTGGACAAACTTGGCGTCGCTGAGGTCTATTTCCGACGTAGTTTCGTAGAGAATGAACTAAGCCTAGCCTAACGTTCTCGCACGTACTTAGCCCCGACTAAGATTCTTGTAGTGATTGTTGAACAGAATTCTTGAGGCGCTTCAAAGCGGCTGGTGTACCTCAGTACAGTGTTGGAAATAAGGCGGTGGCGTCGGTCAAAGACCAGTTTATTTTGGACTATGACCAGTAAATTAAATAGAACCTGGGGGGTTCATTGGTCATAATGGCCAGTTTATTTTTAATTAAAAGTATAATTCTATATCGAAAAGATAAAATGATAAAAGCGTTGCGCTCTCAGTTTCTCACAGACAATGAAATTGCGGATTTTGACTCCTAAATCGAGCGTATTTCGTGGCATCTGGCAGTAATGCAATTTGACGTTCTTCCGCTACAATCAGTCAGATTCGTAGAACTAAATGCGAAACATCTAGATCAATCATTAAGTATATGTTTAAAAAATAAGCATAGAAGACACTGCAATTTCTTTATGACTTTTAGAAACAAAAAGAAGGTCAAAAAGGAGTAAAACTGTTTTTATTCGAAGAACAAGAAGATGATGAAATATTTTTTAAAGTTCCTTAAGAAATTTGATAAATATCAAAGCTCTTTGGTTTGTGATAAATATAACTCATTATAGTTCCTAATCGTTATTAAAAATTAACTTTCATAGGTAAAATAAAAGGGGGGGGGGGAGAGAGAGGTGGGGCAGAAAAGGGTGGTCATGACCAGTTATTTTATTTTTAAGTAGGGGGTATAGTGGTCACATTGACCAGTACTTTTAAAAAGCTTATTTCCAACACTGCCTCAGTAAGCCTTCCAATTTAGACCATGCCTACCGTGAGTCCCCTTAGATCCTTGGTCCATGCACCGACCGTGCGTTGCGAGGCGTTTTTAAATAGAAGCGGTAAAGTTCCCTAATATTCAGTAGCGACATCTTTAGCCTAGTCGGAGTAAAATTTTCCTAATTAAATCAAATAAATAATTTTTTCGATTTATAAAAATCAACAACCCAGAATCAAAGTTAAAATACTTTCACGGAACAATATTTTTGAAGACACCATTAACAAGATGAACACTATAACGGATAAATACGACTTTTGGAAGTATTTCTTTTTGACCCCTGCAGCTAAGGTGGAAAAGTCGACGCTTTTCTTGCCAATATAATAACAAGCATCGCGTGCCTTTTCTATTTTTCTCCTGGTTGCGATTGGAGCAGGCTCGGCGACCGTTGTTACCACCAACATTCTCATTAGGAGCATGGGACCCATCTCCGAGCAAGATATGGTGAGTCTCTACTCTCTTGTTAATGATCTGGCGCCCCTACTTGTATCGATAGGTACTAACTTCCCGGACTTTCTTGATCTACGGCCGCCATACTTAGTCCGTGTCATTTAAAGAGAACATTCGATTTAACGACGGACACCCGAAATGAGTAAAATGACACTCTTAAATTTACGAAGCTGTCGTTTGCCAAACGATTTCCGCGTAGGGAATATTAATCGCCAAATATTTAATATTTAAAGGTATAAATCATTTAAATTTCATACTGAAATGTCTTCGCTAAATCTAGAAGAACAAACGCTCCAAATTTATTTGTAGCGAAGTAATTTTTCACTACGCAACTGTGAATAGATAAGACGTTGCGAGATAATTTCCGTTAAAACTGCAAATAAAAATGTTCATTGTTCAATGCGAAACCGCAAGCCTTGGTATCAAATACTAAAAGTAGAACACTAGAGAGAGCCAAGGCTTAAGAGGAGAATAAAGTAAGCCGCTTTAGTGGCGTTGGTCGGAAAGATAAAGCTACAGTTTACGAGGTGCTCGTTTTCGCGTCTTGTCGCCCATTAATCACGCGACGTCGAGACGACGACGACGGCGAAACGAAAACGACTCAGTAGAAGAAGCCGCGACCGCCAACTCATAAAGGCTGATGCAAAATGTATACACGCGAACGAAATGAGAAGCGAAAGACCGCGTAAAAGGAGAATTTGAAACCAAGGCCTAGTTTCGTAGCGCTCGGAACTTCGGAAGACGCAAAAAGCGCTAAGCCTTGGCTCGCGACTCGGCCTTGGTTACAGAAATTGGCGAGCCGTTAAGGAGAGCAACCACTTGTGGGATTGCTAACTCTCACACGCGATACTTTAGCCTTTCATTTCTCGTCTTGCCATCAGAGCGCTCCATTGTTAAGGGGCAAAGACAAAAACATAATAATAAAATAGGAAGTGAAATTCTCATAGAGGGCGCCTGTAGCTCTATCTATCTCTCTCTCTCTCTCTCTCCCCGAAGAGAGAATGCAGAGAGACACAGTGGATGGTTTCTCGAGTGGCTTTGTCGGAGCTCTATGTAATGCAGTATATTTTTCGCGTCTAAATTGCGTGGGATGTTTTTAAGTACCGCTGACTCTTCCTAAGAAAAGTTTTCCCTCTTAAAGTTTTCCGCTTTTTTTTGACAAGGTTGAGGGTTCTTTAAAACTCGGTCTATATTTGAGTTTGAAGTTGTTTCGGGTATATCCGATTAGATTGAATTGAAGCCCCAGGTCCCAAACATTTGCACCTTTGCCAAATATTTACAAATTATACATAGAGTGATTTCCTTTGCACAAGTTTCCGAATTTGAATAATATAAATTCACTTTAAATAAATAAACATACTCGAACAAAGATGCGACGAAAATTAACTTTGAAAAAGACTAAATGGTTGCCAAATTGATGTTTTAATAACGCGGTACCATAAGTTTATAATTACAATTCATAAGTGTTTCAGTTAGTCGATAAATTACTCATTCGGTACTTCCTCGTAGTATCGAAGTATAGATAAAAATTATTTTAGTTTGAATCCTTTGAAGAATGCTCTACAACTTTCTTATTGAAGGTTTTAGTATATTACCTACCGGTCAAAAAATACAATTTTGAATAACATGAAAATCTTTTTCGAATTTTCTGAAAATTAAAAAATACAATTTTGAATAACATGAAAATCTTTTTTTAGAATTTTCTGAAAATTAAAAAATACAATTTTGAATAACATGAAAATCTTTTTAGAATTTTCTGAAAATTAAAAAATACAATTTTGAATAACATGAATTTTTTTTAGAATTTTCAGAAAATTAAAAAATACAATTTTGAATAACATGAAAATCTTTTTAGAATTTTCTGAAAATTAAAAAATACAATTTTGAATAACATGAATTTTTTTTAGAATTTTCAGAAAATTAAAAAATACAATTTTGAATAACATGAAAATCTTTTTAGAATTTTCTGAAAATTAAAAAATACAATTTTGAATAACATGAATTTTTTTAGAATTTTCTGAAAATTAAAAAATACAATTTTGAATAACATGAAAATCTTTTTAGAATTTTCTGAAAATTAAAAAATACAATTTTGAATAACATAAATTTTTTTTAGAATTTTCAGAAAATTAAAAAATACAATTTTGAATAACATGAAAATCTTTTTAGAATTTTCTGAAAATTAAAAAATACAATTTTGAATAACATTAATTTTTTTTAGAATTTTCAGAAAATTAAAAAATACAATTTTGAATAACATGAAAATCTTTTTAGAATTTTCTGAAAATTAAAAAATACAATTTTGAATAACATGAATTTTTTTTAGAATTTTCAGAAAATTAAAAAATACAATTTTGAATAACATGAAAATCTTTTTAGAATTTTCTGAAAATTAAAAAATACAATTTTGAATAACATGAATTTTTTTAGAATTTTCTGAAAATTAAAAAATACAATTTTGAATAACATGAAAATCTTTTTAGAATTTTCTGAAAATTAAAAAATACAATTTTGAATAACATAAATTTTTTTTAGAATTTTCAGAAAATTAAAAAATACAATTTTGAATAACATGAAAATCTTTTTAGAATTTTCTGAAAATTAAAAAATACAATTTTGAATAACATTAATTTTTTTTAGAATTTTCAGAAAATTAAAAAATACAATTTTGAATAACATGAAAATCTTTTTAGAATTTTCTGAAAATTAAAAAATACAATATTGAATAACATGAAAATATTTTTAGAATTTTCTGAAATTTAAAAAATACAATTTTGAATAACATGAAAATCGTTTTAGAATTTTCTGCAAATTAATAATTTGAATGTTCCCTACGTCATACGTAAACCCTGAAAATTTAAAAACTCTACCTATTATAGATTTTGAGAAATAAAATCGGACACCCAGTATTAAATTTTTAATCGTGATTATTAGGATACCCTGTAACAAAGTTACAAAAAGCCGCAACGAAATTACAAAATTTTAAAAGTGTGCCGTTTTACGCTATATCTAAAAAAACATCAATGAAATTTCTATTCAAAAGTGTGCTGGTTTGGGTTATGAAAAAAGTTACATTGGGGTGCTTTGTGATTTCATTAACCCGGCCAGTAGTAAATTATACCATAGGCTTCGTGTGTAGTTTAAATTTTGGCCATAAGTAGCGCCGCCTACCGACCGAGTTTAAAATTGAATATATCAAGCTGTCTGCTCGTCTGCACAACAGCTGAACCGAATAACAGAAATTCAAAAGTTGTCTGCTATTTCTTCACATATTTAGTTGACTGATATTAAGGCAGATGGCGCTATATTTCCTAATCTCGAAGCTTATAATGTAGGGCTGTGTGAGTACTCGAACATCGATGATCGAGTACTCGGCCTTTTTTTAGATTGAGTCCTCGAATTCGACCTCGAATAAGTAGTTGAAGAATACTCGTCTTTTACCGAGTACCAAAATTTGCATATTTGGGAACCCGATTACTCGAATAAGCTGCTCTCTAAACTCGTCGAGTATTGGTTTTTTCTATCCTCGTTACTTCAAAGTTCTAAGAGGGGTTTTTACAACTTTTTGGGGGGCAATAAATGGTACCTACAAAGTTGTGGAAACTGTGGTTCATTTAAATTAAAGGAATATTTTTCAGCATTGAAAGTTACTTTGTACTCCTTTTAAAATTAATTTCATAATTTCTTTAATAAAACCAGCTTCTAATCAAGTACTCGATAACCCGACTCTTTAAAAATATTACTCGAGGTTTTTTTTGTTACTCTACCCGAATAAGAGAAAGTTTCCCCTGAATCAAGTACTCGATTACCCGACTCGACTTCAATAGTACTCGACTCGAATACTCGATGAAAAAAAATTGATTTTCGATAACCGACTCGATTGCCTAAAACCACTAATCACACAGCCCTACTATAATGCCCGCGGATAGTACTTATCCCTAACAAGGAGAGTGCTCGAGGTGTTTATTGCCGATTTGGTTCAAAGTCGGGCGTAATGTAGACCTATGAGATATGAAACTTCTTAAAAGGAGACGTTGTACTACCCATTCGATTTTCCATGGCAACCGACAATGTTTTTGACCACTTATAACAAAAATAAGATTTTTTCCCCATTTAAATAAAAAATTGTTACAATTTTACCCCAAAAATGTTCCAATTTACCCAAACTTGATGAAATTTACCTAAATGTGGTCCAAATTACACATTTCGTGAAACCGAGAAAATCTCATGCTTTTTTAAATGGAGATTTTTTTTGTTTTAAGTGGTCAAAAACATTTTCGGTTGCCATGGTAAATCGAATGGTGGGTGCAACGTATCCTTTTGGGAAATTTCATATCTCATAGGTCTACATTACGCTCGAATTTGAACCAAATCGGCAATAAACAACTCGGGAACTCTGCTTGTAAGTGTAAAAAATACATTGTTGATGATACCGTATTAATTAAATTAATAATTAATTTTTGGATTATTCCGTGTAGGCGTATTCGATGGATTGTTATTTCCGTCAAAAATGGGTGGACCAGCGACTGCAATTCGAGGGAGACATGGAGCAGCTAAGTCTCAACATTAAAATGCTGGAGCTTCTTTGGAAGCCAGACACTTATTTCCATAACGGCAAAGACTCGTATTTGCACACCATCACCCGCCCCAACAAACTACTCCGGATTCTCAGAAACGGTGAAATACTCTACTCTATGAGGTAAGGAAAACCTCCGCAAAAAATCCAAAATAAATCGTCGATTTGTCAGATTTAAAAAGGCCACCCACACTGGTGAAAAAATACGGGTTCTAGAAAATAAACCCTCTATCTGTAAAAGCCGCAGTTTACGAAAAGTTAAGTATTGCCAAAAGTATATAATATTTATACAGAAGTATTAACCTACATACGAAGGTGGGTGGCGGAGTGGTTAGCATTTCGCCTCGCAGCAAGAGGAGCCGGGTTCGAACCCAGAATGTGACAATGGGTGAGAACTCGGAACCACTCCTTCCGCGTTGGGTTTGCAAGTTATCTCCCCACTGGATAAAGGGGTTTTGCCCCCGAGCTCTTCGGTTTCCCCTTGTTGAGGTTAACGGTAATAGTTAGTGTAATTATAATTATTATAAAATAAAAATAAAAGGGTTTCCACTATTGTACAATTAAAAATATTTATTTATAATTGTACAATAGTGGAAACTCTTATATTTTTATTTTTATTGTATGTACAAGCGAGCCGGTAACAATTCTTTTAAATATTATTATTATGTTATTTCTTTGAAAAATTTACCTTTGCAGTTTCCCACTGATTTTTCAAAGTTTTGTCAAAATAAAAATATTATTCGTTGTTATTGTTATTTCTTAAAACTATTTTACATCGGTAGGCGGACTTAATACACTTACGACGTTAGTAAATTTCGAGCTGTGATAACGTCTGAAAAAAGTTCCCATTAAAAACTGCATAGAGAATTTTTACATCGTAAATGGACACTTATTGCGGAAGATAAATTTTATATACTTGTGGTCTTAGGTATCGTCAAATTATCGCTAAGAAACTGGCGTTTCTCAAATGCTCCGATAGATGGCTCTGTTTTCCATTAGCCCCCGATCCTTTCCCCGCCCCGATTGTAAGGGCATCTAGCGGGGGTAATCGTAACCAGTTTAAGTGGCGCAGTTGAATCAGCAGCTTTTAGAAAGACTGCATCGCGAGAGGAAAGGGATCAGTGACTGCGCCGCTAAGAACAAAAGAGTCTTCGAGTCTAGCTCGACAGATATTCAGCTTCAACAGAAGATTTCCTTCTTTCTGCTCTTAATTTCGGCGCGCAGTATTTCAGAATAGTCAACACGTTTTCCTCAAATGTCTTTAAAAGGCTTTTAACTCCTTCACCCCAAAAATCACTTCATCAGCCCGGAGCTGGTGAGTGGAGGGCTTGTCTAGATTAGATTTCTTTTCATCCCATTTTATTGAATAAAGGATTACGTCCATCAAAGGCATTTTCAAGTCTACGGCGATGTTTTAGAAGTCATTAAATTGTAATTCGCAGTTTTTCACATTTTCACTTTTCAAAAGTTCGTCTACCTTTGTTATCGTTACGAGTTGGATTCAGACAGGCAGAAAGTTCTATTCGCTTCTTGGGTGCTGGATAAAATAGTTTTCGGGTATTGAAACTAAAATAATATTGTCAAAGTTGTTGATTTTTTAATTTAAAAAGAAAAAGAAAAAGAATTTATTTTATTTAAGTCGGATTTTTATTGATTTTAATTATTTTTATATTATTTTATAAATTTTTTAAAGTTTTATGCCTTTTTTCTTGACAAATTGATAAATAATTTCAGTGCAGCTATAAAGTAAACTATAGTTTATTAAATTGAATTATTAATTAATAATTAAAATTAATTGTATTTTATCTGAATTTAAATCAATTATTTAAAAAAATCTTTTTATTTAAGCCAATTTGATTTAAATCAATAAATCACTGATTTAAAGATATTACAAAACTTACGAGTTAACCGGAGCAATAAAAATATAATAAATTAAAATAAAACTTAGTAAACTTTAACTGGGGGAAAAATCGAAAGAACTTCTTTTGCGTTAAGTTGACAAGTTGTCTCCCCACTGGTTAAAGGGGTTTTCCAACGAGCTCTTCGGTTTACATTTCCCATCAAAACAGGTTGAGTTTAACGGTAACGTGTTAGTGTAGGGAGCTGTTGACTACGCCACCTGATTTAAAGGTAATAAACGTCGCTCGATGACTTGGGCCTAGGGTGGTGCTATAATGATTAAAAAATAAATAATAATAATGACAATAAATTTTGAACGTAATTACCGACGAACTGTGTCGTGGTGGTGCCAAAGGTATAGGTTAAGGTTAGGTATAGGTTAAGGTTAGGTATAGGTTAAGGTTAGGTATAGGTTAAGGTTAGGTATAGGTTAAGGTTAGGTATAGGTTAAGGTTAGGTATAGGTTAAGGTTAGGTTAAGTATATGTTAGGGTAGGTTTAGGTTAAGGTTAGGTTTATGTTTAAATTAGCTTGGCATATGTTAAAGTTAGGTTAGGTATAGGTTAAGGTTGGTTAGGTATAGGTTAAGTTAAGTTTACATTTATGTTAAGGTTAAGTTAGGTATAGGTTAAGGTTAAGTTAGGTATAGGTTAAGGTTAAGTTAGGTATAGGTTAAGGTTAGGTATAGGTTAAGGTTAGGTATAGGTTAAGGTTAGGTATAGGTTAAGGTTAGGTATAGGTTAAGGTTAGGTATAGGTTAAGGTTAGGTATAGGTTAAGGTTAGGTATAGGTTAAGGTTAGGTATAGGTTAAGGTTAGGTATAGGTTAAGGTTAGGTATAGGTTAAGGTTAGGTATAGGTTAAGGTTAGGTATAGGTTAAGGTTAGGTATAGGTTAAGGTTAGGTATAGGTTAAGGTTAGGTATAGGTTAAGGTTAGGTATAGGTTAAGGTTAGGTATAGGTTAAGGTTAGGTATAGGTTAAGGTTAGGTATAGGTTAAGGTTAGGTATAGGTTAAGGTTAGGTATAGGTTAAGGTTAGGTATAGGTTAAGGTTAGGTATAGGTTAAGGTTAGGTATAGGTTAAGGTTAGGTATAGGTTAAGGTTAGGTATAGGTTAAGGTTAGGTATAGGTTAAGGTTAGGTATAGGTTAAGGTTAGGTATAGGTTAAGGTTAGGTATAGGTTAAGGTTAGGTATAGGTTAAGGTTAGGTATAGGTTAAGGTTAGGTATAGGTTAAGGTTAGGTATAGGTTAAGGTTAGGTATAGGTTAAGGTTAGGTATAGGTTAAGGTTAGGTATAGGTTAAGGTTAGGTATAGGTTAAGGTTAGGTATAGGTTAAGGTTAGGTATAGGTTAAGGTTAGGTATAGGTTAAGGTTAGGTATAGGTTAAGGTTAGGTATAGGTTAAGGTTAGGTATAGGTTAAGGTTAGGTATAGGTTAAGGTTAGGTATAGGTTAAGGTTAGGTATAGGTTAAGGTTAGGTATAGGTTAAGGTTAGGTATAGGTTAAGGTTAGGTATAGGTTAAGGTTAGGTATAGGTTAAGGTTAGGTATAGGTTAAGGTTAGGTATAGGTTAAGGTTAGGTATAGGTTAAGGTTAGGTATAGGTTAAGGTTAGGTATAGGTTAAGGTTAGGTATAGGTTAAGGTTAGGTATAGGTTAAGGTTAGGTATAGGTTAAGGTTAGGTATAGGTTAAGGTTAGGTATAGGTTAAGGTTAGGTATAGGTTAAGGTTAGGTATAGGTTAAGGTTAGGTATAGGTTAAGGTTAGGTATAGGTTAAGGTTAGGTATAGGTTAAGGTTAGGTATAGGTTAAGGTTAGGTATAGGTTAAGGTTAGGTATAGGTTAAGGTTAGGTATAGGTTAAGGTTAGGTATAGGTTAAGGTTAGGTATAGGTTAAGGTTAGGTATAGGTTAAGGTTAGGTATAGGTTAAGGTTAGGTATAGGTTAAGGTTAGGTATAGGTTAAGGTTAGGTATAGGTTAAGGTTAGGTATAGGTTAAGGTTAGGTATAGGTTAAGGTTAGGTATAGGTTAAGGTTAGGTATAGGTTAAGGTTAGGTATAGGTTAAGGTTAGGTATAGGTTAAGGTTAGGTATAGGTTAAGGTTAGGTATAGGTTAAGGTTAGGTATAGGTTAAGGTTAGGTATAGGTTAAGGTTAGGTATAGGTTAAGGTTAGGTATAGGTTAAGGTTAGGTATAGGTTAAGGTTAGGTATAGGTTAAGGTTAGGTATAGGTTAAGGTTAGGTATAGGTTAAGGTTAGGTATAGGTTAAGGTTAGGTATAGGTTAAGGTTAGGTATAGGTTAAGGTTAGGTATAGGTTAAGGTTAGGTATAGGTTAAGGTTAGGTATAGGTTAAGGTTAGGTATAGGTTAAGGTTAGGTATAGGTTAAGGTTAGGTATAGGTTAAGGTTAGGTATAGGTTAAGGTTAGGTATAGGTTAAGGTTAGGTATAGGTTAAGGTTAGGTATAGGTTAAGGTTAGGTATAGGTTAAGGTTAGGTATAGGTTAAGGTTAGGTATAGGTTAAGGTTAGGTATAGGTTAAGGTTAGGTATAGGTTAAGGTTAGGTATAGGTTAAGGTTAGGTATAGGTTAAGGTTAGGTATAGGTTAAGGTTAGGTATAGGTTAAGGTTAGGTATAGGTTAAGGTTAGGTATAGGTTAAGGTTAGGTATAGGTTAAGGTTAGGTATAGGTTAAGGTTAGGTATAGGTTAAGGTTAGGTATAGGTTAAGGTTAGGTATAGGTTAAGGTTAGGTATAGGTTAAGGTTAGGTATAGGTTAAGGTTAGGTATAGGTTAAGGTTAGGTATAGGTTAAGGTTAGGTATAGGTTAAGGTTAGGTATAGGTTAAGGTTAGGTATAGGTTAAGGTTAGGTATAGGTTAAGGTTAGGTATAGGTTAAGGTTAGGTATAGGTTAAGGTTAGGTATAGGTTAAGGTTAGGTATAGGTTAAGGTTAGGTATAGGTTAAGGTTAGGTATAGGTTAAGGTTAGGTATAGGTTAAGGTTAGGTATAGGTTAAGGTTAGGTATAGGTTAAGGTTAGGTATAGGTTAAGGTTAGGTATAGGTTAAGGTTAGGTATAGGTTAAGGTTAGGTATAGGTTAAGGTTAGGTATAGGTTAAGGTTAGGTATAGGTTAAGGTTAGGTATAGGTTAAGGTTAGGTATAGGTTAAGGTTAGGTATAGGTTAAGGTTAGGTATAGGTTAAGGTTAGGTATAGGTTAAGGTTAGGTATAGGTTAAGGTTAGGTATAGGTTAAGGTTAGGTATAGGTTAAGGTTAGGTATAGGTTAAGGTTAGGTATAGGTTAAGGTTAGGTATAGGTTAAGGTTAGGTATAGGTTAAGGTTAGGTATAGGTTAAGGTTAGGTATAGGTTAAGGTTAGGTATAGGTTAAGGTTAGGTATAGGTTAAGGTTAGGTATAGGTTAAGGTTAGGTATAGGTTAAGGTTAGGTATAGGTTAAGGTTAGGTATAGGTTAAGGTTAGGTATAGGTTAAGGTTAGGTATAGGTTAAGGTTAGGTATAGGTTAAGGTTAGGTATAGGTTAAGGTTAGGTATAGGTTAAGGTTAGGTATAGGTTAAGGTTAGGTATAGGTTAAGGTTAGGTATAGGTTAAGGTTAGGTATAGGTTAAGGTTAGGTATAGGTTAAGGTTAGGTATAGGTTAAGGTTAGGTATAGGTTAAGGTTAGGTATAGGTTAAGGTTAGGTATAGGTTAAGGTTAGGTATAGGTTAAGGTTAGGTATAGGTTAAGGTTAGGTATAGGTTAAGGTTAGGTATAGGTTAAGGTTAGGTATAGGTTAAGGTTAGGTATAGGTTAAGGTTAGGTATAGGTTAAGGTTAGGTATAGGTTAAGGTTAGGTATAGGTTAAGGTTAGGTATAGGTTAAGGTTAGGTATAGGTTAAGGTTAGGTATAGGTTAAGGTTAGGTATAGGTTAAGGTTAGGTATAGGTTAAGGTTAGGTATAGGTTAAGGTTAGGTATAGGTTAAGGTTAGGTATAGGTTAAGGTTAGGTATAGGTTAAGGTTAGGTATAGGTTAAGGTTAGGTATAGGTTAAGGTTAGGTATAGGTTAAGGTTAGGTATAGGTTAAGGTTAGGTATAGGTTAAGGTTAGGTATAGGTTAAGGTTAGGTATAGGTTAAGGTTAGGTATAGGTTAAGGTTAGGTATAGGTTAAGGTTAGGTATAGGTTAAGGTTAGGTATAGGTTAAGGTTAGGTATAGGTTAAGGTTAGGTATAGGTTAAGGTTAGGTATAGGTTAAGGTTAGGTATAGGTTAAGGTTAGGTATAGGTTAAGGTTAGGTATAGGTTAAGGTTAGGTATAGGTTAAGGTTAGGTATAGGTTAAGGTTAGGTATAGGTTAAGGTTAGGTATAGGTTAAGGTTAGGTATAGGTTAAGGTTAGGTATAGGTTAAGGTTAGGTATAGGTTAAGGTTAGGTATAGGTTAAGGTTAGGTATAGGTTAAGGTTAGGTATAGGTTAAGGTTAGGTATAGGTTAAGGTTAGGTATAGGTTAAGGTTAGGTATAGGTTAAGGTTAGGTATAGGTTAAGGTTAGGTATAGGTTAAGGTTAGGTATAGGTTAAGGTTAGGTATAGGTTAAGGTTAGGTGTAGGTTAAGGTTAGGTGTAGGTTAAGGTTAGGTGTAGGTTAAGGTTAGGTATAGGTTAAGGTTAGGTATAGGTTAAGGTTAGGTATAGGTTAAGGTTAGGTATAGGTTAAGGTTAGGTATAGGTTAAGGTTAGGTATAGGTTAAGGTTAGGTATAGGTTAAGGTTAGGTATAGGTTAAGGTTAGGTATAGGTTAAGGTTAGGTATAGGTTAAGGTTAGGTATAGGTTAAGGTTAGGTATAGGTTAAGGTTAGGTATAGGTTAAGGTTAGGTATAGGTTAAGGTTAGGTATAGGTTAAGGTTAGGTATAGGTTAAGGTTAGGTATAGGTTAAGGTTAGGTTAGGGTAGGTTAGGGTAGGTTAGGGTAGGTTTAGGTTAAGGTTAGGTTTATGTTTAAATTAGCTTGGCATATGTTAAAGTTAGGTTAGTATAGGCTAGGAGGCTTATATTAAAATTAGGTTAGGTATATGTTAAAGCTAAAGTTAGCTTAGGTACAGGTTTAGGTTAGGTTAGATTTATATTAAAGTTAGATGAGGTATATGTTTGAGTTTGGTTAGGTTTATATTAAAATTAGGTTAGGTATAGGGTAAGTTTAAGTTAGGTATTGGCTGCTTGTTCGTAGCATCGTAGGCATACGTTGTTGCTAAGCAGGCTACGAATAGGTTAATGTTAGGTTAGGTTCGGTTTAGGTTAATTTAAATTAGGCTTAGTATAAGGTTAGTTCCAGTTTAGGTTAGGTTTAGTAAAAAGCTTAGGTTAGTTATGTTTAGGTTAGGTTTAGTATAAAGCTTAGGTTGGTTATGTTTAGGTTTAGTATAAAGCTTAGGTTAGTTATGTTTAGGTTTAGTATAAAGCTTAGGTTAGTTATGTTTAGGTTTAGTATAAAGCTTAGGTTAGTTATGTTTAGGTTAGTTAGGATGTATGTTAAGTTATATAAATAAATGTAACGATATTTTATTTATATACTCCACACATGCGAATTTCTTAAAGTTTAATTTCAGTCCCTTTTAAGTGCAAATTATTATTTCTTAAATGATTCGTCTGTTATTCATTCGAGTTGCTAGAGACACTTAGAAAGCCGATAGTATAACGATACGTATAGTCTAAGAACGGTTGCCATCATCTTGCAAAACTTGGGTTATTAAATACTTGGTTTAGCGGCTAAATCTATATTAGCTATTTGAAGAGGGGGTTTCGCAGCTGCCGCGAAGTCGGGGCTTAATACGCCGTTACGGTTGCCAGCTCGCCGCCAAATTTGAGACGGGATTTGCGGTCATTTTAATCAATCCTTTACCATACTTTCCATTTACTATAGCGGCCGTCTTCGTGACAATCAGACTGCATTTCTAATTGGAAAACTTTCTATTTCCCCGCCAGCCGCAAGATTTCGGGCCAAACGGGAATGGGAGGGGGTGGTTTGAGGTCAGTTTTATAGCCCCTTCTCCGGGCTTCACTAATTAACATCGCCGGCGGCCAGTAATCGCTGTTCGCTAATATTCTTCGCCAAAGTTACTGAGTTGAGAAGAATATACGACTTTCGAAATATTCATTTATAATTTTAACGAACTTGCCGTATTTTAAAGAGGAAATTTTGTTTTCGAGGTTCGATCATAGAAGGAGCCTCCGTTCCCGATCGAGGAAGAACTGACCACTTGGTTCCTGGTCGATAAATTGGATTGGGATAGGCGCCGTTCGGACAGCCAACGTTTAATGGTGTCCGAGTTAAGTCTTTTGAAGGAAATGTTGTTTAGGCTTGGTACTTATCTAGATTTATGCTTTTAGGATAAAATTTACGGTTTGTGTTGCATAAATTAGTGTTTCGCGATTTTAAATAATAGGAAAAATATTTCGAAACAAAATATCAATTTATGACATTTTTCCAAACTTGTTACATCACAGTTATGGCTTTAAATGTTGCCTACGTTATTATACAGGTTTTGAGAATATATCGATACAGATTTTGAGAATATATCGATACAGATTTTGAGAATATATCGATACAGATTTTGGGAATATATCGATACAGATTTTGAGAATATATCGATACAGATTTTGGGAATATATCGAAACAGATTTTGATAATATATCGATACAGTTTTTGATAATATATCGATACCGATTTTGAGAATATATCGATACAGATTTTGAGAATATATCGATACAGATTTTGTGAATATATCGATACAGATTTTGAGAATATATCGATACAGATTTTGTGAATATATCGATACAGATTTTGACAATATATCGATACAGATTTTGACAATATATCGATACAGATTTTGATAATATATCGATACAGATTTTGAGAATATATCGATACAGATTTTGAGAATATATCGATACAGATTTTGAGAATATATCGATACAGATTTTGATAATATATCGATACCGATTTTGTGAATATATCGATACAGATTTTTATAATTTATCGATACAGATTTTGATAATATATCGATACCGATTTTGAGAATATATCTATACGGATTTTGTGAATATATCGATACAGATTTTGAGAATATATCGATACGGATTTTGTGAATATATCGATACAGATTTTGAGAATATATCGATACAGATTTTGAGAATATATTGATACCGATTTTTACCTTTAACGACATCTAACCGATTATTTCAGATACCATTACAAAGCTTACATGACGCGTGAGGTAAACACGTTAAATAATTCACCTTTTGAGAAAATCGTATTTAAAATATCGGGGTATTGGTATTTTTAAAATTGGTATCGGTTATTATCGGTAATTTAGACGCCAACCGATTAATCGTGAAAATTTAGATATCGGTTTTGGACAAACAATAATTTTATTTATATTTGTATTAGCAGTCAGGCTAAACCGTAGACGAAGATATATTTCACAAGGATATCTTGTTCTTAAATTCTCGAAATTCAATTTCTTTAAAAAAGCTAAAATAACTAAATCCCAAATTTTCTAAAATTCAACTGTTTGCACTTTTTTACGCCATATTTTTTTGGGGTTTAACTCTTGAAAGTATAGACAACTGTTTACGAGATACGAGAGAACCTAATGGCCCTAATTCTTGAATTAAAATACCAGAAATGAATTGAAGAAATTTTCCGTGCACGTGCCTTTATAATAACGTAGGCATAGACAGGTTAAGTGTAGTGAAAACGGTTTGTGCGCAATAAGACTATGTCTATAATCCTATACTTTCTCCTTAGCGCTGAGCTTAACCCATAGACTAAGGAAAGTTATTCTTTGCTTAACCTGTCTAATATAAGATCTATTTTTGGTCTAAAAACCCCTGTAGAAGTATTCCACTTACAATACACCCGTGTTCAGGGAGAAGCTTATTACAAATACACGACACGAAACACCTAACACTAAAACGTAATTTTCCAACCACACAAACTTCACCAAACTCCCACCTTTAATCGTAATACCAATAAACTTCCACAATAGCGACATTATCGGGAAATCTCCCCACTTAGAGCTCGGACGTGACGTCATTACCGCTTACACAGTACGCGTTATATCCAAATTCGTGGATGGTCTATAAAATGGCCCGCGCAGTTATCATCAGCTTTGTGGCGTCTCACTTCGGGTTTTCTTTAGGCCCACACCTAACACCAACAGAAGATAATAGGGGTCCGTCAACGGAAGTAAGGTGACCAAAGTCCATTTAGCGAAGACCCAGGCACTCTTACTGACTCAATCCGGTCTCAGTTCACGTTGGCTATCTTCTGGCGCTGGCCATTGTCATAAGGATTTGCTTGAATGGATCACCGGTTGTGGAAGGGTCAATATTGTATTAAGAGACTCCAGAAAGGAAAAGAGTCCGACCTGGCTCAGCCATTGCTAATGCACTAATATATCATTCTTAAGCGAGGTGGAGATTCCGTCAACTCAGACCTACTCCCGAGAAAAAGCGAAACTAAGAACTCTCCGAGGGGGTGATCCAAAAAAGAAAGATTACTTTTCTAGATAGGATATTTTATACCCTAACGGTGTTAGTATTATGGACTGTAAATGGATGGGTTTCATCGAAGGGTTGGTTCCTGATAGCCTAACCAGACACTTAAGTGTTTGAGAAATATCGGAAGTATGTAAGAGAAATCGGAAGTATGTAAGAGATATCGGAAGTATTTAAGAGATATCGGAAGTATTTGAGAAATATTGGAAGTTTCTAAAAAATATCGGAAGTTTCTAAAAAATATCGGAAGTATTTAAGAAATATCGGACATGTTTGAGAAATATTGGAAATATTGGATAAATAAAAAAAATATATAACTTTTGAGAAAATTATGATAAATGTTTCCGAAGAATATGATAAACATTTGAGAATAATATGATAAACATTTGAGAAAAATATGATAAACATTTGAGAAAAATATGGTAAACATTTTAGAAAATATATGATAAACATTTTAGAAAAATATGATAAACAAATTAGAAAAATATGATAAACATTTGAGAAAAATGTGATAGACATTTGAGAAAAATATGATAAACATTAGAGAAAAGTATGATAAAAGTTTTAGAAAAATATGATAAACATTTGAGAAAATATGATAAACTTTAGAGAAAAGTATGATAAAATTTATAGAAAAATATGATAAACATTTGAGAAAAATATGATACACATTTGAGAAAAATATGATAAACATTTTAGAAAATTATGATAAATGTTTCCGAAGAATATGATAAACATTTGAGAATAATATGATAAACATTTGAGAAAAATATGATACACATTAGAGAAAAGTATGATAAACATTAGAGAAAAGTATGATAAAAATATTAGAAAAATATGATAAAAATTTGAGAGAATATGATAAACTTTAGAGAAAATATGATAAACATTTGAGAAAATATGATAAACATTTGAGAAAAATATGATAGACATTTGAGAAAAATATGATAAACATTAGAGAAAAGTATGATAAAAGTTTTAGAAAAATATGATAAACATTTGAGAAAAATATGATAAAAATTTTAGAAAAATATGATAAACTTTAGAGAAAATATGATAAACTTTAGAGAAAATATGATAAACTTTAGAGAAAAGTATGATAAAATTTAGAGAAAAATATGGTAAATATTTGAGAAATATTGGAAGTTTCTAAAAAATATCGGAAGTATTTAAGAGAAATCGGAAGTATTTAAGAGAAATCGGAAGTATTTAAGAGAAATCGGAAGTATGTAAGAGATATCGGAAGTATTTAAGAGATATCGGAAGTATTTGAGAGATATTGGAAGTTTCTAAAAAATATCGGAAGTATTTAAGAAATATCGGACATGTTTGAGAAATATTGGAAATATTGGATAAATAAAACAAATATATAACTTTTGAGAAAATTATGATAAATATTTCCGAAGAATATGATAAACATTTGAGAAAAGTATGATAAAATTTAGAGAAAAATATGATAAAGATTTGAGAAAAATATGATAAACATTTGAGAAAAATATGATACACATTTGAGAAAAATATGATAAACATTTTAGAAAAATATGATACACATTTTAGAAAAATATGATAAACTTTTGAGAAAAATATGATAAACTTTAGAGAAAAGTATGATAAACTTTAGAGAAAAATATGATAAATATTTCCGAAGAATATGATAAACATTTGAGAAAAGTATGATAAAATTTAGAGAAAAATATGATAAAGATTTGAGAAAAATATGATAAACATTTGAGAAAAATATGATACACATTTGAGAAAAATATGATAAACATTTTAGAAAAATATGATACACATTTTAGAAAAATATGATAAGCTTTTGAGAAAAATATGATAAACTTTAGAGAAAAGTATGATAAACTTTAGAGAAAAATATGATAAACATTTGAGAAAATATGATAAACATTTGAGAAAAATATGATAGACATTTGAGAAAAATATGATAAACATTAGAGAAAAGTATGATAAAAGTTTTAGAAAAATATGATAAACATTTTAGAAAAATATGATAAACATTTTAGAAAAATATGATAAACATTTTAGAAAAATATGATAAACATTTTAGAAAAATATGATAAACATTTTAGAAAAATATGATAAACATTTTAGAAAAATATGATAAACATTTTAGAAAAATATGATAAACATTTTAGAAAAATATGATAAACATTTTAGAAAAATATGATAAACATTTTAGAAAAATATGATAAACATTTTAGAAAAATATGATAAACATTTTAGAAAAATATGATAAACATTTTAGAAAATATATGATAAACATTTTAGAAAATATATGATAAAAATTTGCAAAAAATATGATAAACATTTGAGAATTATCGGAAATATTTGAAATATTGAGAGATATCAGAAGAAATATCTGAAATATAGGAAAATCCATCAATACAGAATTACAATGGATATATTATAAATATTTTGAAAATTAGAAATCTGGTTTACATTTTATCCAAAATCAATAAATATTACTTTTAGTTTTTAAATATACAATTAACTTGCGTTAATAAGACTATTATGAATGTAGGAAGGTCATTGGACTATGGAGACTGTAAAAGTTGAGAAATATCTCCTTAAATATGTAGGAGATTAAATTGAAAATAATTATTATAATAGTTTCTTTACTTAATTCGTATAACGTCAAGTCGTAAATTATGCACGATGGCTCAAACGAAATTGCGTCTGGAGTTTGCTTAGAGGTAGTTTACGAGCCTTTGGAGCCTTGATTTCTTTCTCAAATAAAGGACGTGATTAAAAAAGGCTAATTGGATTTTACCTAAAAAAACATCAATAAGCGAATATTTTTGTAAAGAAATTGATTTGAAAAACTTGAACGGTTACATAGGCGCGCGCTGGTTCGGAAGGGATAATATTTATTAACATTGACTAAGATAAATGCAGATAAATATTGCTAAGGCCACGTGATTTGATTTTTTTATCCGATCAAAAAATATTATTGAAATTCACGCGTTTTCAATTTAAAAATCCTTCCTATTAACGGATTACTTTTCATGCGAAAAATTTCTTTAAGCGTCTATTCTAACCTGTAAAAAGTTGCCTGTTTCACCGATTACGTAATCATTAATGAATACAGATGAGTACACATGATTACGATGAGTACAGAATGATTACGATGAGTACACAATGATTAAGATGAGTACAGTATGATTACGATGAGTACAGAATGATTACGATGAGTACAGAATGATTACGATGAGTACTGAATGATTACGATGAGTACACAATGATTACGATGAGTACAGTATGATTACGATGAGTACAGAATGATTACGATGAGTACAGAATGATTACGATGAGTACAGTATGATTACGATGAGTACAGTATGATTACGATGAGTACAGAATGATTACGATGAGTACAGAATGATTACGATGAGTACAGAATGATTACGATGAGTACAGAATGATTACGATGAGTACAGAATGATAACGATGAGTACACATTGATTACGATGAGTACACATTGAT
This sequence comes from Leiobunum rupestre, assembly GCF_980474605.1. Lineage (NCBI taxonomy): Eukaryota > Metazoa > Arthropoda > Arachnida > Opiliones > Sclerosomatidae > Leiobunum > Leiobunum rupestre. The sequence continues at coordinate 26,977,619 of NC_143388.1, forward strand.
TACGATGAGTACACATGGATTACGATGAGTAAACATTGATTACGATGAGTACACATTGATTACGATGAGTACACATTGATTACTATGAGTACACATTGATTACGATGAGTACACATTGATTACGATGAGTACACATTGATTACGATGAGTACACAGGCAACCTAAAACTTTAAAATTGTTACAGATGAGTAATTGAGTACTGGAGAATTCCAATGAATACGCGTGATTACAGATGACTACGCGCTATTACAAATGATTACACGTGATTACAGATGAGGACGCGTGATTTCATAATGATTACGGGTGATTAAAGATGAGTACGAAGATTAGAAATGATAACGGGATTACGAATGAGTACAAACGATTACAGAAGATTACGTAATCATTACAGTTAGGGTGTACACCGATTACGGGAAGTGGTTAGCCCCTCGTCTATTCCCGAGTGAAACGGATTTCAAGTAGGCCCGGACTGGCCAGGTCGGCTGGTCGGCTCAAGGGGGCCCCAAATTGCTTATAATACATTTTCCCTAAAGTTCCTTTACACGCGTTCGACCTTTCAAATTAATATGCACGTAGAATCTGGTACACTTTAAACGTTATTTGTTGTTCTATAAATAACCATTTAGATTTTTATTCCGTACCACTACGGAGGGTCCCTCTTCAGTTTCTAGCCGGGCGCGAGGGCCCCCGAAGGACCCAGTCCGGGCCTGATTTCGAGAGAAAATGAAAATGAAAATCCAGATCCGACTCCGAAGCCAGAGCCGTGCGGAGCACTAGATATATTATATTACGTTCTACTACGCCAACTATGGTAGAAATGTGTTTTTTTTTATAAATTTGAAATTTGTTAAATACAAAATGATAACATCCCCAATCCTTTCAAAACTTGTTGAGGTTAACGGTTATAGTAAGCGTAGGCTAGGAGCAACAAACACAAGGAGAACGCAGCTAGCTTTTAAACACGCTAACGCAGTGTTGTGTACAAATTTCATTGGACGAACCTTTACGCTGAACGTTTTACGGAAAGGGGAAGACATTTTCCCCTTCCAACGGCAGCAGGGGCTAAAGCGTCTAACCAATGAAAACTGTACACAAGACAATAAGACTACTTTTGACCGGTTGCGTTCTCCATGTGTAGGGAGCTGTGGGCTCGCGTAATCACGAAGGGCTTACCACCACCATCCTACGCATTGTCACCAGTCTACTTGAATTATTGGCTTTAAAAGTCGCTCGATCATGACTTAGGCCAAAGGTGGTGCAAAGGATATTAGCATAAGCCTATCATAAGGTCTTCATAAGCAAAGGTCTTGGCAATATTTTTGACGATCACATACCCGTTATTAAGAGGTAGGTATTCAAAAGCTATTAATACATAATAAATGCATGATGAATGCGCACAAGCCGTGCGCGAACGTTTTTAAACTTAGAACCACGCGGGATAAATCTCCGCCGCGAGCCCTTAGCACCGTAACCAAAGCTTATTCACAATTTTATCATTTTAAAACTTAAAATTAACACTTATCTTTACAAAATGATTAATCAGAACCTAAAACTGGCTTTTAGAAATAAGATAACTTATTTCTGAAGGCAGTTATTTTTTTTAAATGTGAGATTTAGACGCGTTTTGTGTGGAATTTATCAACCCGAGCGTGGCTGCTCTACAAAGTAAGAGAATATTTTAGATGTAGAAATTTTGATAAAGAAGATTTCGCTACTGCCCTAACGTCCTAGGTTCATTTTCTTCTCACATGGACAACGCCGTAAACATGGGACTCTATGCTTGACCTTTACTTATGGGGACCTTATGATAGGCTTATGGTATTAGTCTATTATAGTTGTATCGAAAGGGTCGAAATTCAGAAAGGTATTATTTAAATTCCAATTTAGCAGCACAGATGGCAGCAGAAGGTCAGTTGAGGGAACGACAATATAATAAATGAACTAATAGAAGTTTAGATTCTTCCTTGAGCTCATAGACCATCTAATAACCAAACCAGAAATAAGTTTTCCCTTTCTAACACTATAGAAAGAAAGGTGTACACATATTCTCAATACCTTACAGGTTGACCATCAAAGCAAAATGTCCAATGAGACTCGAAAACTTTCCGATGGACATTCAGTCCTGTCCTCTCATATTCGGAAGTTGTAAGTATGACATTTCTTTAGACTATAGCGAGACCACCTAGCGTCCGTTTCTGATTAGCCGGAACCGGTCATTTCTGTCCGTAGACGGGTACCCGGTGAATGAGTTGCTCTACCAGTGGGACTCGGTGGGAGCGGTCAGCCTTAACGAGGGTCAATTCATGTCGCAGTTTGACCTGATCGATTTCCCCTTCCGCAGCATCACCGTCAACTTCAGCCGAGGTAAGGAGCTCAGTTTCCCTAATGGTCATTTCGATAAACGGTCTTCGGACCACGATAAACAGTCTCTTCGGATACTTCAATTTAGAAGAGCTTTCCTACCCCCCTATAGACTGAAACTATCTGGAGAAACCCCTTTTTTGGGGAATAAAAAGCGCAACCCTTATTTGATCGGCTCGCTTTATTCTTTACTTTTGTTAGTTTTGGAGAAAAAACTTCCGATAGTCGTTAAAGTAGACAACTGTTTTTGAACAAAAAAAATAAGGCAGCAGGAGATTCTCCGGGGATTTAAAGACCGTTACGGTTTCGATTATTTCATACAATCTCATTCTAAAGATTTATTTTTCAAGACGAAAGACCAAGGAGCTATTTATTTCTCCTGTCTACTTCAATCCATTCGAAAGACGTCATTTTTAGGGAACGAATGACAGGGTTCGTACAAAATTTCCGAAATTAAATTCCCTGATATTTCCTGGTTTTCCCTGACCAAATTGCCAAATTTACCCTGACCATTTTTGTATAATAAATGAATGGTTTGAGGTAAAATCTTGAAAAATATTAATATTATTAATTAATAAATATTGGGTTCTTTTTAAAATTCCCTTACTTTCTTGGATCATTTTAAAATTCCCTGACTCTTCCATGACATTTTGTAAACATTTTCAAATTCCCCTGACTTTTCCCTGACCTTTTGGAAACATTTTCAAATTCCCTGACTTTTCCCTGACCCTTTGGAAACATTTTCAAATTCCCTGACTTTTCCCTGACCTTTCGGAAACATTTTCAAATTCCCTGACTTTTCCCAGACCTTTTGGAAACATTTTCAAATTCCCTGACTTTTCCCTGACCTTTCGGAAACATTTTCAAATTCCCTGACTTTTCCCTGACCTTTCGGAAACATTTTTAAATTCCCTGACTTTTCCCTGACCTTTCGGAAACATTTTTAAATTCCCTGACTTTTCCCTGACCTTTCGGAACCATTTTCAAATTCCCTGACTTTTCCCTGACTTTTCCCTGACCTTTCGGAACCATTTTCAAATTCCCTGACTTTTCTATGACCTTTCGGAAACATTTTTAAATTCCCTGACTTTTCCCTGACCCTTTGGAAACATTTTCAAATTCCCTGACTTTTCTATGACCTTTCGGAAACATTTTCAAATTCCCTGACTTTTCCCTGACCTTTCGGAAACATTTTCAAATTCCCTGACTTTTCCCTGACCTTTCGGAAACATTTTCAAATTCCCTGACTTTTCCCTGACCTTTCGGAAACATTTTTAAATTCCCTGACTTTTCCCTGACCTTTCGGAAACATTTTCAAATTCCCTGACTTTTCCCAGACCTTTTGGAAACATTTTCAAATTCCCTGACTTTTCCCTGACCTTTCGGAAACATTTTCAAATTCCCTGACTTTTCTATGACCTTTCGGAAACATTTTTAAATTCCCTGACTTTTCCCTGACCCTTTGGAAACATTTTCAAATTCCCTGACTTTTCTATGACCTTTCGGAAACATTTTCAAATTCCCTGACTTTTCCCTGACCTTTCGGAAACATTTTCAAATTCCCTGACTTTTCCCTGACCTTTCGGAAACATTTTCAAATTCCCTGACTTTTCCCTGACCCTTTGGAAACATTTTCAAATTCCCTGACTTTTCCCTGACTTTTCGGAAACATTTTCAAATTCCCTGACTTTTCCCAGACCTTTTGGAAACATTTTCAAATTCCCTGACTTTTCCCTGACCTTTCGGAAACATTTTTAAATTCCCTGACTTTTCCCTGACCTTTCGGAAACATTTTTAAATTCCCTGACTTTTCCCTGACCTTTCGGAAACATTTTCAAATTCCCTGACTTTTCCCTGACCTTTCGGAAACATTTTCAAATTCCCTGACTTTTCCCTGACCTTTCGGAAACATTTTTAAATTCCCTGACTTTTCCCTGACCTTTTGGAAACATTTTTAAATTCCCTGACTTTTCCCTGACCTTTCGGAACCATTTTCAAATTCCCTGACTTTTCCCTGACTTTTCCCTGACCTTTCGGAACCATTTTCAAATTCCCTGACTTTTCTATGACCTTTCGGAAACATTTTTAAATTCCCTGACTTTTCCCTGACCCTTTGGAAACATTTTCAAATTCCCTGACTTTTCTATGACCTTTCGGAAACATTTTCAAATTCCCTGACTTTTCCCTGACCTTTCGGAAACATTTTCAAATTCCCTGACTTTTCCCTGACCTTTCGGAAACATTTTTAAATTCCATGACTTTTCCCTGACCTTTTGGAAACATTTTCCAATTCCCTGACTTTTCCCTGACCTTTCGGAAACATTTTCAAATTCCCTGACTTTTCCCTGACCTTTCGGAAACATTTTCAAATTCCCTGACTTTTCCCTGACCTTTCGGAAACATTTTCAAATTCCCTGACTTTTCCCTGACCCTTTGGAAACATTTTCAAATTCCCTGACTTTTCCCTGACCTTTCGGAAACATTTTCAAATTCCCTGACTTTTCCCTGACCTTTCGGAAACATTTTTAAATTCCCTGACTTTTCCCTGACCTTTCGGAACCATTTTCAAATTCCCTGACTTTTCCCTGACCTTTCGGAACCATTTTCAAATTCCCTGACTTTTCCCTGACCTTTCGGAACCATTTTCAAATTCCCTGACTTTTCCCTGACCTTTCGGAACCATTTTCAAATTTCCTGACTTTTCTATGACCTTTCGGAAACATTTTTAAATTCCCTGACTTTTCCCTGACCCTTTGGAAACATTTTCAAATTCCCTGACTTTTCCCTGACCTTTCGGAAACATTTTCAAATTCCCTGACTTTTCCCTGACCTTTCGGAAACATTTTCAAATTCCCTGACTTTTCCCTGACCTTTCGGAAACATTTTCCAATTCCCTGACTTTTCCCTGACCTTTCGGAAACATTTTTAAATTCCCTGACTTTTCCCTGACCTATTGTAAACATTTTCAAATTCCCTGACTTTTCCTTGACCTTTCGGAAACATTTTCAAATTCCCTGACTTTTCCCTGACCTTTCGGAAACATTTTTAAATTCCCTGACTTTTCCCTGACCTTTCGGAAACATTTTTAAATTCCCTGACTTTTCCCTGACCTTTTGTAAACATTTTCAAATTCCCTGACTTTTCCCTGACCTTTTGGAAACATTTTCAAATTCCCTGACTTTTCCCTGACCCTTTGGAAACATTTTCAAATTCCCTGACTTTTCCCTGACCTTTTGGAAACATTTTCAAATTCCCTGACTTTTCCCTGACCCTTTGGAAACATTTTCAAATTCCCTGACTTTTCCCTGACCTTTCGGAAACATTTTTAAATTCCCTGACTTTTCCAAGTTTTCCAGGTCGTGTACGAACCCTGATTTGATTTTGTTCTGGGCGGCGGAGCTTACTCTTAGCATAGAAATTAGAGAGAGTTACGTTAAGTCCTCGAATTTTCGACTTTAAGTAGATTAGGTCTACTTTCTTCCGGATAAAGTTGGTGACGTAACACGGTCATTTCTTCAGTTGTCTCCTACAACTTCGCATAGATCTAGCTCGGTTAATAAAATTCCCAAGCCCAACAATTTAATTTTTATTGGAAATTATCGATTAATATCATACTTTTAATTTGTTCCAATCGACAACAATTAATTTATCGTTGATTGGAATAAATTAAATGTGAAAAAAGGGTGCAATGGAGACTAGAAAAGCTAAATAATTTTTTGCGTGAAACACTAAGGCCTAAGATTTTATAAATGTGTTTTCTGTTTAGATTCCTACAACACATATTCAAAAGATCACGAAATTTTTTATAAATAATAATAAATATCTAATAAAATTAATTGAAATTAATGTAAATACTCTCATCAATATCCCGCGAAATCCTGATTCCCTGCTCAATGATTAAGAAATAAGAATTTTAATCAGCCAATGAGAGTGTAGAAAATGAAATTATTTTCCTTTCTCGATCAGTCAATACACTCTTTTTAGAAACGTTTACTGGGCTCCGCCATTATCGTACAGACAACCAACGAGCTAGCCCTCTACCACAGAAATTTCATCCCCCCAAAACCGGTTTTGGGGGGTCGATTGGGAAGTCTACAGAAAGCAGGATTTTTTTACCTACAGGTCAAAAATCGAAACAAATACAATTAAAATTTAAAATTACTAGGAAGAGTTTTTCCTTCAAAGAGAAATGAATAAAATTTAAATGAAGTCGTTTTAGGTGATTTCTTTTCGCCTGTTCTCGGACTAAAAGTGTACTCTTTTTAACCTAAAACGTTTCATTCGCCTGTTCCGGGGATGATAATTACCCCATCACATAAACTGTTCGCCTGTTCTGGAGTATTAGGGCTACTCTTTTTACTCCTTCTGAAAAGGAGGTGTAAAGAGGGCGAATTGGATTTGGTAGTCTGCTAACCAGAATTTATCTGCTAATAAGGCTACAGACAGCCATTTTGGAATAACGGTTTTACTCCTACTTAAACAATTGGCCACCCCAAAATCGAAGTTTTACTGTAGGTGGGGTGGTGAAGTGGTTAGCACTTTCACATCGCAGAAAATGGAGCCAGGTTCGATTGCAGCTTGTGGCACTGGTTAAAAACTCCTTGAGTTTAACCAACTTTCTCACCACTGGTTAAACTGGCCTTATTTCCGTATCAAAAGATTAACAAGACGTTCAATATACTAACACGTACCTTTTTTTGTCTTGAAAAAATAGCTTTTGGCCCAAAAAATTGAAACGAAAAATAACGCCAGGTATTTGGGTTTGAATTTTCGCCGCCATCTTAGGGGCTGCCGCCAGCGCCCCTAACCCCGTATGAGCGATTTGCGAACTATCCTAACTTTTAAAATCACGCAATTTAGGCTTAGGTCTCTTATAACTGGAACGCGCCGCGCGTGAAAAACATATTTTTCGCGTCTTCAGCAGCGCGCGCTTTGACGTTGTTTTTTCCGTCTCACAAACTTTTCACCAGGTGTCGCGGCGGACGCGCGCTTTTCGATTTCCCGAAAGTTCTTTATTTTATTAAAAATTAACCACTCAATATTTTTTGATGCGGTTTTCGCCATAAATTTTAGTTTTTAATGGGCTATAGGGCTATCTAACTGGTTAAAGCTTGACCGTTCCCCTTTAAAGGAGTTTTCCTGTTTTATCCTTTTAAAGGTAATAGTGAGTGTAGGGAGCTATTGGCTCGCGTGGCAAGAAGGGCTTGTCATCACCCTCCTACGCATTGTAACCCAGCCACCTGAATTAATGGTATTATAAATCGCTAGATGATTTGGACCTAAGTTGGTGCAAAGGAATTTAGCCTAGCTGATTATTATTACTTATATAAAATTATATTTATCCGATGTTATAGACTCTTAAACGCACCTCCCCAATCGACCGCCATTACCTTACAGTCTACGGGAAGGGTGATGATAAAACCGGTTTTGGGGGGAAGAAATTTCTGTGCTAGAGGGCTCGCTCGTTGGTTGTCTGTACGATAATGGCGGCGCCGAGTAAACGTTTCTAAAAAGAGTGTATTGACTGATCGAGAAAGGAAAATAATTTCATTTTCTACACTCTCATTGGCTGATTAAAATTCTTATTTCTTAATCATTGAGCAGGGAATCAGGATTTCTCGAGATGTTGATGAGAGTATTTACATTAATTTTTGGACAGTAAGGCGAGGGAATAATAATAAAGAGGTTAAGACAGCTCCCGATAACGTGTAGATAAAACTTGTAGTAGTGTAGACGAACCCTTGTGTGTACAGCCTGCACCTAATACAAGTTCCCCCTTACACGTTTCCTGGCGGTTTTCTGGTGCTGGCTATCAGATGTTTCTATAAAACTAGGAGCAACAAACACAAGGAGAATGCAGCCAGCCTTTAAACACGCTAAGGCAGTGTTGCGTACAAATTTCATTGGACGAACCTTTACGCTGAACGTTTTACGGAAAGGGGGAAGACAATTTTTCTAATTTTCCCTTTCAGATGGCAGCAGGCGCTAAAGCGTCTAACCAATGAAAACTGTACGCAAGAAAATCCACGACTTTTGACGGGCTGCGTTCTCCTTGGGTGGGGTGCTGTGTTTGTTGCTTATTGAAATGAATAAAAAGTAAAAAAAATCTAATATGTTGCCTCTTACGTCACCGCCTCTTAGTTTTACAAGTCAACGAGTGCGCGCTACAGTCGCGAGAAATATGGCTTTTTCTAGCGCGCGTGCAAATCGCGCGTGTGAAGATTATACTAATAAAGCCTTGTTTTGTGACGTAAGAGCAACATATTAAATTTATTTTATAGAGACATCAATTGGATGTATAGGAAGATTATTATTTATTTCGTAATATATTTTATATTTCTGCAAATACGTTTATTGTTACGAAAAACCACGATATTATTAATTAATTAACCCCTAAAACACTACGAAATTAACCCCTAAAACACTACGAAATTAACCCTCTTCGCAAAACCAAAAAACCCAAATCAATAGCCCTTCAAAATTACGAATGAAGAAAAAACGAACAAAAATTGCAATTGCTTGAAATTGCATCGTAGAATTTTTAGGCCGACTTTTAAATTGAAATCTCCCGGGCCTAATCTCCAATCCACTCCAACTACAAGTGTATTTCTAATTCATCCCGGTAGGTGATTTTTCGGCGCTGCAAGTCAACTTCAGAATGCGGCGTCACACGGGCTATTTTCTCATCCAAGTGTACGTCCCCTGCATCTTAATCGTCGTCCTGTCCTGGGTGTCCTTCTGGATCAACAGGGAAGCCACGGCTGACCGAATCGGACTAGGTAAGAGCGCCATCTTACGAGATTTTCTCCGCCAGGAGATTCTCAAAAAGCAGGCCGTAAAACTTCGCCAGACGCAATTTTAAAGCCAGCTTATCCTATGGTTATACAGGGTGTTTCAAGGGTTATGCACAAAATTTTAAGGAGTTGATTGTTAATGAAATGTTACGTTTGAAAACAAAAGCTTGACAACTTTTTTGGTGATCGACAAACATTGTTTTTTCAGCTAATTGACCGATTTATTTACGTTTTTGGCGCGTACAACAATTTTGATTTAATTTATACAGGTTGTTTCAAATGGTTAAGCGAAAATTTGAAGTAGTTTACACATAAGCCTCCGCCCAGGCTTTGTAGACCTGGTTATTATAACCAAATAAATAAATAAATAAAATAAATAAATAGTTGTAGGGGGTGTGCGGAGTAGTATGCCTGTTTTTCCCCATTTTCCTACAATGAGTGAAAAGAGCGCCAGAGAGCTTCAAGTAGGCTTAGTGCTCGGAATTGTTTATTCATTATCCACAAATTTTCCGATTTATTTAAAAGACGTTGGTAAAAAGAATATCATTTTAACTTATTTAATTATGTTTTTTACGCAACCAAGCATTTATTTGAATAAAAGTGGTATTTATTTAAATAATTGTTTGTTTTATTTAAATAATAGGCTTACTCACTTTCGATTATTTAAACATTTTACAATTTTTATTCAACTATTGGTTATTTAAATAAATATTATTTAAATATCGCCGAGCTTATTTTATTCATGGATAAAAATTAATCGAAATCCGAGCACTAAGTAGGCTGCAACAAGCGCAAAACCAAGCACTAGGGAAATGCGAACCTTAAGGTTTGGGTTCGTGTGATAGGTCAACTTGTTGAGGTTAACGGTAATAGTTAGTGTAGGAAGCTGTTGGCTCGCGTGGCATGAAGGGCTTACCACCACCCTCCTACGCATTGTAACCCGGCCACCTGAATTAATGGCTTTAAAAGTCGCTCGATGACTTAGGCCCGAGGGGTCGGTCATTTACAAAATTTGGAAAAAAATCCACAAATCCAAAATCCAAGAATTTTGCTCCCATAGACTTTGTATGACAAATCCACAATAAAAAATCCTGGATTTTAAAAAAAAATCGAAAATCCCGTACACAAAACAGGCAAAATGTCCGACCCCTCGCTTAGGCCTAAGGTTGTGCCTTGGGTATTAGCCTAGCTGATTATTATTTCATTATTATTAAAAGTACTTTGTAAACAAATGGAGGTAACCAGCGTAAAAAAGTAAACATAAACAGTATTTAAAGTCCCTGCACTTTGAAGCTCTCTGGCGCTCTTTTAATTAATCGTTGGAAAATGGGAATAAAACAGACATACTTCTCAACTCACCCTCTACAACTCCTTAAAAATTTTGCCTAACCTTTTGAAACACCCTGTGTTCTCGCTTTGCAAAGGATAAAAAGAACGGTCTCGGAGGGTTTCGCGAAGTCAAAATTTACGGTTCGAACAAGTTTGACCTTTTTGTACATAATTTATGATAGTTTCAAAGAAAATTTATCTAATGTAAATGTATTTGGAAATTATCAAATTAACTCGAAATGTTAAGTCTGTAAACTTTTAAAATGTGGTAAAAGAAGGTACTCTACATCGAATCGTCTGCTAATTAGGGTTGCATCGATATGGATACAGCCGATATATCGGCTATTCGTGGCCGATATTAACAAAGTTATCTATCATAACAGTAGTGAATATGATGAAATCATTCTAAAAGACGGTTCATTGCACTGTCATACCATTTTATACTAAATTTTCACTAAAAAAAGTTTGCAATCTTGAGCATATCCGAATAGGTTTCTTTTCATTTTACATGGTACATATTACCTCTCCGAGGGGACTATGTCCCCTAGGAGGGGTTATACAATCATCGTGTCTGTCTGTTTGTGTGTGTGTCTGTCTGTCTGTCTGTCTGTGGGCTGCGAACGCGTTACCAGGGCAAAGTCCAAAACGCGTTACCGGAGCAAAGTCGAAAATTTTATACCAAGAGGGATAGAACCAGGATTACGTTTTTAGTAAATAACTCTGAAATGCGGAAATATATCTTTAATGGTCATCTCGAGAATTTAATACCACTAGGGACAATTCTTTCGAGGAGAGGTATATTTGGGCAAGCTTGCCAACTTGTTTTGTATTACAAATTGTTTTGTATTACAAATTGAATATCGTTGATTTTATTTGTTTACACTCGTAACCCTCCGTCTAAAAAAAGGTACGCTCTGGCTTGTGAAGTCTGGCGTACGTGGCGCGCCCAATCAAATCAAATCAAATATTATCATTAGTTAGTTCATCTAGAATTTTCTTATTTTTTAATGTTTTTCTGAAAATATTTTTCTGATATTAGAAAAATATGCCGATATATCGGTGCATCCCTACTGCTAATATACATATTTCATTTTCTATAGTAAGGTATTTAAACAAAAAATATTGAAGGTGTAATAATGTTGCGATATTAAGTGGAGTTTATTACGTGTAAACGTTGCTTTATCGTTTACAGTGTACACGCGTACACGTTTCCGCTACATGTTTTATAATGTGGGCTTAATTGCATTATTTAATCCCGTAATTTAATTTAATTTAAAATTTGAGCAGAAAAATGTAAATTTTTTAAAATAGTGCATCACCATAAACTTAAGAAAACATTTCTGAGTATCCGTTAAATCGAAAAAAAGTAAATTGTTACCAAAATATTCGATTGGAAAACTTACCTTTATCAACTACATTAAAATTTAATAAAATGTCATTAAACAAATATTTCGTTACATTTTGCTGTAAAGCAAACATTTTTACCAGTCGCATATTTTTATGAAATTTATTTTTCGATGATTCTCTACAAATTAAGCATAGACTATAATTAATTACAAAAGTTGCTAAATTTTTAATTTTATAAAATTGGCCAAATTTTATCATCTTTTTGGAATCCTACGAAATTATTCAATTTTAGGCAGGGTTGCCACCGGTCAGGGAAAAAACCGAAATCAGGGAAAGAGATCAGTAAAAGTCCAGGGAAAAATAGGAAAAAAGGTCAGTGAAAGTTCAGGGAATTTAAAAATAGGCCTAAAAGGTCAGTGAAAGGTCAGGGAATTTAAAAATAGGCCTAAAAAGTCAATGCAAGGTCAGGGAATTTAAAAATAGGCCTAAAAAGTCAATGCAAGGTCAGGGAATTTAAAAATAGGCCTACAAGGTCAGTGAAATGTCAGGGAATAAAAAATAGGCCTTAAAGGTCAATGAACGGTCTGGGAATTTAAAAATAGGTATAAGAGGTCAGTGAAAGTTCAGGGAATTTATAAATAGGACTAAAAGGTCAGTGAAAGGTCAGGGAATTTAAAAATAGGCCTAAAAAGTCAATGCAAGGTCAGGGAATTTAAAAATAGGCCTAAAAAGTCAATGCAAGGTCAGGGAATTTAAAAATAGGCCTAAAAGGTCAGTGAAATGTCAGGGAATAAAAAATAGGCCTTAAAGGTCAATGAACGGTCTGGGAATTTAAAAATAGGTATAAGAGGTCAGTAAAAGGCCAGGGAATTTAAAAATAGGTATAAAAGGTCAGTGAAAGGTCAGGGAATTTAAAAATAGGCCTAAAAGATCAGTAAAAGGCCAGGGAATTTAAAAATAGATATAAAATATAGGTCGGTGAAACGTCAGGGAATTTAAAAATAGACCTAAAAGGTCAGTGAAAGATCAAATAATTTAAAAATAGGCCTAAAAAGTCAATGCAAGGTCAGGGAGTTAGAATTTGTAGATAGTAAATTTTTGGTGTAATTTTACTTTGGCTTTGTGATAAATTCCGTTATTATTATTTAGTTCCCTTAACGTTCTCGTCATTTTTTAAACATTATTCTTATTAACGTTGCTATAAAACGTTTCTAATTAGTTCAAACCGAACCAAAAGAGCCACCATTTTTCTGAAATATAAATTTAAGGAAGTTAATTAACTACTTATAGAATTAAAATATAAAATTAAAAATTGTCTGATTTTGGCCTTAAAAAAGGTCAGGGAATTTCTTTTTAATTGGTCGGGGAAAAGTCGGGTAGCAGCGTTGCCATACGTACTATAATTATGGTACAAATACCATAATTTTGCATCATATTATAAATGGTACTATTATTTTTAGAGAGTACTATATAGTACCAAAGTGTACCATATTTCCAACCTATTGTACTATAATGGTACTATTTTGATACTTACATTATTTCTACTACTAAAATAATAAGTATTTCTTATTAACTATACATAAAATCGTCGCCTGAAAGCAAAAACCACATAACTTTATACTAATTAAAAGCATAGTTAAATTTACGTAGTTTTTGCTTTCAGGCGACGAAATATTAGGCCCACGATCTAGTGTTGCCAGATCACTCGATAGTCAATACCATAGAAATCAGAATTTCTAATCGTCGCGCGCGGTAATATTTCAAAAATCGTTCTAGTTAGTTATTCCGATTTCTATGGTCCATATTGACTACATCAACTCCACATAAATAAATATCACGAGAACAGTTATCTGCATGTTATGCAACAAACACTTGAAATTAAAAGTAATTAATACTATTTTATATTGGTACCATAATTTCCATTGTTATAATTTTTTACCCTTTGTACAATAATTCAGTCAGAAAAATCTGGCAACGCTGTCGGGTAGTTTGAATTTGAAAATAGTGGCAACCCTGTTAGGCATTCTTACAGGCGCAGTTACGCGGTGAAAATAAAATGCGTCAGAACGGGTTTCATCCCGCAAAAATAAACAAAATAAGAAAAAGTGTCAACGTTGGTGTGTAAAACTCGCACAAATACGGGAAATCTGATAAATCTTTCTTATATAACACTTACAAGGGATTCCACACCCAGGCAAAAGAAATACTTTGAGCGCGAGGCTTATGCGGGATAAGAGAGCTGGAGACGGGACGATATTGATAGGCCGTCACTAGACGTGTGATTTACGCAAGGTGGTACCCTAGCGGCCAATTGACGAATCTATATAGACGCTATTTTTTTGGGGGGTAAGAGCTAGGCGTTTGCCTTTATTTCTGTACGCTTGTGGAGCGAGGTTGGCACTCTCGACACCTGCGACGCGTTTTTCTTTATAAGTTCGACCCCCACCCCCAGCCCCCCCCCCTCGACGACGAAATTGACGGTGATACGATCTTTGTCCGCGACGTTTTTCCACCTTTTTTTTGATTAACTAATTTTCGGGTTTCAATGGAGACACCGGTTCATTTTCCCATGTATAACGAGGTTATTTTTCTCATACAATGTCCGCTAGGTGGCAGTGGTCTTTGTCGCGTTACTCGACAAACCATTGTTGCCTAGCTTATTTTGTCAAAAATGTCTCATGTTCTGACAAGCAGAATTAAATAGTTTAATAATACCTTCACGCATGTTGTAAGGAATGATTTTATATGCACGGTTTTTTAAGTATAGTGAAGCGTAAATCAAGTTATTTATTATATTCCGGTTATCTACTTGTCAGTAGTTTTACACGTACTAACTGAGATCCCCTTATTGTTACTTTTTAAGCGTTAACATCGTTCCGAGTGCTCTAGCTTAGACCCTACTCTTCGTAGATAAATTATAATATCACCTACGGATTCTTGACATTTCAAACATTCGATCGAGAGGAAGATTGGGCAAAACAACGGAGTGGTAGCCAGAGAGGGAGATTGAAATAAGATAACGAAGGGGTAGCAAATGAGGAAAATTGGGTAGCCAACGAAGGGGTAGCCAGAGAGGAAGATTGGAACAAGATAACGAAGGGGTGCACATGAGGAAAATTGGGTAGCCAATAAAGGGGTAGCCAGAGAGGAAGATTGGAACAAGATAACGAAGGGTTAGCAAGTGAGGAAGATTGGGTAGCCAACGAAGGGGTAGCCAAGAGGAAGATTGTAGCAAAATAACGAAAGGGTAGCAAGTGAGGAAAATTGGGTAGCCAACGAAGGGGGGGGGGGCAGACAGGAAGATTGTAGCAAAATAACGAAAGGGTAGCAAGTGAGGAAAATTGGGTAGCCAACGAAGGGGCAGCCAGAGAGGAAGATTGGAGCAAAATAACGAAGGGGTAGTCTAGAGGAAGATTGTAGATAGATAACGAAGGGGTAGACAGAGAGGAAGATTGGAGATAGATATCGAAGGGGTAGCCAGAGAGGAAGATTGGAAAAAGTTAACGAAGGGGTAGCAAGTGAGGAAGATTGGGTAGCCAACAAAAGGGTAGCAAGTGAGGAAGATTGGGTAGCCAACGAAGGGGCAGCCAGAGAGGAAGATTGGAGCAAAATAACGAAGGGGTAGTCAAGAGGAAGATTGTAGATAGATAACGAAGGGGTAGACAGAGAGGAAGATTGGAGATAGATATCGAAGGGGTAGCCAGAGAGGAAGATTGGAAAAAGTTAACGAAGGGGTAGCAAGTGAGGAAGATTGGGTAGCCAACAAAAGGGTAGCAAGTGAGGAAGATTGGGTAGCCAACGAAGGGGCAGCCAGAGAGGAAGATTGGAGCAAAATAACGAAGGGGTAGTCAAGAGGAAGATTGTAGATAGATAACGAAGGGGTAGACAGAGAGGAAGATTGGAGATAGATAGCGAAGGGGTAACCAAAGAGGAAGATTGGGCAAGATAACGAAGGGGTTATCTTGGGGAACCTAGATCGATTGATTTTCAGTTACATGAACGAAATATAATGTGCTAGAAAAACCATTTGAAAACCACACGAGTAATCTAGAATTTTAATATTTTTTGGTTTAATTTCCATTAATTAGTAACATCATTTGAACCTGTCAGAATTAATTTTATGGTAGTACCCCAGATTTCCAAGTAATCTTTTTAATTTAGAGTGGCTTAGAAGTCTCTACTGATCAGTACCACCCAGGTCAATAGGCTCGAGTTTTATTTGCGCCCCACTGACCTGGCTCTAGTCTCATCTCGGGCCCTTCTACCCTTTAACAAGTTCCGGGGCTTAAACCATCGCAGCGTATTGGTTAATCCGCCATTGCTTATGATAATAACAATTCGAAACAGGAATCACCACTGTGCTAACCTTATCAACGTTCGTCTTGGACACGCGAACCGATCTGCCAAAAGTGTCGTACCCGACAGCGCTCGACTGGTTCGTCATCATGAGCTTCATGTTTGTCATCTCGACTCTTCTCGAGTTCGCCGGGGTTCATTACTTCACCAAAATCGGAAGCGGAGAATTTCCCGTTCAGCAACAACAGTACCACCATCCCAGGAAACACCATCCACGCTCTACCAGCAAGAATCGAGACGAAAACCTCAAATCAAACAGGTTAGGCATCTTACTTCCAGTGTCCTCATTAAAGGTGGTAGCTCATAGTGTCACCTGGACCATACTTACCAGACCATAAAAAAACATTCATCATAGCAATAATAATAATATATTATATATATATATATATATATATATATATATATATATATATATAGCTCTAGATACCGGGTGTTAACTGAGAAACGATACAGGGCCAATAACTCAAATGTGTTTTCTAGGAATTTTAAATTTTCAGAACACATAGAACGTGCGGATGGTCCCTTGACAACGGAAATTTCCATGACCTTGAACCATGTCTTCAAGGTCATTAAAAATTTATCTCGTAAACCATTAGAGATACAAAGTTGGTTTCAATTAGAAATGTGTTCCCCGTTACATTTTAGGATTAAATAGTCGATAAATTTAGACAAAAACCGGTAGGTCTTGTTGAAAATAATGTACCAGAAACCAGGTTGAAGAGCTAATAACTCGAAAAGTACTCCTGCTAGAGTATCAAAAGTTGCTAGACATACTAATCTGTTAGGGGGTCTTTAGAATTTTTAAACATGGATGACCTTGTACCATAAGGAAAGGTCATTCAAAGTTTATCTCGAAAGCAAATGGATTTAGAGAAAGAGTTCCAATTTGAAAAGTGTGCGAATTTAAATTTGAAGCCTAAATGATTTTAACCCGATGCAAAACACCACGATGAAAACCTTTCAAATTGGAACCATTTGTTTTCGAGGTAAACTTTGAATGACCTTGACCACTTGACTCAAGGTCATTTCAATTTCCTTTGTCAAGTTCTGTGTCCTGAAAATTTCAAATTCCTAGCCTAAATACATTTTGAGTTTAGTTTTAGTTAGCACCCTTTATAACACTAACAGTTTTATTACTAGTTTGTTTGCTCAAAAATTTAATATTTTGTCTACACATAAAATTTTATAAATAATTAATAAAAAAGCCAAGAAATAAATTAAAGATGATGAAAGCGTCGCCCTTCTGTGGGTGACATCCAATGCGGTTCGTATCAACCGCCCCCCCCCCTAGTGACGCTACTGCTTACGTCCACTACAACCAATAGCCTACACGACAAAATACCTAAACTGGTCATTTGACTCGTGGGGAATAGAACGGACCCTGAGGACAGCGAAGACGTGGACTCGGACGAAGAGGACGATTGGGATGTCGAGGACACCCCGACCAGGAGCGCGTGTGAAAGCGGCACTGAGGACGAGAGGCCCATCCAGGTGCAATCCAAGCCCAAGAAAGACTTGTGGGGGACATTGTGCTGTACCGGAGCCAATCAAGTAAGAACTTACCTGAGTTTCATTTGAAAGTGCATATTTTAACATTATAGGGAAAAGGAGATATATAGATTCACGGTGGCAAAGAAGGGACATATATTTGCCAGGATAGTAAATCGAGTTTTAAGAATAAACAAATGTTAATTTCTTAACACCAATATTTTTACTTAAATTGAATAAACATTTTAATCAAGATTACAACACCAAATTACAAGAAATGTTCTGTTAGGATTACCTTGGGTGATATCTCGGAACAACTCCTTCTGCGTTTTGAAGGGTTTTTCCCCAGAGCCATTCGGTTTCCCCTTTCCATAAAAACTGGAGGTTAAGGGTTATAATAACAATCAGCTAGACTAATACCAAGGCACCAACCAAGTCATCTAGCGACCTTTAATGCCTTAAACAGGTGGCCGGGTTACGATGCGTAGCAGGGTGGTGGCAAGCATTTCATGCCATACGAGTTTTTTTTGCAAAGGGGAACCCCTTCAACCAGTGCAAATTCAACGCAGAATTAGTGGTTCCGTGTTTTCACCCAGTGCAAAAAGCTGGGATCGAATCCGGTTCCTCTTGCTGCGTAGCGAAAGTGCTAATCACTCCGCCACCACACTGACAAGGAGAGTACTCGAGGTGTTTATTTCCGATTTTGTTCAAAGTCGGGTTTAATGTAGAACTATACGAGGTATGAAATTTAATAAAAGGAGACGTTGCACTACCCATTTGATTTGCCATGGCAACCGAAAATGTTTTTGATCACTTAAAACAAAAAAATCTCCATTTAAAAAGCATGGTATTTTCTCGGTTTCACATTGTCCTAGCTACGATTTTTTTTTAATTTGAAAATCACAAAATGTGTAATTTGGACCACAATTAGGTAAATTTCATCAAGTTCCGGTAAATTGGAACATTTTTGGGGTAAAATTTAAACAATTTTTGGGTAAAAAGAGTAAAAAATTTTATTTTTGTTTTAAGTGGTCAAAAACATTTTCGGTTTCCATGGCAAATCGAATGGGTAGTGCAACGTCTCCTTTTGGGAAATTTCATATCTCATAGGTCTACATTACGCCCGACTTTGAACCAAATCAGTAATAAACACCTCGGGTACTCTCTTTGTTAGTGAGTGTAAAAGCT